>NC_140954.1:121588622-122788622 GCF_014529385.1 Adiantum capillus-veneris
GGTTCTAATGTTGGGATTCCGGCTTGATCACTGATAGAATGGCTATACAAAAATTGCGAGTAGGTAGCTGAAAAGGCCAAGGATTGCGAGAGACAGTTGAAAAGGCCAAGGTGGATCTGTCATCTCCGCCTGCCTGTTGAGAAGAAAAGTTGCCACTGAATTCTGAGATGGAACTACCCAGTATCCTTCCATTGGACCGTCTTCCGTTTGCCCTTTGACCTGGATGGCGCCTGAGAAGTCCTAGTACCAGCATTCTCCTTCTGAATCAGTCGATAAATGGCCTCCTGCTCAAGCTATTCCCGCCGGTCAGTGGTCATCTCTACTTCATAAGGCGTGAGGGAATGATAGGTTTTGGTGTCAGGGTCATAGAGTGTACACCTACCTTTGCTAATTCTGGTTTTGGCCAGCTTATGACAATGCGAAGCAGTATGGATCCATACTTCTGGAAGAGGCTAATTAGTTTTGGCTTGAGCTTCCAAAAGAATCTCAGCCATCTCCCTATACTGTGGTGCCAGACCCGGCTTTGCTGCAATGTCTTTTTCAGGCAATTTAGAAGATTCGACTGTAAGCAGTAGCAATTGATTAGTAATCCTGGTCAGTCCTCTGACTTGAATCTTCCACTGGCCCATACACAACTGAATCCTATGCATCTCTTCTTTCAGTGCCTGAATGTCGTTGATTTGAAGAGCATCATTGAACAACGTCTGCCAAGTTTTCCATTCCACAGTTGATCCCTCATACCAATCCTGAAGCTCATCAGTGATTTTGAAATATGTGAGACAATCAACTGGTTCTGGATGTTGAGGATATAGCGATGGAAAAAATCTTGGCAGCTCTGTTTCTCTTGTTGGAACAGCATACAAGAGAACTGGAGAATCAGGCACAAATTCTAAGCAATTGAGAACAGCCTGGTTCTCGTGCTGCATCATCTTTCTGGTGATTCTCACTAGTTTGAACAGTGTTTGGAGAGCAGTTGCCTGTGCTCTGACTGACATTCTCATCTAAGGTCCCCTGCTAGTGGTTGTCTGGTCCTCAAGAATGTCTTTGACTCTCTGATCCAAAACACCTCTGGCAGTTTGCATTTGCACCAAAACTTCCTTGAGTTGTACCCTAACATCCTTCATACAGCGGTACATTGGTTTGTTACCCAGCAGAAGTTCCAGTTCCAGGGCTAGGGAGTGACAATCTGCAGTAGACTGCCTTTGCCAGTGCGGGTTTGCCACTCTTTCATCAGCATTGAGTATCTATTCAGGAACTCGTTCCAGCAACAGCTGAACTGTACTGAGATGTGCAGGTAGTCGGCAAGCTTCTCTATCATGGAAAGCTGCTGATTTCCAATGTTCTACCATTTCCCTGGCTCCCACATATAACCTTTGAAATCTTTCCAAGTCAGACAAGAGATCATCATCCTCCAGATACTGTCTGGTTATGGAGGCCTGTTGTTAACCCTCACGGCTCACGGACACCCCATCACCTACGACAGACGTGTATTATGTATTTGGTAGAGTCAGGTACCGGGCTTGTCAGACCAATAGGAAAAGGGTAAGAGTGATCGCCGATGAGAGGCGCACTCTAATTGGGACATTCAAGGGATTAGTTGGCTAAGCATGGGCGCCCAAGTGTGAATGGGGTGAGCTCATATAAAAGCCAACTAAACCTAAAATTCACTCATTCTCTCATTTGTGCAATAGAAGAGTGCTCTTGCTCCATCTCCATCTCCATCTTCTTCTTCTTCACCTCCTCGTGTGTGTGTGCATGTGAGAGAGAGAGAGAGAGAGAGGGAGAGTGTGTGTGCGATCGAGCATTACGAAGGCACGACGGCAGTGAAGCGGTTGAGCGCGGCACGACTGCAGCTTCTTCTTCATCGCAGCGTGGAATCCTCTACGGCAGGAGCATAGAGCGGTGAGTGACACACCATTGCCCTCTTTTGAGTTTGCTAGATTAGTCTTGTTGTGTGCTTGGAGCCATTTGTGGCTCGCACACGGTGTATCAGCAAGTCCCTTGCTTCGACAGTGCGGCAAGGAGCGCACACCTGTTGATGTCTCAGTTGCCTATTTAGGGTAATGAGCTGCAGTGAATGTTGATGATTAGCAATTGGTCCCTCTTCCTGCACTTTCATTTTTCCTTTAACATCTCTGCTGAGTTGGGACTGATCAGTTGGTTGATTCCCAGTGTGACTGGGCTGCTGCTCTTCATTCTGCTAGTTACCCGACTGGTGTCCTTCAGCCTGTCCTTCCTATTGGCCCTCATTCTGGCCTGACTGGTCTGGCTGTGACTGGCCTCCTTCGTCGGCCTTGTCCCACCAGTACCAAGTCCTGGAGGTGGAGATGGTGGTGGGGCATCATCATCATCCTTTGTATACCTAGCTTCTTGATCATCCTCCTCCTGATCAACTTCATCTTCCTGGTCTTCTTCTTCCTCATCCGGAGAAGTCTGCTGCTCAATATAATCTAATATAGCTTGATTCATTAGAGCATTATTGTATTCAGTCACCTTGTCCTGCAAATCGCTCTGCATACTTTTCAGCAAGGACTTTAAATTCTCTAAATTGAAAACAGCATTGCCTGATGGATTTAAAATTTCAGCCAAACTATTATAGATGTATCTCTCATTCAAAGAGGCCTTCAGAGCGGTATGGTGCATTAGCAGGTTTTTGAATTCCGCCCGCTTCATCCTGAGCATTGTTTCAGCCCGCTCTGCAGCTCTCAGTGCTTCATTCCGTTGATTCTTGATGATCATGATTTCAGAATCAGCCTTAGCTAACTTTTTGTTTAGCAACTCATTAGTCCTTTCTGAATGAGCTTCCAGTACCATGTGTTGTATGCTCTGCTCTTCCTGGGCTTTTTGGAGCTTTTTAATATGATCTTAGTCTTTGGCTTTTTTGAACTGCCAGCTTGTTCTGCAGTTGCTTTCCTTTTCAGGTCTGTTGAAATAGTTTGACTGTCCGTTTCTTCGTTGTCTGAGGACAGCTTGTTCTTCGGCTCAGAAATTGGCTTCTCACTCCAAGCCTTCTCTACCTGCTCATTAGCATCTGCTGCAGTAGCCCAATAGAGGAATTGCCAAACATACCAGGCTTTGAAAACATTTTGAGATTTTAGCTTGGCAGTTTGCTGGAGTACATTGTGTGAGAGAATTTGACAAAGATTAATAGGAACCTGTGGATCCAAAATCTTGGCCAACAGCATAGCAAACAGTTTTTCAGATACATACGTTGGGTTGTTTTTGAGGCTTACTGCTTCGGCTACAAACCTGTAAGCAGTGGAGTCTTCCAGTCCTGCTACTGGAACTCCTTGAGCACTTGCCTTGCATTTTCATCTAGCCGTCTCATCCTCCTTCAGAGCTATACTTATCTGCTGTGCAGTTGCCACAAAAGGTTTGGGCTCATTGGGCATTCGGAATGCAAAAGCTATGGCTTCTGGTGTCACGGACACCTTTCTACCATTTACCATGGCACTGCCATCTTCAGCGTTGAAGGAATCAAGAACTTGCTTGATGATATCTGCATCAAAAGCAATTCTTGTAGCTTGCAACACAACTCGAAGATCCGAGAGTTGTAGCAGGGTCGTTGCTATAACGCTAGATTTTACTGTACAGGATAATGGGAAGGCTTGCCTTTGCATCAGCCACTATGGTCTAGGTTTCCTCAAGAGACTCCTGCATCTTCTCTGATTGTTTCCTTCTACCCATACACTGTGAGGATGATGACGATGAAACAGGCGAAGGAGAAGATGACTTACTTGTCGTATCGAAATCGTTCCTTGGTGTCGCTAGTAAGGTTAGCTGACACTCAATTGTCTCTTCAGAGGTCGAAGTTTGCAGCTGCAGCGAAGAAACCTCGGAGCTAGGCGATGGCGAATGGTTAACAGGAGGAAAGCGTCGCGCGGGGGATTTATGAGGAAAAATGCTAACTCTCTTGACTGCTATACGTGTTCGCACCATAAAAGCTCCACCACTCGCCGCTCCTAGACTTGTGTGCGTCGCTGCTGTCGTGGAAGACATGCATTGGACAAGACTGCGACCCATCCTTGAAATAATTACCACTGGCGTGCCATTTGACCGTTGGGCGCTTAAAATTTGGAAAGTGTGTCCACACTGGTCCTGGGTTGATTTCCAGTCTGGCTCGACCATACTGGTACTGATTCTAAGATCATCCTGATCTGGTTCTTTGGGTATGGGTTCTGAAGTTGGAACTGGTTGCACATGAAAAAGTCTAAAAATGTGTGATTCTGGTATCTCTTGATCAACAAGTTCCCGTTCCTTAGTACCTTGTTTCGGCCAAGTTTCTCTGGTCTCTGAATAATAAATCTTGATCTTTGCTCCATTATATACTCTTGGCAACATCAATCCAGATAAATCTTTCAGTCTGACTGTGCCATTGGAGAAGACCCAGTCTACCTCAAAAGGTCCTGCCCAGGCAATCTTCAAGTTTGGCTTCTTTGGACCCAATCTAGACTGATATAGAAGCACTAAGTCTCCTTTCTGGAATTCTCGAACTTTAATTCGGCGATCATGCCAGTTCTTTCTTCGTTGTTGAACAATTTCTTGTTCAAACATAGCCCTTTGCCTGAGTTCATCTAATTGCATCAGTTCCTCTAGCCTCTTTTTAAGATTATGGTTGAAGTCTAACCCATACTTCACATCCATTCTCAGACTGGGGATCACAAACTCCATAGGAACCACAGCTTTAGTACCATACACCATTATGAATGGTGTCATTCCAGTAGTTACCTTATAAGCTGTCCTATAAGCCCATAGAGCAATCTGAAGTTTCAAATCCCACTGGTCTGGTTTCTTTTGCACCACCTTTGTGAGAATAGTCTTTATTGTCTTGTTGCTACTTTCAGCCTGTCCATTGCATCTGGGATAGTAAGGAGTGGATTTCCAATGCTTGACTGAAAGCATATCCAATAGGATTTCCATAGTGTCATTGATAAAATGTGTTCCTTGATCGGTCACAATCTCTACTGGACATCTATATCGGCAGACAATATTCTCAAATAGAAACCTTGCAGTTGACTTGGCCGTGTTGTCAGGGAGAGCCTTAGCTTCAACCCACTTGGTAACATAACAAGTAGCCATTACTATGTACTTGTTTCTGGGAGTAACCTTCTTAAAAGGTCCCATAAAATCCAGTCCCCATTTCATGAATACTCCCAGTGGTTGTACTAGCATCAAGGGAGTCATATCTGCAGCTGTTGGTCAACCCATTCTTTGGCATATGTCACAAGTTTTACAAAAACTTCTGACATCAGCAATCAGTGTTTGCCACCACAGACCAAGGGTGATTCTGAATATCCTTCCGTACTTCTTGAAAGAAAATCAGCTCCACAATGGTTTCGGCCAGGCTTATAGAAAATTCTGAATTCAAATTCCATAAGGACATCATCCATCTTATCATCCTGCCTTGAATAATGACTTTGTTAATCAGAAACAGAAGAGCTTGATGGTCCACATAAAAATGGAATAACTTTCCCAACAGGTAATGCCTGAACTTTGTGGCGCTAAAAACCATTCCGAGGGCTTCTCTCTCAGTAGTCGTATAGCCTTCTTCAACCTGACTGAATCTACGACTAGCAAAATAAACCGGATAGTCTGTTCTACCATCTGGCTGAGCTAATATTGCTCCCATTGCCAATCCCGAAGCATCTACATGTACGTGGAAAATAATATCCCAATTTGGCTGCCTAAGGACTGGTTTACTGGTAATGGCTTTTTTCAGATTCTGGAAACTCTCCTCACACTCATCAGTCCAGTTGAACTTATTGGTCTTCTTTGTAAGCTCATATAGTGGTACTGCTTGAGAAGCAAACTTGTGTACAAATCTTCTATAGAAATTCACATAACCCAAGAAAGAACTCAACTCGGAAGCAATTCTAGGTGCTTTCGCTTGCTGAACACACTGTATTTTTTCATTGGCCATCTCTATTCCATTGCGGGAAACCACATGTCCTAGTAGTTGTCCCTTCCAGACTAGAAAAACGGATTTGAATGGATTCAAACAAATCCTCTTCTCCTGACAGCGTTTGAAAACCATTTCTAGGAATAGAAGGTGTTGTTCCTCATTTGAATAAACAATGAATTCATCCATGAAAAGGGCGAGGAACCGATGAAGAAATTTATTAAACATCTCCATCATACACCGCTGAAAGTAGCTGGTGCATTGCATAGGCCAAAAGGCATCACCAGATACATGAAATCTCCCCACTCAGTGATGAAAGTGGTCTTGGATCTATCTTCAGGAGCAATCTGTAACTGGTTATAGCCGCTATAACCATCCATGAAACTATACATCTCATATCCTGCGATCTCATCAAGCAACATATCAGTAAAAGGTAAGGGAAATGGATCCTTGATAGTCTGGGAATTTAGTTTCCTATAGTCGACACAAACTCTCAATTTTCCATTCTTCTTGGGGACAATGACTATGGGAAATATCCAATCACTGCTTGCCACTTCCGTAATGAACCCAACCTTGAGAACATTATCAATCTCCTCCTTGACCTTCTTTGCATAGTTGGGGTTCATCCGGTATCTTTGCAATCTTACTGGCCTAGCATCCGGTTTCAGTGGTATTCGGTGCTGACAGACTTCAGGATCTACTCCTTTCAGATCTATATGTTCCTGTTGAAAGGTCAACCTTTCAACAACGCTTCCACAAAGATTCCATGAAGATTCCTCAAAGATTCTCTAAAGATTCCAAATAAAGATGCTGATGAAGTGATGAAGACGAAGATGGATGCTGTAATGTGAAGATACAAGCTCATGGACATCATCGAATATCCCGTTATTATTATTTTGAGACATTATGGCCACTTTTGTAATGTTTACGGGAACTTCATATTTTAAGTCGGCAATTGTATTTTGGCCACAGATGCTTGTTGGATGAGCAAAGCCAGCTCATGGTGTTGTAATTAAGCTCTATAGAAGCCTAGGGACAAATCAGGTCATTTTGGTCGGACATTAGGTTTTCTAAGGCTTAGTATATAAGCCAAAACCTAAAGCATTGTAAAAAAGACTTCTAATAAATCTGATCTTCGGTGTTGTTGGGAGACTGCGAGAGAGTGAGAGAGTGTGTGTGTGTGCTACAGGAGCTACGGTGGTCGGAATCGCAAACGGAGAGCATCAGTGTGTTGCCCACGAGGAGAGCTACGCCTTGATGCTTACATCACGCGCGTTCGTCTGTGTTTTGGCAGATTCACCCGCGAGCTACTTTTGGAGTTTCGGTGAGTAACTGTTGTCCGTTTTTGCATTTCAGCATATCCACGCGATCAGAGCGAGTAGAGCTACACATTAGGCACTTTAGTTTTCGGAAATGTCGACCTGCAAAAACCGGCCAGACATCCTACGCGTTTCTGCACGGAGGCTATTGAGTAGGTTTTTTTGGTCACAGACCTTAGGGAGAGTGGCCTATTGGTGTTAATAGGATATCCCTCAAGTTTCGTAACGTTTTGAGAACGTCTAATGGGCTTTTGGCTTGCGGTAGCATCATAGGAGACTCTCACATTCACAGAACCGATGGCATGTAGAGTTGATATCTCTGTAGGAAGTAGTCATTAGTCGGTCGAGTAGAGGTTGACACCCTTTGCTTGCTTCCACGCGCCTGCGGGTCGAGCTTCGTCCTCAGTTGACATTATATGTTAGGTGGGTTCTCGCTATGCTGACCTCCGTCGCGGCGTATCTGTCCAACATTTCCCAGGCAAACACATCTTTATAGTTCAGGAACATTTTATGTGCCTTTTCCTTCATTGTCGGGTTGAGGTGCTTGTTAACCTTGATCATTCTGGGATCTTCCTCTGATCCTAGGTTCCACCCTTCTACTTCTTGGTCGTCTGGAAGCAACCAGTTTGGTCCACCTCCTTTTTGTTTGGTTGATTCTTCAGCGTAATCCCAGGATGGTCCATTCATTTCTGAATCCTTATTCTAATCCACTGGGTACTCTTCAGAACATACTGGTTCCTCTACTATACCAATATCAGCTGGTTCCACCATCCTTCCAGTTAGCTGAACTGTTCTTTCCCCTGTATTGACTTTAGTAAACTGATCAGGGAATTGTCTCTTCTGTTTATCAGCCTGCTCTTTGTTCAGCAAGACTTCATTCAAGTCGATTTCTGCCAAAGGGAATATGTTCATAGCCGCTAGCATTCGCTTGATTTTCTTGGCTCTGTACTTCTGACACAACTCCTTCGGCCTCAGTTCCATTTTCCAGCTCCTGGTATTGTTGGTCTGGATTTGGATTCTGTCCCACTGGCCCCTTCTATGGTCAAAGTTTGGTTTGCATAGTCATGAACAGCATGTGCGGTTCTCAACCATGGGCGCCCTAGTAGCATTCCATATGCTCCCTGCACATCTAGGACTAGGAAACTGGTTTTGAATTTATCCCTCCCAACTCTTATCTGCATGTTTTCAATCATACCCGTCGCTTTTACGACTCTATGATCTGCCATTCTTACTTTGAATGGTGTTGGTTTCATATTAGTGATACCCATTCTTTGCTGAAGATGGGCTCCCATTATGTTGACTCATGCCCCTCCATCCAAGATAACGCTTGAGAGAGGTTCCCACTGCTTCCTGACCTTGTAGTCTACCTGAATAAGTGGAACTTCATCATCTCGGACAGCCGTCAGGTCCACTGTTCTGGCCTCTGCCTCAGCTTTCCTGCGTTGTCTGATAAAGTTGGCCACCTCATGCAAGGTTTTTCTTATATCCTCCAGCTCTACAGTCAGCTTCTGGATTCTATCACAAATTTTCACTTGAATTTATTCTCTCTCTTGGTCAAACTGATTGTCAGAGCTTGAAGAACTGGTACCCTCACACTTCCATTCTTCTTTTGCAGTGCTTCCACTCTTTCCATCCACTCCCATTTCATCAGCTAGTCCATGTGCCACAACCAGCATGGTCTCAGTCATGGCCGGTACTGACTGATCTTTATCAGTCGATTGGGCTGGTATCCTCTGAATGACTCTAGCTTCGGAACCTTTTTTGGCTGCTCTAGCAGCTTCTTAGCTAAATCCTCCGTGATTTTAGCTGCTAGTTCCCTCTGCTCTTGCCACTCATCTACCACCTTCTCTTTACCTTTGGCCTTCCAAACTTCTCTTTGTTGAGCCCACTTGCTGCTGTTAGGATTGATTGGTACTTCTGAAGTGTCTGGGATTTCTTCAATGACTACTCCCTTGCTCCTGGTACCTACCCTGATTGGGACTGGCTCTGGTGCCTTAGCCTCAGTAGTAGTCGTTACAGGTGCATCTGGACATTGGGCTGCAAAATGACCATACTTCCCACATGTATAGCAATTCATGCTCCTGTTCTAGAAATTGCCTCTTCCTCTGCCTTTGCCCATTCCTGGTTGGTATCTGCCACGTCCCTGACCAATACCACTGGTACCTAGTCTCTCCTCTTGAGCTACCTTGACTGGTTCTACCTTCATTAGTTCAGTGTAGGAAACCACTGACATATCCTTTCCTTTCTTAAAATGGTGAATTCTGATGCCACAATTATTCCATAGGTGACCAAAGGCCTTGCAGTAGGTACATTGTGGACATTTAGTGGAGATATGGTCCTTGGATTTGCATCTTGAACACCATGTCTCCATCTTTCGAACTGGCTGTCTTGTGTGGCTAATTTCCGCAATCTTCCTAGCCATCTCTTCAATTTTCTTGGTCCAGGATCCCTTCTTTGATTTCTCTTTTGCTCGTTCATTAGAGCTGCTCTTGGAGCTACTGGACATTTCACTGGAATCAGAAGTTTCAGTAGCAGAGCTACTGCTACTGGCCCTTCACTTCTTGTGGCTCTTTTCCTTCTTAGACTGTTGTTCCAGTTTTAATGCCCTTTGGACCAGATCATTGAACTGGTACTTCTTGTTCCCTAAGCTTCTTGCTTCTAAACCCATTCAGGAACCATGCCCTCAATCTCTTCTCAGATGGCGGTTCTTGCAATTGCTTGGTTAGCTCTTTTATCTTTTCCACATAGCTGCGGACTGACAAATTCCTCTGTTTGATCTTATCTAATTCACAGAGAATATCTTCATCCCCTCTATTGTTGGAATATTCCAACGTGAAGGCCTTGAGAAATTTGTTATATGATCTGAGCTGGCATGCAGGGTAATGGTAATACCATTTCCTCGCTGCTTCCTTCAAGGTTTGTGGAAAATATTCCCCCCAATCATCTTCATCAATGTTTTTTAGTTCAGCATACTGCTCGAAAGCTTGTATATGAACGTCTGGATCATCCTTTTTCCCCCCCTTGAATATTGGAAAGGAAATCTTCAGGGAAGCTGTGTAATCATTTCGATTACTACTGATCCTGCCACTTCTCCTCTTAGATACAGAATGACGTTTGGGAGCCTTCTTGCAATTGTCAGTGTCAGCATCCCAATCAATCTCTGTCTCTGTCTTAGTGTCAGTGTATTCTCTGGTTTGTCTGCTAGAAGTACGGTGACTTCCCTTACTTCCCTTGGTATCCTCGTCTCTCTGTAGAGACTGAGAACTCTTGGAACTCTTTGCCTTCCGTGCTTCCCGTTCTGCCCGTCGGCGTCAAGAATGACTGGAGTGCTGTGAGTCCTGCTCCTCATCAGCCTGACTATGCTCCTCTTGAGCCTCAGTGTCAGTCATCTTCTCTTGCTTGGGGTCAGACTCTCTTCCTATCTCCTCAGGAATGGGGTCCACACGAATGGTAGACTTCCGGCCACGATTGGATTTTGGTGCCATTGCTGAAAACTTCAAAATGGGAGAAGAGTCTTTCAGTCAATGAGCTTCAGTTCAAGCCACCGTGATCGCCAAAATGGAATTGGATCTGATGTCTTGAGACAGCTAATTCTAGTGTTGGAAGATTTCAGCTATTAGTGTGGGAAGATTTCAGACACCAGACTGGACAGGAATCAGAGACTAGACTGGAATGTGGATACTGAAATGAGAATCAGACTTATGTACTGGAAATAAGGTTCAGATTCAGAAGACTAGACGAGAAGTAAGTATAACTGAAATATATGCCATGATTGGGATTACAGATCAAGATTACAGTGAATATGATTTACAGAGAGAAAGTACAGCCGACAATACTGCCAATGATTCTCAAGTACAAGTATAGCCAAGGCGCTAACCCAAATGATAATAATTGCCAACCCGATTACAATGTAATGGGCCCTATTTATACACTTCGGGTTTACTGTAGTAATTACATAGTAATTACTAAGTAATTCGTTGCCCATCTTCTAAGAAGACGTTCCCACGTAGTGAACTATCCAGCCATCTACTCTCTCTCTCTCTCTCTCTCTCTCTCTCTCTCTCTCTCTCTCTCTCTTTCTCTCACAGTAAATTTCATATCTCTCTCTCTCTTACACACACACACACAAATACAACACACCCACACACACCCACACACCCACACACACAAATACAACACACACACACACACTCACTCACACAAAGAACCTCTCTCTCTCTCTCTCTCTCTCTCTCTCTCTCTCTCTCTCTCTCTCTCTCTCTCTCTCTCTCTCTCTCTCTCTCTCTCTCTCTCTATCTGTACTAAAGGCGCGCGAAGACAGCCACCTCCGATTTGGATGTCTGTTTGCGCGCCTTTAGTACTGTGGAAACGCAAGTAGAACGAGTGAATGAGAGGGAGTGTATCATGGTGTGTGTGTGTGTGTGTGTGTGTGTGTGTGTGTGTGTGTGTGTGTGTGTGTGTGTGTGTGTGGTTTGGTCTGCTTTGAGAGAGACAGAGACAGAGAGAGAGAGAGAGAGAGAGAGAGAGAGAGAAAAAGAGAGAGAGAGAGAGAGAGAGAGAGAGAGAGAGAGAGTCTGTTTGTGTGTATGTGTTTGTGTTATAGAGAGAGGAAGGAATAGTGGAGAGACTGGGGAAGGGGGGGGGGAGAGAGAGAGAGAGAGAGAGAGAGAGAGAGTCTTTCTGTTCCCTTTTACTAACGGCGCACGGAGGTGTATTTTGGGGTCAAAAATATCTTTCACACGCGCCGTTAGTAATGGGATAAGTTTTGGTGTGTGTGTGTGTGTGTGTGTGTGTGTGTGTGTGTGTGTGTGTGTGTGTGTGTGTGTGAGAGAGAGAGAGAGAGAGAGAGAGACTCTTCTATTTTTATATAGTGGAATGGCTAGAACAAAGGCCACTGCAAAGAAGGCACGCAAGGGACCAGGGTTAGCAGCTAAGGCAAGTAGCAGATCTACAACCCCAAAGAAGAGACCTGGAAAACCAAATAAAATTTTGAAAGGTCCTAGGGTGAAGAAGTTACAGAGCTGCATGGGTCTTTTCAAAGAAATCAGGAAGGCACAGAAATGTGTTGATTTGTGCATACCAAAGCTGCGCTTTCACAAGATGGTGAGGTCCATTTGTGAAGAAGCTACCTGGGGCACTAAAAGGTGGAAAGTGGTTGCATTGATGGCTCTACAGGAAGCAACAGAGGACTTCCTGTCCTGCTTGAGTACTTCAATGACATGACCATTGTAACAGCCCATTCCCACAGGGTGACTGTAATGGACAAAGATAGTGAGACACTAAAAAGGGTAAGGTGGAGGTATGACAAACTTCTGGTCCCCATTGTCTGTAGGGATAAGAAAATGAGGGAAATTTTGTTATACCCCCCTGAGCTATTGCCACAAGTCACATTTGTAGATGTCACACATGATGTGAATACAAGGGCAAGGGCAGAGACGTTTTCTTGTCAAACAGAGGACATGAGGGAAGCAGAGCTTAAGGAGAAAGCAAAATAGCAGTGGAGTCCCAGAGGCAAACAGAATGCAATGTGACCTTGTCCATAGAGGCAAGCAACAAAGAAACTCTACTTTCAATGAAGGATGGTTTGCTTGCAGAGATACCATTTATAGATGGAGCCAGAAAGCTGATCAAAAGTCAACTTCCACCGCACACCCACACGGAGGTGTTTCTTCTTGATCCACAAATGTCACTGATTATTAGATAGAAGAACAGTCCATCTGGCACATTTGAGAGTTGGTTTCTCCACTCTGCTATGCTGGAAGTAACTGTCATCATCTTTCCATATGAGAACAACCATCACTGGAGTCTCATATGCCTTGATGTTGAGCAGCCAGCAGTGTGAGTGTTCAATTCAATAAAAGGAACCCACCCTGAAATTAGGCTGTAAGTGTTATGTATCAAAAAGTGTTTCTTATAGATATCATGTAAATTTGAAATCCTCAAGCTAACATCTTGATACTCCTTTGTGCAGTTGTATAAAGAGGTTGTTGCTTGCTTATGGCAAGCTATGTGGAAGGTATGAACTATACAAGGCCCCAATCAAAGATGTACCTATAACAAATCAAACCGATGGAAATTCTTACGGCTGGAGATGTCTTCCCCATGCAGAATATGTCCTGCAAAGCTACTTTGCATTAAAACCTTTCATGACTAAGGTAACCATTTGGCAATGCATTCAGTCAGTTTTGGTTTTCTTATACAAGACTTCTCACCATGTGGTCTTTCAATTTTGCAGAGTGTTGTGCAAAACTACACATATGATTATTTGCAAAGATATCGGGTACGTCTAATACAACACCTGCTCACTATGTCGAACCCCAGAGAACCTGAAGATAGCGGCTTGTACGACCGCACAATTGATATGAAATTACATGACGAGCCACCACGGCAAACCCCTGCATCAAATACAGTGGAATCACAACGGGACGAGGGGGTTATATCAGCCGAAGATGAAAGAGCCGAGGATGAAGAAAGGTCAAATGAGCATATGCAAGGTGCTAGTGTACAAGCAGAGGGGCTTATGGAGGAGACAATGAAAGAGCCAAGTAGGCCAGTGGAGGAGCCAAAAGAGCCCATGTATGAAACGTTGGATGAGGAAAGTAGGCCTATGGATGAGCAAAAGGATATGGATGAGGCAAGGATGGATGAGGAAAGCAGGCCTACGGATGAGCAAAAGGATATGGATGATGCAAGCCGGCCAATAGAGGCAGAGGAAAAGACCTTGGAGGAAACCCTGAATGAGTCAAAAAGAGCCATGGGGGAGACCATTGATGAAGATGAGAATGATGACTACCATGATGAAGCTAAAGCAGAGGATAGCAACAACGACAACAACACTATAGAGACCCAGTATGGACCCTTGCTACCTGTAGATAGGGTTGTTCCGGTAATGTCTATTCAAGTATGGCAAAATATGTTCAGCTTCAAACTACTTATATGTACTTGTCAACTTTTACAAAGATTGATTATCTTGGACATCAATGGATTGTTGCTGATGCGCGTGCCTTTGGGTATAGCAGACCCCTTCGAGGATTTGCAAACATTTCGGATGGGAACTTGTCGAGTCGTGGTTCATCCAGGAACCAAAGAATTTATTCAATTTCTTCTTCCGCGCTTCAGAGTTGCCGTATGGTCTTCAATGCAAAGGCAAAACTTGTCGCCACTAGTTACAATAGTGTGCGGTGTATGCGGCACTCACACGTTAGATTTTGCCTTTTTGTATGATCAAAGAAAATGCGTTACCATCGAGGGCCACTACCACCCTAAAAAACCACACTTACCTCTTCTGTACAAACCGTTTAGCCAAATTGATGTACCCTTTGATGCAAATAATACACTACTGATTCATGATATTCCTGAAAAGGGAGAACTAAATCCACCAGGAACAACTCTCTCACCACCCTCTTTTGAGGGGCATACCTTTGATTTTTACCTTGAAGACATTTTGATTCCATACTTATAGAAATTGTATCTCAGTCCATTGTTCACGGACGAGTTTGTACTTTCTAATGAATTAAGATGACACTTATATTCACAGAGCACAATTGACAAATGAGCTCAAAAAAACTTCATGTATTGAAAGTCATTCGTATACACTTGGGTTCACAAGAATCTCTGTTACATTGACACTATTTCAACCCGGCCATCCAACTCTTTGCACAAAATATATTTTTCCCTACGCCGCATTAGCTTACGACCAGCTAGGAAAAAGGAAAAATCTGAAAGGTCCCTGTCCATTGACTCTTCAATTATGTCATGCCGCAACTGCAGAAGACTGCATAGCTCCCTTATTGTAACCACCAACATTAGGCCTTGCTCTTTATCAATCACTTCCACATCCACAGCAGGATTATCTTCCAAACCTGCAGAAACCTGGTCCATAGGAATATACTTACCTCTGAGCATTTGTGATTGCATATACCAAAAGGATACTAACAGTGATTGGCTTTCAATCATGTACTTGACAACTAGAGTGTCAAGCACGACCTCGCACCGTATGCCAATCTCTTCCTTTACATACTATCCTCTGTCAAGAAGTTTGTCATAGGATGAGTGCTGAAATGACTTGCACATGAACATAGTTTTCGTAACATGTATATTGTAGTTATGAAACAACTCTATGAACAGTGCAGCAGGACAAAAGTTTGCAATTCTAACTAGTTTGGTGGTAATAGAGCTACGTAGAGACCTCTGTATATCCTTGTAGAGCTTACTTTTCATTGCCTCCACCATTGTTTCCTGAGGAATTGCTGGCCAGTCCACAGTGTTCTAGTCGGTTGGTAGAGGCACTTTCACCAACATGACATTCTTATTCCCTGGGCAGAGTTGGTAGAAGTGGTCATAGAAAAATATTCCTTCATCAGCCAGGCTTTTGCTGCTTCTCTCTGAATACTGTAGAGAACCAATGTGGGCATGAACAACAAGGAAGAGGCCTATTATGCACTCCACAGGCTCCCATTGCTCATAAGAAGAGGTATAAACATCTGCAAAATATATACACAAGAGTTAAACTAAGAGTATCAATAAGTCAAAATGACAAATCTAATGTAGTTGAGATGTGAAGAATGGAGCCATTGCTCATAAGAAGAGGGATAAACGTTGTAAAATATATAAGAAAAGTTATAATGAAAGTATCAATAAGTGAAATGACAAATCAAATGCAGTTCAGATGTCAAGAATACTTACAACTGCAACGTGGTTGATGTATATCTGACACATTTCCACCATTTGCTATCACATCTGGATGGGTAAACACATGCTGAACAAGAACTTACTTTACAGATCTTTTGCCGATTTCAACTTTGAAATCCAACACTCTGGCCTTCCATGCTGAGCGGTAAACATTGATAGCACTAGACCTCTTGGCTCTTCTTGGTTGCATGAGGACCCATGAACCTTTGTTTATCCTTTGTCCAACCCATTGGTTCTTTGCACTTATTGAAGTTGATATTGTAATTGAGGATATGCTACTACTTGGCCTTCTAGGAAAAGTGCAGGTGTTGGTAGTTGGTGTGAGATACCATAAACACCTAGAGCTTCTTGGGCGAGAAGACGTGGAAGCCATAGCTCTGAGAGAAAAGCTTTAGTGGAGGGAGATTCACTTTGAAAGCATTCTAATGGAGGGAAAGTGTTTTAGAATTCCAATATCTTGTGCGGGCTTAATGGTCACCCTCCAGTACATTAATGACCATAAGAGAATATCAGCAGTGGGACAACACACGCACCTAACAGCTCGGTAAAAGCAAAGAAGTTACGATGCCACAATCCTAGATTCGTGAAAGTTTTTAGGATATTTTTCTACTTTTTGAGTCTTTCCACGTATTTTCCTACGTAATGTAGCCCTCCTGCTCATTGGACGCACTCTATTTTCTCTCTCCTTCATATGGACCTCCAAATGACCTCCGAAATTTCCTAATGGATGGTTTGAGTTAGATCATCTCTTATGTCCATATTTTCCTCTGCTGATACTTTCTCTTGTTCTCCTTGGTGTGATGGTTCAGGCAAGTCAGGCATTTCTTGTCCTGGCAGTAGTTGTGGTTGCACTTGGGCTTCCTCTGTTCTGATTTGATGTTGAGAAATCGAGTCTTCTTTTTCTTTCAGCAGTGTCTCGCTGATCTGCTTTTGCGTCTCTATTTCTGCTCTCGCCGCTGCCAATTGCTGGTCCATCTCTTTTACCTTTTGCTCGTTGGCCGCCGTCTGGGCCATCATTCCCGATAAGAGCAACTGTCTTTGCAGTTTCTCTTGCTCTAGCTCCCCTTCTAGCGTTGCTAGGGTGTTCACTGCTGCAGCATTGTCTGATGTGGAGACCAATGCCCCAGCAGGTTCTTGGTTTTCCATCAAGGTTGTTAAAGTGCTTTTGACAGTGAGATATGAGTTGTTAACCCTCTGGAACCTTGCGTTTTCATAGTCGAGATGCTCCGTTGCTTTCTTTACCCTTGGTGTCAAATCCTGGCATTCCTTTTCCTTGAATGTCAACTCCGTCCTGACATCCACCAGGTCTCTGATCAGAGACTGAGCCTGTTGTCGCTCAGTGTCTCTTTCCTGCGTTGTGAGCTCCAGTTGTGCTCGCAGGCTCTCTAGCTCCTCTTGCCCAGATTTTTGCATGTTTTGAGCCTCATGTACCTGCTTTTCTTTTTCTCTCAGCACCACGTGCTCGCATTGGAATTGTTTTTCTAGATCTTGCAAGGTTTTTCTGTAGTCAAATTCAGCCATAACTTGACAGGCTTCTTGGTACCCTATTGGTTCAGTAGAGCGCACAGACTCTTTTTGTGAGGATGAAGGAGGAGGAGGTGGTGGTTTTTTGGTTGATGGAGAAGGAGGAGGAGGAGATTCCGGCAAGGGAGGAGGTGGTGATTTTGGCACTTCTTGTACGTGCCTCTTTTTTGATGCACCTTCCCTAGGCTGTGAATCAGACACATCCGCTTTTCTTTTCTTTAAAATCTTGATTATTCTTTGGCGAGTCAAATCCGCCGCCTGTCGTGCTTCCACATTCCTCTCTCTTTGAGCTTTCTTTAATTGCTCTGCTTGGTTCATATCTTCAGTCGCTTCTTTCTCCTTTGTTCCTTTAGTGGACTGAGAAGAAATGTCCACTTCTGCAGCCTTTTGTTTCGCTTCTAACCTTTGTTTTTTAGCCCATATGCGAGTTGCATTTTCTATTCTTGCTTGTCTTTCCTTCTCGAATCTTTGTTTTTTTGTTTGTTGTGTGGCAGCAGCTCTTACCTGTCTGTTGGCCCGCAACTTGGTCCTTCTTTCCTCAATTCTTTGTTGGGCCTCTGCATATTCTTTTTGAAGGTCAGACTACGGCACTGTATTCTTTCCCTCTTTCTTCTCTCTAGCGGTGGGGTGGAGTCTTCCTCCTCGCTTTCTTCAAATTCCGATGGTCCTTTGCCTTTTGACCCTTGAGAGTTTTCCTCGTCTTCAGTCTCTGTCTTTTGTTCATCACTCGAGCTTATGTTGGATGCCTTGGCCGAGCGCGATGATGTTGCGCTAGTGGTCGTCCTTACTGAGTGAGCAACCAACTTTGCTTTCTGAATCAAGGTTGTTTGAGAACTGGCCGCTGGTAGGTCTTCAATCATGCCCAAATCTTGGTATGTTATTCTTGTTAGCAGTGGCCCTGCACTCATGTAGCTTTTGTTCTTTGCCGAGCTTTTCAAATTTGCTTCGATCAAGTTCTCCAAGATGTAAGAACCATAATCGCATCGGATGGTTCTGTTTTCAACTGTTGCTAGAGCCATGACCACTGCAATGTGCAGGATCGGCTCGGTGTAGTGAGGAGGCTTTTGTACCCTGAAATGCTAAGAGATCAATATCATTGGTAGCTTTAGCTCACCGTATATCATGTCACTGTATTTGTACTTTTTTCCTTTTGCTTTGATAAATGCCTTCTCGTTATCTAGTGACTTGGACTTTGCCAGCAAGTCATGCTGCCCTGGAAGGAAGTGCAAGGCTTCGTTTTGATGATTTCTTTGGTGATCTTTACTTTTACCTTTGAACCATCCTTGTCGGTGAGCATTGCTTGCCCATCATACTGTATCGAGCTCATGAGCTCATGGGCCCTCATGCAGTCTGTTCCCCATGGCTGCAATCTGAAAAATTGTTCCAAATTAACAGCCCGCATGGCTTCTATGACCTCCGGCCTTCGGTGGAGATTCCATATTTCCCGTGGCATGATAGTCGTCTTTACCATGTCACCATCAGCATCCTTTAACTTTGCGATGGAAATGTGAGCAGGGATCTGAGCTAGTGTTTCATCCGAGATGTGAGCTTTTTCATTTGTAGAGAGCTCATCCACTTCATATGGTGTTGTTGTCCACTGCCTTGCTTGCTTTTGGCGAGGCATTCTGTGTCATTAGAATCACAAGCTGTCAGGATTTTTCTTTCATAACCAGTCGCATTTAGACTTTTAGTAAAAAACAGTTCAAAAGTTAAAACCGATCATAAATTGAACAAATCTCATCCATTCTTGTCCATATTTCACCAGTGGGACTAGGAAGACTAGAGCTATGACTGATTGAAATATGAGCCAAATCTGGGCCTGAGGTACACCGATCGCGATCGCAGTTCAGAGGCCAAAATGAGATTTGATCACATGAGTGGTTTGCTGATAGTTAGAGGGTCCTTTTGGTCCACTCTGTCTTTTATTTGAACCACTTTTGAGTTTATAAGTCCCAATTTTGGGTTACAAGGGAGTTTTGGACTAGACTTTGATTTTTCATGGGTTTTTGATGTAGGCTTGAAACTTGATGGGTGACTTGAACAAGATGTGTACAAGAGATCTGTTAGGTTTTGGTCAAATTCTGATGCTGAGGTACACCAATCGCGATCGTAGTACCTGGGATTTTTTGGGTGAAAACTGGATGGCTTTGGTCCCCTATGCCTGCCTAGCCCACAGATGATTTATTTTCAAGTTTGGACTTAAAATGAACAAATTAGAGCAATTTTTCACTGTTTGACCTTATTCTACTAAGTCTAACCATATTGGGTTTTCTTGATGCCTGGAGTTAGTTGATGTTAGTTTTTGAGCTTTTACTGCTTCCATGATGTGTTGCTATCATTAGCCTACTCCGCTATTTGATTCTGAGTTGATCATGCACTTTTTACTCCGTCTTTGGAGATTTTCCAGACTTGTGTATTTTTTAGGCATTCTTTGGATTCCAATGGGATAATTGGGCATCTCTAAGTTTCCTTTTAGTCTTTGACATTAGTTCGGCCAAATTATTCCCTTGTGTGATCACTCGAGATTGAAATGGTCATCTCCGTCCTGGTAGGAGATTCTGAGCTCCATTCAAGGTTTTCTACTACTGTGCTGACTCCTAGTCAGACAGGTATGCCTTTCAAACCACTCGTCATAATTTTCAGTCGAATTTTGGTAGTTGTAGGTCAAATTTTCCGATTGGGTGTGTTTGATAAATTTGGCCCATTCCATGAGCAAAATTTGTGCATTTTTCATGAAAATTCAAGAGAGTGTATCCCTCACTGAGTTCTAAGCTTGGGTCAAGCCAAAATTTCTAAAACTGGGAGCACCGATCGTGATCGTACCATAGATCCCAAATTCATTTTTGACACCTGCAGATTGTTGGCGAAGCTGAGGGGAGGCTTTTTGCAAATTCTGTGCCAAATTTGGTCAGTGGGGTACACCGATCGCGATCGTTGTACCACCACCGAACTGAGATCTGATCATATGGCCTGGTTTCTGACATTGTGGGGAACACATTGATGTGTTCTGTCCCTGAAAAAGTTTTTTCATGATACCTCTAAGGGGCCTTGACCTATTTGACACAATCCGATTTTGATTTGATCCATTCGCTCGTTTGTGCAATGATTCGCGCTTGCATCCGTAATAGACTTGATCTTTACTTGATAAGGAACATACCTGTGAAATCTGGTATGAAATGCTGACTCCGATCGTCCGTATGGGGTAGAAATGTGGCAGCTCACTCTACGTCAAGAAGCTCTCTTCTTCTCTCCCAAAATGTGAAAATGAACAATGAGCTAGAATTTGGCCTACCTGACCCATATCTTCCCGAGGTTTTCGTGACATAGGGCCGATTTTCCTTACCTTTGATCTCGATGTAATCTACATACCATCTGTGGGTCAAACCGCTCGTCATTCTGGCGTCGTATGACCATTTGATGCAATTCTGGCGAAATGTGGTCATGATCAGTAAGGCAGAAATTTGACATCTTCAGATTAGCTTCATATCTTCCATGCTTGATAACCCTATCATGATACTTCGGCGTTTGCTTCCAGAACTTGATTCCGACACTGTGGCGATATTTTTCAATTTTTGGAAGATTATTAACAAAAATCAAACAAAATAAATTGAAAATACTTATTAACTGGCGAAAATTAGCCAAAAATTATTATACTCACCCCTAAGCATATATTTTCACTAGAAGCATCCCAATGCTCCAGATTTTGTCATTACAGCTCATTATTATGCTAGTTGGATGATAAAAACACTAAAATTGCCAGATTTTGATCAAATTTGTTCGAAATTGAACTCTAAGAAATGAAAAAAAAACAACAAACACACGCATTATGTACATATATACACGTTGGACCCCTTAATGGTCATGACTGCTGCTCGATTCAGCAGTTACTCCCCCCTTCCTAAACTGAGTCGTCCCGGACGAAGGTTGTGTGCATGTGCATGGGTTTTGAAATATGTGTCTATGCACGGCCGTGTAATATGGCCCTATCCTCATGTTTGAGACAATGCATTGGGAAACAAAGTGTTGTGCAAGATGCAGGGACTGAATGTAATATTCAGTGGCTTTGGATGGCGAGGCTAGCTGTTTATGGAACAGAAGAGCTTGCAGTTCAATTGCTCTCTCCTTGATTGTTGGTTTTTTGATGGCAACTATTTTTGGAACCCATTTGTATTCAGTTTTTTTTATATTTGCTGATTTTGATGTAGGTTCCTGATATTTCTTAGGTTTCCATTGCATTTGTGTTAGTTCAGGCTTCCTGTGTTGACTGTTTGGTCTCCGTTCGATCTTTGTCTCGCTGAATTTTTGGTTGTCTCCAGCTTTGGTTGCCATTTCCACTCTGGATTAGCTCCTGAAGGTCTTTGATATGGTGTTGCTGTCGTCGGGAGTTGTGACTTGGGCAGCCATATCTGTCTCAGTTTGTGTTGCATGACGGTTTTCTTTATCCATACTTTCCGAACAGTCGTTTTCGGTGTTTCTGGCTGATGAGCTGATTGCTTTTTGTCGATGGGGATAGTCGGCCACGAGTGATGTGTTTTGACGAATGGAGTCATGTACGTGTTGGAGTTGTGTGTGTACATTAGCGCATGTTCTGACCATTCGGTAACTGCATTGTACGTTCTCATCCATGGAACTCCCAAACATAGTGATTCTCTGATTCCTCCGTCTTTCATTATGAAAAATTGATGAGGACAACTATTTTCATCAATATTGATTGGTAAGTTTACTATTTCCAATGCTGGCATTGTTGCCCCGTTTGCAGCTTGTAAATCTCATGTGGATTGCACTACGGGTTCATCGATAAGTATTTTGTAAGTGGAGAAGTTGACCACATTGACTAAGTCTGACAGTGATGCGAACATCGATTCCTATTTTCCATTGCTCGTCAGTGTGAATTATAGAAAGAGGAATTTGAGCCGTATCTGCTGGTTGAGGAAGTCTTTGTTGTTGTAATTTTTGTTTCCGCTTTAAAATCCTCATTCTGGCCTCCTCCTGTGCTTGAGCTTTTGTCTCATTTGCTTTGTTCTTGCGCTCCTTCGCAGCGTGGATTTTGGCAAGCATCTCTGAGGTGAGTGGTAGGTTGTACTTCTTTAATCTGCAGCCACTAATCCAATTAGGCATCTCCTCTCCCTCTAATATCACAAACTTAATGGCACCACTAGATGATATATCATGAATCACATAGGGTCCATTGCCTCCCTTTTTGAGTTTCCGAGAATGTTGTTTCAGGGTATACATTAAGACGTAATCCCCCATAGCAAATTCCTTGCTGACAACATGTTGATCAAAGAATGATTTCATGTTTCGTTTTTGCGTGTAGATTGATGCAGTTGCTCTCAATCTAGTTTCATCCAATTTTTCAAGGTTATCTATGTGATTGGATAATTCATGGCCCGTCCATTCTAATTCTTTAGCTACCCGAAGTGTGGGGATAAGAAATTCAAGTGGCAAAATCGCTTGAATTCCATAAAGCATGTTGAATGGAGTCGTTCCGATTGAGTTTTTATACGCTACTCTATATGCCCATAAAGCTGAATGCAGCTTCTGATCCTAGTCGGCTCTCGATTCACTAATAATTTTCATGAGAATTGTCACCAAAATCTTGTTTGTACTTTCTACTTGGCCGTTAGCTTGTGGATGATAGGGAGTTGACTTCTTGTGAGTTACCATGAATTCATCCAATAGGAATTCGATCACTTCATTGACGAAATGAGTCCCTCTATCGCTTACTATCTCTATTGGTAAGCCATATCTGGTGAAAATGTTCTCATACAAAAACTGTGTTGTTGTTTTTGCATCATTTTTGGTTGTTTCTTTCGCTTCAACCCACTTTGTTAGATAATCTGTTGCCACAATAATGTATTGAGTATGTGTTTTATATCCAGGAGGCGCAATTGGTCCTACAAAATCTATTCCCCATTTTGCAAACGCTCTTGCCCCCATCATTGGCCTCAAGGGCATGTCATCTCGTGCTCTAGGCATCTTTGTCCTCTGGCAATCTTCACATCGTTTCACAAACTCTTTGGCGTCCATGAATAGTGTAGGCCACCATATGCCATCAATAAGAATTGCTTTGGCCATTTTGTCAGCTGAGAAATGTCCTCCAGCTTGTCCGCCATGTGCTTGCTCTAGGATAGGAACATATTCCTCTTCCTTCGCACACATTCTCAATTGATTGTCTTTTTCCCTCTTGTAAATATTTTCCTCAATCAATACATAGTTTTCTGCCTCTTTCGTGATCGTTTTGATACGTGATCTACTCATCCCTTCGGACAGTATTCTGGTGGAGAGGTATTCTACAATCTAGTTACTCCATCTGGGTGCTACAAATAATTTGAATAAAGTCGCGTGTTCTATCGGCCTTTGAAAAGTGCAGATAACACATGATTTGATATGCATATGAACACTTTGTTGCATTTTTGGCCAATATACACCTATCCTCATCAATCTTTGATACGTCTGTGCATGCCCATTGTGAATCCCTGTTGTTTGTACAACAAGCCTAAGGATTTGATCCGATCCCTGTTTGTATAGCCTTCTAGCCAACATTACCAATGATCTAGATGCTACAATGGTAGATGGTTGTCTTGTCAAATTCAATGACCCAATAGTCAACAAAGGAATTACATCCTCGCTCCATCTTGGAATCATTTCTATGTTGAAGAGATATGCATCTGGAAAATCATCATCAACTCCTACAGGGTTTTCCCCATGCACCATTCTAGATAAATGATCCGCTTTTTGGTGTGTAGTTCCTTTTTTAACTACAACCGTGAAGTCAAAATCAAGCAGTATGATGAACCATCGTACAATCCGCCCCATACTGCAAGGTTTGTTACCAAGTACAGCAGTGCTTGGTGATCAACGAAGAATACAAATTTATTGGAAAGTAGGTAATGTCTAAATTTTTTCACAGCATAGATCATACCCAAACCCTCCCTTTCAGTTGTTGTGTAATTCTTCTCTCCACTGTTTAGTTGTCTACTGGAGTAACTGATTGGAAAATCCATGTTGTTTTCTCCAGGTTGTGCAAGTATGCATCCTATAGCATAAGATGATGCATCTACGTGGGCGTGGAATATCTTTTCCCAATCCGGAGCCTTCAAAATTGGAGCAGATATCAATCTTTGCTTCAAAGTTTGAAAAGCTTTCTCGCACTCATCTGCCCACTCAAATTTAGTTATCAACACTTAAAGTGGTTTCGCAATTATAGCGTATGAGTAGATAAATATGCGATAATATCCACAGTGGCTCATAAATGCATGTACCTCCTTTACCTTTACTGGTCGTGGTAGATCAACAATTACGCTAACCTTCTCCATGTCTGTCGAAATACCATTTTTGGACACTATATGTCCCAATATTTTGCCTTGTCTTACCAAGAAGACACATTTCTCCGGATTCAGGTAAATCCGATATAGTCTGCATTTGTTGAACACTTTGGTCAAGTGCTCTATGTGCTCCAATCTTATGAGAGAGTGAACGCACAAGTCATCCATGTAAATTTCTAAGAACTGTCTTAGATATTCTTTAAAAGCATGACCCATCAGCCTCTGAAATGTGGCTGGTGCATTCCTTAATCCGAAAGCCATTACCCTGAATGCAAAAATTTCCCATTCAGTTGCAAAAGCCGTATTGTGCTGATCCTCTGGCTTTATTGCAAGTTGGTTGTAGCCTAAGAAGCCATATAAGAAACTGTAAGATTCTTTTCCTACCACTCTTTCTATTACATGATAAGTAATGGGTAGGGGATAGTTGTCCCGAATTGTAGCAGCGTTTACTTTCTTGAGATTGATGCACACTCTCAACTTTCCATTTTTCTTTGGGACCACCACAATCGGTGAAACCCAGTCAGTGTGCTCAATTTCGTAAATAAACTCTGCCTCTTTTAGCTTATCTATCTCCTCCTTGATCTTCCTTGCAAACGTCTCATTGTAAGTATAAGTACGTTGTCTGCTTGGTTTGGCGTCATTCTTAAGGGGTATTGTGTGTTGACAGATACTTGGATCCACCCCCTTAAGCTCTCTGTATGACCATGCAAACACATCTTTATATTGTTTTAGAGTAGCTATCAAAAGCTTTTCCTCTTCATCAGTAAGATCCGTGGCAATATATGCAAGTTTTGGATCTTCTCCTTGCTCCGCTAGATCTAGTCGTTTGGCCTTTTCAGGACCGTCGTATGATGTACCAGGTTCCCTCAATTCTCTCATCGGTTGTTGCACTATGATTTTTCTATATTGTATGGTATACTTCTTATAATGGGACAGCACATCCATCTTGTCACAACTCGTGTCCTCATTTGTTTCCATTTCAGTTGTCCATATGTCTTTGAGGGTCCGTTTGAGCTTATTGTACGTTGTTTTCCTCTCTGTTTTGGTCATTCTAGACCATGTTTTCCCCTCCTTATGTGTCTCATTCGTTTGCTTTTCGCGCTTGTTCTTCTTGTTGTTTTTCCATGGTTTAGTTTTGATAAACCGGCCAGTGACGTTGTCTTTGACACAATCGTCAGCTTTTACAAGCCTTAGATATCCCGTTTTGTCATTGACAAGAGGCATGGGTTTATGCTTATCTGCTCTTGATTTCCTTGTTCTCTTTGATCTATACCGCTCTTGTCGGCTAGGTTTTTGGTTAGGAAACTCGTAAAACCTGTCCAGTCTCTCCATATACTTCCTATTCGTCTCTGATCCACTTGATCTTTCATCATCAGCACTATCATTTGGATTTCATCACCCAGTGATGGAAGGTCATCACTTAGTGAGTCTGTGAATTCCTCCTCTGTTCGATTCCTATCGTCCACTACCAATATCTCATCAACTATTCTTTTACACTTAGTCTCACGTAGTGGTTCTTCTTGTTCCTCTCTCTCTGATCCTAACTCAATTTTGACGCTAGCCATTTGCAACATTACTAGGTCGTATCCCTCATCATCACAAAATATTGTAGGCGTGCATTCGTTAACACATATATCCAAGGTTGAAAATATTTGGGTCCACCCAAATGGCTCAAATAAATGTTCAAGGAAAGGTTCTGGGAGATAAGCCTCGTCTTCTACGAACCTTTCCAACACACATTCCTCTTTGATTAAGTATCCACAATCAGATGCCCCACACATCCAAACATGTGCTTTCGTTTGTAACCACGCAGGTATTTCTTTTCCAATCACTGTGGTTGAATCAAATTCTTGCACTGGTGTTTTTGCAACATCTCTATAGCTGTGATCCTTCATGTTGATTTTCATATTAGCTCCTCATGCCTTAGGTAAATTTGGTCGTACCCCCAATCTTATATCATTTTGAGTTGACGCATAAAAGGTCGCCCCAAAATAATGTCAAAGTTGTTCGTTTTTTCCGAAATCTACCACGGCAAAGGTGTGCTCATAGTTAATTCCACACAAAGTTACAACTATTTGGTCCAGGATTCCCAATGGTCTCTCTACATACCCATCTGCGAGTTGCAGTTTCATTCTCTTCTTTCTGAGTGCTGGACGACCCCATTTCTCCCAGATTTGCTTTGTAGCAATCGCAACTCCCGCTCCACTGTCTAGGATAGGTATCGTCTTTATTTCCTGATATTCGACAGGTAAGGTTGTATTACCTTCCTCACCTTCACAGTAATCTCCGACCTTGTTTATGGGCACAGGGTGGGCTTTGGGTTGACCTTCCCGTTTGTTTTCTTCTACCGTATGGTTTGTCTGAAGAGGAATCTTTATTCTTTTGTTCTCTAAATGTTTCCCCATGTCTTCCCATAAGTGTGGTCTGGCTCTCAAGAGTTCTGACAGTGTGATTGTGCATGTTACAGGTGTCAACAGCATCTCTTGAAGACTTTTTGAGTCAATCATTTGTGGAATAGCTCTCATCTGGGATGGAACTAATCTTATCTCCGATTGTGTCTTGTGTTCACCTATAAATGAAGGCAGGTTTTTCAAGGATTGAGCTTTGATTTCCATCGAAACCTCCGTTCCTGCATCTCCATACAGCGATTGTATATCTCCTGGATAAAATTCATTGTCCATGTTAACCTCATGAATTGGTACAGACTGTAACGTCATGCTTCTGTTCTTTCTATTTCTAATGGTTTCCCATAAGTGTTGTGGCCATGGTTCTTCCACTTCTAGAAATGGCATTATATTCATTGACTTAGCATCACCAATGGTGTTCGGCACCACTCGTTGATCCAATGACAATATAGTTTCAGGTCTGGGTCCGTTTACTTGTTTTGGTTCATCGATCTTCAGTTTTTCTCGCTCTTTGTGAATCAGCACTTCTTGTTCTGGGGTTCTAATCGGATTAGGTTCCATCAATGCCTCGGTTGTTTCAATGAGGTGTTTACACATTTCCAAACGCTTCGTTTCCACTTCTGGTTGAGGATAAGTCAACCATCTCTGCTCTAAGGTTTGGTTTGTTTTTAGCCTTGCTTCATACGCTTGTAATAGAGCATCTAAAGGCTCTAGCACTTTCTCGTCGACCAAGACTGCTTCCCCTGCTCTTAAGACTTGCTTGAAGAGCGACACATGGGCATATGGATCCCCTAATCCACTATACTTCTTTGGCATGCACTGTGCTACCTGGGATGGCCTCATCCGTCTCTGGTCTGCGACCAATCTCAATGCTCCCACGTCTCGACTTAATCGTTCTCGTGCATCATGGATATCTTGGGTTGCTCTCATTGGCTCCCCTGCCACGAATCTACTACTAAAAGGAAAATGTGATGGTGTGGCTGCAAATGTCGGACCTACTATGGTATGTGTAGGGATAGGAACCACACTACCCCGATTCGGAGCCATTGATTCTCTGGAACATAATGTTCCCACGGGGCTTGGCATGGAATACTGAGGTCGACTGAAAGAATCAGCTACATGAGTCCTCTCTCCACCTGTTGCCATCGGTCTGGCATGACATGTGTAGGTGCTGGTCTCAGTGGGCTTGGAGTGACATAATAATGGTGGAGTGGTCCCCCAAAGTACGTATATCCTTCTAACTCCTTTTTATCAATTACTGCGTATCGTTCCATATTTGTCGTATGAGACGATTTTTGTTTCTGATCCCTCTCTATAGGTGAAGACATAAAGTCTTTTCCGCTTTGTCAACTCATCGACGTAGGGTTCCTCGCATCTATAATAGAGATCTTCCTCTCCATTATCATACTTGTATAACCCCACGTAGATTTTATCTGTGTTGACTCTCAAAGTTTCGTTTTCTCGCCTTAACCTAGCATTAGGGAAGCTCATTGTTGGTGCTTTCTCCTCAGGTTCCTCATCTACTTTGGCTTTCATGCCCATCAATCTCCACTTGTCCACAATGTTAGGATTCGGGACTACCAAGTACATGATACCTTCGTCATCTAGGTACCTATCTCCGCTATAGCTCACAAGCACTAAGTCCTTGAACTCACTTGGTCTATCTTTTATTTTCACACAGTAGCGGTCCATACCATCTTTGTAGATCTTGGCACCTTGCTTGTTGTCATACTGATACTTGATGAACAATAGCTTCATTGTGGCCGAAGGGTTTGATGGTCCCGCTGCCATGTTTTCTCTTTCATTTAGTTTTAAATGTCCCAATTTTTCCTTGAAATACTCGTAAGATCTCTCTGAAGAAGTATCGGAAATACTTTCTTCAAGGATCGACTCTAACGGTCATACTACACCTTGGTTTACACTCTCCTCCGTTGATAAAACACTTGCTTGATCCGCTAATTTTCGGTGTCGGTTGTTGATTTGTTTTCCCGATCTCAAAAACATGAAGAAAGTAGAATTTACCGACTGAATCCAAACCTCTTACCTGGAGATGGAGTGATCTTCCAACTTTCACGACTGCATGAATAGTTACTTGATCGGTCTCTGCAAATGAATACACTTGATGGCTATGAGATCACTGTATCATTCCAGCTGTCAATAGATTCAACAATTTCACAGCGACTTCAACACAATTTTGCTTGCAGATTATTGACAGTATGTCCAATTTGGGTTTTGACAATTCCTGATATCTTAAATAGTCTAGGTCTATGAACAGGTCAACAATGAGTCAAATCTGGGCCAGAGGTACACCGATCGCGATCGTAGTTCTGAGCCCAAATTTGATGAAAATTCACCAGCTTGTTCACTAGGCTATTTTAAAGCTACCCACCAAATACTTTTGTATTCAAACCCCAAAAAGTCAAGCTTTAGCCAATTCTTGGTTTGAAGTACCTGTTTTCCTGAATCTGTCAGTTTGACTTGATTTTGGTGTTTGTTTTGGGATTTGAGAGATACCTAGGCTTGTCCTATGCACAGGCTATCCTTCTACATGGTTTCTTCCCAGTTTTGATGTGTTTTGGTCTACTAAAAGTCAATTTCTATGCCAGTTTAGCAGTTTTTGACTTAGATCTATATTCAGATGGTTTGACAGGTATTTTGAGGTTTCTAGCTCTAGGTCCTTTATACTTTTATGTTCATATACACTTGAGGATCTCACAGATGAAATCTGGTCAAAATCTGGCATAGAGGTACACCGATCGCGATCGTAGTACAATGCCCAAATTAGACCAAATTTGGCATGCTTGTAGACACTGATGTTTTAAGGCTATCCCCCCAAGCCTTTTTGCATTTGGATCACCAAAAGTCAACATTTTCTAGTTTTTGGGTCTGTCAAGCTTGTTTTACCCAAGTGACCTGATTTCCTTGATTTTTGATTTTTTTGGGTGTGGTTGCTTTAGACAAACAGAATCTTATCAGGAAGGCACATGTCAAATCTTGTACAATTCTCACACAAAGGTACAACAATCTCGATTGTAGTACTTGGGCCAAATCTGATGAAATTTAGTCTGCTCCCTTTGTCAAGTGTTTTACAGTGTTTTGTGCTACCACTTGGTGATTTGAATCAATATCAACCCTGTTTGGTCAGATTTTCTAAATTTCAGAGTCTTATGGCCTTTTTGCCAAAGTTATGATTTCCTGGTTTCTCAACTCTAACTTTTGCCCCAAATCTGACTGGAATGTGATTTACTTATTCTACTCCTACGTACAGAAATGAAAGAACATAAAGAAATGAATCAAACAAAACAAACAAGACGGATTTCGGGTGAGACTTCAGTACTCAATCGAACTAGATAAATTGAAGAGCAAAAATGCTTTGAACATCTCACTCATAGCTCCCTAAATCTCCTAAGAGAGGATCTAGCCGGTCCATTGACTCTAGACTCCACTAAGCTCTAAACCCCTGTCTAGCAGCCTAACTGAGGTGTAAAATGGATTTATGGATTGATCTTCTTTAAGGAAGCTAACTACGCACTCTGTCACTCATCACCTCAGGTGCATTCCCCGACAGCGGCACCAATGTTTGCGGGTCACCGCGACGGACGTCCATAGCATAGCTCTCATGTATCAACATAAAATATCAATACAAGGGAAGCGACCAGATGAGGCATGGAAACTCACTAGGGTGTCATTTCTAATGAAGTGAACTCGATGAGATGCAACTACTAACTCCGCAAGCAAATCCTACGCACTAAAGCCAAGTAATCTGCCTATGTCCTTCTACACAGCTCTACAGTCATCACGCCCGTTTACCATGAAAATCATATCGGATTCGCACGAAACTTGAATGGAAGCTATAGGGGACTATAAGGAGCATATCCTATCACTGTCCCAGCATTCTGGAGAGGTACAAAGATCGTGACGTTCGTCCCAAAGTCAGCAAAAAACAGCGAACAGGTGATCCTAAAGGGTCGTTTTAGGGTCCCTAAAGCCTCTCCTAGGGTCAAAACAACATAAAATACACATATAAGCACTCAAAACAACAATTTAAGATCTCAAATTTGTACTTGAAAACCTACACCGAATCTTGAATGATTACAATTGATTGAAAGAGCAAAGTAAGAGGAACACAATGCAATAAACGAATCTGAATTTGGATTACCATAGCCACAGTAGAGAAGATTACAAGTTGGATCAAGAAGTAGCTCTCAAATGTACGCTGTCTTCTTAGTTTTTTGATAAAATAAGACTATGTTCAAACTTACAAAATTGACCTTTATAGTTTAGGTCTTTACAAATGGCTTGTCCGGCCAAAAGCTCCTAAACTTCTAACTGGCTCTCTAATATACAATTGCTCCCAGAAAAATAATCATAAATTCTTTTACAAGTTCTGGGCTTACAGATGCTCTCTTGCAAAAGAATTTTACAAGGGTTTCCCACAAAAATGTGACTCCTTCTTTGGAAACCGCCTCTTCGTCTGCCAAACAGCAGGTATCGAGGTAGGGCATTACAGTTCCTATTGAATTTTACTCTAAAAGTAGGGCATTCACTGGTACTATGCGGTCCATAGCATACTGAGCACCATTGTTGCTCCCTTCTTGGATACATATGATTGTTTTGCGGAGCACGATTGTCTCTAAGACTCTCTTGAATAGCCTTGGTGAGATCTGCTAAAGTCATCTCACATATCTTTGGCTCCTTACCACTAGGCTTTGGGGTCATTGGCTGATGCCCTGATGCTTGTGAGCTTAAATTATCCTCCAATTGGATCGCATTGGTGGTGACTACTTCCCAAGTGGTGATACCTCTAATCACTAGGCCATTGTAGATATCCTCATGTCATAACCCCCTAATGAATCTATTAAGCAATTGATTATTATTGAAGCACTCATTTGGATTACAATGAGAATTCAAATGCTTCAAGCGACTAATAAAGTCTCTCACCGACTCTCCTTCCTCTCATTGGGCTTTCTGGAGCTGAGAGGCTACACCCCAAAGTACTCCCTCTCGTATGTATTCTTTCAAAATCAATCTCCTAAGAGTAGGGTAAATCATTTTTCCTTCCACCCTTAGGGTTCTATACCAATCTCCAGCCTTTCCACTTAAGGTTAGGCTTAAAGCATTACTCTTATGCAGGTCATTGTGTTCTCCTAGAGAATCGCATATTTGTTCAAACACTTCGATATCCTTTCTCACATCCCCGTCTCCACTAGTTTTTGTGTGAGCTTGGCTATTTGTACTGCCTTACTTCTAGGGTCTCTATCAGGCATGTTACGCATATTCTCAGCAATAGATTGACCAATAGCTTGAGCAAATGTTGCCAAGTCACCTAAGTGAGCAGGCGCCATGGGTGAAGGCACTCCAGAGACTACATGTGGAGTAGGTATTGGCATTGGACTTGGCGCATCGGAAGCCCTTGGGTTCCACTTTTGGTATGGTGTTGTGCCATGTGGTGGCCCAAAGTTCATATGGGTGGCCCTGGGCATAGCAAACGTCGGATGTGACATGCTAATGCTAGCCGGTATGGTCCCATGGAAATAAGAACTTGGGTGTTGTGGTTGGGGAGTATAGGTTGTTGAAACAATGGGAGGGGTAGGAACTACATGAGTACGAGGATCCATGGGTGTATACGATTGGTACACACTTGTAGGTATTGTTGCAGGCATTGAGCTACCATGTAGAGGTGCTTTACTAACAAATGAGGTCCATGGCGTGTTTCTCGACATGCCCATCATTGGGGTAGGCATGATAGCCATGGTTTCATCAAGGGAAAGATGAGCTAGACTTGGAAAGGTAAAGCTATCACTTGTGCGCTCAGATTGCACTAAGACCCCTGGCAAAACAACATATGGAGGATCCATCGGACTTAACGAGGGAGTCTCCACTTGCGATAAGGTCGGTTGTTTAGCCTTTCCTGTATCCAAGAATTTCATGACACCCGTTGAAGGCATGTTGATCCCCTTGGTCTGTCTCTCAAACTCAATGACCCTATGGATGACCTCACAAACTCTTTGTTGTTGATTCTCCACACTAGTAGCTTCCGTTGTGGATTGTAGTACATCTAACCAATCCACGTGATAGGTGTTACCTGTGTATAGGTCGGTTAGAGTTTTCATTTCTAGTTTCTACTCCCAATTCTCATTTAAGAACGCTCCATCTAGGATTGAGGTGATAGGGGTGTCCTTTGAGCTAGATGCAATGTTGCTTTGTAGGGGTTGGCCCTTAGCGGTTGCTAAGTCAGGAGCACTCGATTGCTCTCTTAGCAAGGATATTGACATAGGGGCTTTTGCTTTTAACTCTCTTCGTTGCTCCGCCTTGCATAAGATCTCGACTTCCTTTTCCTTAGCCGCAATGATATATCGCTCAACCTCTTGCACTTTGGCAAGGCTTCTACCATGGGGTAATATGACCTCGGAGGGGAATAGCTCTGAAGAGTCAGCGGTTATACTGAATGGAGTATTCACGTGCACATTCTCTAAGGGCATAGTGTCTATGTTGGTCATGAATGGAGAATTTACTTCCCCACCCCCCTCATTTACATCATTAGCTCCATGTTCGGAGCGAGTGGCTCTACTAAAGGTTTCCCTCAAGCGGCTAAGCACGCTCGGCCCGGACCACGGGCCCATGGCATGCATGTCTTGGCTTGAGCTATCGGGATTAGGCATTGGGAAACCCTCCATGATGTAATAGTCAGAGGAAGAGTCACTACCCGCTATGTTCGGGTCTTGGTTTGTACTACCTTGGGTCCCCGCCGAGGGCCCAAAACCTAAGGTAGGTGGATATTGAGAACTTACGTAAGTCGAAATTCTCTCTAGTTTCTCCATCTCTAACAGACGACCAGAGCACAGATGCATGTGCCTTTGGCACTCTACAAGCGTCAGCAAATAACCTCGAAGGTTAACCACTTACTTTTTTAGGAGTCCGTTTTCACTCGTTTTTTATGTTTTTGTATGTTTTTTAATGATTGGTTTTTTTATTAAAGTGTGTGATAGCTCAAAACAAGTGTATCACTCAAAGGGTCTCAATGTGCTTTACAACACAACGTTCGGTCACCTGAAGCTCCGTTGGTCCTCAAAAAAGTCAAAAACAAGTAATTTTAAAGGGCAACTGAGGTCTCAGCCAGAGCATGAGCTTGGGCTTGGGTCTGGGAGATATTCCCGATTCCGGTCCTACATTAAACATATTTTTTAAAAATAAAATAAAATTGGGATAAGGTCTCCGCGGCCTGCGCGCGAGCACACACATACTCTACCTACCTACTTACAACTAATACACCTATTGTTACACACTAACACACTTCATTAGCTCTAACAGATCTACTTCCTACTTACTGTACTTTACATTACACAGAACTAACAATCTTAATACTAACACCTTATCACAGAGAAAACACAGTACCTTTCAAAACTTCATTAACAAAGAAATACACAGTAGCAAAAACAAAATCCTTCTTCTCAACACACACACCTACCTTCCCTACCTTTCCTACAATTGAAATTGCACCACAAAAGAAGCACAGAGTGCCATTCAAGCTTAGTGTATGGCATTCCCCGACAACGGCACCAAAAATGTGCGTGTCTGTCGCACGTGTCAATACAAGGAACTTGCCGATACACTGTGTGCAAGCCACAAATGGCTCCAAGCACGCAACTAGCCTAAACTAGTAAGCTCAAAGATGGTGATGGTGTGTCACTCACCGCTCTACACTTGCTGTCGTGGAGTATTCCTCGCCGCGAAGAAGAGGGAGATGGCGCTACGCCGTGCTCAACTGCCTCGCCACTGTCGCAATGCTCGATCGCACACACCCTCTCTCTCTCTCACTCTCTCTCTCTCTCTCTCTCTCTCTCTCTCTCTCTCTCTCTCTCTCTCTCTCATGCATACGCACACACACAAGGAGATAAAGAAGAAGAAGATGGAGATGGAGCAAGAGCACTCTTCAATTGCATGAATGAGAGAATGAGTGAATTTTAGGTTTAGTTGACTTTTATATGAGCTCGCCCCATTCACACTTGGGCGCCCATGCTTAGCCAATTAATCCCTTGAATGTTCCAGTTAGAGTGCGCCTCTCGTCGGCGATCACTTTTACCCTTTTCCTATTGGACCAACAAGCCCGGTACCTGACTCTACCAAATAAATAATAAAGTGCCCGTTGTAGGTGATAGGAATGTGCGTGAGGGTTAACAAGCTTCAAACAGAAGCAAGGTGAGTCTGTTAGGGATTGTGAAACTAGAATGAAGCAATACATTGCAAGATGCCTAGAACTAGAAATACCTACAGAATAAAGATTAGTATAATTGTTTCTAGAGGGATTGTTAAACAAAGAACTTCATGCTATATTGTATAGCAAGAAACAGATGACCCTAGAAGAGTGTGTGTTAGATGCTATTAACTTAGGAGACAATTGTGATATTTTAAATGAAGAGGATGTCCCTAAGGATAATCAAAGTGAAAAAACAACATCCACCAAACCAACACAAGTGGGAACGGCTGCTGCAACACTCCTTACAGCCATAGAAGACATGCTCAAAAGGATGAATGAAATGATGAATAGTATGCAAAAAGCACCTATGAGGGGACCAGGACAAGGGATACCTCAACAAGGACAACCAATTAGGTCGCAAAAATGATGTGCAATCGAGGATAAATAGACCAACCATGAGACCAATGAGTGCTATTACCGACCAAAGTATGATGGAAATGTTCAATTTGTGCCTATTAGGCCACAAGGACCACCCATGTACAAATATCAGCCTAATATGTCCCTAGCTCAAAGACCACTGATGGATATAGAAAGACCTCAACCCATGTTGGGTCAACAACCTCCATATCCTGGACATAATGCAGTGCCTGTAAAGTACATGCATTCAAAGGGAATCATAGATGAATAAGCACTTGTGCCTGTTACACCCTATGTTGAGCCTAGTCCATCTACAATAATGGTAGAAGGAGAGTGGTATAACTCACATCCACCACCAATGGAAGAAACTGCAACTTATACTACACCAGAGCTTGCATTCATGTACTATGTAGCTAATCAAGGTGTTAGACCTTCGATGGTAAGACCCATGATTAAGCCAAGAACTGGAAACTGTCATCACTGTGGTGCAGATGATCATTGGAAAAATGAATGTCCCAAGCCTGACAAGAACATTAAGCCAATTGACGCTTTCTATATACAATGTTGCAAAAAGGGAGGACACTTCCTTGAAGATTGTCCAATAAACAAAGGTAAAACAGTAGTTAACGTAGTTCAAGTGTACCTAGTAGCTCATCTGAGAGTGAACCTATTGTTCCAATCAAGGTAATCACCAAATCCCAGGCTAAGAAAAAGAAACATAACTCCTCTGATGATTGGGAGAATACTAAAATTTCCTCTCAAAAGACCAAGAGAAGAAGAAGCCAAAGGTATGAGATGAGAAAACAAAAACAAAGGGTTGAAATCGAGGAGAAAGCTAAGAAACTATTCCAGAAAAAAGTGAAAGAAACTGGAAGTGAAATCAAGAAAACTACGGTGAAATCTAGAGGATCAATTTTGGTAGACAAAATTTCAATGCAACCTTGGAAGCTTACCAAGCGGGACTTAAAGCAAGCCAAAACATGGAGAACAAATGGAAAAACTATCCTTCTCTAGATATGGAAGAAACTAAGCTTAACCTTATCAAAATCTGGTAAGAATTACTCACAAGAGATGCTAGAAAAACAAAAATCTAAGCTCGAGAGTATAGCAAAACCTGAGGAGCTTGTGGTAGGAACCGGTAAAGAGAAATCCAAAGTGGTGGTAGAACCCCACCTTGAAACTAAAGAGCCAGAACTCATAGTGCCTGACAGTGAAGATGCCTTAGATGGAATTCCGTTCGTAGAAGAAGACTTGCCAAGACACTTATGGGAAAAATTTAGAGAAATTAATGATGGGAGCCTAACTTTGAAGTTAGCTCCTATAGAGGAAGCTTGGTTAGGCAGTCTACCTCTTGATATGAACATGGATGTACAATCCTTGTATTGGGATTGCGGCTCTGAAGCTTTAGGAATTTCTAAACCAATGACTTTGAAAACACCACCCTCTTACTTGGGAGATAACGAAGACGAATCCATAGTGTGTAAAACCACTCAGATAAAAAGAGCGGAATAGACCCTAGAGGTAGACAACATCCATTCAATCATGTCTACACCTATTCAATGCACTTTTACCTTAGGAGAATTGTTAAAAATCAAACCATATTTATGGAATGATACAAAAAACTCTAGAGAAGGTGGGAATAATAGGACTAATCGTAAAAAAAAATGGGAAAATTGAAACACGAATTGGATAACAAAGAGATTAGATCCGTCCCAACAATGAACAAAGTTGGAAAATACTACAAAGGAGAAAAAGGAAACACAACCCTTCCAGTGAGATATAATGATATAGAAACCATGGCAATACTGGATAGTGAGGCAGGCATAGCCATAGCCACAAAAGCAGTATGGGAATCATCATGGGAAAACCCAGCCATTAGACAAACTCGAATGAAATTGAAATTGGTTGATGGACACATCAAAAAACCCTTAGGACTGCTTGAAAAAGTGATAGTTAGTTCCTGTGGAATTGATTATCAACATAATTTTGCAATAGTAGACTTTGGAAAGAAACTCGATTATGAAATCATCTTGGGAAGACCTTTCATGCGACAAGAACAACTCATCCAAGATTGGGGAAACAATTACCTGTACTTGAAGCAAGTGGGATCAATAACCAGAGTTAATCTAAAAGATCACACTTATGGAGATGTTATGAAAACACACATACAAGAATTTGACTCAGTCTCTTTGGCTGAAACAAAGCTTCCATCTTGGTTAAACAAGGACACACCTATTTGGATGTGTGGAGCCTCAAAAAACATGAGCTTAAAACGAGAAGAATGTATCTTAGAAAGGGATTGCACAGATGAAGCTTATGTATCTGAACCCTTTCCATAGAATTTGTTGATCCATTTGAGTGGACTCAAATTTTAGCGACAATGGATGTGTGTGTAAATACGTCTATGCCTACTCAATTTTTGAATGAGGACGGCTATGACATAATTCCCATACAAATGATCTCAATCCTTCACATTGAAGACGAAATTCAAGAATCCAAGGACTTAATGAAAGCTCAACAAGTCTTTTTAAACCTCTACTACGATGCAACACATGAATTAGAAGAACATTCAGCTACATCAAATGATTCGGTATCGGAAAAAGAACAAGTGAGAGCTAAACTACTCATGAAAGGAGGGGAGAAAAAAAAAATTGACTTTCCAAATCAGAAACCAAGAAGACAAAAATGGTATAGAAGAAAAAGAGACACCAAAAAAAAGAGACACCGGAAACTTGAAATCTAAACCCATGCCATCAGTCTCTGGAAGAACACAGTTTTTGATGCAGATAGATGCACATGATTGTGTCAAAGATAAAATCAAGAGTAGATATCCTTCAAAAAAAAAGCAAGAAATATCAAAAACATCAAAAAAAGAGAGAAAGGAAACTGAAGCAAAACTTACATACCAGGACAAGGACTCAACCATGACACAACTTGAACGAAAAAAGAAATATCAAGAGTTAAAGAAAGCTCTAAAGGAGATGTACACGATGGAAATGGAAACCACCGAGGAGGAAGGTAAAGATGTGACGAGTGTTCCATCCCATTATAATAAATATACTCTCCAAGATCAAAAGATCATAGTTGAACAACCTGTCAGGGAATTAAGAAAAGAGGGTGAGTCCTACGAAGGACCTGAAAACGCAAAAAATATAGATCTCGCCGAACCAGGAGAAGATCTTAGACCTACCTACATTGCAAACAACCTGATGGAAGAAGAAGAAGAGCTTGTTTTAAGCTTACTAAAAGAATACCAAGATATCTTTGCTTGGTCTTATAAGGATCTTAAGGGTGTTCACCCAAAAAACTGTCATTATACTATACCTATGAGAGATGATGTGAAACCAAGCAGACAGAGGCCATACATTTATAATGAGACATTTGCCAGAAAGATCAAAGAAGAGATAGAAAAGCTAAAGGAATCTGAATTCATTTATGAAATTGAACACACACATTGGGTGTCTCCAATTGTGGTAGTACCCAAGAAAAATGGAAAATTAAGAGTCTGCGTCAATCTCAAGAAAGTGAATGTAGCTACCATTAGAGACAACTTCCTCTTCCAATCATTGAGCACAAGTTGCAAGAAAAGAATCTTACAGCTTTTTAGATGGCTTTTCGGGATACAATCAACTTTTGGTTGACCCCAAAGATCATCATAAAACTGCCTTTGCAACTAAATGGGGTATTTTTGCCTATCAGGTTATGCCTTTTGGGTTAACTAATTCTCCTACCACCTTTCAAAGATTGACAAGCCATGCTTTTAAGGAATATCTGGAATTTCTTGGAAGTATATATGAATAATCTATGTGTACATTCATCAACCTGGGCTGATCATTTTGAACACCTCAAAAAGGTCTTCAAAAAATGTAGAATTTATAGGATTTGCTTAAATATTCCTTAAAAGTGCACATTTATGGGCAGATAAGGAAAATTATTGGACATATAGTGTCTAAAAATGGCATAGCTAGTGATATAGATAAAATTCATGTTATTGTTGAATTGCCTAGACCGACAATAGTCAAAGTGGTTCAAGATTTCATGGGACATTGTGGATATTAGAGACGATTTATTTACATGTACCATATAATTGCAAAACCCATGTGCAGCTTGATTACACTCTTTGAATGGACTAATGAGTGTGAAGAATCCTTCATGAAGCTTAAGCAAGCTCTCACTTCAACCCCAATATTGAAAGTACCAAATTGGAATAAGATATTCCAAATACATATAGATGCTTTCAATTTTTCCATTGGGTGTATACTAGCTCAACCAGGAGACAGAAAATTTGATTTTCCTATTTATTATGCTAGTAGACAGTTGAATATGGCAAAAAAAAACTATACAACCACCAAAAGAGAAGGATTATGAATGATCTATGCCATAAAAAAGGATAGACATTACCTATTAGCTAACAAATTTGTGTTCTTTGTGGACCACCAAGCCTTATTGTACTTGGTCAACAAGCCATGCAACACAGGAAGAATAGTGAGATGGTTTATCTTTCTTTTGGAATTTGATTTCACTGTATTTATGGAAAAGGGCACTGTATTTATGGAAAAGGGCACCACTCTTCAAAGAGTAGATCATTTATCTTTCTTTTGGAATTTGATTTCACTGTATTTATGGAAAAGGGCACCACTCTTCAAACAGTAGATCATTTATTAAGGATTATTTCAAGAGAACCACCGAAAGGGGTAGACAATGATCTACCAGATGCATATCTGTTCTCCGTGGAAATGATACCCCAATGGTCAAAAAATATAGTTTCATTGATGACCATAGCTCGTGGTTGTAAATACCACTTCCTATTACAACCAAATTAATTGGGTAATTGGCTATGTATCAACGACTAGCTGGAAGGCTATACAAAAGAAATAGAGATGGAATATTACTTTTGTGTATTAATCCTGAAGAGAAAACCCAATACCTAAGTCAAGCACATATTACCGTAGTGGGACTTCACTTTGTGGAAGATCAAACTATGCAACGGATCTTGAGATTTGGAGTATTCAGGCCAACCATGAGGAGTGACGTTCACTCATTTGTAAAAAAATGTCCTCAATGCCAGAAACAAGCACCCATACCTCATGTGACATTGTTCCAAATATCACTCGTTCCTAAGTGGAGTAATTATCTAGTTGCTTACTTATTAAGCCGAATATTTCCTGAGGATATGAGTAAACGCCTCCAAAGAGAAATTGAAACTAAAGCAAGAGACTATGCTCTTATTGGAAACCAATTGTATCAAAGAGGAAAGGATCAACATATGCGTCTTTCTGCAAATGAAGACAAATATATTCCCATTATAGAACAAGCACATCCTGGATTAGCTGGAGGTCACTTTTCTAGTAAAACCACCACAAGAGCAATCTTAATGGCAGGCATATGGTAGCCAACACTTTTTGTAGATGCCAAAGAATATGCTCAAAGGTGTGATGCATGTCAATCAACGAGCAAAAATACCAACCCGTGTAGATAGCATGCCTTTAAGACCAATGATGGAGGCTAGAGCTTTTGCAAAATGGGGTATAGACATTGTTGGGCCAATGCAACCACCGGCTTATAGAACCCAAGCTCTATATATCATTGTAGCTACGGACTATTTGACCAAGTGGGCAGAGGCTAAGGCAACCCAAAAGAATGATGCCAGACCCACAACCGCATTCTTGTATCAGAATGTGTTTAGAAGATATGGAGTACCAATAGAAATTTTCAATGATAGGGGAACTCATTTTCTCAATGAGGTAATTGAGTATCTGCTTAATGAATTTATGGTCATCCATAACAAATCAGCTCCCTATCACCCACAAGCAAATGGACAAGCTGAGCACATGAATAAATTCTTAGCTCAGTATTGGCTAAAGTGGTTAGTTCAGGATAGACTAATTGGGAAATGAATCTCCATGCCACTCTATGGGCTTATAGAGTTTCGTTCAAGACAGCTTTAAATTCTACACCCTTTAACCTTGTTTATGGTATTGATGGCATACTGACGATAGAATTTCTATTGCCGACACTAAGGGTAGCCAAGGATCTTGAGTGGACTAGACATGAATTTTCAAAGAGGCTTGAAGATCTAGAAAATCTTGATGAGCAAAGGCTACCAATTGTAGCTCACATCTATGCACAAAAGCGAAAACAAAAACAATTTTTTGATTCCCATCTAGTCACAAAAGTCTTCAAAAAAGGGGACTTAGTTTTAGTCTACTCCCTTAAACAACACATTCCCAAGTTTAAGAAAAAGAAAAAAGGACCATTTATCATTGAACATGTATTCCCAAGTGGAGCAATTAGGTTGTCCACTCTAGATGGTGAACCAATGGCTAATTGGATTAGTGGATGCCGTTTAAAGAAGTACAATTTTCCACTAAGCAATGAATTGCTCAAAAAGATGCATGCAGCAAAATAGAGAAAGATAAAATGACAGTAGGTCATTGATGAAGCACAAGAGGAAGCTTGGCTTCGAGTACATCAACACTCTCGAACTAGATGAATGACTATGGGAATTACAGAAGGATGCAGTGTCAACAGATGATGAATGATTAGATGGAATGGACCTTCACATCAATGTATAGCTAACCAATCATAGCACAAATGCATTGGTCGATACAGGAGCTTGAGTAAACACAGTCAGTTATTCCACGTACAAGAAAGCAACGAATCAGTTTTTAACATCAGGATTATCGGCTATCAAAGGATGCAACACCGGCATTGGGAGTAGTCAACTTGAATGCGATAGTGCATGGATGTTCATGCCCTCATCAATTTGTATGCTTACCAGATGAACAAATGAATGAAACAATGATTCTTGGAATCTCATGGATGCGGACGTATAAGGCAATACCCGAATGGGATACCAATCAACTCAAGCTATCACCTAAAGGCAGACAACTCATTGTTCCAATTGCACCAAGCAAAGAAGAATGGAAAAGGAATTACCAGCAGAACAAACCACGAAGCAATCAATCTTCTCCATCCTATAGACAAGCAAACACTAGAAGTAGCATGCAAGGAGTCAAGTATATATGGGTACCAAAAGCACAACTCAAGGACAAGCCATTTCAAATTTGGGTACCTAAAACATCATCTATTGGACCAAAGAAGGTTCCAAAGTTAAAAGCACAAAGAAGAGCATCTTCAACCAGGGAACCTAACACGATGGATTTTGAGAAAAAAGGAGCACTTATCTTCTCCGCAAATTGTACATCCAATGAAGCAATGGAGAGTTAAGACTCAAACCACTCAACCACAACAATTCATCATAGAAAAACCAAGATACGAATGGCGACGAGTTAAAGATCAACAACCGTCATCATTGATACTGACAACTGAAATCAGTGTGACAAAGCATCTTGACGGTACAATAAAGCAAAGAGCACACAAGCTACAAGATTTGCTTACCTAATGATTCCCTTACAAAATCATCAACAAGGAAAATTTAATTGATAACATCTTCCGGATGAGTGTAAATAGTGTATATACTAACAGAAAATCATCAAAAAATGGTCTTTTTTGTTATTTTCATCATTTTTCTTGATATTGGGACTTAAAAATAGAGAAATCTACCAGAAAACAATAAAGCAGTGTTTCTCAATGTATTTTCTTAATTATTGATTTTTCTTTTTTCTTTTTTAGTGTATTTTATTATTTTCTTTGATTTTATTAATAAACAGGTCAAAATTAATAATAAATAGCAAATGAGCTCGGATGGAGAAACTGAAGATACGTTGATGATTAGAATAACAAGGCTGACAGACACAAAAAATTTCAATCGAATCGTCAGATGGAAGCGGGAAGCCTAAATTAGGCCGCCAAGGCCTACTTTTGCAAATTCTTGCAGAATGAGCTAACGGAATCCAATTGAAGAATTTTTTGAGTCTAACATAGATTTCACGACCTAGTAGGACTAACAGGAAAATTTGGGGAAAAATAGTTTGGGAAGTCCGAGTATAGATATCCAAGGTAGCCCAAAATCACCTCATTTCCACAAGTCACTCTTAGAGGAGAGAGCTTTCTGCCTTCTTCAAGCTCGATTTCCGGAGTCTCACACGTGACATGAGGGGTAAGTTCTAAACTTATCAATGAACAATTCTATATGGCCGGGTAGCAAGTCTAGGCTCAGGAAAAAACCTTAGAAACCCAGCTGTGCACGAAGTCCTACAACACAAAATTGATCATAGCGGCCAGTCAGCTCAATCGAATTGGACGAGACTTGAATTGTAGCATGCCTCGATATAATAGAATACTTTCATATGACCAGATGACTATTTGGCTGGGGTCGAGGGGCCACGGATTTCAGTAACCTGATCACAAATATGTGATCACGTTATTAACATTGACTGATCACATTTCAAAATACGTGATCACGTTAAATATTCACGTAACTTCTCTTTAATCTATAGAAATTGTCCAATTCAGTACGTCCACTAGGGTTTTTTCATTTCTTGGTGGTCTCGATTTAGCCTTCTTATAGTTTTTGATGGGCCCATCAAGAAAACCACATACTCCGATAGGGTTTTTGGTGGGTTTCCACATCACCACTTATTGGCTTTTTTGTGATCATGTTAATTGTGATTATGTGATTGTGATCATAAACATTGTGATCACAAGAAATTTCACGTGATTACGTAAATGTTTAATCCTTGCGAGGGGGTCCCAAGTAAATAATCTAGGTTTTTGTCATATGTCAGAATTGGATTCTGACTGCACATGCAGCTTATAGACTGGGTCTATACACAATGTACCTAGATGATTTCATGGAAACAGTCAAGGCAAGCTCTCGAATAGCAAAAAATATCTTGAAGTCTACAAAGCATCAAATTTGACATATGAAGTCAGACTCCAAATGGGCCAAAACTGGATGGGTAGCATAAGGACTAATGTAGCGGACAAGTCCATAGCTCTAAAAGTGACTAACCAACTCTACAAGCCATCTAGTCACAAAAATCGGTGATATCAAGGTCGACAAGAGCGCGAAGTGATGCCGACATGACCGAACTTTACCAAATTTATTCTAGGACTTGTTTTAGATGTATTAAATATGTTTAGGTCATCAAATTATCAATTCTTGCAAAACAAGGACCTACTGTAAATAATCATGATTATTTACTTTTAAGCTTGTTTGGCTTGAAATTGATCTCTTCACTTCACCTATCATTTGTACACATCTATTACATGCCACATGTCAAGTATGGGCCAAAATGATCAAGAAAAACTCTAAATTTGCACCAAAGTCTTTCAATCCAAGTTTTGAGTTAACTGTCACATTTTTTGATCCAAATCACCCCATATCTCACACATAGACTCTAATCATGCCTAGAACCAAGTTGCAACAAAAAATGTACAAATTGATGAAAAAGTTAATATTCACGATTATTTACTTTTTTGCCAAAATGGGTGCAATTTGCAACTTTGACCTTATGGGACCAAAGAACATGATACCCCAAGTCCACTAATCAAGTTTTCCAAGTTTGGATCTCAAAAACTCAAAATCTCATTATATCTATTGTTTCAGAGTCTGAAAGCCTAAATCTGGTACCATTTCCACCCAGTGCACTCAAATGAGCCCACACTTCACTCAGAGTCCCTAAATGCCATATGTTTCAAGCCTATGATGTCAAAAATGCAAAAAGTTGGAAAAAATCCCCAGTTGTAAATAATCACGATTATTTACTTTTGTTGTAATTTTTGCATGAACTGCATGATTTTGATCTCTACATGTTTTTATGCATCTATGTATGCTCCAAAATTTATTTGAAGAAAAAATGGACATTATTTGTCGGCAATTCAAACTCGGGGCATTTCATAGCGAAATTCATAGAATTTTCTAACTTTGACACTGTATTCTCTTAACAGGAGCAATGCAAGTGATCCAGAAGGCAAAGAAAAGGGTGTCCAAGAAAGAAAAGTTGTAAGAGTTGCCACCATACCAATTAGATCCGATCTCAGTGAAGACAGCAAAGGCAACTTACTTGTTTAAGGAACAGCTCAAAGAAAACAACACAACGGTTTTCACTGGCTGATTTAAGAGCGAATAAGGACACCAAGTAGAATTGCAAATGCTACCAAATAAAATATATGATGTAGCGGCAAATCCAGACACAAAGGAACCAACAAAAGGCTCGGGCTAAGAGATTTCTACGACCAAGAACCATACGAATTGGACTTCCAAAAAGCATATGAATTGCTATCCTTAATCAAGTAGGATGGGTCGGCCAAAATCACTGATCAACAAGGCAAAAAGTTGAAGTGGTGATCCCTAAAGAAATAGTGGCCGAGGCACTAAAGCTGCCAACGGAAGGGATGACTATGCGGACAAGAGATAGAAAGACAGCAGGTACTTTTACCAAAGATAGTGCTGCTACCACGTTTTTTTATCTCATCCAAAGGCAAGTGGAGGAACCAGCTAACCTCTACAATCAACATTTCCACTTCCTCTCAAAGAGACCGCCACGGTACACAACTCCAAACCATGCGGTTGCGGCTACTTTCACTCAAGTATTGAAGTCGACAACCAAGCAAGAAATAGATCATGCACAGTATGTGCTTACAACACTGAAGGGCACAAAGAAAGAGGAAAAAATCACATATCTGGGCCCTCCAGAAGTGCTAACAAGAATAGAATATCATGCTATTGGAATGGCCAACAATTTACCGCCATCCCCAGATCAGAACACCTGGATATGTCAGCTCAACCTTCTCCAAGGACCACCCGATCAACAAAGAGAGTATACAAATCAGATGAGGAATCTGCAAAAATTTCCCCTGAAGCCCATAGCAGTGAAATCTCTGACAACAAAGAGCAATGAAAAAGAAAGCAGTGGCAGCTCACCAAGAGGAGCCATAGCAAAAGAAGGCTAGATTTGAAAGAGAAAAGCAGACATACAAAAGGAGTCGCTAAGCTGCAGGTGAAGAGCCCAAAAGATGGAGTCCAAGAGATATAAAGGGACCAAGAACCAAGAACCCTACAAGAAAAGGACCAGAGGATCCCAAAGATTTTCTTGAGTGGATGTATACGAAAGCTAAAGCTTTAAAGTTGAAGGAAGCTCAAGAAGCTCAAAGAAAAGCACAGGAAGAAGCAGTTGAGCAACAAAGACAAGTGGAAGCTTCTAGACAAAGTGAGTCCCATCATGATCACGAGGAGATGTCTCCACGACCCCCCCTCATCACCAACCACAGAACAAGAAGATCAGCCCATGCCGAGTCCAAGGTCTTCATCAATAGATAAATCCAATGAAGACAACGTAGCAAAAGAAAAAGAGCCTGAACAACATGAAGAAGCAAGTTTTGAACAACCCAAGGAAGTTGAAACAACTAAAGAAAGACCCTCCTCTACAACAGCCCAAGCAAAAGCAGCTGAGGCATCCTCAAAGCCTCAAGGAGGAGAAGTAGAACCAGCTCCACAGCCAAAAGCCATTGCACCAGCAAAAGAGCCACAAGCTAAAACGACCCAAACTTCTAAACAACCCTAGGTTGAGCCTAAATATTGGGAAACAAATGAATTCATCATGCAAGTGAATGAATATGCAAAGCAAATGCAGATGATGACAGATAAGATGCAAACAGCAGCACTTAGCCTCAATGCCAAGGCTAAAGAGTTGGAGCAAGTGATAGATGCTCTGCAAGGAGATCTAGAAGACAAAATGAACGTCATTGAAGATCTTCAAGGACAGATAATAGAGCTGAAAAATGAAGCAGCAATACACCAGATTGCAAAGGAGAAACAACAGAAAGAGATGGAGGAGCTGGGAGAGCTCCTAACAAAGTTATTTGATGCATTCAAGAGCAAAGATCAACAACTGATAGAAGCAACCAATGAGCTTTTAACCACCACTCTGTCAGTACAGAAGATCCAAGTGCAGCTCAATGTAGCTAATGCCTCTTTGCATTACTCTGAGCAGCGGATCAATGATCAAGCAGCATTTCTAAGACAGATAAGAAAAAACCTAGCTATAGCCTCAATCAGGGGAACAGATGAAGTCTACAAGACTTTAGAAAAGAGGAACAAGGACCTTGAACTTGAGCTGAAGCTAGAACAAATGCAAAGACGAGACCTTGCATTGATGCGGGTCCGATGCGGGTCCAAAGAGAAGAGCAATTGCTTAAGGAAATAGAGGAATTGAAGAGAGTCAAAGAGAAGGACAAACAGAAACTCAGGATGAGGAAGGAGCCTCTGAACAACCAAACCATTGACATACCCTCAGTCTCTTTTGCTAATATGGAAACATAGCCATCAGAAGGGCTTGCAGGAGAGTCACATTTTCAAGTACCAATCACTGCAGCTGAGCAAGTGCCAATGGTCCAACTTTCTAAAGCTGAGGAAGATGCACTAAAAGAGCAGATTGTCCAAGAAGCAGATGCTAAATGGAAAGTAGCAATTGATTGGGAGTTGAGAGTTCTCAACTCAGTAAATGTAACTCAACTCTCTCCCAACCAAATCAATGCTCAATGGCATCAACAATCAATGCCCTACCCATTGATAAAAGTGGAGCTACGATAGGCTAAAGAAAGACTTTACAAAGATATGCAGGCAGAAGGCTCACATGATATCCACCCAAACGGAGAAAAAATTGGTTGAACAAGAACTCCAGATACCTCATTTTGTTCACAAGAGCACCTACAGCCCTACAAAAGGACCCAAGATTATGTCCTGTACCAAGGATAAGGACATGGCAGGCACACGATGCACTGAAGAAGAAGAGGCCAACATGGCTAAGTTACGCACGACTACCAGCTCCAGAGCAGGGGCCAACAACTAAAGAATACATGGTGAAAACCCTAACGAGCGCCATGACCTTCTTCAAGATCCTCCTTGACCTCTCATGTGCAATGCTTCATAAGATTTGCAGAATGTTGCTCACCTGCATTCAAACATTTCACGAGCCTGAGCAAGCAAGAGCACCATGGATATCTTTCCTCGAAGGCAACAAAGGTCTATGTTATGATTTAAGTGGACAGCCTTCAAAAGAAGTCCTCTACGGCTTTTATGCCAGATGTATGTTTCTGCCATCTAGCAATATGCTGGCATTCAAAGACATTAGGGCCAAAAACGAGTCAAAAAGTGTTGTGTAAGGAATTGGTTAACTTACTAATTAGCAGAGCCGTTTATGGTCAAAACGGCTCCAAATTTGTCCGTTTTGGTCATTTAAAGCATATCTACGCAATCTAAAGTGTATCTAGGTACATATCTCTAAATATTCAAAAAGATATCATTTTCTTCACATTCCTTTGCGGCTCACCTCAAAATTTGTTCTCATTTACCTCACTTGGCGGCAAATGCTTGTCTCCACTTTTGAATAACTCAATCTCTCTTTTTTCTCTCACCTTTCACGAGCTTTATCTCTTCTTCTCTGATGCACCTTGTTCTGCTACTACGTTATTTCCATTATACTTTCTGTGTGTTCATTACTTACAATGATTAATACATCTTCCATTAGTGATAACCGCAAGTTTCACTTGAACATTAAGCTAAGCCAAGAATATGCTACTACACGGAGTGTTTATCAAAGACTAGTTACAACTGCAAATGAAGCACAACAAATTTGCAACGAGGGAAAAAAACACATTGATATATGGAAAAATGGGAGTTTGTATCCACCGGATCCTCGCACTAGAAGGTATCCATCTTTTCACACACCTCATGATTTGATGAGATTTGTTGGTGATGGGGTTGATGGATTACTAGGATATAGTTCTAGGCTATCTCATTTACACATTGATCATACACATTACATTCAATATCTCAAAATTGTTTTGTCTTCAAATGCAACAAGAATTTTAGAACTTGAAAACCAAATAGCATGTCTAAAACAAAACAATCATCAGCTTCAGACTTTAAAAGAAAGTCCAATAGAATTAAGAGCACGAGTAAACAAATGAGAGATGTAATAAACTTAACAGAAGGTTCTGAACAAAGAGAAAAAATATTAAAGATTACTAGAGAACATGTGACTAGTCTTTTAGGATTCGATATGTCCAATGTTCAAGAAAGGGTGAGATTTTTGAATGAGGTAATGAACAAAAGTGATATTTTGAAACTTTTAAAACTTCTTGAAAATCAAACTCAGAAGAAATTGGTATTTCAAAATTTACTGAAAGATGCAAGAAGTTTGTGACACGGTGGGGGTGAGTAGAAGGGGTTACAGGGCCATCTCTGAAACCTGGTTACAGGTTTTGAAGTATTACAAGATTAAAGTTTTTGGGTTGCCTAGGCCTCACAATGTTGGGAAAGTTAGGACTCTGTTAAACAAATAAATACCCGAACATTTTGGAGAGTACTATCATATAGGAGGAACAATGCCATATGAAAAACAAAAAGAAAAAAACTCTTTTGAGTATAATGTTTTTAATAACATTTGTATGAGTATAAAAAATGTTCAATCTGCTATGGTGAGATACTATAACATGCAAGAAGTAGATTGTGAAGGAAAACTTATATTTGTTATGAAATTGGATGAAGCTCAAATTCAAAAATGTCAAAAAATGGAAAGAGTATTCATATCCCTAATGAATAGAGCATTGGACTATAGCCATGGTAAGCTTGATTCCCCATAGCACAAAACTCAACTCAGAAATGGAGCTTTGGTGGATCGGAGCAGCTCAAATACCAGTAGAAAATCACGATACATTGAAATGGCTCTTATTGCAGACCGATATCCCTTCTGTTATACAGGACCAAAATGCAGGTGAAAAAATCCGTGTAGATGGTCTGGGTGACTTTATTGTAGAATGGCACTTGAGTGCCAACCTAAAAGCATTAAAGTGCATGTTTGGTGTATGTGGAGGTGCCAATACCAAGTATCCATGTCTATATTGCATGGCAAGCACTGGAACAAAAGGATGGCTTGCAGAACACAAGGTTGGAAAATCACCATCAAGAAATAGTGTGAACGTCATCGACTACCTATCGTCTTCTATGATTTGGGATCCAATTCTAACAATAGATTTAAAAAATGTACATATATGTACAATGCATGTAGAGATTAGAATCTTGGAGAAATTGCTTTGACTCCATCTTGATTATGCATATTCTATTAAGCCAAGTAAACTTGCAGATGAGTACATAGAAAAATGTGAGGCTTTGCTCTCTCAAATGGGTTTTCATGGTGGTCAAGTGCCTCTAAAAAAAGATCCTACTCTTTCAAAAGGAACGGGTGATGTTTTGCAATATGTTTCAATGACAACAAGTCAGAAGATTTTTGAGTAACCATGACAACAAACAAGTTGATGCTATGTGGAACTGCTGGAAGGATCTTTGTGTAATAACAACCAATGTCAAAAGTAGACTAGATGTAGCCAACAAACGCATGGAAGTGTGGAAGAAGCTCGACAATTTTTTGAAAGTTTTGAGACAACAAGTTAGCTCTGCTACTTATGTAGATGACTTTAAAAACACAATAAAGCTTTTAATAACTGCTATTACAGATGCTTGGGGAGCAAAAGACATCACATATTACTTGGTGAGTATTCAATTACTTTTTAAAGTCTGGATAGTATTTTACATTGCATCCTATGAGTTCAACTTACGTTTTTTAAATTTTTAGCATATTCTATACCTGCATGGACCATATTTTGCAAAACAAGGACCCCTTGCAACATGGAATACTCAAGGAATGGAAAAATCTCACTATCAAGCGAGGAGTTCTTTTTTCAGATGTACGAGAAAGGGAGGGGGACAAAGAAGGAGCAATGCACTAAAGGAATTATTCAATTGGTTCTATAGGAGGCAATTACAATCGATGAGAGCAAACAACCATGCATCTCAACCACAAATGGAGATTAATGCTTCACTTTGAAACTTTGTACCGAATCTTTCTAAAGAGATCCAGATTCAAAAAAGATATTTTGGTGCAAAAAATTGTCAAATTTACATCAATTTTTGATTTTTTTTATATCTCTAGGCATGTCATCCCTATATCTCAAAAACTTTCTTCTTTTATAGCCCCCAAGAAGGTTGACATGTGTCTCCTCAGCTGCTGCTGCATAGCTAGAGTAGCAAAGAAAGTATCCTGCTCTTGAGGCATTGAATCCTACAGCATACCCAAATATTCAAAGTGCTGCAGTTCTCTCAAGTAGCATGATCTTTTTTGCATTGATTTGAAGGGGAGTGTACCCCAAAAACCGTGACAATATCTTTAGGGCAAATATTGGCAACTCAGGATCTTCACAATAATGCATGTGAAAAGCACAGAAGGTGGCACTATCCAATGTAGGCATGTAGTGCATGAGAGAGGAGGCATCCCTTCTTGAAGTGCCCTCTATTGCTTTCCCACTAGAGCCTTTAGCTCTCTCAAGAAAATTGTCTTTGTCAAGGAGTTCAATCTGCAAAACAAGACATAATGAGTAATTAAAACAAACTTTTAAAAAAAGGAAGATTTCAAAAGGGAGATCAACTAAATCTACCTTTTGCAACTCATCCTCGTCAATGACTTTTTCTTGAAGGAGATTGCATGATCCAATCATCTCTCTTATGTCAACGTCCTTTCCAAATTTTTTCAGCTTAAAGTCTCTGCCAAAAGATTGGATGCCAAGCTCAACAAGTCTCTTCTCAAAATCCTCAACTTTGATGGAAGGTTTCTCCTCTTCCACTCTTCTCATGCATAGAGCAAGTGCATCAGGAGCAGGAAGAAAATCTTTATTGGATGTCTGAAGATCAAGTGCCAAAAACTCCTCTTTTGACTCTTCTTCTGTGTCAATAAAATCTTTGGCCACCTCAGAAGCTTTAGAAATGGTTGCAATACATTAGTCCTCCCTCATATTAAGCAGACATTGGATATGATGGAGAGGGATATACTCTTTTCCATTGATATAGAAGTAGGGAAGGTTTGGAACAGTAAGGGAAGCCTTAGACACCTCTACCTCCTCCGTTGGCTCATCAATGACAGTACTAGCTCTAAATTGAGCCACATCAAAATTTGCACTCTCCTTCTCCTCATTTGCAACATCAATTTCCTCCTCTTCTAGAATTTCACTTTTCTCAAGCTGCAAAACTGTGGAAACATTTTTATTTGTTCCCTCTTTATCTATATCTTTCACTTCATCAGCTTTGCCTTGCATGTCAACTTTAAGGAACAAAAAGAAAAGAAAGGCAACTTCTTTTGGAACAAGGTTGCAAGGCTTTGAATGTAATTGACAAGAAATGGTAGGTGGACAAATAAATAAAGTCTTCTTAGAAAATCTTCCAAAACTCCTTGTTACTTTGCCTTTCTCAATTGAGTTGGTAGTAAATTCAGTTAGATGGCAATGTCTTACCATCTAAAACCAAACACTTGCCTTCAACTGCCTCTTCAAAATATTTAATTCTTCTGACAAAAAGTCCTTTAAATAGTCTAGCATAACTGCAAGATCAAACAAAGGGGATTATTACATATGCTTTGGTGTACACTTCCATGTCACCACCATCCATCACAGCAACCAAGAGCTTCTCAGTTGGACTCTCCTCTGAAATCTCCTCGTGGCCTTCGTTCGTGGTTTGGTTGAAAAAAAAAAACAAATCAAAGAAGCTAGACTAAAACGCAGAGGGTGAAGCCAAAGAACCCAAATGGCACGATAGAAGCCCCAAGCACAATCTGTGGCCTTCGTCTATCGTGTCGTGCCTGTCGACAAGGACGCACCAAAAGAATCCCAAACGAAGCGATAGCGTCGTGCCGGACCAAAGTGATGGAGTGGAGAGAAAAGCCCGAACAAAGCAATAGAGGTATGTTCCACAACTTGTAAAGCCTTCCCCTCGTGTCGTGCAGGAAAAAACTGATGGAGTGGAGAGAAGCCCGAACAAAGCAATAGAGGCTCCTCCTAGACTTTGCAAAAGCTTACCCTCGCATCGTGCGGGACCAAGGTGCTGGAGTTAAGAGAGAAGCTATGGTAGAGTGGAGAAAGAAGTAAAGCAGAGCAGATTCTCGCGTCATGCGGCACGAATAAAAGTACAACACCAACAAAAGACGAGATCAATCTTTATATAAGGTGCGCAAAAATTACCGTTATGGACACGTTTCATCCATGCACACGTGCCATGTGGCATGCTTCCAACAGTCATTGTATGGACGGTCGGTTGTAAAAAGCTAGAGTCACATGCTCATTTTTCACCTTCCCCAAACCACACATTCACGTCGTGTCGTACCCCAAGCATCCTCCAGCATCTTTTCAACGACCCACACACCCCCTTTTTGCCCAATTTTTTGCACTTCCAGAGTGCGTCTTATCTCTATCCCGTACGACGCGATAAGGAGATCCTTCGGCATCTTCTCGCACTTCCGGAGTGCCTCTTATTTCTATCCCGTACGATGTGATAGGGAGGTCTTTTAGACTTTGGGTGTCCTCCTATCGCGTCATGCGGTTTCCTTCCATGTTTCCGGGCCAAGCACTACCCAGCTCAACATCTTCACATACGACACAATAGCGACATGTTCTAGACTGTGGGTGGCCCACCTATCGTGTCGTGCGGGGTCTTTTTATGTTTCCGTGCCACGCGCTACGGAGCTCAGCATCTTCACATACGACGCGATAGCGACATGTTCTAGAATGTGGGTGGCCCACCTATCGCGTCGTCTAGTTTCTTTTCATTTTTTCGCTCCAAGCGCTACCAACCTCAACATCTTCATATATGATGCGATAGCGAGATGGTCTAGACTGTGGGTGGGCCCCCTATGCGTCGTGTGGTGTTTTGAAGTATTTTGTGACAAAAGACAAAAGTTCGACTCTCAAATGGCGAGGACAAAACAGACTGCAAGAAAAGTTTACCAAGCCCCAAAAGATCCAAAGAAAGATGATGATTCAGAGAAACAACCTCCACAACCTCGTCAAAGGCCTACTGCTAGAAAAAGATTGAATTATCAAGTCAAATCTCTAAGGGAAATAAGAAAAGCACAAAAGTCTACTTGTCTTTTGATTCCAAAGCTACCTTTCATGAGAGATGTCAACAAGAGACATCAGATAGACTTGTGAGCATGACAAATATCAAAACCTTTGTTTCAGTAAGGTGGAAATCTCAAGCCTTGATGTGCCTTCAAGAGGCTGCGGAGGATTTTCTCATAGACTTTATGAATGATAGCTACATTGCAGCTGCATTTTGCTCATAGGGTCACACTTATGAGCAAAGATTTTGTGCTTGTGTCAAGGCTGAGGTACAAGTTTGATAAGGCTCTTGAGCTTATTCCTAGAGGATCTTAAAGCCTTCCAAATTTTAAATATCCCCCCTTCCAGGCAGTAGAAAGATTCAGGGGTTGTCATTGAAGATGTTACACATCAGCATGAGACAAGAAAGGCACAGGATATCAAAGCAGGCAAGGAGGTTGAGAGGGAGCAAGACATGACGTCAAAGGATGCTATCCTTACAGAGCAAGCTGAAATTTTAAGAGCATCCAACTCTCTCCTTTATGAAAAAGTTACAGGCCAAATGGTGGTGTATGTATCCTTGTGTGGGGATGATGAGGTGTACTGTGACATATTCCCTCAAGACACAAGTATGCTTGTAAACCCCAACATTGAGCTTGGTGATACTCTGCTCTTTATCTGCCTCAGGTATGTGTTGCCCCTTTGCTAATTATTAGTGCATGTGCAGGCACAAGGGCCTCATTGCGGAATGTGTTTTCTTTTTCAGGTGTCTTATGAGGGATCTTCTAGAGGCTATAGCTATGCAAATTTCCATACTTGATCCTCTAGTGACACAGTGCCTTTTTAACAAGCAAGGAAGCCTTTCAAGTTTTTTTGAAGATTTTAACATGCTGACCTGCAATTACATAATATACCCCTATGTTGAAGGGTAACTCTTATAAACTCAACATGTTATTAAAAACTTTTTGTGGTATTCCTAGCTAATTGTTATTTTTTGTAGAGGACATTGGAGTCTTATTATCTTCAATCTTTTGGAGAAAGATATTATATTTATGAATTCATTGTCAAGTATCCATGGGAGAAGTAAACTGTAAGTATGAAGTATGATCTATGTTTGATGGCCCATTGTTTTCTGTTAATAGCTTTTTAATTGTCTTCTTGCAGTGCTACCAAACTTATTGTTGGTCACCTGAGTACCACAAATAAGGATTACAATATAGAAGGTTTCAAGTACTACAATCAAAAAATGCCTTTACAAACAGACTCAACAACTTGTGGATGGAGGGTGCTTGCCTATGCATGGAGATATCTTGAGTCAAGGTGCAGGATGACTACACTCACTGTAAGTGTGTATCTCATGTGCCATTGATTTATTTTTTCTTAACTATGTATGTATGTACTCATGTCCTTTAATTCCTTTTTCTATTTGTTTCAGTTGCATGACTATCCAGAGTCTTGGGTCACGTGGGTGAGAGAGAAGGCTGTTTCTATGGTTTTGGAAAGATCAATAAACCCAAATGATCCAGAATCTCCTTTTCCACCAAAGAAAGGTAGAGCCACCAAGGGTCTGGATGCAAAGAAAATGGATCACAAGAAGAAGAGTCCTGCAAAGAAGATCCATACAAAGAAAATCCCTTCAAAGAAAAGGGATCACAAGAAGAAGAGTCCTACAAAGAAGAGCCATGCCAAGAAGATCCTGCCAAGGGGTAGAGTCCCACTAAGAAGAAGAGCCCTACCAAAAAAAGAGCAGATACAAAGGGCTATCCATTCCACTCACCATTCGAATTCAAGGTTCAAAAGCGTCGTATAGCTAAGAACAATAAGGGGGAGGCACCTAGCTCAGCTTTCAAGCTACCATTTATGTTGCCAAAGAAGGTTGCCACGTCACCCAAGCCAACCACTCCTCAGGAGCCCAAAGCACCAACCCTTGCCAAGTCCCCCGTGCCAAGTCCTGAGGAGCCCAAGTCACCACCACCCACTCCTGAACTTTCCCCCCCTTCTGAACAGAAAAGAAAAAGGGTCTATGAGGATGCAGAATCCTCTCAGGCAAAAAGAAAAGTGGAGTTTCATGATTGATTACTCGACAAAAGCTATGTACACTTTTGTTCATTTTGTTCATATGAACATATAGGTGATTCATAATTTTTTACTTCAAATACTTAATACCAACTATCGATTCTTAAATGTGTATCATGGTGTCACGTAAGTTTAAAACAACATAAATAATGATCACAATAAGGTAGAGAAAAGATAAATATATTTGCAAAATGCAATGATTACAATAATGAACTTGTTTTTTCAAGTCCTTGCAAGTGGCTCAAATACAACTCTTTTTGGGGGAAGGCATGTGATGCAAGAGGTTGAATTCTCCATCCTTGTGCTCACCACAATTTCACCCACTTTGAATCTATACTCAGGAGATGTTTCATCAAGAAACTCAAAAGATTCTCTAACATCATGTAGTCTCCAATTTGTTGTTACTATAAGGCTTCTATACTCGGTGTGTGGATAGATTGTGACCTTTAGTTCAAACTCTGGACAATTTTCCTCAGAGTCGAGAGGAACCCAGCTACCTAATTTGCTTCTCCATCTCCTATAGTCGTAGCCCAGAACTAATGATTGATGACATAGTTGATATGAGATAGACATAGAATTTGGGCTTACTCTACAACTAATATTATCGCCAATATGGAAAGTTTCTTTGGTACTCCATCTGTCTCCAAGTACATTATCCAGTTCAGTCATAGAAAGTCTTCTGTTAAGCCACATTGCCTTTGTCCTCTGCAAGTCCATTGTTTTGAAACATGCCACAAAGACATGTATAGGCAAGAACCATTGAAATTTAATCCTTCTTGATATCCTGCCCGCAGACATAGCTTTAAGGATTTCTTCTTTGATCTTGGATTTGAAGCTTGATATAGTACATGCATCAGGAGCTTCCCAGTCAAGTGAACTTATGGTGGGAACGGAAACTGATGTAGTTCTCCATATGCACCTTCTCATGATGGAACCTTGTATTCTGCAAAACAGACAAACAAATCCATTGTTTTGTAAAAGGAAAGTGGCTTGTCAGCATACATAGCATCTGCAATCCCTTTATGCATTGCTCTGAACGTCCCACTTAGACTCTCCACATGCTGCCATTCCACAGTTGTTGAAGGAAATATATCTGGAATGGAATCAAAAAATGAGAAAAAACAATGGGAGAATAAAAAATTCATTGTATCAAATAGAAGTTTTCTTTTTACTTACAGAAAGAATGCAGTGTGGGATGTTCTTCCTAGTCTAACACCATATCCTTGGCCATGTACACATGTTGAACCTTAGCTAGCCAGCCATTGTCGGTCACTTTGAAAGCAAGAACACGACCTTTCCAATGGTTTTTTACTTTATCACGTTTAGTTCTCTTCACTCTGCGTACACCTTTGCATGAAGGAAGCATTGTCACCCAGTCATTCTCACAAAAATATATGGGCTTCCAAAGACCATCCTCTCTAACTTTATGAAAGTCACAAGAAGTTATGTTATGTGAAGGGCGACGTGCAAAAGACACCATGGAAACTCAGAGATTAGAGAAGAAGAAAGAAAATATAGAGACAGAAAGACTTAAACCTCTCACAAAATAGAGAGAGAGTGAAAAAGGTATACGTTTGAAAAAAGTAGATGATTTGTCATTAATGCCTTGTTTTGAGAGCCTTCTGACATAGATTTCGTATCTTTTGACAACGCTTTTGTGAAATATAAAATAAAATAAAAGATGAGATTTCATTACTTTGGGCCGCAAATTTAATGAGCTCACTCGCTTAAAGCACCTAACTATAGCAGTTTCAGCCTTATAATCAAGACATTTAGCCGTTCTCCGTCAAAATAGAACCACTAAAATAGAGGAGACAAGAGTGCCATACTTTTGTATACATGTCAAATGACTATTGGACTATTCCTTAATCCTTAGATTAACAAACAGCCCTTTTTGAGTCGTTTTTGGCCCTAATGAGCCATTCTATACAAGTTTCTTCACATGGCGAACGAAGATATTTGGGCCAGTGATCAGCAACCTTACATCAAAGTTTGTTAGTTATTCAGTCACTGAACTTAAGAACAAAGTCACCATGAAATTTTTGCAAGTCCTAGACAAAGAAAGACAAATCAGATATGAAAAATCCCTACATGCGTTAAAGACCGCCTCGCCAGCCGTCAACCCGAAGACTACTTCAATCCATGAAGCTATGTGAAGGGACGACACAGTCAAGGAGGGGGGGAATGTTAGCAGTACGCTAACTCGGATAACATTTTTCGAAGCTTTTATTGTAAAAAACACTTATTATTTTGATAAATTGGGAATGTTGTAACTCCTACTTTCCACATAAACAGTATAATTGATGAGCCGGGGCTACAAGCTTCCAGATTGTATCAACCTATCTTTAGTTAGAGCTCCCAGATTATTAGATTTGACCACAGAAACCTGGCTAAGATACAAAAGCCAATTTTGTAAGTATTTTGTAAGTTTTTGGATAATAGAACACAACGTGAGCTAACAACGCTCACTTCTCTCCTTCTCGGGCTTCCTACTCCCTTCCCAATTGTCACAATGCAGTGCCGTCTGTTGTATTACAACCGCATGTAAGAGCTCTACGCGTTGACGTAAGCATTTCATGGTAATCCGTAGCTTTTGCCATCATCGACCCACAATCTAAATTCATCATAAGTAGGAAATTAAGCTTAAAAATAAAAAAATAAGTATAGGTGGGTATTGGGGCATCATTGCTAAGCATTTAGATGCATTCTGGGTCGAACACAACTAGGTCAAAAACTCACTACTGTTAATAATCTCAATTTGTGCACTTGACCTAAAGTGAGATTTGAGACCATAAGCATGTGTGCTTATGTCTTATAAATATGTCCTAGAAGTTCTGTAACGTTTGGATATCGTTTGATGCTATAACGGTTATGACTTGTTTACCGATTAGCGACTAGCTTTGGTGATCTCAGTCATTTGAGTGTAGCTTGAGTTAGAAGCGAGTTGTTTGTTGTTTTCCAAGAGATTGACAACCTCTTGTAGCCTCTATGCACTAGTGGAGTCAGCTCCGTCCCATGGATTGACAATTATATTTGTGGTTCTTGCCATGTCTGCAATAAGATAGGAGTGAGGTTAGACACCCGTCCCACAGAGCACATCTACAATAGCATGCCCTCTAATACCAAGCCTATTTAAAACACATTGACCTCATAAAGTATAATTGGGTACTGCTTTCTTGTATCTATTCCTCACAAAAACTTATGTTCCTCATCCAAAAAATGAAGCGTTTCTAACACTTTTTTATTCTTTCAAGTACATGTAGCTTACAACTTGCCATCCACTTGTAAATGCTTTAAACTACCTTCAACTAGATTTTACAAAAATATCTGGCCCTTTAAGCCACCCAAAAGTTTTCAAGACACCCTTATATACGTAGTTTTGATATCATTCACCACCTACAAGTGCTATCTAAACCACTAGCAAGTGGTTCAGAACCTTTACCAAACCACTTTCAAGCACTTGCAAGTGGAGGAGAAGACCTAGCAAGTGATCTAGAAGTCTTTTGCAAGTGCTTAAGAACCACTTGCTTGTATACTTAGTTTCAATCTCATAGACCACTTGCAAGTGCTATTCAAACCACTAGCAAGTGGTTCTGAACCACTATCAAGTTCTATCTTAACCACTAACAATTGGTTTTGAACCACTAGCAAGTGCTATCTTCAAGTGGTTCAAAACCACCTGCAACAAGTGCTATCTAAACCACTAGCAAGTGGTTCTGAACCACTAGCAAGTGCTATCTTAACGAACTGGAAAAAGGATATCTTAACCACTGCAAGTGGTTCTGAACCAAAACCACTGGTAAGTGCTATCTTAACCACTAGCTTCAAAGTGCTTGCAAGTGGAATAGAAGACCTAGCAAGTGGTCCAGAAGGCCTTTACAAGTGGTTCATAACCTCTTTCAAGTGGTTCTTAACCATTTGCTAGTGGCTACCAGTTTAATGCAAATGGGTTGTCAACCACTTGCATGTGATCCATAGTTCACAAGTGGTATAGCTTGCACTTATGCCCACTAACCGTTGATCTTTATCTTCTACAAAATCCCTAAGAAAAGCTGCTAAAACAATTTAAAATCAACTTATAATATCTTGCAAGGCACACAACAAAATGGTCGATTGAATAGAAAATCATGTATCTACATTAGAAATTGGTATAGAATTCTGCAATACAATGTCGGTTTTTTTCTCATTTTACAAAACAAAAGAAGTCCTCATCATGAGTTACACTATCAAACTCGTCATGGGTACATGATCACAGGTACACAACTCTTAAGATTTTATTTTTTCTGAGAAAAAGATCCTTCTATTAGTTAATGAAAACTGCCCATAGGGCTACATCCACCTCTGCGAGAGAGGGGTACAACAAGCATGATGGGGAGACTCTCCCAATGAAAAAATAGCATATATACAATGAGGCTAAATCAAGAGATGGGAGGAGGGAAGAGCCACACAGGTGGACAGTAGTGCCATCTGAGCACCCCCTGGACTATGGTGTAGAAAGGCCCAGGGCGCCAGAGTCAAAGAAAAGCCTCGCGGCGCTCCCGCATGCGGTTGGAGCTGCCCTGTAGTCCCTCAAGCTGTCCTCTGAGAGTATGGATCAGCTCTAGACAAAAGTCACGAACAGTCTCTGCTGGTGGCACAGGACGAGCCTCAAAGATGCAGAAACAGTGGGCCCGCCAGATGAACCAGAGAGCTAGGCCACTGATGAGCTCCCAACACTCCTCTCTCTCACTGCACCACTCCTGTGGAGTAATCTCTGTAGCAGGCTAGAGTGTAGGTCGCCCCCCCTGTATCACTATCATCCTGCTGGTGGAAGATAGCTCAAACTGAAGTGCTGGGCCCATGAGGGTGGACCAAGCCGCTGCCCCCCAAGTGTACTGTCGAGCCGTGGAGAGGGCAGGCATCAGCCGAAGAACACGTAGCCACACCTGCTGGGCCGAGGGACACTCCCAAAGACAGTGACGCTGACTCTCCACCAACTGGTCACAGGCTGCACATGCGGCCGAGAGACCACTATGCACCAACCAGCTCCCTATTGTTGTGGCTATGTGTGCAACCAGCCACTGGAACAAGGTGACTCGCCTCGGCTGTCTGGAGTCCCACAGCCTCTGCCAAAAAGCTGCCAAGAACTCGACTGTGAGGCCTTCCTCCTGCCAATGACGTGCTACAGCGGGGCGGGCCTCTCTCTGTGCTGCAAGTATATGACGTCCAAGCTGAACAGTGTACTGAAAGAAGGGCACTCCTGGGCGATCGGCAGAATAGAAGGGGTCCCTCCATAGCCACTCACCAGGATCCCACTGTACTCGTGCCAGTGGACAACACTCCCAAGCCCATAGCCTCCAGTGTCCAGTCTCAAGAGCTGCTGGGTCAGGGTCTATGACGCAAGTCCTCCCACAGATGCCCACAACTCGGATCCTCTGGAAACAACACTTTGCTACCTGCGGGGCCTCTACTGCAACTCGCTGTAATCGTCCCCCACCCTGAAGCTCGAAGAACAGGGCTGGGACAGTCTTTGAGCAAGCTCTGACTAAAATGAGAACCTCCAGTTGTGTGAAGGCTCCCATCCACCGGGGTGCTACTAGCTCGAGAGGCATGAGCCACTCAGCTGGAACTGACTCTGAGATGTCCTGACACATTCTCTGTACCCCTCTCATGCCCTGCAACTGGACAGCCTGCACCTCCTCTGACAAACCTATGAACTCTAGCCAGTCACTTAGAGAACGCGTTGGACCTGCCGCCATGGGACCCCAAGAAACATGAGGCCGACTCCCAACCAAGTGGCCTCTCTGAGTGCTAACCATGGGGTTCCAGACGAGGGACTGCCGTAGGCGCTCCTCCGTGAACGTCGGCTATCTCTGCTCTAGGCCACGCCGTAAGAGCTCCCAAGATCGAAGCAAACTCACAGCGAATCTGTCCTCCAGTCTCCTGCTCAAACCAGCTCGGCGCAGCTCTGAAAAGATCCATCTGGTCGAAGGTTTCCAAGGGCCTCCTGACTGAGGCACCCTGGCACGAAGCCTCTGCAACAAGAATTCCTTCCAGGGCTCCTCGCCTGGAAGAAGTCCTCTGACGACAAACTTCCCAAGAAGGGCTCTGCTCTACTGTGCAGGATCAATGATCCCAAGCCCTCCCTGAGAACAAGGAAGTGTGATGACCGACCAAGCCACCTTGGCTCGGGCAATCTGAGTATCGCGACCTGACCAAAGGAAGTTCCTGATCAGCCTCTCTACCTGGCTGATCGAGAAGATCCAGCAAGAAGTGATGTACCACATAGTCGCCAACAACACCTGGTTGGAAACTACTACTCTACCAGCCAGCGAAAGTCGTGCTGAGCTCCAATGTAACAGCTTTCTCCTGATGGACAGGAGAAGAGGAGCAATCTGCTGCTCGGGGGACAAGTTCGAACCAACCTGACAACCCAAGTACCGAATTGCAGTCCCTGGAGGAATCCACCTGAAACCCTCTCCTGGCATCCAATCTGGCACAGGAGCATTGCCAACCGAGAAAGCCACTGTCTTTCTCCAGTTGATCAATGCGCCCGATGCACAGCAGAAGGTCTCCAAAGCCTGCTCACATCTAAGTAGATTGGCCTCCTGGCCCTCTAAGTACAAGGCTGACTCGTCGGTAAACTCAGCGTCCAGAAGCTCATCTCCCCGTATAGGGAGTGCTAAGCCTCTCAAACCAACCTGCTGTGACACCAAAAATCTGCTCATCGCCTCCGCATAGAACAAAAAGAGAAAAGGGGCAAGAGGACAGCCCTGTCTGACCGAACGTGTGAGCATGAAGCGCTCACCTCTACCTCCTGCCAACAGCACCTGACTGTGAGCTTGTCTGTACAAAGCTGACACCCCTCTGATCCAAGCATCTGAGAAGCCCATCCTTCGTAGCGTGCCCTCTAGAAAGTCCCAGTCAACTCTGTCGTATGCCTTCTCAAAATCGAGAAGAAGAATCACAAGGTCCTCCCCACGGAGCCGTGCAAGCGCAGAAGCCTCCCAAAAAGTGAAGATGTTGTCAAGGATACTACGTTCCTTGACAAAACCTGTCTGAGTCCCATGTATAAGGCTCTCCAAAAGTGGTTGAATCCTCAAACTCAGAGCTGGGGCACCACTGTCGAATCTCATCCAAGGAGCCACCCTCCTTTGGAATGAGGTAAATCAGGCCCTCACTCATGTTATCCGGCATCACTCCTGTGTGCAGAATGTACTGAAAGGCACTACAAAGATCTGGGCCAAGAAGGTCCCAGTACTCCAAGAAGAACCTGGGAGTCAGCCCATCCTCACCTGGACAGCTACCACGAGGGAGGGCCCTAAGAGCCGTGTGCAGCTCCTCAAGCTGAAGAGGTATCTCTAGCCTCTGGCGCATCTCCTCAGTCACAAGACAAGGCATCTATGCCCAAAACTGCTCCCTGCATGCATCCTGTCTCTCTGACTCGGGCTCAGCCGACAGCAGCTCACGGTAAAAGTCAGTAGCAACTGCACGCATATCCTCTGGCTCACAAACAACTGACCCATCAGGTCTCCTCAACTGATTGACCTTGGCATGCGAGTGCCGAGGTCCCACTGTCTCAAAAAAAGCACCTGTCACTCTGTCACCCACCTGAGTCCACTGAGATGCCTGTCGGTGAAAGGCAAACTCATGGCGCCTCTCCTTTGTGCAAGCAAGCTCCTGTCGAGCCTGCTATAACTGCTCCTCCAACCATGGACTGTCTGGATGTTTCTCTTGCATCCTCTATAGTGAAGCAAAGCCTCGTCTCAGATGTTGCTCCTCCTCTCTCGCTGTAGCCCGTCGAGCCAGAGACTCCTTGAGAAAGAAGTGGCTAAGTTTAGCTAGGCCTGAGGCCACTCTGTCTGCAGGTGGAGCCTGGCTGTCCATGCCCTCTGCCCATAGAGCCTCGACCCTCTCTCTGAGTGCTGAGTCCAACAAGACCCGCTCTGGGATGCGAAGCATTGTGCTCCCACTCCTCTGTCTGTCTGCCACTGTGAGGATCACTGGTGCATGGTCCGAGAAGGATGTCCCTGCCAAGATGCCCACTGATCCCCTCAAGTCACTGAAGTGGTCACTAGTGTAGAAGCGATCTATGCGCGATAGATTCACTCCTCCCACTCTGCGGTCCGATCTAGAGAAGGCAAGACTCTCTGGAGGCCTCACAAAGCCAGAATGCTGCCATGTATCCGAGACCCTCAAAGTCATACACAACCTCTCCCAAGCTGCTAACTCGACTCCATGCACAGTAGCATGGCTGCCTCCGATCCTATCAGAAGGGTCCTCCAACATGTTGAAGTCCCCTCCTACACACCACTGGTCAACTTGTGGCCAAGACTCAACAATCTGTGACCAAAACTCTGCACGAGCACTCGCCACATTGGGCGCATAGATGTTCAGGAAACCCACAAGGCCACCCTGAACCTGCATAGTAATCCACTGAGCCCTGCCTGGCACAATAATCCCTCTGCCCACAATGGCCTGCTGCAATGAGTCCGCAATAGTCATACATACCCCTCCCTGGATGCCTCCAGGTCCAAAAGCAGCTGACCAAAAGGTATCATAGCGTCCACGCAAAATCTGACCACATCGCCGAATGCGGCTCTCAGACAAATGGTGCTCCTGAAGCATAAGGAGATCAATCTCTCCTCCCACAAGGCAACGCTGAAGCTCCTGACACAATCGGCCCCGCTGTCGCTGAAACTGGGGCCCACCTAGTCCCTGCACATTCCACGAGACGATCCTCATGGGGAGCGAGAGAGAACAGATGCTGCCGCAGCAGCAAGACGAGCTATCTTCGAGGCTGGCTTGGATGGGGAGTAATCCGCATCCGAGCGTCCTCTAGATAGGCGAGACTGCAGTGAGTGCCTGGTCCAAGCCCAAGCAGAGCGAGCCGTGCGTAAATCAACCTCCTCTGTCCAGGAGTCCTCATGAATGTATACATAGCAAGGAAAACACTGCGTATCAGCAAAAAAGTACACCACAATGTGTCTACATCCTGCTGAGTCTGGGGGTGTCACCGCAAACTTGGCCAGTGGCCACAAAGTCTGCAGTAAATCTGTAACGCCAAGTTCTCCCATGTGGTGAGAGAACTCGAGAACCTGTGTATGCAACCATCCCACCACTGAGTCGAGGGACCACTCTGTCTCAGTCCTACCACAGAGGGGGAAGGAGAAACCAACTGCTGAGTCCAAGGCCTCTGTCCCCCTAGTGGCGAGGAACAAAGCGTGGACTCTGAAGCAGGCTGCCTCGTGGTCTGCTGCGAAATCGCCGAGAAAGCGAGTTAACCCGTAATCGAAGAAATCCCAGCGGCATCGGAGGTCAATGCTCGTCAGACCACGAGGGATAGCTGCAAGAGAAGATGTCTGAATCTGCAGAGGGGGCCACATGAAGGGTTGACCCTCTCTCGCTAGGCGACTTGTGGCAAAGGCGCTGCCAAGAGCTCTCCTAGCCGCCGGCGAGGGACCAGCCTCCTGAGCCGACTGTGGTACTGAAGCAGGAGGAGGGGGAGAAGGGGCTGGGGGGGCGGGGGAGAAGAGAAGCGGGGTGGGGTGACAGAGACATGGGGGGGGCGAGGTGGGGAGTGGGCGGGAGCAGAGAGCGGGGGGGGATGAGGAGGAGGAGGGGAGATCGGAAGGCGGAGCGGCTGGCAAGGGTGAAGCGGAGGTGGAGGCTGGCGTAGGGGGCTCCTCCTGCTCAAGAGGACCAAAGCGGTTCCCCGTGGGAACCCACTGCTGCTGAGTAGGCACCTGAGGGCCACTCTGAGTGTCAGGCTGTCGTTGTGGCCCCTGGTGTCGACGGCCACGGGCCTGCTGCCACCCCTCCTCCGCTGGAGCCCCAGGCTCGCAGGGTGGCTCTGAATCTATGCGATGTGTCGCTGGTTGTGGCTGCGGCCTAGCCTTGGCAGGCTGGGGCTGAGGCTGAGGTGCGAGTCGTGGTCTCCTCCGTGGACGGGCCTTCACTAGGTGGCCCATCTGTCTGGAAATGAAGCACTGGTTCGGGAGACCCGAGCACTCCACACTCTGTCTAAACCAACCCCCACTCACCTGAGGCAGAAGGATGACCTTCAGGAGTGTGTGGGTATCTCTGACCAAAACTCGAACTGAAGGGATGCCAGTCGCCTTGGCAGCTACTGATGCTGCCGTACGAGGTGTCTCCAGGACAGTCCCGATGGCGGAGCCAATCCTGGAGAGAAGTGGAAGGTACTCCCTCCGTAAACCCGGAAAGCAGACTGAGATGGGGATGTCCGCCTCCTCTACTAGCACATTCGAAGTCGGGTCAAAACCATCTCGCCACTGTCGAAAGTGGGCGTGTGATGCTCGGATGGCCAATGGAGTCATAGCTATGACCCTGGAGGCCATCTTGGAAGTCTCGAACTCAATCTGGTAGTACCCCCGTCCGAGAATCTGGACATCCAAGATCTTGCCCACCTCTGCGAGGAGGCGGGCCTGGAGCAGGTCTCGCAGCTCTCCTCTGCTAGGACGAGTGCAGAGAACCTTGCAGATGACAGAAGTCGCCTGCAAGCGTTCTACCTCTGCGGCAAGGCTCGCTTGCTCTGTCGACGAGAGAGCAAGTCGAATGGTGGGCTCAGCGGGGTCGGGTGAGGGGGCTTCAGGCGAGTCCCTCTGTGGTAAAGCTGGAGCCTCCATCTGTGTCTACTGCTGAGTCAAAGAACCGGGCGGTGAAGAAAAAACCTGCAAACAAATCAACCAGCCACTTTTTCGAAGAGAAAGTGCTGCCGAGCCAGGTGCAGAGGGCATTCGGGAGCGAAGAGGATTGGGGGGGGGGGGGGGGGGGGGGGGGGGGGGGGGGGGATGGGGGGACGACGAGGGCGAAGAGGGCAGCCGTGTAATGTGCGGGTGCACAAGCAGCAGCGAGCGGGGGGATGGAGTGGGGAAGGCAAAGCGAGAGGAGGGCAGCGGGCTGCGGGCAGCCTTTGGGGCAGCGCGCAGACAGGGGGGGCAGCGGGTGGACTGAGGGACAACGCGCATGGGCTGAAGGGGTGGGGGGACAATGTAGGGGCAGCGGGTTTGGGGGGGGGGGGGGGGGGGGGGGGAGGAGGGAGGGTAGCGATGACGCAGCAAGGGGGGGGCGAGCAGCAGTAGCGAGCGACGCATCTCTTGCTAGTCCTTTCTCTTTTCGTGGAAGGGGAAGTTGAAGAACTCTAACTCTTAAGACTTTTGTTAAGACTGGAGACCAAAAGGTGGCCATTTCTCATAAAATCTAATATCTAATATCTAACCAACCCAAATTATTTTCTCATATTAAATTGATCACTTAATGTGGGAGAATAAACGAGAACAAGTGTTAAGATATAGACATGTGCTTATAGATCTATCTCAACACGGGGCCAATGGTAAAGGGGCCCAAATGAGAAATGGTCTATCAAAGAGCAAGGCTAACCAATGGAGCATAAGACCTTAGGGTTAGCTTCATTGAAGACCTCCAATAATGTGTGTAAAAGTCCTTTGACCTTAGGTAAGCTAGGGCTGAGCTTGAGGCGCGGGAACCCGACCCAGTCGAGATGCTTGTCCTGCTTGTCATGCTTGATGACTAAGGTGCTTGAGGTGCTTGAGGTGCTTGAGATGCTTGAGGTGCTTAATTATTGAGATGCTTGAGGTGCTTGACATGCTTGAGATGCTAGGGTTGCACTTAAGGTGAGAACCTAGCCCAAGCTTAAAGTGCTTAACGGCCAAGCTTGTGGTGGGAACTGGGCCTATGTATGAGGGGCTTGAGGTGTCAGAAAGTCAAATATTCAATCCCTACAAGGAGGGGGCGAGCCCTACATGAGGGGGGATGAGAGAGAACACCCACACACTCACACAAGGCATGCATGGTACAAAGAAAGCAAGAGGGACTCTTGTCAAGTTCCTCCTCATGTTGCCCTCATGGTGTGCCTGAAGCCTATTGGTTGGCCACCCAAGGGGTCCAATGATAATTTAGGAGATTTAATTAATTGATTTATCATTTATCTAGACCTCTCTCTCAAAGGGGAAAGGGGGACACTTGTCTCAAGGCTACCCTTGCTGCTTGTAATGCCTTCTGCTTGTGATTGGCTAGGCCTGGAGGGTCCAATGAGCTTTAAGCATGAGCTACAAGGGGGGGGGGGGGGGGGGGGGGGGGGGGGGGGGGGGGGGGTCGACCCGAGCAAGCTAGGGGGTTGCTTAGGGGGTATACTCACCCACACACACTCACAAACACTCTCATTGTGTGCTATGCAAAGTGCAAGAGCTCCCTCTCCTTCTCCAAGCAAGTAGAGGTTGAGAGCCTACACCAACACTCTTGGCTATGGAGTGCAAATCCAACCAAGAGCTATGCTTCAATGCTTAAGCCTGACATCTCCTTCTTCTTCATTACTATGCGATTATGTATGCTAGCAACAAGAGTTATGATAAGTGAGGAACTAATTCTTTCTCCTATGAAATGTTTCTTCTTCCTCTCCCCTACCCTCATTCCCTGCTAGCTCTCTCCACCTTCGAAGGTGTTTGAGGTCTTGGGACTGAGGCTTGGGATAGTTAAAGCTTTCTTCAAGTTTATGTTATGCTTGTGATGCATGAAGCTTTCCATCTTCATTGCATCACCTAGGTCACAAGGAACACAAAGATTGTATTGTAACAAGTCTCTCTTAATGGGAGAAATCATAATACAAATGCCTATTGGAGGGGGGACCGGCTCCACATAATCCGGTCCTCAATTGTTGTCATGTTCTCTAAATTCTCTCTCTTGCAAAAGTATTGTTCATGCCAAGTTAACTCATTGCTATGATTATGTTGCTATCTTCAACTATGTTCACCCGCTATGCTCACAAAGTCATTTCTCAAGAGTACTCTCATTAATTTCCGCTACTCTCAAGTTAAATAGGCCAATTCCATTATATTGGTATTAGAGCATTTGGTTTCTCTTTTCTTGCTTAAGAAGAGAGGTCTTTAAGTAGCCTATAAATGGTTGATGTTGTTAATTATATTAGGGTAAGTGGAACTGGGATCTATTATCGGTTTTGTTGGGCCCACTATGTGGGGGATGGTGCACACCTCGGGAGCTTTGGACTTAATAATGGAGTCTTTTTTAGACTTGCCTACGGCTTTACCATTATTGAGCCATAAGAAGTCCGAAAGGAGCCAGCCCTCGGCAACTCTGCTATGTTATACCTACTCCTCTACTCTCCATAATTAACCACTTTGAGCCGTGGGTGTAGATACTTAAGAGCCGATTTTCAAAGGCTAAGAGGAGTGGCAACTAAGGTTTTGAATTGCCAAAGCATACACTAAGTACATACATAAATTTTGTTAACATGGCTGACAATAATCAAGAGAGTAGAATGAACATTGATAGCTTTGATTTTGCACATGAAGGTGCTAATGATGATGCTCCCATGTTTGTGAATTATCTCGTCACTAGGTTGCAGCAAGCTATGGGCAACCCTGCTTTGCAAGCCGAAGTTACTCAACAACTTCGTGCTTATGGAATTTCCCTTCCTCTCCAAGAGGAGAGAGAGCTTAGGAGGCCTCTTGAAGAGACCCCCAAAAGAAGACTCTCTCCCATTCGAGAGGAGGAATCCAAAGAGCAAGAAAGCAATGAAAGTTTAAGTTCCTCTGAAAATGTGGCTCCACGAAGACGGCGGTCTAGACGATCACCCACTCCTCCCAAGAGGAAAAGATCAACACATAGTCCTTCTCCTCATCACTCTGAAAGGCAAGAGAGGAAACAAAGGAAGAAAAGGACTAGGAAGAGATCACCCTCTTCTCCTTCTTCTTCACCTTCCTCCTCTTCCGATGAAAGTTATGGCTATTCTCCTAGAGAGTACAAGAGGGGAGGACATCGCAAATCATTTCCTGCATGGCGAAGGTCACAAAAGCTAAAGAAGTTCAAGGAAGGAGGAAAGAGTATCTCTTTCCTCACCTATGATGGCACCTTTGGTGCTACCGACAAAGTGTTGGCCTTCATCCAGCAATTTGATGCGGCCTTTGGAGATGAGGGCTTCACAGAGTCCTCCAAGCTATCCATGTAGCTATGCACTTCCAAAATCAGCTCGTCAATGGTGGGCTAGCCTTCGTGGAAATGGTGAAGCCCCAGAGACATGGAAAACTCTACGAGTTTCCATCATGAAGCAATTCCTTGCAAGCGATGCAAAGGACAAAGTTCTTACCGAACGGCGCAACTTGAAGCTTCTCTCTCATGAGTCTATCCACAAGTACGTAGACAAGTTTTGGGATTTACATCTCAAAGCTACTGTCTTTCAAAAGATAGACTTTGTTGAGCAAAGGCAGCAATTCTGTGCTGGATTACCTGAAGAGATGGCCGAATACATCAACTCTCAACGGCCTGGTACTATTAGTGAAGTAATCCATCACACCATGGTTACTTCACGCATCAATTTCCATCAAGGGGCTAGACGTAATGTCAAGCCCATGGAAAACAAAGACAAAAATGATGCAAAGGGGAAAACCAATGTTCAAAATACTTCCCAAGTCACTTCCAACAACAACAACAACAATCGGTCCAAGGAGAAGGGAGTTTACAAAGGTAAAAATAAACTCTCTCCTGAAGAGCTTGAAGCTTTTCTCAAGGACCATAAGTGTTTCAAGTGTGGGGAGAAAGGACATGGCTATCGTTCTTGCCCCAAGAAGAATACTCGCAATGAGACTTCTAGGGCTTCCACCATCGAAGCTCCAAAAGAGGATACTCATTGCAAAGGATCATCACTTTCCTATGCTTGGGGAAAGGTAAGAGAGCATGATGCCTTCATCTTGTTTGACCCTGGCTCTACTCTGAACTTTATATCAATGGAGTTGACCACCAAGTTGGGCATTCAAGCTTTTGAGATGGGAGATATGGTAATGGCAGACACAGCTTTCAAGGGACAGCAAGCCTCCTTGACTCCCTTGATTGGGAAGTTGAGGCTTCATGTCCAAAGCTATGTCGACAAAGAAGACTTCTTCATCTCTCCTCTCCAACATGAGGATGCTATCCTAGGGGCGCCATGGTTTGACCGCATGGCTGCCAACATGAAGTTCCCTGAAAGGAGAATCTACTTCACCTACAGGGGAAAGAACATGTATATAGATGCTAGTAAGTGTGGTCACACTATTCCACTTGTAAATCCTCTTTCTTTTGGTAATTCAATGAAGAGCTCAGTTTCTGCGTACATGATTTTTGTCAAAGAGTCTCTAAAAGATACTTATGTTTCATCAAATGTAAATGGTAGGAATCAAGAAGAGTTAGACTTGTCTAATTTTCTAAAAGGATTCCAAGATGTGTTCATCGATGATATCCCTATGGACTTACCTCCAACACGAGGGGATCATGACCATCACATTGAGCTCCTTCCAGGAAGCTCACCACCTAAAAAACCTCCTTATCAAGTCTCACAAGCTCAACAAGAGGAGATCATGAGGCAAGTACAGGAATTGGTAGACAAAGGGATGGTGAGGCCTAGTTCCTCTCCCTTTTGTTCTCCAGTCCTTTTAGTGCAAAAGAAAGATGGTACATACCGTATGTGTGTGGACTATCGAGCACTAAACCATATCACTATCAAAAACAAATTTCACGTGCCTCGGGTAGAAGATCTGTTTGATAAGCTACAAGGCTCTTCCTACTTCAGTAGGATTGACCTTAAGAGTGGCTATCATCCAATAACAATAGTGGATGAAGATATCCTAAAGACCGCGTTTCGCACAACGTTTGGCCTTTATGAATATCTAGTCATGCCTTTTGGCTTGACTAATGCACCAGTTAGGTTCAATCGTCTGATGGAGAAAATTTTTAGACCTTATCGCAAATTCACTGGAGTGTTCTTTGATGATATCATAATCTACTCCAAGTCTTTGGAGGAACATAAGCAACATCTCCAAGTGATTTTTCAAGCATTGAGGGAGAACAAGCTTTTTCTCAACCAAAAGAGAAGCGAATTCTTCCTTCAAGAGATTCAATACCTAGGTCATATTATCTCTCACGATGGTATCCGTATGGATCCATCAAAGTTAGAGGTAATAAAATCATGGCCTAACCCAAGAAATATACATGAGCTAAGAAGCTTTATTGATATGTGCGCATACTATAGACGCTTCCTAGCAAAATTCTCTCAAGTAGCAAGACCACTACACGGCTAAACTAAGAAGAACGTTAAGTATGTATGGACTGCTAAGGAGAAAAATCTTTTTGAAAAGCTCAAAGAGAAGCTTACTTCCCAACCAGTCCTCATACTTCCGGATCTCTCAAAGCCATTTGAGGTCCAATGTGATGCTTGTGGTGATTGCCTTGGAGAAGTTTTGCTTCAAGAAGGGCATGCCATAGCATATGAGAGCCGAAGGCTCAATATTGATGAACGAGTCTTGTGCATTTATGAGAAAGAGCTTTTAGTTGTTCTACATGCCCTAGAAACATGGAAGCACTACCTATTGGGGACTCCATTTAACCTACGAACCGACCACCAAAGTCTCAAGTATTTCATGACGCAAACCAAGCTTTCCGACAAACAAATGAGGTGGGAAAATTTTCTTTTGCAATTTAATTTCCATATTGCTCACATAGGTGGTAAGCACAATCAAGTGGCCGATGCACTTTCACGACGACCCAAAGTTAATGCGGTGTCTATAGCTACTCACAATGATCTATCCTCTATGATAGATGAGTATGCTATTGACCCTGACTTTAGAGACATAATGTCAGCCCTTGCTTTGGGGAAGAAAGAGGAACCATTCACCTTGCAGGATGGTTATCTTCTCCATGGCAATAGGCTATGTGTTACCCATTCCCTTCGTGAGAAAGTTATGTATGAATCCCATGCTCCTCCATATGCGGGGCATAGAGGTATTCAACCTACTCTCCGAGGAGTAGAGACGTACTTCTATTGGCCTACCATGAAAGTGGACATACAAGAGTATGTTTCAAAATGTGTAGTATGCCAAAAGACCAAGTATGGTAGAGGAAAGCAACCTGGATTACTCCAGCCATTGCCTATCCCAAATTCACCATGGGAGAGTATATCCATGGATTTCATCTTTGGATTACCCAAGTCTATCCATGGGAATACAGGAATATGGACAATAGTCGACAGGTTTAGCAAGCAAGCACATTTTATTCCTGTCAAAAAGACTATTAAGGCACATCAAATGGCAACTCTCTTCATATCTCAGATTTTCAAGCACCAGGGATTACCCACATCCATCGTGTCAGATAGAGATCCTAGAATGACCAGTAATTTCTGGAAAGGTCTCTTTGAAAATCTAGGAACAAGATTGAATTTCTCTTTGGCCTATCACCCACAAACGGATGGCCAAAGTGAGATAGCTAATCTTACGATACTCGATCTACTCAAGACTTATGTTACCGAAGTAGATCAACGCTCACAATGGGAAAAGTACCTACCTCTTGTAGAGTATGCCTACAATAATATTGTACATACTTCTACGGGAAAAGCACCTTTTGAGATCATTGAGGGAAGACCTAAAATTCCCTTGCCACTCAAAGAACATGGGAAGATCTTCGCCGCCGATGAGTATAGCCGTGACCTACAAGAATCTTTTCAAAAGATTAAGGAGGCTATATCCATCTCTCAACAAAGGAAAAAAGATGCTGCTGATAAGCACAGAAGAGCTTTAATGTTCAAAGAAAATGATTGGGTCTTACTCAAGTTTTCTAAGGCTCTATTAAGGCAAACGACGGGAAAAAATCCTACGGGCCATCAAAAGTATTATGCTAAACTAGCAAAAAGATACTATGGTCTTTTCCAAATCTTAAAGCCCATCAATGAGACGGCTTATCAACTCAAGTTGCCCAACCATTGGCTCATACACAATGCCTTTCATGTAAGCCTACTTAAGCCCTACAAAGGAGAGCCACCAAACTGAACCAATTATTAAAGACCCTCCCGAAGTTGAAGACCAAGAAGAGGTGCTACAACCCGAAGCTATCCTTCGGCATGAAGACAAGGTACTACGACATGGTAAGATTATCCGACGATATCTTATTAAGTTCAAAAATTATCCTTTTGAAGATGCTAGATGGATGCAAGGAATACAACATAAGGATAATATGAACCTTGTCAATGCTTACAATGCCACATTAGAGTAAGAAAATGTACAAATTTCTTTTAAATGACTCATGTTTTTGTCTTATAATACTAGTCCTCTTTTTAATTGTGCACAAATTTAACTAGTATGCATGCTTAGAATCATGTTTGTGATGACGACGTCTCTCAAACACCAAGTAGAATTTGTCATTCTACTTTGGGAGAATGAAATGGACTAAAGAGCAGACATGATTGCGGCAGCTATGTCTCCCAAGCACCAAATGGATTAGTCATCCATCTTGGAAAGATGTCGTAGGGTAAACAGGGATCCTCTACCCGCTAAGTAAAATTGACTAATGACTAAGGCTTTATCTCTTCTACCTCATAGTCGAGGACGACTATGATTTCAAGACAGAGGTAATGTCATAAAATCTAATATCTAATATCTAACCAACCCAAATGATTTTCTCATATTAAATTGATCACTTAATGTGGGAGAATAAACGGGAACAAGTGTTAAGATATAGACATGTGCTTATAGATCTATCTCAACACGGGGCCAATGGTAAAGGGGCCCAAATGAGAAATGGTCTATCAAAAAGCAAGGCTAACCAATGGAGCATAAGACCTTAGGGTTAGCTTCATTGAATACCTCCAATAATGTGTGTAAAAGTCCTTTGACCTTAGGTAAGGGTTGAGCTTGAGGCGCGGGAACCCGACCCAGTCGAGATGATTGTCATGCTTGATGACTAAGGTGCTTGAGGTGCTTGATGATTGAGGTTCTTGAGATGCTTGAGGTGCTTAATTATTGAGATGCTTGAGGTGCTTGACATGCTTGAGATGATAGGGTTGCACTTAAGGTGAGAACCTAGCCCAAGCTTAAAGTGCTTAACGGCCAAGCTTGTGGTGGGAATTGGGCCTATGTATGAGGGGCTTGAGGTGTCAAAAAGTCAAATATTCAATCCCTGCAAGGAGGGGGCAAGCCCTACATGAGAGGGGATGAGAGAGAACACCCACACACTCACACAAGGCATGCATGGTACAAAGAAAGCAAGAGGGACACTTGTCAAGTTCCTCCTCATGTTGCCCTCATGGTGTGCCTGAAGCCTATTGGTTGGCCACCCAAGGGGTCCAATGATAATTTAGGAGATTTAATTAATTGATTTAGCATTTATCTAGCACTCTCTCTCAAAGAGGACTTGTCTCAAGGCTACCCTTGCTGCTTGTAATGCCTCCTGCTTGTGATTGGCTAGACCTGGAGGGGTCCAATGAGCTTTAAGCATGAGCTACAAGGGGGGGTCGACCCAAGCAAGCTAGGGGGTTGCTTAGGGGGTATACTCACCCACACACACTCACAAACACTCTCATTGTGTGCTATGCAAAGTGCAAGAGATCCCTCTCCTTCTCCAAGGAAGTAGAGGTTGAGAGCCTACACCAACACTCTTGGCTATGGAGTGCAAATCCAACCAAGAGCTATGCTTCAATGCTTAAGCTTGACATCTCCTTCTTCTTCATTACTATGCTATTATGTATTCTAGCAACAAGAGTTATGATAAGTGAGGAACTAATTCTTTCTCCTATGAAATGTTTCTTCTTCCTCTCCCCTACCCTCATTCCCTGCTAGCTCTCTCCACCTTCGAAGGTGTTTGAGGTCTTGGGACTGAGGCTTGGGATAGTTAAAGCTTTCTTCAAGTTTATGTTATGCTTGTGATGCATGAAGCTTTCCATCTTCATTGCATCACCTAGGTCACAAGGAACACAAAGATTGTATTGTAACAAGTCTCTCTTAATGGGAGAAATCATAATACAAATGCCTATTGGAGGGGGGACCGGCTCCACATAATCCGGTCCTCAATTGTTGTCATGTTCTCTAAATTCTCTCTCTTGCAAAAGTATTGTTCATGCCAAGTTAACTAATTGCTATGATTATGTTGCTATCTTCAACTATGTTCACCCGCTATGCTCACAAAGTCATTTCTCAAAAGTACTCTCATTAATTTCCGCTACTCTCAAGTTAAATAGGCCAATTCCATTACACCATTTATAACAAGGTAGTGGAGGTAGCACTTTGCCTTGGCCGCTTGATAATTTTTCCCTCAGAGATTTAGCGTCCCGAAGTTGCTGCCACCTTCTTCTAGCATCCAATTTACAAGGAGTGATCAGCTCCGATCGATTTTTTGTTTTCTTCCACTCATAGACAAATGGAAAAAATTAATGATGGATAAACTTATCCTATTGGTCTTCTGTTTGGTCCTCTAGAGAAGGCAAGATAACGTAGGAGTCTTCGTCGTTCACACAGCACCTAGGATATTTGTCATCTAGCAGGAGGGTGTTATCTTTGTTGAATTGTTGTTGAATTGTGGAAACTCTTTCCAAAAAGTTTCGAAGACTAGAAAGAGCACATGTTCCCCTTGCTCATGAATTCATGAGCTTCTACGGGTGCCTCCTTTGCAATCCACCCATTTGAGCACCTGTGGGCCTAAGGCAAGCACAATTCTATCCTCTTTTCCAGGTCTCGATAGCAGCTTGTGTTCCAGACGTACACTTCAACAATCTGGCTAGCCCCAAGAACAAACCACTCTACAAAATGGTGCACATAGTGGTTCAAATTATTGTCCTGCTTCACCTTTCAAAAGTGCAGCATGTCCACGTTAGGCGAGCTTGGTCCCTCTCTCTTGTCATGAGTTGACAATAAGCACATCATTAATATTAATGATCAAGGCATTCCAATTATCCTCCAAAAGGTGAGGGACACGAAACTCAGTTACTAGGGGTGTCTCCCAATTAAAGTGACCCAAGTCTTCTTGAGCACAATGATGGTGCCCAACATTACCAACAATCACTTGTATTTTCACTACAGCGTCCAAAAAACCACACCCAGTAAATTGTAATGAAGATTGACACCATGAGACAAAAAAATATATCTTATATTCAAATTAAGTAAATAGCACAAAAAGCACATGGAACTTAAAGTTTTCAATGTGCGCGGGTTTTGGGGGAGTCTTGATTAGTACTTTTCTTTGGATATGGATGATGCATTCCTTTCTCCTACTTGTGTTTCTTCCTCAGGGTATCTGCAATTACTCATAATGTATCCACATCCTGTGCTCCTCCACTTTATCCATGGTTTCCAATTTTGGGATCACAATAATGTTTATGGAGAAAAAACCAAAATCTGCTCGAACAAAAATGGAACACTACATATATTCACTTCATTACCTTCTTGGTTGTCAGTTGAGAGCTTGTTGGAGTCATGTCCAATGGTTTCCTTGCCATGGTTCTTAACCACAAATGGTTCAGCCTCGGGGTCCTTCACTCTATCCCCACTTTTTACAACAGCCTTGCCATGCTAAAACCCTATGTCAAAGAGTCCTGTATTGTTCTCCTCAAGTTCAAACAGTTCTGTATTGTTCTTGTCAAGTTCAAGCAGACGAGAACTTTTATCAGCATTGGTTTCTGTGAAGAAAAAAATCATGTTAAGGGACTTATCTCATGACAAGTGGATTTAAGCTGAGTATAGTGAACCCACCCTCCGGCTCTGTGTACGCAATTTTGAGTGCCCAGCACTTGGCAATTTCTGGAATCTTTACTGTGCACAATGGGTGAGTGCACTTTGCCATAGTGCCGCATAGAACTGCAAAGCAAAATGGGTGATATATGTGTTGACATTCCAGCGAGAAGACCCCTGCCATGTGGTTAGCTGAGGGGTTTCCCACATGTAACACAGTCCCCCCAATACACACAAATGGTTTCAAAACAGAGGCATTAGTCGGTGGTGAAGGGACAATGATGCCTTTACCCTTTTACTGGATATATCCATGAATGCTTTTTGAGACGTCAAGGCTTCTAATTCAAATTCCAAATCCATATTCCTTGGTTGTCGACCATAGCATAAACAACAGTGGGGAGAGTAAGATCATTTCATGCTTGGATGGACTTAATTAAGTGCACAAGCTTGAATGCTTCTATTCAACTTCTTCTAAATAATTCAAAGAAAATTAAAAAATGCTTGACAAATCTTATCAAAACGCTTTGTAGGCATTTCTAAGCGCTTTCTAACCACTTGTTTAGCACTTTTAAACCACCTATTGAGCACCATTGAGCACTTCAGAGCACTTTCTAACCACCTACTCACCACTTTCTAAGCACCTAGTTACCACTTTCTTGGCAACATAAAGCATTTTGAATCACTTTCTAACAACCTATTTAGCAACATTGAGCACTTCAAAGCACTTTCTTACCACCAAGTCACCACTTTGTACTCCTTGTGAGCAAAGAAAGTGCTTCAGAGTAGTATAGATTGGTTCCTTGAAGCACTTTGAAGTACTTTCTAAGCACCATTCAACATTGTGGAGCACTTCAAAGCAGTCGCTTCACTCAATCCTTACCACTGGGTCTAAAATTCATAACCAGCTAGTGAGCAATTAAGAGCTATGTCAAAGTACTTTCAAAGACCTCTCATCACTTTCTCGCCACTTTTTGACCACCTATTAAGCCCTTTCAAGAATATTGTAGGCACCATTGAGCACTTCAAAGCACTTTCTAAGCAACTGGTACCACTTTCTTGGCACCATAAAGCATTTCAAATCACTTTCTGACCACCTATTGAGCAACAGTGAGCACTTCAAAGCACTTTCTTACCAGCTAGTCACCACTTTTACTCCTTGTGAGCAGTTAAAGTGCTTCAAATTGCAGATTGGTTCCTTGAAAGCACTTTGAAGTACTTTCTAAGCACCATTCAGTACTGTGGAGCACTTCAAAACAGACTATTCACTCAATCCTTTCCACTAGGTCAAAACTTTATAACTGAAGGTGCCACGGGAAGCATGTGCAAGTGTAAGTGCAAGAACAAAGAGAGAGAGAGAGAGAGAGAGACCTGCTTTGGGTGGAGTACACAGCAACATTATCCTGTTGCAGCTCCTTATTTTGTTGTATTAAAAAATAAGTGTATTATGGTTAAGTTAATAGATGGGTTAGTAGTAAGTGGAATGTCTGGCCAGTTGGCTTGAATCCCAACAAACTCCCACTTGAAGGTCAACGCAGCCCAAGTGACCTGGTATGTACAACGTGAAGCAATCTAGTGGCTTCAACCTATACCCATCAACTCACTGCAATGTGTAAACCGCTCCAAAGCTAAGCCTTTTGTCAAAGCATCTGCTGGGTTGTCATCAGTGTGTACCTTGACCAAATCAATGAGCTTTTTGGCCAAGAAATCTCTCACGAGATGATACCTCACTTCAATGTGTTTCGATTTGGAGTGAAACAGGGGATTCCTTGCCAATGCAAGAGCACTCTGACTATCACAATATATCACTGGAGTCTCATCAATGCCAAGATTTTTGACCAAGCGAGATAACCATACAACCTCTTTACTTGCATCCGACAATGCAACGTACTGTGGCGGGCCCTGCATGTGCGCCTTAGATAGGGCCCCTCCCCCCGCGGGTGTTTTTTTTGGCAGCCCTCGCCACCTGCAACCACTCTCCGCATCATCTTAGATTCGTTTTTTTTTTTTTTTTGCGCCAGCCGGTATTCCCTACAGGCACATTTTTCAACAAATCACAACATGATACATAAGCAAGATTTTAAGAATAGGTCTCTAAATTGGGAATAGATCTTCTCTAACTTGGGGGTCAAAATTCTCTCTCTAAATTGACGTCTTTATCCTAGTGCATCAGCTTTGAACAGGAGTTCACTAGCTTCAAAGTAAGAGACGTTCTCTCTCTCTCTCTCTCTCTCTCTCTCTCTCTCTCAATTGAACTATGCGACACGAGTGAATAGCTGAGAGTTAAAGAGGCAAAAAGGCGAGAGGTGGAGAATGTGTAGATTCGGCTCATAACTCATGCACAACTAGTGGTCAAGGAGCAGGCCGCTATAGAGAAACAACAATAATTGTAAAGAGCCATGAAATTGGATCGTTTTACAAGCAGCTAGAGGTAATAAATCATTATTATATTTTTTAAATTCACCAATTCATTGTACTAGATGCTTGATGTCAATCTGCGTATGTCTTGTTGGGTTCTATAAATGTTCTATAGCAATGCCAACCAAGACTAGTTTTAGATTTTTCTCAATGCTCCATTTGGAAAATTTCAATATTGAGGGTCTCAGGAGCATTAGAAAAGGTCGTGTGCAAAAATTGAGACACGAAGAAGGTTAGAATTTGGCATTTTACTATCTAGGGTAGAGGAGCCAATAAGGGGACGGGTAACTTGGGGAGCTTGAATCTCTCTCCTCCGAGCTCAATTTTTTGCGCTGAGTAGCTCAATTTAATCGCCTTTTCACAAGCTTTCAAGAAAAATAATTTGAGATTGATCGGGTTTGAGAGTCGATAGTCGCGGCACGATTTTCAAAATCAAGTGTATCAAAAATCGGCATGAATAAGAACATCAATGGGGGCCCAAAGAGGTAAAATGCAACCACAACATCTTGAACCCACGCCTTGGCCAATGAGAAGGCTTTACTTCGAATGAACTAGCCGTTTCAACTCCACTTTTTTATGCCTCTTTTGGTCCCCAAACATATTATATTTAGGGGTTCATGTGTCTTTCCTCTGCGGGCTGTACCACAACTAGCCCCTCTACCCTATCTATTCTAAATATCTATTCTATATATTATGTAGAGAGACATTCAGGGGGACACGTGGTGCAATTTGTTTCATCCGAGTGCCCGTGCAACTAGAGAGAGAGAGAGAGAGAGAGAGAGAGAGGGGGGCAGCCGAAGGCCTCCGGCTATGTATTTGGAAATGAAGATATTACCTTCTCAATTGTGTGCATTTACTTTCTTAGATGAAGATGAGAAGGATTTGAAACCGGCTCACTTTGGGTATGAACAAAATCATATCAAAAATCACTTTACAAGATCTTCAAGCGGAAAACACTTTCGTTCAGGCAAGCCGCCGATTGCACGCCCACTAAAACGATTCCAATCAAAGCAGAGTCAACCACAGATCCTATCTCTGCTACACAAGGATACCGCCACAAAAGGGTATTTTCAGCTCGTAATGTTCAAGTTCACACACACAAGATTCCCCCCCAAACCGCACCCAAAAAACAAAAACGCATCAACCAAATTGTCTCTCCTCTGAAAAGATTTCAGCGTGAACGCCATGCCATGGCCATCTTTGTGGCAAGGTGGGGCAAAACGATGCCTGTGAGAATGAACTCTTCTTCACTACCACAAAAAATCCCATTTGCTGGCCTTGATTTTATAAGGGCAAACTAAAGATACAACCAGTATTTATGCCAGTTTTGGATCCATTTTGTTGGGCTTGATTTTATAAGGGCAACTAAAGATACAACCAGTATTTATGCCAGAATATGATCCATAACTCCGACTAAAATGCCCTAAACCCGGCACCTAAAATTCAGATCTAATGAAATTACAACCACTATTGACCGGGAAATCTACACTGTGATTCTCAATTGCTTCCTGCATTCATTTACACTCCAAATCAAGATAATAGCGCTGGGATACTTTACTGTAAGTGCTCGACGTTCATGATCGTTCCACCATTGAACAACCTCATCACAAAGTGCTTGGAACCCAACACCCGGGTAATCCTCAAAGCTACAGCAATCCTGTGGTTCAAAAATCGAATACAATGCACAAATCAAAAAAAGAGCAGCTGCACAGCATCAAGACCACTTAATTCAGGAGAATACAGAGACCGATGGTTGCATTACCCCATACAGAAATATTTCTTTACCGGGAAAAGAGAGTACAAGCGCAATTGTGTCGGTGCTACATGACACAAAAACTGCACCAAAAAAGGGTTTTACAACTACGATCTAAGGGTTACATTTCTTATATTGTTGATAGAACGCTTCATCAGAGCGGGTATAGAGGCAGCATACAGACAGTTGAAGTCTTCATATTAGAACCATGAAGCCAAAAAAACGTCTTGTATGTCATGCTCTCCACAAAAATGGTTTATATGGGGATATATGGAACAGTTATTGGAAATGGCTTTTTTACACCACCAGGGATCATATAAAAGGTCTAATCCTGCTTTTTCCAAATTGATGAAAGATGTCCTATGCTCTGCATAACTCGGTATATCAACCGTAGCACCAGAGACCTTGTAAACCCGAACCATGTGTGGATGAAAACCATACAAGAAGCTCTTCTGAGATCTCTTGTTCCCTTTGTTGCTGTTTCTTGGAGACCTCTTCTGGCACTAATGAGCTCCGACACACAGGACATGTGAACTGTTCTTGTTTCAGCCACTGGTCTAAGCAGCCTTTATGAAACAAATGCCTACAGAATGGTAAGAGACGAACCTCCTGATCTTTGTGAAATTCTTGTAAACAGACGGAGCAATCTGCATCAACCTGCGCTCGCACATGAAGATCCGGGTTGTAAGCTGTAAGAGGAAGGGCTTGCCTTGTTTCAGTAGACAACCCTGATAACATCAAACCAGAGCAAAAACTATGATCATCAGGAAATTCTCTTGCACCCGAAGCTTCACTAGACCCTGGAGCAGCTGAGAGCAACCCAATGACTTGCATAAACGAAAAAAGTGCATGCTTGATATGTCCAACAGACATGGCGATGTTGATAATGAGCATAGGTAAAATGTCATTAGAGATGTTCGAGGACCCAGGGAGACCCATGGTGGAAAAGGCACAAGAATAACTGTAATGCAGACACTCGACCTGCACAAAAAGTTTGAAGGACAGGAATGAGAGGACTTCAAAAGACAATCCCAAAAACCATAACAAATATATGTTACATCCTTCACAGTTCTAGGAATTTGTTGACATCAATAAACCTTGCATATCAATGAAGTTGCGCTCCAACGCTGATAATTTAGAGCAGTGAATACGATATGAAGAGAATCAAACAAAGGAAAGGAAAATAAGATGGGACACTCTTGCAACTGTAATTCCATGCTTATGTTATCCAGAAAAAAATTATCATACATGCCACAGAAGAATGATCTAATTGGAAACAAAGCCAAGACCATGCTGAGGGCTATAATGAGAAAATACTTCATTCTGTTCGTTAAGACCATGAGACTAACTGTTCATGCACCTTGCAAGTCTTAGGGCTAGATGGACCATGCAAGATCAACTACAAAACCGGATAAAAACAGTGCAAAGCAGGGAAAAAGGGCTTATGCGAGAAATCGCAAGCCAAGAATCAGGTGCAAATGGACATCAAAGCAGCATCCAAACTTACTGGACCCAGACAAAGGAAGCACGATCGAAATCGGAATGAGGTAAGCAGGTAGAAATTCATGAAAAACAAAGCATAAATCTAGCAACAGATGAGCGTTAGGACAAAAAGAAGAGGCTGAGCGGTCAATCAAGCAAAAGATCAGAATGCAGAAGATGCGAGATTATCTTACCGTCAGGATGAGGAGATGAAGGGGAAACGGAAAGGAGATGGCATGGAAGCGAGGGATGAAGAGCTAGAGTTTCGAGATCTCCGCAGAGGTTAGGGTTTGCTGCGTCTGCGGGGCGAGGTCGAGCTCCATAGCCAATCTGCGGTTTAGAGTGGCTCCCTGGATCTGCGAGGAAGCAGCCAAATGGCAGAAAAGACAGGCGGTGGAAACATCGCGAGAGATGGGCAATTTATACCGCATCGATTAATTTGCGGGCTATAAGAAAGCCCTCACAATTTCACAAAATACCTGACACGTCGTCTTGTGACGTCACCCTCCCGCGTACCGCGCCTCCCTCCACCACGTCGACCCCACACGTCCAAGGTTCGCCAGGTGGCCTGCCCTTTCACGTGGATCTTTCCATCCTGGCAGCTTACGTGGATCACCCCAATGACCCCATCCTTCTTCTTTCTTAGGCCCATGTCACACACGTCCGCCCGGACTTTTGCATAAATACTTGGCTAGACACGGAAGGTGTCCACAGCGATCGAAACAAGCTGGGTTGATCCCCTTGCCCATCACAAGTGCACGCTGACATGCAAAAGCTGCAGCGCACTAAGTTTTGAGTGATACCCCGCCCAGCATGCATTAGCAACGAAGCACCACTCCCTGAACTCTGCTGATTTTGGCAAAGTTGGTCTCACCCCCACCTTGAGACAAACACCTTGTCAAGATTTTAGCTTTCGTCATACGCTTCCCTCCAAATTGCTCAAGCATAGCTACACAATAGTGACATTGTAGTACAAATTATAGGACATCATTTTTGAAAGCTGTGTGGATTTAGGCCGACATTGTATGTATGCCATTTGAAGAAGGGGACAAAGATGCAGCATGGCACCCATGCAAAATAATTGTGTGGCAAGTGCTTGAAGGTGCCAAGTGTATTCTCAGTTTGAAAAATGTTGGTCGTGTCTAGGGCGCCATCTTTCAAATGTGTCGATGCTTCTTGCAAAGAAAATGGTCGTCCACCTGTCAAGGTCATGGTGGGGGATGCCCATCTAATCACTTGTACAAAAGATAATGTTAGAAGATGAATCTAGGCTACAAGTTATTACCATGTAGGATGTTTTACTTGTATGAATTTCTATCGATCCCCTGTTGTTTTGTGTGTGTGTGTGTGTGTGTGTGTGTGTGTGTGTGTGTGTGGGGGGGGGGGGGGGGGGGGGGGGTTTGGGACAAATGGATGCATATACATGTCAAACTTAGTCCATACTTCTACTTATCACATGATTAAGAAGGACACTACCAAGCTCGCTACTCAATGGCATGTGTACATATGGACTCTCACTAAAAGTTTTTTTTTTGTCTTAACTCATGGATGTTGTTGATTAATTGGGTACATTTGAAGGTTTTTTTATCCTCTTGGTGCATCTGCTCAAGGAAACAAGTTTTTCTTTATGAACTTGTTAATGGATATATTCCTCCTTTCATAATAACCTTAACAAATTTTCAAATTAACATGTTTTAACACATATTTCCAAGGAGAAGGCCAAAACGATGAGCATAGTCCGTAAGCTCTTTATTTGTGTAGCTACCCTCTCTTCGCTTGAGCATTAGACTTTGTATTGCAGAAAACGTGCTCTTTGAGGGGAGAACATGAGATACACCTACAACATATATCATGATGCTTGTGTATATGGGTGATTATGGATATATTGTTATGAGTTTGGTAAAGTCATATTGTCTCTAGTTCCAAAATAGTTCTCCATGTGTTTTTGGGACTTTCTAGGAAGATTATGACTTTGTATTGGATTGGATTGATGGAGTTATACTTACCCTGTTATGTTTTTTATCAAGAAGCTTTGTGGTATGATTATAACGGAGATTTTTGTACATCGATATATGCTTGTTGTTCATAACCTTGAAATTAAGGGATTGTGTATTCATTCTTGCTTGTTTGGCTAGCTTTCAATTTGCTCTTGAATTTGGTGATTGTGTAGAATTTTCTCTCATTGTTTGCCAAAAGGATTTTATAATTTTTTTCATGATTATGTGTGTGCTAATAATTAAGCATTCAAGAGCAAAGTATTCAATGGTTGCTAAAATATCTTCTATTGGGTACACTAGTCCACCTTGAACTCTCTCGATGGAGTAGAAAACCAATATTCTTGATGATTGATTGTGTGAATTTTGCTACCTCAAGGTCTCTTTCATTTGGAGTACTATAAGTAACTAGTAGTATAACTGCTTATGGTTTGTACAAAAACTAGATAGCAAAGCGGTGATTCGATGTAATCAACACTTTCAAAATACATTGAGTAATCAAAACTTACTGTTTCTTTTTTAACTAAAAAATAGATTGTGACCAGTAAGAATTTCACTTTAGGTATCTAGCCACGATTCATCATGATAAGTGCTTAACAAACAATCACATGTTTTAGACAATGGTTAGTTTCTTATATCATCACAATCCAAATCACCTTAATTCTCAAGATTAAGATTTGTTTATTCAAGCATAAAGTTTACTTTTAAAAAAATTTTGCCCGTTCTTTGTTTCACAATAAAAGTATTGTTATCCTTTGTATGATGGATATCAATTTATGGGTGCATTATGATTTTAAATTTTTTTCCAAGCGTCACTTGTATGGTTCTTTAAGAATAGCAAAAATCATGGTTGATTGACTTGGTCTGATACTCGTATTGTCCTAATAAATTTCAAATGCTATTTTCAAATTCATATTGAAAGTATTGTATGGTTTAGGAAAATTTGATAAACTCTCAAGAGAATAACTTATACACTTCTAGTAAGAAAAGATACAATTGAAGTGCTTGATATCATTAACAAACACTTGGATAAAAGAACACATAATTTCCTTACAAATGTAATATTGATAGAAGGTTTATATTATTATAAACAAATGTTTTCAAATTTGGTTTTGTATTGTCAAAGCTTTTGCAAAGCTTCATTTTTTTATTTTATTTTCATTTGGCCAAAAATGGATTTTTTTTTAGTGAAAATTAGAAATGATTGAGTGCTCATTTATTTGACCATTAAAGTTGTTGGCAAAAAAGCAACCCGTAATATCTTTATGCTCTAAATGTTTCTCTTTGGAACAATTGTAAATGAAGATATATTCCAAACATACAACCACAAATTTGCCTAAATAAGGTCATAGGACCATGTTCATAAGCATAATAAAAGAAGCTAGAGAGTATTTCAATCCAAAGGCAAGAACAAGAAACTTAGAATGACTAAACCTTGCATGAAAAGCAATGCTAGGAATATTACTAGGACTAATCTTTTGCAATCTTTACTAATGCTAAAGGTTCAAAATCTTTTTTACAAAAAGAGGATTTTGCTTGCTCTTTCTTAGTGAAAATTATATTTGCTTTAGTGTCTCACAGCTTTGACCTTTAAAATCGTTGTCAAACAAGTCAACCCTAATCGCTTTATCTTTTTACTGCGAAATGCTTAATCATTACTATGAGAATGTCAATGTTCTTTTTACCATACTCACAAATGTGTGGTAAAGTTATGAGAATGTCAAGATTCTTTATAAGAATGACCTAAAGGTCTATCTAATATTTTCCTTGGGTTGGATACCTTATGAGGATATAACTAGGTATGGGTGATCGTAGATAGGTTGACTAAACTTTTTAAGTTTATTCCAACCAAATCCACTATTTAAACTCCAAAGTTAACAAAGATATTTCTTCATAATCTATAAAGATTATATGGATTGACCAACAATATTTTGAGTGATCGTGATATCCAGTTTAACAGTCATTTTTGGAGGGATTTTAAAATGTTAGGACCACAACTCAATATCAATACTATAGATCATCCAGAGATGAGTTAGAAAACTGAGCGTGTCAATCAGGTGGTAGAGATTATCTCCTTATTTTGGAGTTTTCTTATCATAGTGCAAAGCATGTTAGGACAAGGTTTAGTCCTTTCATGCTTATGTGCAATTTTCAACCTAGATCACCAGTTATGATGGGATTGGGATTCAACAGAGTCAAGGACCTTGTACAAGACCATATGGATATGTTGCAAATTGCTTGTCAAAATGTTCGACTGCAAGCACAATGACAAGCACATAACAAATACAAGAAGTATGCTGATGAGAAATGTTGACAAGTCACTTTCATGGAATGTAGCACCCTGTCAATGGATCTAAATGTATCTGTGGTATCTGGGATACAAGCATGGCTTGCGTTTGTAATTTTTTTGGTTATGCTAATCTAATATACTCACCATTGTGAGTTTTGCAAGAAAAAAGCTTGTCGCTTCAACCACCCACAAAAACTCTACACAATTATTGTTTAAAAAAACAAATGGAAAGAATGTGGAAAGAGCCCTCAAAAAACCTGTTTTCCCAAAACTTCGAAAACCTGAACGTGAGAAATTATACATGTAAATTGACTATATTCGAAGGCTTTTACATTGGATTTCTCCAAATTTTGCAGATTTTGTCACTTTCAATGTTAGAAGTTAGAGGCAGTTCTCATGGTATTATGCTAAACGTAGGTTTTTTCAAGCACTCGTGGAAAGCTTCATAGCTTGAATGAGGGCATTCTACCATGTCATAGCTCCTTTGGAGACAGCTTGTCAAGTTTAAATTGCCTAGCCAGAAAAACCATAGAGATGAATTATTATATTAAGCAATCCTCTTAAGCTAGAGGAAAGTGAAAAAGGAGGTTACTAAATGACCTAAAGGGTTTCTAGCAGGTTTCAACCAGAGGTCACTTGCCTAGAAAGCTCCCACACTACTTGCCTTCCTCATTGAGTGACAGGAATGTGATTGGAAAAAATGAGTACGCGATGATACGATTCTGAGAGATTTTATTTCTTTTCATAGAAATATGTTTTGTGCATGCCTTGAGGAATAGAAAAATGGTTTGCTTATTACTTAATAGTAGGAAATCTTTTTTCTTAGTTTTCATTGCTTCTCTTGAGTTGTTCATTAGGATAGTGTGGTACAAGTGATTTGACAGGTTACCACCTTTATATCCAACGACCTAGTCAAAAACAATTTGGGCAAGCTCAGTAAAGTTGTCAATGTGGATAACCCTAAAATCTTGGGACTCCTTTACAAGGAACATGCCAAAAGAGATCAAAATCATAGGCCCTAGATTGAAGAAGCCTCGAGAGGAGCACCTTAAGCAATTGGAAGACAATGTTTGGGTAAGCCCACACTTGTGGCATCACATGAGAAACACCCCTTGTCTACTAGGATGGATGAGGAGATGACATGGTCCAATAGGAAAAGGTTGCAATGCTTCTAGCCAATGGATGTAAACCTCAAAGCCTTTATATGAGGCTCACATGTATGGAAATGCCTAAGAGTTTATGAATGGAGTTCATTTTAGTATTTGTTCACTTCCATTTTCTCACCCCTTAAATTCCTACAGACAAAGTTGAGTGTCTACTAAGCATTGAAAAACAAGGAGAAAACAAGAAGGATCGTCCTTTGAAGCTGAGCATAGAAGGTGGTTAGAAGACAAAACTAACTTGTCCAAACAACAATTGGAGAAGTTAGAAAGGTCAGTCTTTTGTCCACAAAAACCTACCTGCAGCCTGAGACAGCTAGTCAAGTGTACTTTTTCAGGGCCTTAATAATCAAGAGAGGTAGAGACCTAGTCCACTTGCTTGCGAATGGGACTAGAAATGAGATGAAGGATCGGGAAGAAACGGCTAAGATGATGGTGGATCACTTATGCCAGGTCATAGGCCATCTTGAGACTTTCTCTACAGAAGTTGATGAAGCCATGGTGTGGGGGTCTGCCTCACGTATCGAAGCAAGGGCCTTGCTCAACACTGTGCTTGGAGCTACGGATGGCTCCAAGCACACAACTAGCCTAAACTAGTAAGCTCAAAGATGACGATGGTGTGTCACTCACCGCTCTACGCTTGCTGTCGTGGAGGATTCCTCGCCACGAAGAAGAGGGAGCCGATGTTGTGCCGCCGCAATGCTCGATCACTCTCTCTCTCTCTCTCTCTCTCTCTCTCTCTCTCAAGCACACAAACACACACACTAGTACACAAAGGAGACGGAGAAGGAGATGGAGCAAGAGCACTCTTCTTGCATTTCACAAATGAGAGAATGAGGTATTTTAGGTTTAGATTGACTTTTATATGGGCTTGCTCGTTCACATTTGGGCGCCCACACTTAGCCAATCTTACCCAAACATTATAGGTTCCAGTTTTAGAGTGCGCCTCTCATCGGCGATCACTCTTATCCACTCCTATTGGACCGACAAGCCCGATACCTGACTCTACCAAATAAATAATATGGTGTCTATCGTAGGTGATAGGAATGTGCTTGAGGGTTAACACATGGCCAGTCTATTGAGGAGAATCAATAAAACGGTGTCACCTTCAGAAGCCAACCTCCTAGAAAGCTTACATTGAGGAGGAATTCCTAAACACGTTGAAGGCTTTAGGCAAAGGCATGGGATGGTATGACTATGGAGTTCTTCAAAGAATTCTGAGAGGATTTAAATTCTTCAATCATGCGAGTGGCTAACCAAGCATTGATCAACGGAGCCCTAGACTGATGCATTAAAAGGGGCCTCATTCAACCCATTCGCAAGCAAATATGTTGCTCTCAAATTGAAACACTGATGGCCCACAACCACAATGTCAGTGGATTACAAAGTTATAGCCAAATCAGTAGCCCTAAGACTTTCTCCCATTTTTTATCAAGTTATTACTCCTCACCAACATGGTTTCATCAGAGGTAGGTCAATATAAGATAACATCCAGCTAGCAATGGTCGTCATAGAATACACATCATTCACCAAGAAAGAGTGTGTCTTGCTCCAGCTAGATCTGGACAAATCTTATGCTAGAATTACATATGGTCGTTCATTGAGGAGGTCATGAAATCTCTAGGCTTTGGGACTTGCAGGTGTTGGTTAGCTGTCATCCTCAATGCTGGAAGTCATTCTATGCTCTTGTTTAATAGCAAAATTGTGGGCACATTTGAAGTCAAAAAATTGATCAAGCAAGGTTGCCCTCTTGCCCCATTGCTCTTTGCCATCGGCTCACATCTGCTTGTGGCAATGCTTGAAGAAACTGCTATGAGAGGGGAGATCCAATGACTGTCCTTGCCTAACAATGACCAGCTCCTAGTGAAGCGTTTTGCGGATGACTCCTTGCTCTTCTTCAAAGCTTTGCCTTAGATAGTTAGAAGGGCTCTGGAGATTGTGCCAAAAATTGTCGCAGCCTTGGGGTCGTGTCCTCATTGTTAGAAAATGACTCTTTCAATCCATCTTTGTGGACCAGTGAGATAGTTGCAAAAGGTAAGATTATCCACCACCTTGGTGCTCGCTAGGGGTTGAAGTAACGCATAAGCAAAGATTCCAATGGGGACAAGGTAAGGAGCAAGATGCAAAGATGGGAGTATGTGTTGCATCCCTTCCTGAGTAAGGTGAAAGTGATCAATTTGTTTATGCTCCCTGACAAAGCCTTCACTAGTTTGATTCTCAAGCTAGCCAAAGTGTAATTGGAAGGATTTCTTGAAGCCGGTGAAACAATTTTTATGGAAAAATAATACCAAAGACGTGAATCCTTGGCAATGGCCCCATTGGGAATGTGTTGTGTGACGAATGGAGCAAGGAGGCTTAGGGATTCTCAACCCTGTTATTCATGATGAGGTCCAATGCGCCAAATTCCTAACAACAATCTCGAAGCAAGACTAGACATGGGCTATTATGACAAAGGACATGATTGGCAAGACAAAGCTATTCTCTCAAGGTGGCTAGTGGAAAGGCATCGAGGTGCACAACAAGCTGCTCGGTGGTCCAAACTTACTCAGTACATTCATTTTCGGGAATACAATACATCCACTCACTATTGTGACCTCTTTGAACTAAGTGCTTCCATGGCTTGGTGTGAGCATGGCTATTGCAATTCTGTGTGGAAGTTATAATTATAGCTCATTCACTTAATGTTAGTATTGCAACAAAAAGAATAGTGGGGTAGAAGAAAGGTAGGCACAAATAGTGGAAAATTCAAATCGTATTCACTTAATCTCTTATACTCAATGATTTTTGAACATCACCTGAAAAGAAAGCCCATGTCAAGATCTATTCATTTCAATTCCAGAGTATTACAGTGATAAATTATATTTGATTTGAGGAATGTATTGTCTAGAAGGAATGTCTAGAACAAGGCTAGAAAAATACATTTCTCCTAACCGATCAAAATAAGGGGAAACTTGAAATTCTCTCGCTTTTTAGGTCAAAATTTGAAGCTTTTGCCGGTGATTACACTAAAACTTGTGTAAATTTGCCGGTTTTCTTAAAAGCAAGCTCAGAATCTAACCGGGATTTTATAATTTAAGCCGATTAAAATACACTAGACCCCGGTTTTTTTCTAACAATGGTCTAGAAGGAATGCTGTTAATAATATTTGAGGCTTGTGTGCCAAGCTAAATAATTATTTGTGATAATTGATTAAAGAATGCAACCTATACGAGAACCACATACCAAAAGCGTTATATTGGGTGGGTCAAGTCTTTTTTTGGGGTTTTTTTATCAATTAGTTTTTTAAACATGGAGGACTATTATTCCTTCCAGAATGTGAATGTTTATCAATTCAACAAAAAAGTAAGGCAAGCACATCATTGTTGCAAAAAATGCTGTAAACTTGCACATGTAGATGCAATAGTGAGATGCACTTGCTTATCTTCATGGAACAGGAATACCTGTACAAGTAAGCCTTAAATTGTTAGGTTAAAAAATATACCAATAAGACAAAGTAAGCCTCAAAAGTATTTTTTGCGCTATAGATATTTGATAAGATGGAAATTTATCATCACAACCGAACAAAAGATGGCTCTAGTCGCATTCAAACTTTACCCACAAGTTGCCGAAAAACAGTCTATTGATCTTTCTAGCGTCCAACGCCGACTCTTGGCATGACACATAGCATGCTTTGAAGTAAGCAAGTTTCTTTATGAAAGCTACTTGGGTTGAATGGTTCTTGTTAGGGAGGTTACTTTACAATTAAAGAGCACCAAGTTGGCTTCATTCAAGTTAATTCATTTTAAACTTCCACAAATGCTCTTTTCACACTCATACCACTCTTTCACATGACCTTCTTGGACAATTCCACATCCCACATTACCAATTTTTGTAATAAAATTAGACCATTGTTCTTATCCTAATTTACTATGTGATTGATAACGATCTAGCTTTTGCTATTCACATCAAGCAACACCACTTCTTTGAGAGAGAGAGAGAGAGAGAGAGAGAGAGAAAGAGAGAGAGAGAGAGAGAGAAAATAGCCCCCTACTTAATGGCCCTCTTTAACAGTACATAAGATGATGGAAGAAATTATTCAATCCCATTGTATTTGTTCTTCAAGTTGGCTTATAGGTCAAAGATAAAAAGAAAGATCGCACCGGCCACTATCTCAGAAGGAAGCGACCAACAAATTCCTCAGCTTGCTTCAATGTTTGGAAATTTTTTTTTCCCTAGATGGCGGGGTTTCCTCTTTGCCAAGATGCAAACCGGAAACCCTAGTAGAATTTTCTAAATTTGTAATATTTTTGAACTATTTTCTTGTAAATTTTACTCGCTTTCCCCCCCTTTACTTTGGTTTGCAATCGGTTAATCTTGATTTTCAACCGGCTCAAGGCTAGATTGAGGCAAAGCTTTCTAGAATCTGCAGTTCTTCTTGCTCTCACCTCCGTGTCTCACTCGCCTCACATCCTCTCTACTTGGCTAGCTCCTCGCCATTTGGGACAGCCTTTCCCTTTTGTTTCATTTATTAGAGTACATACCCTCTAAGAAACCCCTATTCTTAGAACTAACCCCACATACTTGTTCCAGGTAGAACATAGAACATACTCTCACTCGATTCACATTTTCATTAGATAGAACCCAATCTGTTGGGGCAACGACGAGCACAAAAGTATCATGGTCGAGCATGGTAGGTGTGCACAAATCAAGCTCTCTCCACTAACCATCCCACCCCAATGATTTGCCTGTCCATAGGGCAATACACTTATTATATACAAAACACAATTGGTGCTCTACCCTAACTCTTCCCTCCTCGTCCTACCGCATGGCTGGCACTACCCTGGAGGCTTGTCGTCCTTGATCGTGCATCGCCTACTAAGCCAACCTGCCACCCTTGATACATGTCCCCTCGCTTGCTCACCACCTGCAAGGCCAACCTACCGCCCTTGTTCTCGCTTTCCTTCCATGTTTAATCATGAAGGGAATCTTGTTAGATTCCTCCAAATGAATCTTACTATCAAAATCATGCACATCACTTCTTTCCGATCTACAACTTAGGCCCCTGTCAGACTGGGTCGCGTATCCTTTGTGACCTGCAGGGCTTTGACCACCATGCCCTTGTGTGAGAGGAGTCTCGCTTACAGAGGCCAGTGGAAATGGTGTCACACTAAGCGCAGGTGATGAAGTTGGAAAAGCTGCTCCGCAACCAATCAGATGGCGAGATTAGAGCGTGGGCTGAGGTTGGGCGGGCAAGGTAGGCCGGCACACTTCTGAGGAAAGTGTGCCGCTGAGGTGGACAACCAGCTAAGCTCTGAAAATGGGGGCAACGACCCAGTGTGACAAGGCAAACTGTTGGCGTAGCAACTGATTGATGCACGCGACGAAAAGCGTAGCTTGCCTGCCCCAATGTGACATGCGTCTTATGCCCTCTCAAATGGGGGTTTCTCATCTAAGGTACCCCCACACAAAGCAGGATAATCGTAAAAGAGTAGCTAAACTGATTGATGTGACGTGACGTGTCTCACACATAGACGCCAAAGAGTGGGGGTAATACACTCATTTTGTAATTGTAGCTCTTTGAGGTGCAGTTCAAAGAAGTGTTGTTAGTGGAAGGAGTAACTCAAAACAGTTAATCCCTTGTGGAGATTCCTCCTAAGGTGGCTATAATACTTGCTTTTTATTATTTTCTCGCATGTGCTTCTGGTGATGATGAGACAGACACTATGCAATCAAGTTAATAGCCCTCTTATACACTCTACAGAAAGAAGAAATTTTCTTTGCCATGTGGCATGTTTCACAAGGCTTTATCCAACGGTCTACAATTGCTTCCAAGACTCTTAAGAGTTCCCTAAGGCTCTACGTAGGGAAAATGTATAGCTTTTCACTGACGGTCAATATATGCATTAGAGATGTCCTTCGTGAGAGAGAAAGTGCTCTCTAAATTTCCCTCTTCAATTCAGTAGGCAAATTCCCATTTGAACATTTAATCCAACGATCCATACCTAGATGCTTCCAAGACTTTATGGAAGCCTTTTGACCATTGATGCCTTTATTATCATTAGCAATAGCGATAGTGCTCATGTACCCCGTAAATTTCCCCAATGAAAATGAAAAGCTAAAGGATGTAAATTGAACGGATTTTTTTCTTGGTAAAAAATTGAGCATCTATACTATTATAAAAGGGGGAGGGATTTCGGCTCCTTCTTCACACACGTGTTGTCTCCTACTTGCTTCAGCCACCTTCGACAGTGCAACTTGCAACCCAAGACAGAGTGCGCAGAGAGAGAGAGAGAGAGAGAGAGAGAGAGAGAGAGAGAGACGCGACCGAAGACCGTCGACAGTACTAGTTATAGTTATGTTTTGACATAAATCCCGATTATGTGTCTAATATGTGTGCCTAATTTTGAAACCATTCTCTGTCTAATTTTCCCTTAAATAGCTGTTTTCGAGTTTATGTCCTTTTTTTTGTGCGTCGTACTCGTGATTGTGAGTGGTAGAGACATGTCTTATGCCTTCTGAGAGATGTCCTTTGTGTCTTATGCTTGTTTCATTAAAGTTTGAAAAGGAGAGAAGGGTACATGATTATGGTCGTTTTGTTGGCTTGTATTGGGTACCTAGATGGACACCAAAAAGAAGATTCAACTCTATAGAAAGCATGTGGTAGCTCTTTCATCAAGCCACTTGTAACTTGATGTAACCACACAAAATACCAAAATTCAAGTACTTATTTATATTGGAATCCACAAAAGCTCAAACCTCAAATCTAGCATTGGCTCTTTTTTATAATAAACACACACTTTTTTGAAATGCACCAAAAGCTCAATGCATCACGCTGGTTGCTAGTTGTGATCCCTTTATAACTTTCTAGGAATGTGCAAAAGCCTTGTATAAATCTTTTGAAATTTTAAAGCAAGAGCCAATCGTACACCTTAATTTGATCTCAATGCCTTTAGTAGCACGCCAAGCTTTGGCATATTCCAATTTCCCATCACTCAGAATTAGGCTCAAAGAATAGACAAGGCAATGGGAAGTAGGCTAGCCCCCGCCCCCCCCTCTCCTCTCCTCTCTCATGGAAGGACATAGGCTGCACTTAGATTGTTCGTCGGAATGAGTCACAGGAGCGTCATGACAACATGGAAAAATGGGATTTGCTTGAAAAAAATTTCCCGATCCAACTCCACAATGGGCGGCCTCACCCCTTGAACAATGTATGTTTCACACAGTTTTCAATGTGAATTGAAGGGAGAGCTTGAGCACACTATCACAAGCAATCGAAGCCCTTCGATCTAACCACTTGTGCCCCTTCACTTGATGTCCTCGAGGCCAAGAAAAGTGCATATTGTGTACATTCTGAATTTGAGGGCATGAAGAGGAAGCTCAACGTATATAGCCTTTGCTAAACACTAGGGCCCTTAACACCTAGTGTGCATGCATTTAGCAAAAACAGATCCAAACCTGCATGTCATAAAATCTAATATCTAACCAACCCAAATGATTTTCTCATATTAAATTGATCACTTAATGTGGGAGAATAAACGGGAACAAGTGTTAAGATATAGATATGTGCGTATAGATCTATCTCAACACGGGGCCAATAGTAAAGGGGCCCAAATGGGAGATGGTCTATCAAGAGCAAGGCTAACCAATGGAGCATAAGACCTTAGGGTTAGCTTCATTGAAGACCTCCAATAATGTGTGTAAAAGTCCTTTGACCTTAGGTAAGCTAGGGCTAAGCTTGAGGTGGGAACCCGGCCCAAGCTCGAGGTGCTTGACCTGCTTGAGGTGCTTGTCGTGCTTGAGGTGTTTGTCCTGCTTGAGGTGCTTGATTAATGTGCTTGAGGTGCTTGACTTACTCCATGCTTGAGGTGCTTGACTTGTCGCTTGATTAAGGTGCTTGAGGTGCCTTGACATGCTTGCCTGAGATGCTTGTGGGAATACCCCCTAGTCCAAGTGCTTTGTCATGCTTGATGACTAAGGTGCTTGAGCTCCTAAAGTCAAAAGCATCCCTACAAGAGGGGGGGCGAGCCCTTTTCCTAGGGATTAGAGAGAGAACACACACTCACACTCACACTCACAAGGGAAGCCCCAGCTTGAAGAGACAGCAAGGACACATGTCAGGTCCCTACCCATGTTACCTTCATGTGTTGCTTGAAGCCTATTGGCTAGGCTTCAAAGGGGTCCAATGATAAATTACTTGAATTATCTAATTGTTTTTTCATTTATCAAGTCCTCTCTCTCAAAGGGGAAAGGGGGACACTTGTCCCAAGGCTATCCCTGTTGCTTGTAATGGCTTCTGCTTGTGATTGGCTAGGCCTGGAGGGGTCCAATGAGCTTCAAGCATGAGCTACAAGGGGGGGTCGACCCAAGCAAGCTAGGGGGGTGCTTAGGGGGTATACTCACCCACACACACTCACAAGCACTCTCATGGTGTGCTATGCAAAGTGGAAGAGCTCCCTCTGTAAGCAAGTAAAGGTTGAGATCCTACACCAACACTCTTGGCTATGGAGTGCAAATCCAACCAAGAGCCATGCTTCAATGCTTAAGCTTGCCATCTCCTTCTTCTTCATTACTATGCTATTATGTATGCTAGCAACAAGAGTATGATAAGTGAGCAACTAATTCTTTCTCCTACGAAATGTTTCTTCTTCCTCTTCCCTACCCTCATTCCCTGCTAGCTCTCTCCACCTTCGAAGGTGTTTGAGGTCTTGGGACTGAGGCTTGGTATAGTTAAAGCTTTCTTCAAGTTTAGGTTATGCTATGATGGTGATGCATGAAGCTTTCCATCTTCATTGCTTCACCTAGGTCACAAGGAACACAAAGAATGTATTGTAACAAGTCTCTCTTTATGGGAGAAATCATAATACAAATGCCTATTGGAGGGGGGACCGGCTACACATAAATCCGGTCCTCAACTGTTGTCATGTTCTCTAAATTCTCTCTCTTGCAAAAGTATTGTCTATGCAAGGTTAACTAATTGCTATGATTATGTTGCTATCTTCAATTATGTCAACCCGCTATGCTCACAAAATCATTTCTTGAAAGTACTCTCATTAAATTCCGCTACTCTCAAATTGAATAGGCAAATTCCATTACATTGGTATCAGAACATTTGGTTTCTCTTTTCTTGCTTAAGAAGAGAGGTCCTTAAGTAGCCTATAAATGGTTGGTGTTGTTAATTATAATAGGGTAAGTGGAATTGGGATCTATTATCGGTTTTGTTGAGCCCACTATGTGGGGGATGGTGCACACCTCGGGAGCTTTGGACTTAATAATGGAGTCTTTCTAGACTTGCCAACGACTTTACCATTATTGAGCCATAAGAAGTCCGAAAGGAGCTAACCCTTGGCAACTCTGCTATGTTAGACCTACTCCTCTACTCTCTATAATTAACCACTTTGAGCCGTGGGTGTAGATACTTAAGAGCCGATTTTCAAAGGCTAAGAGGAGTGGCAACTAAGGTTTTGAATTGCCAAAGCATACACTAAGTACATACATAAATTTTGTTAACATGGCTGACAATAATCAAGAGAGTAGAATGAACATTGATAGCTTTGATTTTGCACATGAAGGTGCTAATGATGATGCTCCCATGTTTGTGAATTATCTCGTCACTAGGTTGCAACAAGATATGGGCAACCCTGCTTTGCAAGCCGAAGTTACTCAACAACTTCGTGCTTATGGAATTTCCCTTCCTCTCCCAGAGGAGAGAGAGCTTAGGAGGCCTCTTGAAGAGACCCCCAAAAGAAGACTCTCTCCCATTCGAGAGGAGGAATCCAAAGAGCAAGAAAGCAATGAAAGTTTAAGTTCCTCTGAAAATGTGGCTCCACGAAGACGGCGGTCTAGACGATCACCCACTCCTCCCAAGAGGAAAAGATCAACACATAGTCCTTCTCCTCATCACTCTGAAAGGCAAGAGAGGAAACAAAGGAAGAAAAGGACTAGGAAGAGATCACCCTCTTCTCCTTCTTCTTCACCTTCCTCCTCTTCCGATGAAAGTTATGGCTATTCTCCTAGAGAATACAAGAGGGGAGGACATCGCAAATCATTTCCTGCATGGCGAAGGTCACAAAAGCTAAAGAAGTTCAAGGAGGGAGGAAAGAGTATCTCTTTTCTCACCTATGATGGCACCTTTGGTGCTACCGACAAAGTGTTGTCCTTAATCCAGCAATTTGATGCGGCCTTTGGGGACGAGGGCTTCACAGAGTCCTCCAAGCTACGCCATGTAGCTATGCACTTCCAAAAATCAGCTCGTCAATGGTGGGCTAGCCTTCGTGGCAATGGAGAAGCCCCAAAGACATGGAAAACTCTACGAGTTTCCATCATGAAGCAATTCCTTGCAAGCGATGCAAAGAACAAAGTTCTTACCGAACGGCGCAGCTTGAAGCTTCTCTCTCATGAGTCTATCCACAAGTACGTAGACAAGTTTTGGGATTTACATCTCAAAGCTACTGTCTTTCAAAAGATAGACTTTGTTGAGCAAAGGCAGCAATTCTGTGCAGGATTACCTGAAGAGATGGCCGAATACATCAACTCTCAATGGCCCTGTACTATTACCGAAGTAATCCACCACACCATGGTTGCTTCACGCATCAATTTCCATCAAGGGGCTAGACGTAATGTCAAGCCCATGGAAAACAAAGATAAAAATGATGCAAAGGGGAAATCCAATGCTCAAAATAATTCCCAAGGCACTTCCAACAACAACAACAATCGGTCCAAGGAGAAGGGAGTTTACAAAGGTAAAAACAAACTCTCTCCTGAAGAGCTTGAAGCTTTTTGCAAGGACCATAAGTGTTTCAAGTGTGGAGAGCAAGGACATGGCTATCGTTCTTGCCCCAAGAAGAATACTCGCAATGAAACTCCTAGGGCTTCCACCATCGAAGCTCCAAAAGAGGATGGTCATTGCAAAGGATCATCACTTTCCTATGCGTGGGAAAAGGTAAGAGAGCATGATGCCTTCATCTTGTTTGACCCAGGCTCTACTCTCAACTTCATATCAATAGAGTTGGCCACCAAGTTGGGCATTCAAGCTTTTGAGATGGGAGATATAGTAACAGCCGATGCAGCTTTCAAGGGACAACAAGCCTCTGTTACTCCCTTGATTGGGAAGTTGAGGCTTCATGTCCAAAGCTATGTCGACAAAGAAGACTTCTTCATCTCTCCTCTCCAACATCAGGATGTTATCCTAGGGGCACCATGGTTTGATCGCATGGCTGCCAACATGAAGTTCCCTGAAAGGAGAATTTACTTCACCTACAGGGGAAAGAACATGTATATAGATGCTAGTGAGCGTGGTCGCACTATTCCACTTGTAAATCCTCTTTCTTTTGATAAATCAATGAAGCGCTCAGTTTCTGCGTACATGATTTATGTCAAAGAGTCTCTAAAAGCTAATAATGTTTTATCAAATGAAAATGACAGGAATCAAGAAGAGTTAGACTTGTCTACTTTTCTAAAAGGATTCCAAGATGTGTTCATCGATGATATCCCTATGGACCTACCTCCAAAACGAGGGGATGATGACCATCGTATTGAGCTCCTTCCAGGAAGCTCACCGCCTAACAAACCTCCTTATCGAGTCTCACAAGCTCAACAAGAGGAGATTATGAGGCAAGTACAGGAATTGGTAGACAAAGGGATGGTGAGACCTAGTTCCTCGCCCTTTTGTTCTCCAGTCCTTTTAGTGCAAAAGAAAGATGGTACATACCATATGTGTGTGGACTATCGAGCACTAAACCATATCACTATCAAAAACAGATTTCCCGTGCCTCGGGTAGAAGATCTGTCTGATAAGCTACAAGGCTCTACCTACTTCAGTAGGATTGACCTTAAGAGTGGCTATCATCAAATAAGGATAGTGGATGAAGATATCCTAAAGACCGCGTTTTGCACAACATTTGGTCTTTATGAATATCTAGTCATGCCTTTTGGCTTGACTAATGCACTAGCTACTTTCAATCGTCTCATAGAGAAATTTTTTAGACCATATCGTAAATTCACTGGAGTGTTCTTTGATGATATCATCATCTACTCCAAGTCTTTGGAGGAACATAAGCAACATCTCCAAGTGATTTTTCAAGCCTTGAGGGAGAACAAACTTTTTCTCAACCAAAAGAAAAGTGAATTCTTCCTTCAAGAGATTCAATATCTAGGTCATATTATCTCTCACGATGGTATTCTTATGGATCCATCAAAGTTAGAGGTAATAAAATCATGGCCTAACCCAAGGAATCTACATGAGCTAAGAAGCTTTATTGGTATGTGTGCATACTATAGACGCTTCATAGCAAAATTCTCTCAAGTAGCAGGACCACTACACGACTTAACAAAGAAGAACGTTTAGTTTGTATGGACTGCTAAGGAGCAAAATGCTTTTGAAAAACTCAAAGAGAAGCTTACTTCCCAACCAGTCCTCGTGCTTCCGGATCTCTCAAAGCCATTTGAGGTCCAATGTGATGCGTGTGGTGATTGCCTTGGAGCGGTTTTGCTTCAAGAAGGGCATGCCATAGCATATGAGAGCCGAAGGCTCAATAGTGATGAACGAGTCTTCAGCATTTATGAGAAAGAGCTTTTAGCTGTTCTACATGCCCTAGACACATGGAAGCACTACCTATTGGGGACTCCATTTATCCTACGAACCGACCACCAAAGTCTCAAGTATTTCATGACGAAAACCAAGCTTTCCGACAAACAAATGAGGTGGGCAAATTTTCTTTCGCAATTTAATTTCCATATTGCTCACATAGCTGATAAGCACAATCAAGTTGCCGATGCACTTTCACGACGACCAAAAGTTAATGCGGTGTCTATAGCTACTCACAATGATCTATCCTCTATGATAGATGAGTATGCTACTGACGCTGACTTTAGAGACATAATGTCAGCCCTTGCTTTGGGGAAGAAAGAGGAACCATTCACCTTGCAGGATGGTTATCTTCTCCACGGCAATAGGCTATGGGTTACCCATTCCCTTCGTGAGAAGGTTATGTATGAATCCCATGCTCCTCCATATGCAGGGCATAGAGGTATTCAACCTACTCTCCGAGGAGTAGAGACGTATTTCTATCGGCCTACCCTGAAAGTGGACATACAAGAGTATGTTTCAAAATGTGTAGTATGCCAAAAGACCAAGTATGATAGAGGGAAGCAACCTGGATTACTCCAGCCATTGCCTATTCCAAATTCACCATGGGAGAGTATATCCATGGATTTCATCTTTGGATTACCCAAGTCTATCCATGGGAATACAGGAATATGGACAATAGTCGACAGGTTTAGCAAGCAAGCACATTTTATTCCTGTCAAAAAGACTATTAAGGCACATCAAATGGCAACTCTCTTCATATCTCAGATTTTCAAGCACCATGGATTACCCACATCCATCGTGTCAGATAGAGATCCTAGAATGACCAGTAATTTCTGGAAAGGTCTCTTTGAAAATCTAGGAATAAGATTGAATTTCTCTTCGGCCTATCACCCACAAACGGATGGCCAAAGTGAGATAGCCAATCTTACGATACTCGATCTACTCAAGACTTATGTTACAGAAGTAGATCAACGCTCACAATGGGAAAAGTATTTACCTCTAGTAGAGTATGCCTACAATAATACTGTCCATACTTCTACCGGGAAAGCACCTTTCGAGATCATAGAGGGAAGACCTAAAAGTCCCTTGCTACTCAAAGTACATGGGAAGATCTTTGCCGCCGATGAATATAGCCGTGACCTACAAGAATCTTTTCAAAAGATTAGGGAAGCTATAGCCATCTCTCAACAAAGGCAAAAAGCTGCTGCTGATAAGCACAGAAGAGCCTTAATGTTCAAAGAAAATGATTGGGTCTTACTCAAGTTTCCTAAGGCTCGATTAAGGCAAACGACGGGCAAAAATCCTATGGGCCATCAAAAGTATTATGCTAAACTAGCAAAAAGATACTATGGTCCTTTCCAAATCTTGAAGCCTATCAATGAGATGACTTATCAACTCAAGTTGCCCAACCATTGGCTTATACACAATGCCTTTCATGTAAGCCTACTTAAGCCCTACAAAGGAGAGCCACCAATTGAACCAATTATTGAAGACCCTCCCGAAGTTGAAGACCAAGAAGAGGTGCTACAACCCGAAGTTGTCCTTCGGCATGAAGACAAGGTACTACGACATGGTAAGATAATCCGACGGTATCTTATTAAGTTCAAAAATTATCCTTTTGAAGATGCTAGATGGATGCAAGGAGTACAACTTAAGGATAGTATGAACCTTGTCAATGCTTACAATGCTACATTAGAGTAAGCAAATGTACAAATTTCTTTTAAATGACTCATGTTTTTGTCTTATATGACTAGTCCTCTTTTTAATCGTGCACAAATTTAACTAGTATGCATGCTTAGAATCATGTTTGTGATGACGAAGTCTCTCAAACACCAAGTAGAATTTGTCACTCTACTTTGGGAGAATGAAATGGACTAAAGAGCAGACATGCTTGCGGCAGCTATGTCTCCCAAGCACCAAATGGATTAGTCATCCATCTTGGAAAGATGTCATAGGGTAAAAAAAGGGATCCTCTACCCGCTAAGTACGATTGACTAATGACTAAGCCTTTATCTCTTCTACCTCATAGTCGAGGACGACTATGATTTCAAGAGAGAGGTAATGTCATAAAATCTAATATCTAACCAACCCAAATGATTTTCTCATATTAAATTGATCACTTAATGTGGGAGAATAATCGGGAACAAGTGTTAAGATATAGATATGTGCTTATAGATCTATCTCAACACGGGGCCAATAATAAAGGGGCCCAAATGGGAGATGGTCTATCAAGAGCAAGGCTAACCAATGGAGCATAAGACCTTAGGGTTAGCTTCATTGAAGACCTCCAATAATGTGTGTAAAAGTCCTTTGACCTTAGGTAAGCTAGGGCTGAGCTTGAGGTGGGAACCTGGCCCAAGCTCGAGGTGCTTGACCTGCTTGAGGTGCTTGTCATCAACCCAAATGATTTTCTCATATTAAATTGATCACTTAATTTGGGAGAATAAACGGGAACAAGTGTTAAGATATACATATGTGCGTATAGATCTATCTCAACACGGGGCCAATAGTAAAGGGGCCCAAATGGGAGATGGTCTATCAAGAGCAAGGCTGACCAATGGAGCATAAGACCTTAGGGTTAGCTTCATTGAAGACCTCCAATAATGTGTGTAAAAGTCCTTTGACCTTAGGTAAGCTAGGGCTAAGCTTGAGGTGGGAACCCGGCCCAAGCTCGAGGTGCTTGACCTGCTTGAGGTGCTTGTCGTGCTTGAGGTGTTTGTCCTGCTTGAGGTGCTTGATTAATGTGCTTGAGGTGCTTGACTTACTCCATGCTTGAGGTGCTTGACTTGTCGCTTGATTAAGGTGCTTGAGGTGCCTTGACATGCTTGCCTGAGATGCTTGTGGGAATACCCCCTAGTCCAAGTGCTTTGTCATGCTTGATGACTAAGGTGCTTGAGCTCCTAAAGTCAAAAGCATCCCTACAAGAGGGGGGGCGAGCCCTTTTCCTAGGGATTAGAGAGAGAACACACACTCACACTCACACTCACACTCACAAGGGAAGCCCCAGCTTGAAGAGACAGCAAGGACACATGTCAGGTCCCTACCCATGTTACCTTCATGTGTTGCTTGAAGCCTATTGGCTAGGCTTCAAAGGGGTCCAATGATAAATTACTTGAATTATCTAATTGTTTTTTCATTTATCAAGTCCTCTCTCTCAAAGGGGAAAGGGGGACACTTGTCCCAAGGCTATCCCTGTTGCTTGTAATGGCTTCTGCTTGTGATTGGCTAGGCCTGGAGGGGTCCAATGAGCTTCAAGCATGAGCTACAAGGGGGGGTCGACCCAAGCAAGCTAGGGGGGTGCTTAGGGGGTATACTCACCCACACACACTCACAAGCACTCTCATGGTGTGCTATGCAAAGTGGAAGAGCTCCCTCTGGAAGCAAGTAAAGGTTGAGATCCTACACCAACACTCTTGGCTATGGAGTGCAAATCCAACCAAGAGCCATGCTTCAATGCTTAAGCTTGCCATCTCCTTCTTCTTCATTACTATGCTATTATGTATGCTAGCAACAAGAGTATGATAAGTGAGGAACTAATTCTTTCTCCTACGAAATGTTTCTTCTTCCTCTTCCCTACCCTCATTCCCTGCTAGCTCTCTCCACCTTCGAAGGTGTTTGAGGTCTTGGGACTGAGGCTTGGTATAGTTAAAGCTTTCTTCAAGTTTAGGTTATGCTATGATGGTGATGCATGAAGCTTTCCATCTTCATTGCTTCACCTAGGTCACAAGGAACACAAAGAATGTATTGTAACAAGTCTCTCTTTATGGGAGAAATCATAATACAAATGCCTATTGGAGGGGGGACCGGCTCCACATAAATCCGGTCCTCAACTATTGTCATGTTCTCTAAATTCTCTCTCTTGCAAAAGTATTGTCTATGCAGGGTTAACTAATTGCTATGATTATGTTGCTATCTTCAATTATGTCAACCCGCTATGCTCACAAAATCATTTCTTTAAAGTACTCTTATTAAATTCCGCTACTCTCAAATTGAATAGGCAAATTCCATTACATGCATATCCATGTCCATCGTGGCCCTTGGCTTGACATTGGACCATAATAGAATATGAAAATGAATCACACCTAGGTACCAATGAAACGTGTTCATTAGAATAACAAAGCCTTGCTACATATATAAACAACCATCTGTTAAAGTTGTTTAGCAAAAATTGTACCTTAACAAGTCTGACTATGTATTCGACAATTTTTGGCCACTGAAATTGTTCTTGATAGGTTGTGCTCAAAATGGTCTTATTAATGGATTTAAGGGACTTTGTTGTAGAAAATCCTTGAAATAATGAGCACCAGTGTCAGTCTTAGGGACCTATATTCTCCACATGTGGAATATGTCTCGGATAAGGATGTCTAGAAAAAGAACATCCTTCAAGTACGAGATGTACTTGTGTGTGGAGGTAACTGTAAACACGTTGCGATGTGTGTGAGAGGGACCCTCATTACCCTTGCTCCACACTGACTAAACCAAACTCCTTGAGTTTCTAGAACATGTTGTATCCCATGTGACAACATGTGCCAAATCTACCCTTCAAGTGGGTTGACAACTGCATAATGCAGAAATGTATTTTGAACACTACGGCCCAAAATTCTTGGCTCTTTCATGACCTTGTCATCTCTTTGAAGAGAAAAAGTGGATGAAAGCATTCAAGCTTATGCATTCGACTTGAAAAAGTCACATATGCAGAAATATATTTAAACCAAATCATATGCGTACCTAGAGGGTGAACATAACGTTCATTTACCTGTAGTTATGTGCTCTTTCCAAACCTAAAACATACAACTGGAAAGGTGCCTCACCATAAAACCAGCCTTGAAGATGTAGTTTATGAGCACTAAAAGAAAGATTAGTGAAAAACAAGCCATGGGAACTGGTAACCCAAGGTGTTGCCTTTGCAATCCAAACCCATTGGTTAGCTTTCGGGTGTTGCCTTTGCAATCCAAACCCCTTGGTTAGCTTCTGCAATGTCAAACTGCTTGGTTAGACTTTGCATGGAAACTGCTCAAACTAGCATCCAACGGTGATAAAAATAGTCCATCGTGGTCAAAAGTGGCTGAATTCAACCCGAGAAAGTTGAATTTATCCACTACCCCTGAAACTACCACTCTTAGAGAGATAATCAATGTTGCAACCAAGCAACAAAGCTTTTTCAATTGGAATCTTATTCGTAGCTAAGTCATAAGAGAATCTTCTTCTGCCATGAACCGTGGAAAAAGATATCCAACCCTGTTACCATATACATGTGGTAGTGATGTGTGTGAACACACTAGGACCGCCGGGGCATTTTTTTCCTCTTTAGGAGGTTTTTTCCCCCGTGCATTGTATATATGCCCATCACTCTAGGGCTATCTATCTTGTCCATTGCACACTAAGAAATACACTCTCTATTGTGTGCCTTGAGCTTCCTTCGTCTTCTGCAAGCTGTGTGTGTTTCTCTGCAACCCTAATTCCAACAATTGGTATCAGAGCAGGCCACGTCCTCCCGGGCTTAGTCGCCAGCTGCTCTAGCACACGCCTGCTCACTTTCTCCGATTTCAGTGAGCTTTGGCAAGTGTTCGTTTCCACTACAGGCAGTACTGCACAGGCTATTTTGTCATTTTGTGCATAATTTCTGTCAGTGCCGTTTTCTGCATAACAGGTGCCTTATAGTCTTCTACGGTTTGTGCTATATAGCACAGGTTGTTCCCGCTCCGTTTCTCCTTTTTTCGGGCAGTTTTCACATCAGGTGCAACATTTACCATGGCTGACAACAACAACACAGATGTGTTCAAGATGTTTGCTGCTGAGGACAGGTTGGATGGGGACAACTACCCTATGTGGGCTTATATGATGCAACATGTTCTTGTGTCAAAGGGTGTCTAACATTGTGCAGGGCATTGATGTACGTCCTGGTTCTGAGGATGTAGGCAATGTTGAGGATGTTGCAGGTCTTGCTGCAAGGATTGCAACTGTTAGAGTTGTTTTGCCTACGGCAAAACAAGCTCGTTGGGATGTTAAGGATGCGCAGCCTCATGCATTGATTGCGTTCTCTGTGAAGCGCACCATTGTTCCTCACATCCGTTCAGCAAAATCTGCAAAACAGGCTTGGGATATTCTAGCAGGTCTTTATGCAAGCCGCAATGAGGCTAAAATTGCTTTGCTGCGTAAAGAGCTGGAGTCGAAGATTATGCATGAGGAAGATGATATGGACACTTTTCTTGCTAGTGTCAAGGATATCAATGAGCTGGCAGCACTTCGTTTGGCAATTCTGGTGATAAGGGCAAAAAGAAGATGCGATGCCATTATTGTAAAGCCAATGATCACTTGATCAAGTCGTGTCCTAAGTTGAAGGCCAAAGAGGCTAAGAAGAAAGAGGGTGGTTCCACTGCAAATGCTGGTTCCACTACAAATGCAGCCATTGTTGAGTCTTCTGTGAAAGGAGACTGTGTTGCTGATGTTGATGCAGAATGGGCTTTTAGCGCAGAGTGCACTTACAATCCTGCTGTCCATAATGCATGCTTGTCAGTTGCTGCAGATTCACATGTGTGGTATTTCGACAGTGGTGCTACAAAGCACATTACCTCACATCGTGAATTGTTTACCTCTCTCGAGTCTGTCCCTCATGGGAATTTAGTCACTTGTGCCAACAACGCCTCTTATCCAGTTCAAGGAGTTGGAAAGATTGTGCTCACTGCTGCTAATGGCAGTTCCTTCACACTTGTTCATGCACTTTATGTACCTGGGATCAAGAAGAATCTCTTGTCTGTATCCGCACTTGCTACACTTGGACTTGTAGTCAAATTTCTGGATGACAGATGTACAGTTCATGATCTCAGTTTTGGTGATGAAATTGTTGCATCTGGCCTTTTGTGTCGTGGGCTGTATAAGATCACTTTGTATGACAAGTGTGGACAAAACTTTGCAAATGCTGTTGCAGATTCAAGGGCTATTTCAGATGCAAAACTTTGGCATGCACGTTTTGGTCATCTGAATTTTGCCAGTTTGCTGCGTTTGCAAAAATCTGATATGGTTGCTTCTTTGCCACCTCTTGAAGCACCTGTCAACCATTTTTGTCAAGGCTTTATTTTGGGTAAGATGCAGCGTTCTAATTTTCCAAAGGATGGTTCAGTTCGGGCCACATGCAGGTTGCAGCTTGTGCATAGTGATGTTTGTGGGCCCATGCAAACTCCGTCCTTGGGCAATTACCTGTACTTCGTGACTTTCATTGATGATTACTCCAGGCATGCATCGGTATTTCTGCTTAAAGCGAAGTCCGAAGTTTTTATGTGCTTCAAACAATTTCTGGCTATGGCTGAAAATGTCTTGAAATGTACTATGGGCACCCTCCGTTCTGATCGAGGGGGGGAGTATATGTCTCATGAATGTAATGCATTTCTGGCTAATCGTGGGATAAAACACCAATGTATAGTGCCTTATACGCCTCAACAAAATGGTGTTGCTGAGAGGAAAAATAGGTCACTGACGGAAATGGCACGATGTATGGTCAAAAGTCAAGCTTTACCGCATTCTTTTTGGCTTGAGGCCATCATGTGTGCCACTTATGTACTTAACAGGTGTCCTACGAAAGCTTTGCAGTCTATTACTCCATATGAAGCATGGCATGATAGAAAGCCTTCTATTGAGCACATGCGTGTTTTTGGCTGTTTGGCAAATGCTTTGGTGCCACAAGTGCAGCGTAGAAAAATGGATGATAAGGCTGTCAAATGTATTTTTGTTGGTTGTAGTGCTGAAAGCAAAGGTTACCGATTGTATCATCCGCAAACAAAACGTATTCTGGTTTCTCGGGATGTAGTGTTTCTGGAAGATTCTGTTCAGCCCTTGCTGTCATGTACTAGAGACAGTAATGTTAGCTCACAGGACATTTATGACACTTTGTTGCCTCTTTTCAGTGGTGGAAATACGAATGTAAGTTCCGATGAGGCAAATGTACAGCCTATGGGGGTTTCTGAAAATGTTTTAGATCAGCCTATTACTGATGCAGATGTACATGATGTACTTGATGAGGAAAGGGTTGAAAATGAGCAGGCTAGAGGTATGCCAAAATGGCTGGTGCACAGTTTGCGTGACAGTAAATTGGATGCACCTCTGTCTAGTCGTACTCGTTCAGGATCTCGCCATGCATCTTATGCATCAGATTGTTATGCTTTGGCTGTGTCTAGCTTACATGATGTTGAGGAGCCTCTGTCTTTTGATGAAGCACAGATTTCAGAAAATTGGATGGCTGCCATGCAATCATAATATGATGCACTTATAGAGAATGACACATGGAATTTATGTGATTTGCCTCCTGGCAAAAAGGCCATTGGTACGAAGTGGGTTTACAAGTTGAAACGCAAACCGGATGGTGAGATCGATCGCCATAAGGCTCGACTTGTTGCAAAGGGTTATGCACAACAAAAAGGCATAGATTATGAAGAGACTTTTTCTCCCACTTGTCGTATGACTACTGTACGTTTTCTATGTGCATTGGCAGCTCATTTTGGTTGGGATGTACATCAATCAGACATTGTTACTTCTTTCTTGAATGGTGACATATTTGAGGAAGTTTATGTAACGCAGCCTCGCGGTTTTGTCATAAAAGGACAAGAGGACAAAGTGTGCAGATGTAAGAAGGCTTTGTATGGGTTGAAGCAATCTCCTCGTGCTTGGTATGAGAAAGCTGACACTCATTTGGTCAAACAAGGCTTTCGTAAGTAACAGTCCAACAGAAAGCACATTGTATGTAAAGCGTGAGGGTGATGTACTTCTCATTGTGGTTCTTTATGTTGATGATTTGCTGATCACTGGACCAAATGAGAGACATATTGCTGACTTTAAGGCTGATTTGAATGCTACTTTCAAGATGAAAGATTTGGGGTTGTTGCATCATTACTTGGGTATACAGTTTAAGCAGTGTGATGGTGGTATTGCCTTGTGTCAGAAAAGTTACATAGAGACATTGCTATGTAAGTTTGGACTTGAGGATTGCAAACCTATTGCCACTCCCATGGAAACAGGTTTGAAGTTGAGTCTACATGATGCTGGCGATCCTGTTGATGTCACTCTTTACCAAACTGTTGTTGGCTGCCTCATTTATGTATGCAACACGAGGCTGGATATTTAGTTTGCAGTCTCACAGGTCAGCAGATTTATGCATAGCCCAGGGTCTAAGCATTGGCAGGCTGTCAAGATAATTTTCCGCTACCTTAGTGGCACTTTACATCTTGGCTTGTTTTATCCCAAGGGGGGATCATTGCCGCCAGACTTACATGCTTTTTCGGACTCAGATTGGGCTGGTTGTTTTGACACGAGAGTGTCAACAAGTGGTTTTTGTTTCATGCTTGGCAGTTCATGTATATCATGGTTGAGCAAGAAGCAACCTATTGTGGCCACTTCGAGTTGTGAGGCTGAGTACAGGGCAGTCTTCATAGCTACGGTTGAGTGTGTATGGCTCAGACGTCTTATGGTTGATTTGGGTGTTGGACACGACACTGCCAACACTATCTACACTGACAGTCAGAGCGCATTGGCAGTTGCGAGGAACCCGGTTTTTCATGCTCGCACAAATCACATTGAGGTGCATTACCACTATGTCAGGGAGAGGCTCTCAGCAGGAGAGATCAGCTTGGCTTATGTGCCAACACAAGACAACCTTGCAGATCTTTTCACAAAGGCATTGTCTCGTGAGAAGCTTGAAGCTTTCCGCAAAGCTTTGGGCTTACTCCCCTTTGTGGACTGATCCTATCCTCAGAGCATGGCACTTCCCTTTACTCATGTGCCAGCTCTCGTTCACCGCATCACTCTAGGGGGGATTTGTTACCATATACATGTGGTAGTGATGTGTGTGAACACACTAGGACCGCCGGCCATTTTTTCCCTCTTTAGGAGGTTTTTTCCCCCGTGCATTGTATATACGCCCATCACTCTAGGGCTATCTATCTTTTCCATTGCACACTAAGAAAGACACTCTCTATTGTGTGCCTTGAGCTTCCTTCGTCTTCTCCAAGCTGTGTGTGTTTCTCTGCAACCCTAATTCCAACAACCCCAAAAGAAAAATAGTCATACTAGATTTTCTCAGGTGTTTACACAAGAGATTACTTGCGTGGAGGCTCTCTTAATCTATTCATGTATTTCCATGAATTACTACTTAATAGCTAGGCCATGGCAACTTGCTACCCCTAGAAATCATCATGAGGATTGGCTGCACCTTGTGCATAGAGTCAATGATGTAAAGTACTCTTCGTTGTATACATACACAACGATCATAAGTCCATCTAGCAACCTCTATTCGCCATGAAAAGTGTAGTTGACGTTATTGTGGAAGTGTAAGCAATATTTTAGTGAAAAAGCGCACCGTATTGACATGCCATGCATGCATATCAAAAAGATAAATTGGTAAGCCCTTGGCTTCCATGATAGTCTCAACCTTGTGAGTTACTTCTATACGTGCCTTGCATGATTACATGAACATGGATACATCACAGTGCAGCATTGCAAAAATTGTGAGCTTATATCCACTTAGTGCAAGATATGTGTGCCATTACCCTGGATCTAAAATTAGTGGATAGTATCGTGGCAACTAAGAGAAGCGTTGCCTCTCTTGAAATCTGGCAAAGCACTTCACGTTGCACAATAGACAAATATTTTTCAAATGAAAGGTTAAGTTAATAAAAAAACAAGCATAACTTGAAATTTACTAACCTTGTCGCCCCTCTGAGATGCGTGGCCATCACTTGAATATGGCTTATAGCTTTGTATGCCCATAAATTTAGAGCTATCGTAGGTACCCTAAGTGCCACCATGGCTTGGATCGTATTGACCGCTGAAAGGAAATCATATAAACATGGTGCCAAGTTTCCCAAAGTCCGTATGCTAATAGCATAGTCCAAAATTGGGAAACTTCTATGCAAGATGCCCCAAACTGAAGCCTTGCTTCGCATAAGTTAATCAAAAAGATGAGACAACATGCAGCCTGAGTGCTCATAACTAAGAGGTGCTTCTGGTAACACACATATGTCGTAAACAAAAGCGGCTTTGCCAAATGTACATCTTGAGAATCCTTAGATTATCCAATCTTGAAATAATAGCTTAGGAATCTTAGTTATGAAATTGCATTGTACCTTGAATTGGTACCCGAACAAAGAAACATTTTCTTATCAAGTTGGTAGTGTAAAAAGTCTTTGTATGTACGTGAGCAAGCATCGAATGCATACACATAGAGATGGAGTCGTGATCCTGGAAGCTTGCTTCACAATAGTAATGCAAGAATTTTTTGTGCATGTAGCTATATATGTGAATAGCGTAAGAAAGATCACCCTGTGTATATAGCAGTCAACCATAATAAGAGGGAAAGAAAAAAACAACCTTGCGATGTCTATGTTACCATATACATGTGGTAGTGATGTGTGTGAACACACTAGGACCGCCGGGGAATTTTTTGCCTCTTTAGGAGGTTTTCCCCCCGTGCATTGTGTATACGCCCATCACTCTAGGTGTAAGAAACTAGGAAACTAGGCTCTCCTGGATCCTCCTCCCAACCTCTCTTTATAGGTGGGCTCCTAGCCCCTTGCCCTAGACGGATCCCCTGTCCACACTGCCTAGCCCGGCCCTTGGCTGTAGTCCTTGCCTAGCCTAGTTCTTAGGGTACAGGACCTGTGTCCTGACATTACTTCTCCCTTAAGGAAGAGTTTTCGTCCTCGAAAACACAAGTAGTAACATCTTCTTAAGAATACTGGTGTTCTCTTTTATTGACGTCCCATAAGGGAGCCAGTTGTCTGTATGACCGATAATTGGTGCAGTGAGGAGGTTCAATGAAACCAAGCTGAATATCTTGATTTTCAACATTGTTGTCCGTTTGCAACCACTTGTGTCTAAATGGTAACTCCATTTATAACTCACTTGAGTACTGTAAAGGAGGAACCACAACTAAGAGTTGTCCAAAGGCATAACCAGTTTTCAGATCTTCTGAAGGTACTGGAATAATGCAAGGAAACTTTGGCGTAACTTTCCATGCAGTTGTGAGCCAGATTTCCTACTCGCCTGAGTATCTTGAACAGTCCGTTACATGTTCATCCCTAATGAAGGTTATTTGCCAACATGCTCTGTCAGCACACTTGTAAGTCCTTGACGTATGAAAGTACTGACACAATCTCCAACCCCACCACAAGAGGTGTTCAAAGTCTAAAATCGTACTTAAGGAATAGGGAGAAAATCATCTATTTAGAAATGCGTTGTGTTAACGTATGCTCTTAGCAGATCCTTTAGCACAAGATTACTCTTTGTAATCTTTTTAACCTTTCGCACAAGCTTACTCTTTGTAATCTTTGTAATCTACATATCCCCTTGGATAACTGACCGTACTGAGGTGTGTTTTCCTCACGGTTTATAGACAGCCATCCCAGATGACTGGTAAACGGGAAATCACAGTAGTGTTTAACATTGGTGAAGAATCAACAATGTCTGAAATAACCATCGTGGTTAACTTGAAAAAATCCACAAACGCCCAAACCGAGCCATGACCTCTATTGGTGATTTAGTGGATCCAAGAGTAATCTCAGAGAGATAGTGCACATAGAGTGCAAAATTCTTCATAAGCAACAATCTGTGGAATATGCATGCTGTTCCAAATCAGCCCTTGCTAAACACTAGGGCCCATAACACCTAGTGTGCATGCATTTAGCAAAAACTAACCGAACCTGTATATCCATAATGATGCTTGCCAATACTTATGGCAAATGTGATGCGCCTAGCACGCAATAAAAGGAATGTAAATAGTTCTGAAAAGAAACTAAATACTTTTAGTTTGCAATCTTTTGCAAGCCTTGCTGAAACGTCTGAATCACAATAAAAGGTGAAACATTGATCACTTCTAGATGCAAACAATGAAACTTTTTCATTAATAGCTTATAGCCCTGCTATATGTATAAACAACCATCTGTAATGTTGTTTAGCAGTACTTGTATCTTAACAAGTCATTCTAAGTATCCGACAATTTTTGGCCACGAAATTGCTCCTGATACGTTGTGCTAAAATGGTCTAGAAAACAGATGTGACCAGCACCTAGGGACTTTGTCGTGACACATAATTGAAATAATGGCGCCAGTGTCAGTCCAAAGACTCATATTCTCCACATGTGGAATATGTCTCATGTAAGGATGTGTAAAAAAGAACATCCTTTAAGTACAAGATGTACTTGGGTGTGGAGGAACTGCGAAACTCCCCGCCGACAAGAGAGAGAGGGACCCTCATTATCTTGCTCCACACTGGCTAAACCGAACTCTTGGAGTTCCTAGACCATGTTGTATCCCATTTGACAACATGTGCCAAATTGAACCCTACAAGTAGGTTCGTAACAGCATAAGGCAAAAAAATAGATTAGACACTGGGCCCAAAATACTTTGTGCTGACATGCCCTTGGCATAGCTCTGTAGCATTCAAGCGTACTTACCTGTATTCAAACGGAGAGGAGCACATCTCCTACCTGAAAAAAGAAGCAGCATTGCACTGGTAAACGTGGGTGTTGCCTTCGCAATCCAATGCCTTTGGTTAAAATCTACATAGTCAAACCCTTTGGTAAGACCATGTGTAGAAACTACTCAACTAGTAGGTAATGGTAACCAACATAATTAACCGTGTACGTAATGATTGAAATCAACTTAAAAAGTTGAATTGTTCCACTACCACTTGGTAGATTGCAGAATTCTTTCCTTGAAAGTCTGACTGGGAGAGATCAAACTATGATCTTCAATGCAGATCAACTGTGATCCGCAATGCCTATGGGGTGATGTAGCAGTCACCCATCAGGTTGTACCTCAACAGAATATGTCCATAGACACTCTGTAGTGCCATGGAGAGAGCAGGAAATCCACACAAGTGAACTGCTTAGCTCTTGTGGATAGCCATGCTGTCGCAACTGATTGCTGCATCTACACTTCCTTGTAGAGATCAGCTGCTGCTGATGAAGATTATGAAAAACTCAACTTGAGTGTCACACTGAAAACATGTAGTGCAAAAATGACACCCTAAACATCCGTAATGACAAGAGTCTTGTTTGTCCAGTAACGTCGATGTGTACTTCCCTGGGTATATCTTGAAAACAATCACCCAGAGAATGCCAATAGTTAGGTCTTACCCAAGATCTGACCATGACTCGTAGCCAGTGTGTGTGGCTCATAGCCCTAATGGAAATTAGTGTTCAATCGACTAAACGATCAAGACTAATGTAGAGCACATCTTTCGAATTTCTAGCTAAGAGTTACAGCACCTTGGCTCATGCTGACTCCCAAACCAAATATGTACCAAAAACTACGTAGAAAGTTTTCATTATTCATGGAGAGAAATAAGAAAGAGAGAGAGAAAATGTTGGGTTGAGGAACTTTCTTTAAGTGAAGAGTTTGTATATGTTATGCCCTTTTACCCAATCTGTGTGCTTTGACGCCTCTTATGCCTGACTTGCAACTTATCCTATAAGTGTGCTACAAGCTGCCTGTATGACGCTCTCATCGAGAGAGGAAATAGAAAACACAAGCCTTGCAGACAATTTTTGTAAGCCCTTGGCGAGAGTGATGGCCTCAAACGTGAGAGCCAAAACCATTAGTGCCTTGCACAGTCTAAACTAGTAGGGATTCTGGGAGATGAAATTCCCTATTTTGCAAGTTTTTTCAAACTTGTGTGCCACTGCCCATGATTCCAAATCATTGGGTAGTTTCTTGAAACAAGGGAGAAGCCTTGCTTCATGTAAAATTGTGAAAACACTTTGTTTTTCACAAAAGCAATAGTTTTCCATCAAAGATGTAAACATGGAAAAATAAGAAGAACGTGCTAACCTGGTCGTTGCTGTAACCAGTTGGCCTGAGATTCCGTGGAAGAAAAAATTCGATCCAAAAAGGCTTATAGCCATATCTGTACAGACGCCATCGTATATCCTAGACACATGTCTGGTACATAATGAAATAACCTGCAATATGAATAACCTGCAAACACATTGCCTATTTCGTTGCAATTTTGTATGCTCATAGCATATGCCAAACGCGCGAAGTCTCCACATACCCAAGCGTCACACATGAACCAACTCTCCAACATAAGGAGTAAGAGACATAGTGCCGAGCCTAGTCTCACATTGGACAAGCCTTATGTGTCTAATCTTACTCATGTCCTGCACAAGTAGGTAGCACCAGCTAGTGTCCTTGCATTGTACATGCCATCACCATGCCATGCATGTGACGCATGCTTTGACGCCTTGCATATCTCAAGCTCTGCTTGATAACTGCCTTTGAGACATGTGTGTATGCCCTGCACACCTTCATGATCTCCTAGGCATGCTTACTGCCACTTAGGCAAACATGGTGCCTGCTAGGCACACTTTTTCTGCCTTTGAGACATAGGGGTTACCTCGAGGATGGCCCTATCACCGGTTAGGCATAAGGATACCTCTTAGGCTTACCCTAGCGTGTCCCAGGCATAAGGGTTACAACTTGCCTCAAGCAAGTCAACAACATGCTCTACAGATATGACACATGCATTGATCGAGTAGACTAGAGTAGATGCAAGTACTAAGGACATCCCCGCATCATGCTACCAAAGCCGTACCCTCCGCAAGCACACATGGTTATGTCCCCTCCTCGAGAGCCATGTACATGTCGTACATGTAGGGTACAAGCCGTGACACACATGCAGTGTATTCCAAAGTTATTTGACACCCACATCCATCTACTACGACTCGATCAAGTGCTCCACCGTAAGCATAGCATATCAAGCATACAAGGTCGTATGCCTTCTCTAAGGGAATTCCTTGTTATGTATGATAGCAAAACATCTAATGTACACTATACTTGCAGTCGTGGGAAAAGTTTGTGCACATGTACGTTGCACTCATGGAGAGATATACATGTATCCAACACCATCAAGTTACATCACTATACTTCCCATTGGCAAACAACATGCTCTACACATGCATCAACACATCGCATAGCTCAAGCCTTGTTTGACTTATCATGGATCAGGTTCACAACCTTGTGTCAATACATGAGCTCTAGAGTATGACCGAGGAGACCATCATATGTGTTACTATGAGCGACATCTCTGCATTGCTACGACTACTCAAGCATAACTGCTTGTGTCAAATGCATACGTGAAAGAAGAAAACATAACTTTAAAAAGTTACCTGGATTCCATTTTTTTGGATTTCATTAATTCCAAGAGTAGGCGGTGCTTGTAGTAAAATTGAGTTGGCAAAGAACCCTGCATAGAATCGGGAACTGCATGATTTCTGATGCATGCTTTGCAAGTATCTTTCTGGAGCTTGTGTGTTCCTTGAAGAGCTCGAGGCTTGCAACCATATTGAAATGTCAAAACTATTTGCATCAAGATCATTCCCCTTGGAATATCTCATGCATGCGGCACCGAGGACCGTCTTCATGGTGTAGGCAAAGGCCTTGCTCGAAGCCAAGGTTTCGCAGGCCGTCTCCTTAGTGGGATGGGTCCCTTGCCCTAGGGCGTCCAAAAGTTTTTTGTTTAAAAAAAAATAAAATATAACGCCTCACCTCGCAACTATGGCGGCCGTCGTCTGCGCAGAAGAAGAAGAAGCCCATGGCGCGCAGTACAGGCCAAACCAGGGGGCGCCCTAGTGTCGAAAAAGACCCCATGGGGTATGGAAAACGGAACGAGGGAGAGAACTCCCGATTTGATGAGGTCGTCGCCACCCCGTTCCTCGACTAAGAACCCCTTCCCGCGAGCTTCCATGTCGGCCTTGCTCGGCTCTGTAGGGGCCGTTTCCTGCAGCCGAGAGAGACAAAGAGATTGAGAGAGGAAGAGACCATCTGACCACGACCCTACCTTGCCATGCATGGCCATGCAACCACGTCCCCTCCATAGCTCGTGAGAGAGAGAGAGAGATTCCGGGAGAGAGGGAGAGAGAGAGAGAATACATGCCTTGAGAAGAAAACCATGCCTTCTTCCCCGCCATGGCTCCACCCTCCTTCCTCCTCTCCACCTTGCTCTGATACCAGTGTAAGAAACTAGGCAACTAGGCTCTTCTGGACCCTCCTCCCAACCTCCCTTTATAGGTGGGCTCCTAGCCCCTTGCCCTAGACGGATCCCCTGTCCACACTGCCTAGCCCGGCCCTTGGCCGTAGTCCTTGCCTAGCCTAGCTCTTAGGGTAGAGGACCCGTGTCCTGACACTAGGGCTATCTATCTTTCCATTGCACACTAAGTAAAACACTTTCTGTTGTGTGCCTTGAGCTTCCTTCGTCTTCTCCGAGCTGTGTGCGTTTCTCTACAACCCTAATTCCAGCAATTGGTATCAGAGCAGGTTGCATCCTCTCGGGCTTAGTCGCTAGCTGCTCCAGCACACGCCTACTCACTTTCTTCAATTTTAGTGAGGTTTGACGAGCTTTCACAGGTTGAAAAATATTTTGGGTAAGCTCGTAGATCTTAGTCTGCTCAGATTTTTGATTCGGGCTCATTTCGGTCTCCGTTTCCACTACAGGCAAGTCTGCACAGGAAATTTTGTCATTTTGTGCAAATTTTTTGTCAGTGCTGTTTTCTTCATAACAAGTACCTTATAGTCTTCTATGGTTTGTGCTATATAGCACGTGTTGCCCCTTTGTTTCTCCTCTTTTCGGGTAATTGTCACATCAGGTGCATCATTTACCATGGCTGACAACAACACAGATGTGTTCAAGATGTTTGCTGCTGAGGACAGGTTGGATGGGGACAATTACCCTATGTGGGCTTATATGATGCAACATGTTCTTGTGTCAAAGGGTGTCTGGAATATTGTGCAAGGCATTGATGTACGTCCTGGTTCTGAGGATGTAGGCGATGTTGAGGATGTTGCAGGTCTTGCTGCTATTAGAGTTGTTTTGCCTATGGCAGAACAATCTTGTTGGGATGTAAAGGATGCGCAGACTCATGCATTTATTGCGTTGTCTGTGAAGCGCACCATTGTTCCTCACATTTCGTTCAACAAAATCTACAAAACAGGCTTGGGATATTCTAGCAGGTCTTTATGCAAGCCGCAATGAAGCTAAAATTGCTTTGCTGCGTAAAGAGCTGGAGTCGAAGATTATGCATGAGAAAGATGATATAAAAATTTTTATTGCTGGTGTCAAGGATACCAATGAGCAACTTATTTCTGCAGGTAAAGTCATTTCAGAGAATTCCCTTGTGCTGACTGTTCTTGATGCCTTACCAGATTCTTACCAGACTTTTGCTAGTACTTGGAGACTTATGACCCAAGGAAATCTTGAAGTTGTCAAGTTTGATGCATTATGCACTTTGTTGTTGCAAGAGTCACTTTCCAAAAAAAATAGGACTAGAAAGTGTGCAGTTGAATAGGCTTTTATTGCTTCTCAAAGAAAGGGTGATAATAGCAATGCAGCCACTTCTTATGGTTCTGCTGCGAGTGGAAAAACTTATGTTCCCAATGCTTCTGCAGGCAGCACTTCGTCTGGCAATTCTGGTGATAAGGGCAAAAAGAAGATGTGTTGCCATTATTGTAAAGCTAATGATCACTTGATCAAGCAGTGTCCTAAGTTGAAGGCCAAAGAGGCTAAGAAGAAAGAGGGTGGTTCCACTGCAAATGTTGGTTCCACTACAAATGCAGCCATTGTTGAGTCTTCTGCAAAAGGAGACTGTGATGCTGACGTTGATGGAGGATGGGCTTTTTTAGTGTAGAGTGCACTTACAATCCTGATGTCCATGATGCATGCATGTCAGCTGCTGTAGATTGACATGTGTGGTATTTTGATAGTGGTGCTACAAATCACATTACCTCACATCGTGAATTGTTCACCTCTCTCATGTCTGTCCCTCATGGGCATTTAGTCACTTGTGCCAACAATGCCTCTTATTCCGTTCAGGGAGTTGGAAAGATTGTGCTTACTGCTGCAAATGGTAGTTCTTTCACACTTGTTGATGCACTTTATGTACTTGGTATCAAGAAGAATCTTTTGTCTGTATCTGCACTTGCTAGACTTGGACTTGTAGTCAAATTTGTGGATAACAGATGTACAGTTCATGATCTCAGTTTTGGTGATGAAATTGTTGCATCTGGGCTTTTGTGCCGTGGGCTGTATAAGCTCACTTTGTATGACAAGTGTGGACAAAATTTTGCAAATGCAGTTACAAATTCAAGGGCTATTTCATATGCAAAAGTTTGGTATGCACTTGCTGCGTTTGCAGAAATCTGATATGGTTGCTTATGTGCCGCCTCTTGAAGCACCAGTCAAACATGTTTGTGAAGGCTGTATTTTGGTTAAGATGCAACATTTGAAGTTCGAATGGGGAGAGTTGGCTAGGGACTTTCACACGTCTATATCTCATTGATCCTCTTGGCCATCCAAGGCTGGAGCCGGCACCCTTCTGACCCCTTTTTGGAGGAAAGTTGCCAGGAAGGTTAATAACAAAGGTATTCGGTGTATATGCCAATTATGGAAATACAATAGAGGCTATTGGAAAGCAACTGAGCAACTGGCTTTTGAGTTGAGCCTCAGTGGGATAGAAATATTGTTGGTCAGTAGAGCCCTTGACTAGCTCACTATGTGGTGTCTGTCAAACTGTGAATCCAAGCTCCATTGGAAAACTTGGCATTGGCCTGTGAATAGACAGTTCCTAAAACCCCAAACAAAGGATGTGTATCTCGCTCTTATGGAATCACTTGATTGATTCTTCTCGCTCAATAAACAGTGGGGAAAAAATTGGCCAGAGTCAAGGTGGAAAACGATCGTCAAGAACATTTGGTGACCTCAATGGTCGGATGGGATGAAGGTCTTCTTATGGAAGGTGCTATGGGGAGCCATGCCAACTGGAGTGAAGGTCCTTGCCAGGGGAATTGGTCCAGATAGATGCTTGCATTGTAAAACGGCTTGTGAAGACCTTTCTCATTTGTTCAGAGAGTGTTTGACAATCTGTGGTCTTGCAGGTAAGATCTGCAAATGGGTCCAAAAGACCTGGAAAATAGGTTTTTTCAAGAACGATCTCTTCTTGGGAGGGAAGACATTCAAGAGCCATTCACTGCTCATTGCTATGCAAATCGTGAAGTATTGTTACTTTAAACACATTTGGAAGACAAGGAATGGTTGGATCTTCAAGAACTCCCTGGAGGTAGCTAAGTTCGTTGGGATAATCCAAGAAAGTAGGGTAACGATCATCGCCATTGGAAAGCAAAGGAACTCAGAGGAGTGGAGCAGGACCTTGGGCGCTGCATTAATGGACATGCAAAGGTGAATGTATGGTCTCATCTGTAGTCAAGGGTGGCTCCCCCATTAGCCTATGTATTTAGGATCTGTTGAAGTGGTTATGGCTCGTCACGAACATGAAAGGAATGTGATTGCTTTGGTTTCATTAATATAATCCACTCACTGTTGTGAATTTTGCAAACATTTAAAAAAAGAAAGAAAAAATAGCTGCATTCTTTTTTCAATTCCACGATGCCTCTTGATGCTAGATTGCTTTGTTGTAATTTAAAGCTCACAAATTGCTTTTAAGAGGCTAAAGCAATTGGCAAAAGCCCCTCCTATTTACCTTTGGGATTTTAAGAGGCTTCTTTGCTTGGCATATGCAATTAAACTAACACAATACTTTGGGAGAGCCTCTCATGTGATCGTCGAGTTTTTGTTTTTTTTTGCGTGTGTGGGTTTTTTTTTTTTTTTTTTTTTGGTTGTTGTTGTTGGGGGGGGGGGGGGGGGGGGGGGGGGGGGGGCTCACAATTGTGAGTGATTGTATTAGAAGGTCATAAAGCTTTTTATGAGTTTCTTTATCGTTGAGTTTTTTATCCACAATTTGCAAACCATTATCTGCGTGAAAGTGAACTTGCATTAAGGAGTTAGACTCGTGTACATAATTCTAGTTGCATTAATAAAAATAAATAAAAATCAAGGTTAGCTTCAATCTTTTTTTTCCTCTTTTGCAACACTCACAATTGTGAGTGATTATATTATATTGTCACCAAGAAATATACAAATAAGCCTCAAGCTCATGCCAAGCTTTGAGGGGCAGAAGGTTACATCCGAGCTTAGTTAACACCGTACTATTATGAAAAGTCACACTCACTCACAATTTGTATGGTTGGTTTGATAAGAAATTTTGTATAGCTAGAGAGATAATTTTTTATTATTATCATGCATATGAGGTACTTGTATTATGAATTTGTGGCTCTTCTCTATTGAATATCTAGGATGGGGGGGACACCAAAATCTAAATCAAGTGCTGCAAAACTAGAGTATACAACTAGTAAAATTAAGGAAATACTCCCATTGAATTAGAAGAAATTTTGTCCTACTGCTGAGGAGTTTCATGAAAAGTGCGTCCTGTCATTGATTGGAGTTAATCCTTTGGATCTACAGGGAAAGAACGACATTATTAGAGTGATGTGTTTTCTTGTCCAAAGCTAGGTGAAGGCCTATCCTATTAAACATGAATTTGTTGGGTTGCTTGCTCAAAAGCATTGGGATATGTACCAAGAAGGTATAGTCTTCTATGAGGTCACTTATTCTTTTGCAAAAGGCTTTGCACTAGAACATTGCAGTGCCGCTAAAGATCTTGACAATAACAAGGTTCTCTACAATGTGGCATGGGCCCCTTTCGCAGAGCACACTATGAAAAGTAGTGAAGAACACCATAACTTGGAGAACAAGTGCAATAAGTGGGAGGAGACAATGAGAAGCACAGGTGCACCTAGGGGTTGTAAATATGAAGAACCAAGGAGTCTTTGTGGTTTTTTGCATGCCAAAAGCCTATTAGATCCATTGCATTTACCAAAATTGGATTCAATGGTAAAAAGAAGTGAATTAAGGGTACTCTTGGCCAAAAAGGTAGTTGAGGACACACAATTGGGTGTTGAAGATGCTGCTCTCTCTCTCTCTCCGTAGGGCTGAAGGGCACCATGAGAACCTTGTCAACTCTCAATTGAAGGAGGGGATTGAGGCATTAGATGAGCAATCTCATCACCAACGCATGTTAGATTGGCTGAAAGAATTGCAACAAGCAAACCCGCAGAGGACCTTGACAAGCTAGCAAAATATGTTGCGACAACTAAGGTATGTACTATCAGTTTTACTTTGTGTGCCCTATGTCTTGTGTTTAGAGGTACATTTTGGCTTCCATCCTAGATCATGTATGCTAGGTTGTCCATATCCCAGGAGGTTAGAGGATGTACAGCTAGACCATAGGTGACACCCTTATCCTCTTCTAGTTGCCCATGGATATATCACCTGAAATATTTTTATCTTCAAGTACAAGGTCATCTACTAGATAGCTCAAAGATTAGGCCATGTATCTAAGTGATGAGAGACAAAGATGACATTGATATTTGTTGTGCTTGCATCTTGACCTAAATAGCTTGCTAGATGATTGTGAGTGAGCCATATAGTGCCACTGCTACTACATAATTTAAACTACATGTATATATTAATGAATTAGGCTAGCTATCGAGGTGACAAGATATAAACATGAGGTGTATAATTGGTGTGCATGAAGCTAGACATGAATAGCTAGTTGGAACATTGAAGTTCAACTATATAGGGTTTTGAGACTCAACTATTGTAGCAAGCCATGGAAATATGTAGTTGTCATGGGAAGCCATGCAAGTATGATTGGGGGTACCATCATAGCATAGCTCCAATCACCAACAATAATTGTCAATCCAGAGGGATGTGCTACCCGACTAGGGCATGGAAATACTCACCGATTAGTGAGCTAATCATGGAAGCATGAATGGTAACTCTATGAAGTGGGATTCTTGGCCTATGTAGGAGCTAAGCCATAAAGATTGATAATTTCCACATCCACTTCTCTTCACCTCAAATCAACCCCATCACACACACTAATAATGATTGCAAAGATTCACACATCACTAATTCTATCATGCAACACAGTAATCATAAGAGCACACACATAGATCCATTGAGCATCCACACTCCAATCAAACCTACATGCACACACAAATAATTGAGGAAAATCACACAAGATTAGAGCCGGATTAACCACTAATTAGTTATGATCTAGCTAATCAAAGCATAATTAACAGTCATAAGAAGTATGCGAGAGGTATAGTGAAAGAGAATTAAGCCTTGATTAGTGTAAATCAAGTCACATGAGCAAGAAGAAGCTCAAGGACTCCATAGCTGTACACCTTATGAGCTCTCACCAAAGAGTGGTCTCAACAAATGAGGCTGGGAACCCTAATTTCATTTACAGATTGCCTTATATACCTAGGGTAAAAATATGCAATGTCCGGGCACCCAAGGCCTTTAGGGCTCCACAACTTATTGAATCTACAACCTAGGCATACTAAACGACCTATTCTTTATGGCTTGGAACTCTCATTGAGCCCGTAATACCTTACAATGATTACAATGGCTTGAAATAATTTGGGAAATTATAATACATGGACATTTTTGGGAAGTTGTAACTCCAATGTTCACTGCTTCTTTGTATTGATCTTCAATTTGTATCCGTAAGGCTCAAGCCTTTAACAACTTTTGTTATAACTGACGTCAGCTCAGTTAACATTCCCTCCTTCCAATTTTAGTGTTCGTCTTTGGGCACTATTAAAAAGTGTTCATGGAGGTTGTGGAAGGTTTTTGATTGGTTGTTGATGAACCGTCTTCAATTGTCAATGAAATTGTTGTTAATAGGGTTCATTCTGTTGTAGTATCTTGACTGGTCCAAACTTGTTTCTGATGTGAGGGATGATGTCGCATTTGTCCATTGTAGTAGCATATGGTGAGGCTTTGTTTATTTATTAAGACTATGTACAAGGGAGGTAGAATGATGAGGATCTAAATTAGAGTCTAATATCTAGTGGAAAAAAAGTGCCTTTGGGATATGCACATTATTGGATTACTTATTAGCATAGGAAATATTATTAAAGTACTGGAGGGATTATTTGCTTAGGGATATGGAAATAAAAGGGTAGCAAATATGTGAGTAGCATGATGGAACATTGGTTTGCCTATTGTAGTCCACTCAAAATGTATAAGGGGAAGTAAAAAAGAGTGTCTAATGCATATGTCCAATGATGGGACATCCTAAACATGCATACATAGATATGAGTTGAAAACAATATGCTTTGCGAGAAAGACTCTTGAGGGGTTCTTCAGAAAGAATGTGTAGCTATAAACACATATGATGTGGCTTTACAAGTTGGCACCCCTTTAAGTAGGGTTTTCATTGTCAAGGATGTGTGATCTCATCTTATTGTGCACTGTGCGTGAGTGTTGGACTCTACGACACTCCACCATGATTAAGTTAATAGACTTTGACTCTTATGCTCAGCTCATACAATATGAGCGACACAACTTAGATATGCTCAACTCTTCCAGCTTGAGCGTAAGCCTAATACTACGACTCTTAGCACATAGTTTAATATGACTTGAAGCTTTGGGACTAACTCTTGGCTCATCAACCCCACTCTAACTATGCCAAAGAGTGTTCTTTTGCACCCTGGAGACTTGACTTTTTACATTCTTGAGCTTACTACAAACATTTCTTCAAGTGAAAGTAAGCTTGAATCCTCAAAAAGAGGACTATTGAAGGACCAAGTTGGCATTGAGGGTTTATTTTGCCATACTTGTTTCATCTTGAATCTGAAGCTTTGTTGGTTGGGTTGTACTTCTTTGACTGTGAAGACTCCATTGTCAGTTTGATTCTCCAATTAGGCATGTTATAAGGAGCCTTTGAGGTTGTTGTAGGCTTGGTTTGACTATATTCATTTGACTTTTGATTCGAAGCACTGGAAGACTTAGGAATCCAAATCTCTCCATTACCTTCATAGCTTCTTTGCATTGATTGCAGGATATGACCAACAGGGTCAGGGTCATGAAGCTTTGGCAGTTTTCAGCAAATGTAGAGAGAGGGCATCTTTCCAGATGCAAACAAGTACACTTGTACCTGGAAGACATGTGGCATTGTTAGATTGGGGTTGTTAAATGAAAACAGTGGTGCAGCCAAAGTTGGTTGATCATAGAAGATGGCATGGACAGATATGTGCAGGCTAGCAAAGCATGGCAAAGGGCTGGAGCAGTTAGAAAGATCATGGGCAGACAGGTAGCAGCGGGGATGTATGGCTGATGCGATTTATATGCCAAGAAATCTCCAAACGGGGCTAATTTGGGGAGCAATGAAGGAGGTTCAAGGTGTAGTCTTTGGGCCTAGAAATGTAGAGCTTGAAGTGTTGAAGGAGCAGGTCCAAACGGCTCATCAAACAGAGCTATGGAGCCCAAGGTATTGGAGTTTAAGGGTGCAGTGTATTGTAGATTCTTGTCAAGAGGGAAGCTAAGGACAGGTGGCCCGAATGGATGTCAGTGTATGGATGCATAGTGCTCAATTTATGGAGCATTTTCATCTTTTCAGATTGCAGATCAGAGCTACAGATTTCAGGTTATGGCTAGTTGAAGTTTTGCCGGGGGTCGGGTTGGTGCCCACCTGACCGCTTGGGAAGTCGTGCCATCTGGTGTTTTTTGGGCCTTGACAGAGTTCCAGAAGGTGTTATGCTGTGTATGGAGCTAATAGGAACTAAGTGCCCGTCAAACGGAGCCCAGAGTGGAATTGGCTACATATGATTTTCTCGTTTTTTGCGGCCTCGGTTCGAGGTCTTCCCAGATTCTGGATGAGGCAAGAGTTATGCGGCTTGAAGCTGGAGATAAAGGGTCTCCAGCTGGAGATAAAGCTGAATGTTTGGGAGTCGGATCATCAGGTGACAATAACCAGGTAAAAACGGATTGGATTATGTGGGAAATTTTATAAAAGTGTTTTTGGGATTTTTTTGGAAGCTTGGGGGGTGCCACCCTGAAGGGCGCCACTTGGTGGGCCGTTAAATCCCACATGTGATTTCACATAGCAAGAAACCAGAGTATATGGGCTAGGGCCTTGAGCTCATTGGGATAGTGAGAAGGCGAGTGGAAGCTCTTGCGTGGTAGCGATGGCGGACTTGGTCGTGACACTGTGGCGTCGGTTTTGAAGGGAGAAGGTGGTGGCTCCCTGCGTCGGTGGCGCACGCTCGCAGTGGATGGCCGGCAACGGCTTGTGTTGTTGGGTGACATGGCAGGCACCCGATATGGGCCGTTCCCACGCCTAGGAGGGCTCCCCTCTTTTTGAAGGAAAACTCTCCCCCCACTAGTGATGTCGCTAGTGGTGAGACAAGGGACAGGTCCCGCGCTAGTGGCTATAGAGAGAGAGAAAGAGAGAGTTCAAGTGGATCAAAGCCCATCCAAGTGACAGGTTCCAAGGTCGAGGCAAGGAAGGAAAGTGCGAGGAGGAAGTGGCCGGTCAAGCCGAGCGAACAAAGGACATGTCATTGTGTGCAATATGCAATAGTTTCCAAAAATGAAGTGAACCAAATGCTAGCAATGCAAAGAAAATTCTAAAAAAGTCTTAAGATTGAAGTGCACACATTTTTTTTCTTTTTTTGGGTCTCCTAGACACCCCTATACAAAGATGTACACGCGAATTTTTAAGAGCTTTTGCCAAGGTGGGTTTTTTTGGGAGCCATTTGGGTTTTTTTTCGTGTTGAAGTTTTTGCCGAGGTTTATGCCAGCAAGGAATTGGTTGTACATGGTGTTGTATATGCAATAAGTCCATTCATTGTTGTCTTTGGGTGTCGCTTCCCCTTCCCCCTTCTCTTCTCTGCTTGTGTGCGTGTGTTTTCGGTCTGTGTCGGTGTCTATCCCCCCGAGGTTTGCATGCAAAGAGAGATATAGAGAGGCTGTGTGCGTGTGGAAGGCTGTGATTTGAGTAGAGCGGAATGATTGGATCTATTTGTTGCATTGCAAAGCATGTGTGTGCATGGTCGTGTGCAGTCGGTAGTGTCAATTTTTGAAGGTGAACTCTAGTGGATTGGGGGGCTGTGTATACTCTAGGCTATAGTGAGGCATTGTGTTGTGTGCTCGGTGTGTTCCCCTCTCCCTCTTTTGGTGCCCCCACTGAGGAGCTATTCTGATGCTCCGATTTGAGGTTGGAAGCGGTGTGTTTTAGCCGACAAAGTGGTTGGCTGATGGTTGAAGTGTTCGATGGTCAAATTTGAAGCTAAAAGGGATGGTTGAGTCAGGTTTTGGCCCCATATTTATGAGCGTCGAAGATCTCGAGGATTGGTTAGTAGATTTCGAGTTATGGCTATTGTCGATGCATATGTTGACGGATGCAAAAAAGCTGCAGATGGTGCCGCTGTTGATGTGTGGATGAGCTAAGATTTGGTTCGATGGTTTAAAGGGCAGTGATCGAGGATCATGGCACAGATGGAAAAGGTAGTTTTTGGAGCAATTTTGAGAGGTGATTACTGCAGAGGAAGCTAGTGCAAAGCTGAAGGTGGTACACCAAGATGTGAGTAAGGATTTTTTCTATTTTCATTGAGCAGTTTAAAGCCTGTTGAAAGTAGTTAGAGGTTGCTACTGGGGTAAGAACCAATCAATATTTGAAGCTGTCGAAGCTGCTAGAGTGCTTGCATCCGAGGATTAGAGAAAAGGTCAAAGACGGTGTTGATAGATATGAGGACATGGTCTATCTGGCCAAGATGAAGAGCAGAAAGGTAAAGCAAAAGTTGGAGTTGGGTGTGTTGAAGCAAATAGATTATGTGCTTGTTGCGGAGGTAGCGAAGTGTTCTTTGATCCGGTTCCAGTTGTTCTAAGTGCAAAGCCTATTGAGGTAAGGCCTATTGTTGGCTATGTTCCTTGGAGATTTCCGGTTTGTGATGTGCATGTGCTGAGGGTGGATGAGCTTGTCAACGAGGAGAAGATCCATGTCGAAGCGAACCAGGATGCAAAAATGGTAGCAGATGTTGAGGTTCCAGTGCAGCTTGAAGAGGTAAATCATGTTCTTGTGGAAAGTTTGCATGAAAAGGTAGCAAAATGCAATCGGGTTCTGGATAATGAGGGTTTAGAAGCCGATGAAGAAAGTGTGCAAACCCATGAAGATGGTCAAGGTTTTGTAGAGAAGCAAGCAAATGAAGATACAAATACGGAGTTGGTATATGATGCCGATGATGATGAAGATACAAGATCGAGTTGCTGGGAGACAAGTGAGGAGAATAGAGCGGATGAGTCTACATCCTATGGCAAGGAGACTGAGTCAAACGAACCTAAGCTGGTAAAGGTAAAGCTGCCTTATTATGTATTTGATGATATGGTAGTAGCCAATGTTCAGGAAGAGCAGGGAACAGACCAAGATGATGTGCATAATGAAGACCAAGTGGGATTGCCTAGGCCTACATGTGATGGTATACAGGTAAGACTGGTGTGTGGTGCCATGCTAGTGGCCAAGTTTGTTCCTAAATTCCTTTGGAACGTGAGTATATGCCTCACAGCCAAAGACTCTGAGATGCTTGTATGAGGGCATTTTGCCTAACCATACCATCTCTAGCACTGAATCCTTCTGCAAAACCTTGCTAGGAGATCTATTTATAAGATGAAAAGCTGTTGATACAGCTTCAGCCCAAAACCCATTTGGCAGTTGTGCATTAGACAACATACTTCTGACCTTCTCTTGTATGGTCCTATTCATCCTCTCAGCAACACCATTTTGAGGAGGATTGTAAGGAGCAGTAAGTTCACGTTTTATACCTTTTGACTCACAAAAGTCCTGAAAGGCCTTTGAAACATACTCTCCACCATTGTCTTGCCACTCTGATTCTCCACAAGTGTCACAAACGTTTTGAAAACACTAAACGCTTCATCCTTGTGCTTGAGAAAGTAAACCCATACTTTCCTCGAGTAATCATCTTTAAATGTCATAAAGTAAGAAGCTCCCCCTAGAGATAGGTTAGGCATAGGTCCACACAAATCACTATGAACAAGTGCCAACTGTGTATCTCTTCTACTGCTTCTATGCTTATGTTGATGCTGTGTTTGCTTACCATACAGACAATGTTCCCAGAATTCAAAATCATTAAATGAAAAGCCAGGAAAATAATCAGAATGAGACAAGATTTCCATTCCCTTCTTGGACATATGTCCTCACCGGCTATGCCACAAAGAAACGTTCGGCTGCTCGGTTACATTGATTACATTTTTAGAGACATTTGATACATAAATCATGTAAAGTCCTCCAGACTTTACTCCATGTGCTACTGTCATAGAACCCTTGGATATCTTCCACATGTTCTGTCCAAAAGTGGTGATGTAGCCAGCATCATCAAGTTAACCTGTGCTGATCAAGCTCTTTGTAATTGCGGGAACATGTCTCACATTCTTCAGCGTGAAAGAAGAGACAATCTGAAACTTCAATTGAACATCTCCAACACCTAAGATCTCACATGTCTGCCCATTGCCTAGCCGAACATGATCTTTAGTGGTCACATAAGAGGTAAACCACTCCTTGTTTGGAGACACATGAAGTGATGCCCCTGAGTATATAATCCAGTCACTCAGTGCATTTCCAACAGATGCTGTAAGAAGAGCTGAGTCCATTGTATTCTTCAAGAAGTAGATGTCTCTTGACACTAGACTGTCATTCTCTGCAACAGTGTTTGTCACATTTATTTCTTGAATCTTCAATGAGGACTTGTTCTTCTCACCATGGTCTTCAGCTTTCTCTTTGCCTTTTTCTACTTTCCATTCTATGCAGTCTCTTTTCATGTGACCCTTCTTGCCACAATGGTAGCATTCTATGTCACTCTTGCCTTTAGCACTGCGGGACTTGCTACGAGAATGATTCCTCTTTCCACCTTTGTACTTTTCTTTGGTCCTTCCCCTGACAAATAAGGCTGTTCCTTTGCCTTTGTCCATTGTCTTTCTATTGGTTTCTTCAGTAGTCTGCCTTCTACACCTGCTATGGTCAAACCATCTAGAGGTGCAGAATTACTCAAAGCTGTGCGAAAAGTGTCCCAACTTTCCGACAATGTGATCAACAGGAACATAGCTCTAACAGGTTCATCAAACTTGACACCTTGAGCTAACAACTGACTGTAGATGGTGTTGAATTCATTCAGATGATTGGACATAGGTGTCCCTTCTTTCATCTTCAAGTCAACAAGCTTCTTAAGCCACTATACCTGTGAAGATGCACTCTGCTTCTCATAAAGATCACTCAGCTTTGTCCATGCTTCATAAGCCGACATCTCGTCTGCTACATTGAAGTAAACGCTTTCTGCCAAAGTCAGCATAATGGTAGAAAGTGCTAATTCATCCATTTCGCTCCATTCATCTTCGTCCATATCTTCTGGTTTTATCCCCTTGAGCTTTATAGGTTTTATCTACTTCTTTTGTACCAACATGTGCCAAATCTTCTTCTTCCACAATGGGAAATTGGTTCCATCCAGCTTCTTGATATTGTAAAGAGCAGTGTCCTCTGATCCAGCCATAGCTACGCTTCACAGTAGTTTACTTTCCTGGGAAAAATTCAGCAGAGTTTGCCCTGTAAACTGACCTCTGAACCAATATCAACCTGTCAAATGAACCAAGAAAGCTTCAAATTCTGCATAAATTTTGGCAGAGTCTCCTTTGTAAAATGGCTCTGGTGTACTCAAAAAAACAAACCAAAAAACAGCTCAAAAACACTGTCTCTCAACACTGTAAGCTGCGGTAAACTTGTCCTGCACCTGTACTGTCTCTCACTGTCTTGTCACTGTCCTGTAAGCATAGACTGTGACAATGCCTCAACGGAAGTAAAGCAAAGATGCAATCCCAACTGTCTAACTCACAGTCAATACATCCTAGCTGCCTATCTAAGGGTGCTCGAGGGATCGCTCCAAGACCTGTATCACCGAAAGGATCTTAACATTCGAGAATCCCCTAGCTCAATAAAACCTCACTCGACCCTCAACAAAGGTTGCAGTAAATCTGACAATACATAGACTTCCCACAAAGTCATACATCCACAAATTTCCCACTATATGCTATAACCGCTGCTGCGGTTGTTTGCTGCGTGACTCACAACCAGCAAACCCTCAACAGACATACATCATCTCTGAAAATACATCCCATGTGGAAGTACCTGCAATTTCAGGATGAAATCTGGAATATCAAGCAGCAAACACAAGCTACTTGATGAACTAGTGGATGTCGCCTACAGTCTGTGTGTAGATGCGCCCGTGTCGTATGTGACACGCCTCCAAGAACTGTGAGCCATCCTTCGATGTGTAGAAAGCCACAAATCAACACTCTGGGAGTGTCGATATCCTCAGCACCTGCAGTCGTAGACCGAGACCCCAAATTTGCAGAGTCGGATCTGCACCCACCAAGACCACGTAGTCGAAAATGGCCTGCGCAGAACTTTGTCGAAGCCGAACGGTGGCCGAGATGACCTCAGAATGAAATTCTGAGAACACCAAGCCCTTTGAGCTCGCCCACAAGATTTGGGGCCCTGTCTTTGCCTGTCTAATCGCACTCCAATCTGAGCAGGTGACTCTGCGGCTACCTGCAAATGCTACCCCGAGCCTCGATCTGAGCTCTGATACCAGTTGAAGGAGTACGAGCGGAAGTGCGACACGAGAGAGAGAGTGCGAGAAGAAGAGCACGACGATATGGTGAACTCGCTCTACTGTAATGTGTAGAGCATAGTGAGTTCTTATTAGGTTTTTACAAAAGAATATGTGTACATACCTGGCGGCCCGCCCACTTACCTAGGCGACCACATTGGGCTTTATACCCCAACATTATATACTTGATGGTCTATGTATTGGGGTACAGCACTATGGTGAGCACTTACAGATGGGTGGAAGACACCAATGGCAAGTGTTTGATCCACGTGGAAGCTATGTGATGCAGGGGGTGGGGCAACCCACTAGAAGGTTTGGCAGTAGGCAGAATAAGACTTTGTAAATATGGTTCTGGTTTTCTCATAGTGTGTGCTAGGTTTTGCAGTTTGCAGTGGAATGAAGATATTTTTTGGTTGAGCATAAATGCTCAACAAGGGGGTGGGCAATGATGGTGCGGCCATAGTTGGTCGACCATAGAAGATGGCATGGGCAGATATGTGCAGGCTAGCAGAAGCATGGAAAAGGGCTGAAGCAGCTAGAAAGATCATGGGAAAACACGTAGCAGTGGGGATGTATGGTTGATGCGGTTTATAGGCCAAGAAAGGCTCCAAAACGGGCTAATTTGGGGAGCAAATGAAGGAGGTTCAAGGTGTAGTCTTTGGGCCTAGAAATGTAGAGCTTGGAGTGCTGAAGGAGCAGGTCCAGACCGCTCATCAAAGTGAGCTACGGATTGGAGTTTGAAGGTGCAATGTATTACAAATTCTTGCCAGACAAGGCAGCTAGGGACAAGTGGCCCGAGTGGATGTCAATGTATGGACGTGTAGTGCTTGATTTATGGAGCATTCCCATCTTTTCAGATTGCAGATTAGAGCTACGGATTGCAGGTTATGTCTAGTTGAATTTTTGCCGGGGGTCGGGTTGGTGCCCACCTGACCGCTTGGGAAGTCATGCCATATGGCATTTTTTGGGCCTTGATAGAGTTCAAGAAGGTGTTATGTTGTGTATGGAGATAATAGAAATTGACTGCTGCCCGTCAAACGGAGCTTGAAGCGGAAAGTTGTAGCAATCGAAAAGTTGGGTGCATTTGCTCGGAATTGGCTACATATGATTTTCACGTTCTTTGCGGCCTCAGTTCGAGGTCTTCTGAGATTCCGGATGAGGCGAAAGTTATGAGGCTTGAAGCCGGAGATAAAGGGTCTCGGTTGGCCTTAACTGCTCGGGAGTCGGATCATCAGGTGATAGTAAGCAGGTAAGAAAAGATTTGATTATGTGGGGAATTTTATGAAAGTGTTTTTGGGATTTTTTTGGAAGCTTGGTGGGTGGCCACCCAGAAGGGAGCCACATGGCGGGCCGTTAAATCCCACATGGGATTTTGCATAGCAAGAAACGGGAGTATATGGGCCAAGGCCATGAGCCCATTGGGATAGTGAGAAGGCCAGTGGGAGCTCTTGCGTGGTAGTGGTGGCAGACCTGGTCATGGCACTGTGTGGGCACTGCGTGCAGCAGTGCTGCTGTCCAGGTGGTGGCTTTGAAGGGAGAAGGTGGCGGTGCCCTGCGCCGATGGCGCGCGCTCACAGTGGACGGCCGACGACGTCTTGTGTTGTTGGGTAATGTGGCAGGGGCCTGGTATGGGCCAGTTCCCATGCCCAAGAGGGCTCCCCTCTTTTGGAAGGCAAACTCTCCCCCCACTAGCGATGTCGCTAGTGATGAGACAAGGGATGGGTCCCGTGCCAGTGGCAGTAGAGAAAGAGAAAGAGTCGACGGTTTGAGTGGATCAAAGTCCATCCAGGGGCAGGTTCCAAGATCAAGGCCAAGAAGGCAAGTGCAAGGAGGAAGTGGGCGGCCGAGCCGGGTGTACAAAGGACATGGCAATGTGTGCACCATGCAATAGTTGCCAAAAATGAAGTGAACCAAATGCTTGCAATGTAAAGAAAATTCTTAAAAAGTCTCAAGATTGAAGTGCACTAGCTAGAGAGCTCACATTTTATTCTTTTTTTGGGTCTCCTAGACACCCTTATAAAAAGATGTACACTTCAATTTTTTAAGGCTTTTGCCAAGGTGGGCTTTTTTTTGCCAAGGCTTTTTGGGAGCCATTTGGGTTTTTTTGCCTGTTGAAGTTTTTGCCAAGGTTCGTGTCAGGGCAGGGAATTGGTTGTACATGGTGTTTATATGCAAGAAGGCCATTCATTGCTGTCTTTGGGCATCATTTCCCCTTCCCCTTGTCTTCTCTGCTTATGTACGTGTGTTTCTGCCCGTGTGTCTACGTGTGTGTCCCCCCGAGGTTTGCCGTGCAAAGAGAGATAGAGAGAGGTTGTGTGCGTGTGGAAGGCTGTGATTTGAGTAGAGCGGAATGATTGGATTTGTTTGGTGCATTGCAAAGCATGTGTGCGCCTGGTCATGTGCAGCCGGTGGTTTGCTTGCGGGTAGTGTCAAGTTTTTAAGGTGAACTCTAGTGGATTGGGGCATTGTGTATACCCTAAGCTATAGTGAGGCATTGTGTTGTGTGCTAGGTGTGTTCCCCTTTCCCCCTCTCCAACGGCGTGGGTGGCACTGCCTTGCTGACATGTATGCCAAATGTGGTGCACTTCATAAAGCACAAAATATTTTTAAGGAGCTTCCTATCGGGGATGTCGTCTCTTGGAATGCCTCAACTGAGAAGCTCTGGGGGCAGTTGTTGGCGGATGTGAAGTGAGGGTGTACCCCCCCAGATGCAATCATATACGCTTGCATTGTGAAGGAAAACATGTTTTTGGTGATGCAAAGTGAGGGTGTCTCTACAGATGCATTCGCATATCCTTGTATCTTGAAGGCAAACACGCAGGAGAAGAGAATAAGTCTTTGTTTTGTGAGCTCCCTTAGAGATTGTTCTAAGAAAAAGGATATGTACCAAGGTGATAGGATACATGCTGATATTCTTGATAGTGGGTTGCTTCATAAAAACACATACTTAGGAAACACATTAGTCGATATGTATGCCAAAAAGTTTTGGGCTCTTCTTGGTGGATGTGAAGCGAGGGTGTCTCTCCAGGTACAATCACATACTCTTGCATCCTGAAGGCAAACATGCAAGGGAAGAGAATAAGTCTTTCTTTTGTGAGCTCACTTAAAGACTGTGCTAAGAAGAAGGAGGCTCAACCCGCAGGCACATGGAAGCAAATAGATGGTTGTCAATCACCTACTCGACCTTCTAAGACACTCACTACTCGAGGAAATCAAACCCAAACATCCTATGTGCTCATGATTGCAATGCAACCTACAATGCTCAAACTACCAAAATTAAGACCAAAAGTCCTCGAATCGCCTCGAAACTCACAAGGATTCCTCTACTTACCAAGAGGTTACTACCCTATGGACTATGACCCTATATCCTACCCGTAACCACTTGGTGTAGCAAACATGTATGAAGACAAGCAGCCTATTACATGCCACCAATTCTTAACTTGTATGATCCTAGTGTGTAGCTCATCTTTCCGTGAACCTACTAGTATGAAGAACTCACAAAAGAGACACAAAGTTTACAAGATAACTCACTCAAAAGCTCATGAGAGCTCACCTTGCAACATAAACAAAACTTCGCAAACTTGGTGCTGGTGTGTAACCCTCACTGTTGCTAACTCTCTGATGGTGTTGTCTTTGCAATGGCTACTCCATAGGACACGTAGTGAAGAGATAAGACCTCATTCTCTCTCTCTCTCTCTCTCTCTCTCTCTCTCTCTCTCTCTCTCTCTCTCTCTCTCTCTCTCACACACACACACACACACACACACACACACACACACACACACACACACACACACACACACACACACACACACACACACACACATGACACAGTAAACACAATAGTTTTATTAATTCAAAAGTCTGTTAGGGTTACAAAACTTTGGCTTATATACATTCCTCTTGAGAGGCACATTCCCCTCAAAAGTTAATCTTTAAGATCTATCAAAATTAAATATTACAAAAAATGGGTAACCTTCTAAGTTCAATGTTTCTCCAGTCAACACCCCCCCTCCGCGTCCATATTGTCCCTGACATGACTTGTCCATGTCTTTGTCTGGTCTTTAGTCCGTTCCTTTGCTCAATAGAACCCTGGTGGCTTAATCATCTTCAAGTATGATTCATATATGAAGTTGCCGATGCTCATCGTTGGTCCAAAAAGCTTACTGTTATATGTGAAAACATGTGTGTACAAAGCCTCTTCAAAGGCTTGTATGTGGAAGTTAGGTAGAAACATCAACCGTTTTGGTAGAAGTGGTGTAGCACTTGTGGCAAGGGCTGAGTAGAGAGGTTGTAAGCTAATTTGAGGAGAGTGTTTCCCATTGACAATAGACTCGAGTCCGTAGCTTTGTGTAGTGCGAACACCTCCATGCAGGCTAGTAGTGTTTTGCAAATCTTCCTTAACATCATGCACGTCAAATCGAGAGATCAAGTGAAGAGCTTAATGGTGCCCGTTAGGGTTTTCACCATATAAGTCCCACTTATTGTTTCTCCTTCTTTGGGTGGTGGAAGCTTAGGGTAATTAAGCCACATTGTATTCTTTTTCCAAAATCATCGCACGGTCTTTCCAAGTGCGCAGCATTGGTATTGGGCAGAAAGATACATCATCTCTGACATACTTTGGACCATACTAGGTATGCCAAGTACTTTGTGAGACAACACTTTCTCTATTTTGTTTGTGAGTCTACTATTCTCTTGGATATTGCTTGATCTTTTATGTCACCCTCAAAGAGCGGTGTCATCTCCTTTTCCTAAATTTGTTTCTTCATTGTGAGCACTTCATACTTGAGCAAAGGGTAAGGGAGGGATGGATACATCTACTCTTCTCTAATTACATTCGCATCTAGCCTTAGCACTCCCACTGAGTGTAGCATCCTTTTCTCCCATTCTATGGCTACTCTAGCACTCTCTTCAGTGGCTTGCTCTATCAAATTTTGGAGACGGGTCTTGTCCTTTGCTTTCAGCTCCTGCCCTTCTTCTTGAATTTGTGGAGGTATCTCCACCAATATAGGTTCCGTGGAGCTTTTTGGAATTTCCATTGGCTCTTGTTGGGCACTGACTCCTGAGTCACTTAGACCTAGATCTGTATCTTGACCTCTGGCTCTCTCCGCCTCTTGTATTAATTCCATGAGTTGATGCTATACTAGCTTGTCTTTTTTGGTGGCTTCTTCTGCATTCTTAACTAGAAGCTCTTGCAATGTTTCTAACGGATGGTTTTGCTGGTTATTCTCTTCTTGGAGCTCTTGCTTCTCTTTCTTGAGTCTTTCTTCATCTGCCAAGGAGCCTTTTGCTATGTGAACTCTTTGTCTTTGCTCTAACTTTCAGCTCTTTTTGAAGTGCCTTGATATGAGCTTCCAAGACCTGTATGGCCTAGCTATCCGCTTTTGCACTTGCTCTTGCAATTCTTGGGGTCCCTCTTAGCCTTTGTATGGTTAATTCTTGGAGTTCTAATTCGTCATTGAGATCTACTACCTCATCTCGATCCGACTCCAACTCATCCTCTGTCTTCTCTTTCTCCTCTTGTAGATTAGCAATTTCCTTAGATACCTCAACCATTTGTAGGGTGAGGGTATCCCTTTTCACATCAGATTCTTTTAGGATTTTTCTTTGTGCTTCTTGATCTTTCTCTGAACTTTCTGCTCTCTAAAATCTCATTGCAGTTCCTTGGTGATGTCCTCATGCTCTCCTATTAAATTTTATTCCCTCGTCCTGAGCTTGTTGTTTTCCTCAACTATAGTGAGAGACCTTGTTTGGATTCTGTCAAGAATCTAGTGGGAACCTCTCACATCTTCTTCATTTTTTGCTAACAAACTCTTTGTTGCTGGTCTAGATAGTGGTTCACCAACCAAGGGGACTTGGTGGCCCATACTTAGCAGAACTCCCACTAGAGGAGGGCACCATGGTCTTTCCAGAGGCCTCCATCTTGGCACTAGGGGGATTTGTACCAATCCTGGTACTCCAGGCGGTGTTAATTGCAATTTTAGTGGCCTTAGAGAATTGGATAGGTCAAAACCACCACAGATTTCCAATTTTGACATTTGAGACATCATACGCGTATGATGTCTTTTGTGCCCAAATGACTTGAAACTCATATGTTAGGATGTCCATAGCATGTACATAGTGCCTACAGCAACATGATTAAAATTGAGCTTGAAATTGGATGTCAAAACCAAGAATGGTATTTATACACTCAGATTTTTATCATATGGGTGAAAATAGGTCAAAATGATATCCAAATACGATAAAGAATTTCTAGCAAGCAAATAAAGATGTGATAAAAGTGTTGGGGTTGTCAAAAATATTGCAGCATGTCAAATTAATGGGTCTAGACATCATATGCGTATGATATTTGGCTGGATGTATAGCTTTCTCATGATGTGTGCATCACTCAGAAGTGTTCATATTTGAATTTGGTCAAGTGCTCATGTGCCCAAGGCCATAGATGGTGTTTTTGGCACTTGAATTCAAAAAATGAAGTGTATAATGACCAAAACATGCTCAATCATGCCCAAAATGTGGTGTAGAGGCTATACGTGACATGATAATGAATTCTGGATAACAAAAATACTGATAGAGTCCCTATTTAGCAGGTCTAGACATCATACGCGTATGATGTCTGTTTTTGAAAAATAGAAATGTGAGGATGGGGATAGGATGTATATGCTATATGCATGTCTTGTGTCAAACTTCCCTGAGTTTGGAGCATTCTACTTATGGATACGTCCATATTTTGCTTGAGGACACCGACTTAGGAGTTTTTGGCCAAATGGGGGCTTTATGTGAACCAATTTGCATGAGACTTGGTTTGTGAGGTGTAAGGCACTCCAGACATGATACACGTATGATGTTATGATGTCCAGGATGCAAAATTTTGGTTTCAATGCATTGGAAAGATTTGTGCTTGTTCCCTAAGCCCTTTTATCTCTGGTTCAACTTTAAAATTCATTTGTTTAGATTAGAAACTCCCCATTTGATATTTTGGACTCTGAAGTCTATTTTTGCCCTTGGAGATGACTTCCTACGATGATTTCACTTGAGCTTGATCACCTAAGCTTGTTGATGTTGTGGGGCACCTTTCCATGCTATCGGTGTAGCTTTTTGCCTTACGGATGTCCTTTATGCTGATTTGTCGCTCTGAAAGAGTCTTTTAGTTCTGGGTGATGGTCCAGTGGGGGCGACTTTTCATGTCTTGATTGTCGAAGGCATGTCGATGCTGCTCATGAAGTTTGGTGGAAAACAAACGCTCCATCCGGCAGTAAGAGCCAAATGACACTTTGCGTGTCTAAAGCGGAGATCGACATTTTGAGCCACTTTTGGTAGATTGATTATGGAGGAAGTTACATGGGCTTGTAGTAGGCAACCTCAAGGGAGACCTACCCAAGAAGTTTTGTGCCATTTTGGTGACCTGTCTCCAATTGTCTTCTGCAAGGCCCAGGAATTTTAGGGTTTTACTTTTTACCTAAATAGTTATGGAAGGGCATATGCATGCTCATTTAGCTTAGGGTCAACCCCCTATCATGTCTTGTAGCTATCAAGTTATTGGTAATTGAGTTACGGTCCCGTTTTGCTCTCTACCCACCGATGCCACATTGCCACTTTAGTTAGTTTTTCATGTTGAAGTTAGCATTGGACATGAAGAGCACATGGTAATGAGCCTACCTCTCATATTTGATGCCAATTGGTGTGTCATGGATGTCGTACAAAGCCATAGAAGATCCACACGCTCTAGGTCTCTCAAGCTCTCTAAGTGTGAATAATGAAAATGAGCTAAGAAGGGGTCAATATTTCTTATATCGAGGGTTTCGGAACCACCTGCCACAAAATTTGACGTGTGCTTCTATCTCATTGCAGAATTCACCTTAGGCTCAAAAATTGCTCAATTTGAACTTCGTTTGCCCAACTAGAAAAAGGAAAATAGAAAAAGTAATTCAAAAACAACACGATGAACCACTATATACATTTATTTGTAATATTTTTGGCCGGATAGCTCCGTTGTATCATATTTTAGCTCAAAAAATAGCTATTTTTACATATATACACACACACCTAGAGGCTCATTTTTGTCGTTTGTCCTCATATCTTTGTAGAATCAAGTGAAATAAGGGCATGAATACTCGGGTTCAACAAAAAATTTTGTAATCAAACACAAAAACCCAAAATTCCTCATTTTTACATATATACACATACCTAGAGGCTCATTTTTGTCGTTTGTCCTCATATCTTTGTAGAATCAAGTGAAATAAGGGCATGAACACTCGGGTTCACCAAAAATTTCTGAAATCAAACACAAAAACCCAAAAACATAGAAAACAATACCCTTTGTTGCACTCTTTTATGCTTGTTGTGGGTTTGCATTGGCAATGCCTCCCCCCCTCCTAGTTGGAGTCCTCCTGGACGTTGGTGTATCACCCTAGGGTATGTGTTGTGCATGGGTATCAACGTTGTGTTAATGGAGGCCATGTAGTGTAGCCCTATATGCATACTCAGCCAATGCATGGAAAAAAATTAATGTTATGTGAGAGGAAGGTATAAGCAATATGCTTATTGGCATTCAATGCTAAGGTTTCTTGTGTTGACATAACCTATTTTAGAGCGGTGAAATAGTAAACATTCTAATTGTTCCGCTCTTTGTTTAATTGACATTGAATGTTCTTGTATTGTTGGTCTACCGTCTTGCTTCGTGTGGTTGCACATTTGGTTGAATCCAAAGATCTAATATGTCGTATGCTTGGTCTTTTGTTTAGGAATCAACATCTAAGGCTAAATCTTTTGAGCTTGACATAAGCTCTTGGGTATCCAAATATTCTTCTCCATTTGTTTTGATTTTCTGAGCTTTGATCCTGGTTGAATCTTAGGTGTTTGTATTGAAGGGAGTTCCTTGCTCTGTCTTTTTGGAATCCAGAGCTTTTCTTGATTGGCTTGGACTGCAAGCAACTTCTTTGGCACCCATACTTTTTTGAAAGACTTTGAGTTTGGTTTTTTGGATACATCATATGTCACTAGAGAGGTTGCTTTGAGCATGGTCTACAGAAACTTTTTGACTTCATCCTTCTTGATCCAGACCTGCTTATGTGTTGTTGCAAATTGTAAAGGCTTTGTGGGTTTCCCTGACACATTCACTGGCATTTTCTCTTTGTTGGTCATAACTACCTTGGGTAGGACATATGCAAAAGTGGTCTCCTTTAAATTTCTCTTTGGTATCCATTGTTGAACTACTATAAGGAAGGGTTGTTTGCCCTTATATCTTGACTCCATTACCGATTGTTTGTTAGGTATGACATATGCAAAAGTGATCTCCTTTGAATTTTCTCTTTGGTATCCATTGTTGAACTATTGTAAGGAAGGGTTGTTTGCCCTTATCTCTTGACTCCACTACCAATTGTTCGTTAGCTTTGTGTATAGAAAATGGAAAAACTTGGCTTTCCGTTTAGCATGTTGGATGTTGACTCTATCAGAGCTCTAATCAATTTGTACATTATACTTTCTCTACCATGTCTAATCGAGCAATAACTGATGTTGTGATGGCTTATCTTCTATCACATAAAACTTATGCGGATAGACATATTGATTAATGTGCACAAGTATGATTTTCCATCCCATTGCAAATGATTGAATGCTCCAAATAGCTTTGAATATCCTATTATGTGGGTTGGAGTTTTTCCTCAAGTGTAAGCTGCTTGTATAAGTTGTAGGAAATAAGATTTCCTTAAGCTCCAGAATCTAGAAGTGCATTTGCTTCCACTTGGTTACTTCCCACCTTTGTGAAATCCACCGTATCCTTTCCATCAAATTCTGTTTCTTTGGGTGCATTGATCCGTAGTGGTGATCCTTTTTGTTGCCTTTGTCGTAGAAGTTTTCTCTTTGCCATTCGTTTGTTTGCTTTTGCTTTAGCTTCTTCAACTATTTGCTATTTTGCTTGAGTTCGTATCTTCTCCTCATGGACTTTTTGAAGCATGTCCTAGGTTAGTGGCAAATGATACTTTTTAAGCCTACATCCACTAATCTAATTGGCCATTTCATCCCCATCTAATGTAGTAAGCTTGACAACCCTGCTTGGTGATAGATCTTTGATCACAAAGGGTCTCCTCCCTCACTTTTTAAGTTTCTTGGCATGTGGTTTTAACGTATAAACCAAGACATAATTGCCTATTTTAAATTCTTTCAAGCGTACATGCTTATCAAAAAACTCACTTTTTTTAGCGTAGATAGAAGCTAGGCTTTCAAGCAAAGCTCATCTAGCTTTTCAAGGTCATCTATTCTTGAAGATAATTCATGGCACGTCCATTCTATTCGCTTAACTACCCTTAGTGTTGGGATTAAAAACTCCATGGGCAAGATAGAGTTAAGACCAAACACCATTACTGTATGTTGATTCTACTTTTGAAACAGGTTCTACAGTTGTAGTAGGGAATGATGGAACCTTTGATTTATCTCTTATGTAAAGCACTTTTAGATGTGTGTTGGACAGTAGGCTTTGGTATCCATACCTAATTGTTACCATTATAAAATAATTTCTTTTGTAGTTGAACACAAGGTATCCATCTAGAGGTTGTAGCACTCTTGGTGGTCATTGACTTCTTTTGGCCCTTGGTTGTGATTGCTCACTTTTGGTTTAAACCTTGTGTTACATGACTGATCTTAGTCGTTCCATGTTTAGCTACTACTTTTGGTAACCATATTTGACTGTTTCCTTCATAAAATCATTGTGCTTTAGGTAGCTTAGCTGGATTCATCCACTGCTTTACACGTCTTTGTTGGGTAGCTTGATAGAAGTCTGAATTTGGTACCCGTGCTTGTTGCATTACTTATTCCTTTGAAGGTCTTCTCTTTTGCCTTTTGTTGCTGTTATTTCTCTTAGTTGAGGTGTTGTCTTTTATTGACGGCTTGGCTTTCTCTCTATAGAACTCTTTTCTTGAGGTGACTAGGTCAAGGCTATTATCTTTAGGCTTTTGGACCCAAACATTGGTGGTCCCTTGAAATTAGCCTTGAGGAGTGATTGGCTCATTTGATGCTACCCACCCTATTACCTTTGATTGTTGAGCTTGAACTTGTGAGTGGTTTATTCAAATTGGGTCTTTGATTTTGATGTGCTTTTTGGATACTAACACTTCGTTGATTTTTTTTATTTGCTTTTGGAGGCTTTGTTGTGATGGAAATTTGGGTTGACAAAATTTTTTCTTAGGTTTCCATTGCATTTTTTATGGTTTGGCTTTTGTTGATGTTGAGGCTATGCAGAAAGTTTGATGGAGATTCATTGAAGGTAAAGTTGACTTGCAAGGTTGATCTGCTTCAATGTTTGCCTTAGCTTTACCTTTTTCTACTATGGATGGTTTGTTTCTTCTTTGCTTGGGATTCAAATGCTTCTATGACTCTTAGCATTGTTATTGTTGGAGCTTTTTGTCAGGACCAAAATCTCTAAGTTTTGATGGGAGTCAATTATATGCAAAGCATCCTTGACCCTTAAGTACTCAACTTGAGTACGGCTTTCTGCTATGCCAATGCTAGGAATTGGTGTTTTCAAACTTGTGTACATTGTCTTTTCTATATCTTTGATTGGTTGATTTTCTATCATTATCCATGTGACATAAGACATTAGGTTCTTTGTAGCATAAGGATCTATTATTAGATTAATAGAATCGATAAAGACTAAAGATTGAATTAAAGCATAATAACTACTCTTTGCAAGTGTTATAACTAATAAAAAAAGCTCATAGATACAAAAAATGATGTCCCTATATATAGGGAGCTCAAAAGGGGGGCTAAATCCTATATCTAGGGAGTGATTGTAGAGATATAAAAAAAGGGTCCAATAAGAGAGAGAGAGAGAGAGAGAGAGAGAGAGAGAGAGAGAGAGAGAGAGAGAGAGAGAGAGAGAGAGGTTGGAAGACTACAGCTAGTCTTAGAGTGATTTAGGGAGAGAATTGAGGGTGCTAAATGTAAAAAGGCCATAGAGAGAAAAAAAGACCCTTTAGCCTTATTGAAAGCTTAAAATGAAGATTTAAACTAGGACTAAGGTACTCCTAAGCTAGGGCATTAGGCTTGATCTCCAACAAAACCTCCTTCAAGTTGATGACCTAGCACAACAAAAAAAGCTTTGTGATACACCTACTCAAGGTTCATTCTAAGGATACAACACACTTGTAACTGTGTGGTTCTCTTAGATGGATACAACAAGAGAGTTCATCCAGCTTAGGAAGATACTAGGTAGACTAAAAGAAGGTGTTTTGAGACACAAAAAGACTTTTGCCTAGCTTGTATAAACCTTTAGAAGGCCCATTCTTTGTCTATATGCACAAGGTTGGCCTCATCTGAGGTAGTCTTTTCTTCATCTGCATCTTTTGAATTTGACTCTCTGATGTACATTGCATTTATCCGTGGTTTAAGAAAACATGATTCCTCTGTGTGATTGCCTTTGCCACAAAATGTGCATACAGTGCCTTTTTTGGAGTCTTTGAATGATGTGTCCCTTTGAGGTTCCCTTGAGCTGTTTCCTTTGTAGAATGGTCGTTGACTTTTGTTGGCCTCCTTACTTTGAGTAAGGTATGCTCCTTGTATTTCAAAATGTTCATGTTTCTTATGGATTCTTCTTTCTTCTTCTAAGAGAGATGCCTCCACCTCAGCTAAGATAGGTGTGGGGAGATTTGTTAGGGTCGTAACTAGGCTAGAATACTCATCAAGAGTTGAAATACTTTTGACGAGAGCAACTATTTTGATATCTTCTTCCACATCTTTGTTGATTCCTGCTAATTGTGACTGTAAACTCTTGAATTTGCTTAAGTGTGCTGACATAGTAGTGTCGGTAGCTTTTGTCAATGAAAAAAACTCTATAATTAGCATGATTTTGGATGTCTTGGAAGTAGTACCAAATACTTTTCAAGGAAAACCCAAGCTTCTCGTGCAGTGGTGCAAGAACCAATGTGATGTATAAAGACATCTTGTAAGCCTTCCCCTATAATACCTAGAGCTTTTAGATTTCTTTGCTCAAATGTTGTGGAAGTTTCTCTAGTTGATTCCCTGCAGGTTCTCTTCCTACAATATCCCATAATCCCTTTTTCATAAGTCTGAATTTTATTCGAGTTTGCCATGTGAAGAAGTTTGTGCCGTTGAATTTTATCACTGATTTCCATACTAGGAGTGGTCTTAATAGAGTACTACTCTACCAGTGTCTAAAACTCCGTACAAAGAGAATGATTTAGTTAATTGGCAAATGCTTCTTGAACAGAGATTTATTTGGGTTGTTGTGGTTCAACATACCAAGTTTTGCAGTATGGGTAGAATTTCTTTCTAGCTGTCCTATAAATTCTAGGACCATGTATGCGTGTAGCTTTGGAAGTTACTTCTTCTTCGTCACGGTTTACTGGTGTTTTAGTTTCGTTTGTGATTATGCTAATCGAAGATGAGTTTTTACTCATTGCCAGAGAAGGTCTTACCTCTTGAATTTATTCAAAGGCAGTGTCTATTCTCTTTTACAAGGGGATTTCCTCCTTTTTTCAGAGTCAATAATTCCTCAAAAAACATGAGCCTTTACAACCTTAGGTTATTGGTCAATAAATAACCTAAGTCTTGTGAGGCAAGGGCTTTGTATTGGGTGAAGGAGAGCCGGTTAGCATCTTCCTCGAGAACGTCGAGAGAAACTTTCGGGCTTTAGATCAAATCATGTTAAGGCACTCTGCCTCGGGAGGATTTTAAGACAAGCAATGTAATAACCCTATTTGACACGCCTTTTGGAGGCCTTGCAAAATTTTTATAAGGGAAGCTTATAATTGTCTGCACAGCGAAGCTGTCGGGAGTGATGGACGCCGTTCCTTGCAGGTGATAGCTACGAGCCAGTATCTGGCGAGTGGAGTGTCTGAAGTCGATCGCCATGCAGTGGATTAGTGATCCATGCGGTGAAAGTCATCAAAATGACTGCGCAAAGTGAGTCGCCATGAAAACGATTTGCAGCCATTGGTGGGCTTAGGCAAGGCTGTTGAAGTTCTGTGCATGCAACTTGTGTGTGGGAGACCACGATGGGCTTGATTGAAGATCCCTACGGTAAGTCATGGCGAGGGAAGCTCAAATGCTGAGACGCAGAGATGAGCCAATGCTGCCGTCCAATCCTTCTGGGAGTTTGAAGCTTTGTTTTGGAGAAGCAAAGCTAGTTTGATGCTCGCAAGGAAGCTGATTGTCCATCCTCTACAATTGCTTTAGCTAATTGTATTGTTGTAGACAATTTCCATTGACGACAGTGTCGAGCAATTGAAGAATTCAAAGATGACCGCCTTCACTTGAGACTTGAGTTGAACTTTGCTTAGGCTATGAATTATTAAAAATGCCTTGAGGTTCTATAATTTGAAATATTTTCCGAGAAGTTTTTGATCTCTTCTCTGCGAGGCTTGAAAGGTTACCATGATGAAAGCTCACAGACATTCTATCAATCTTTTGTTGAATTAATCTGGCTCTAATACCATATTAATAGAATCGATAAAGACTAAAGACTGAATTAAAGCATAAGAAATGCTCTTTCCAAGTGTTGTAACTGATAAAAAAAGCTCACAGATACAAAACGTGATGTCCCTATATATAGGTGGCTCAAAAGGGGGGCTAAATTCTATATCTAGGGAGTGATTATAGAGATATAAAAAAAGGGTCCAATAAGAGAGAGAGAGAGAGAGAGAGAGAGAGAGGTTGCAAGTGTTGTAACTGATAAAAAAAGCTCACAGATACAAAACGTGATGTCCCTATATATAGGGGGCTCAAAAGGGGGGCTAAATCCTATATCTAGGGAGTGATTATAGAGATATAAAAAAAGGGTCCAATAAGAGAGAGAGAGAGAGAGAGAGAGAGAGAGAGAGAGAGAGAGAGAGAGAGAGAGAGAGAGAGAGAGAGAGAGAGAGAGAGAGAGAGAGAGAGAGGTTGGAAGACTACGGCTAATCTCAGAGTGATTTAGGGAGAGAATTGAGGGTGCTAAAGGTAAAAAGGCCCTAGAGAGCAAAAAACCCCTTAGCCTTATTGAAAGCTTAAAATGAAGATTTAAACTAGGACTAAGGTACTCGTAGGCTAGGGCATTATGCTTGATCTCCAACATCTATCACAGCTAAACATGTAATTTTGAGTCTTGTTTCTCCACATACACTGGATTTGATCCTCGTATGAGACAATCGATCTTCTACAACTTTAACCTTGTTCTTCACTTGAGCTCGAGTTTGTTGAACAATTGATGTGGAACTAGGAAACATTGCTTCTTTATTTTCTTTTAGTTGTGATTTTTCTGGACTTGGATTCTTGAAACTACTATTGTTATGGAAATGGATCTCAAATTTAGTCCTTATCCTCCAATGATCTCTTTAGGAGGCAGTCCTCTTTAGTCAAGCGCTCACCTTTGGACGCTCCACACATCCAAATATAGTCTTCGTTGTGTGATCATGTAGGTATATGCTTTTTGTGAACCTAGTTGAGTCAAATTCCTCTATCAGAGTTTGATTAAACTCTCTGTAGCTATGGTCTTTTATGTTGATCCTTGTTGTAACATCCTTGTGCCGCAAAAGGTAGAGGTGGTCATAGCCCCAATCTTGTACCAATTTAAGTTGTCTCATGAATGGACATGCCAAAATGACATCAAAGTTTTTTCTCTTTTCAAAATCCACTACCTGAAAGGTATGCCCGTACTCAACTCCACATGAGGATAGTATGATTAGTTCTAGTATACCCACAAGTCTCTCTACAAATTGATCCGTAAGTTGCAATTTTATTTGTGTTCTTTTGATAGCTAGTATCCCCCATTTTCCCATATTTATTTTGTTGCTATGGCCAATCCAGCCCCGCTATCAAGGATAGCAATTGTTTTGACACCTTTGTGCTCCAATGGCAAGGTGGTGTTCCCTTCTTTTCCTTCACAGTAATCGCCCACCTTGTTTATAGGTATTGGTTTTGCTTGTGGTTTCTCTTGTGTCATTTTACCCGTTTGATCATCTAAGGGAATATCTTAAAGAGGAATTTTCACTCCCATCTTTGCTAGATTTTTGCCCACTTCTCCCCATAGATGTGGTCTAATTTTCAACAAATCTGAGAGAGCAATCTTGCATTGTATAGGAGAATACATGAGTTCATGCAGGCTTTTAGTATCCATCATTTTTGGTGTGTCTTTCCACTAAGATGGTACTACTCTATCCTCAATTACTGTTTTGTGTTCCCCTATGAAAGATGGAAAAGTTTCCAGCAATTCAGGTTTACTATCCCCAGATGCTTTGGTTCTTGCATCACCATACCGAGATTGTATATCTCCAGGTTAGAACTCATGATTTATATTAATTTCAGTGATAAGTGCACACTTGAAATTTGCACTACCATCTTTTGCACTCCTAATTGATTCCCATAAGGCTTGTGGCCATGGCTCATCCACTTCTATGATAGCTGCCATAATTTTTGATCTTGTATCATCAATGGTGTTGGCCACTACTCATTCTTCTAATTGAATCTCCAAGTTATTTGTCTTTTGTGGTGCAGTTTTTGCTTCCATATCCTTATATGGATATGGTTTTCTCAATTTGGTTTGACATTTGTTTGAGGAGATATTTCACCAATATTTTCCTCTCGAGTTTCAAATTCAACTCTTCATTGTTTTATTTTGAGAGGTGGGGTAGATAATGTAGGTTCCTTTAATGCTCGTGCAGTCTCTATCAATTTTTTGAGCATATCTAGCCTCTGCTGCTCTACCTCAAGAGGAGGGTAAGTCATCCATTGTTGCTCTAGAATTTGGTTGGTCTTCAATCTCACCTTGTATGCCTACAATAGAGCCTGTAAGGATTCTAGCACCTTGTCCACTAAGACTAAACCACCTGCTGATATTTTGGAAGACACCTCTCCTTTTGTTTGATTCTTGTTTCCCTTTCTTGTTTTAGGTCAATTTATAGGGTGGTTTTCTCTTTTAGCCTTTTTTCTTTCATTTTGTTTCGTTTAGCTTTCCAAAAATTTCTTTGAGTCCTCACCAATAAGCTCTCAATTTTTAGTTGAACATGGAGTTTATGTTCCTCCTCTGGATAGGTTTGTCCTTGGCAACTTTTTGAGCTTGAGCAAATCACCACATTTATAAGAACCATGGATTCTACCTCGGATCCGCATGAAGGAGGTAACACGCCCACAATATGCATTGTTGCTTTCCCCTTGTTGTTTAGGTGTTTTGGACAATCAAGAATGAGGTTTGTAACACCACATTCTAGAAAATATCCAAATACTATGTTCTTTCCCTGATAAGGATTTTTTTTTTCCAATGCTTACCTTTACACTCGTAGCATGGTCCTATTTGTTGTGTAGCTGGTGGTGCAGCCAATGGATGTTCTTGCTTGGTAAGAGTTGTCTTTGATACATACTCTTGATAGGCTATGAACATTAAGGTGTTCTCGTCCATGGAATAATGATTTTTATTGGGTTGTGGCACATACTCAGCTGATTGAGTCTAGTTGACTACCACTCCACTATCATTCAGAAGAGGTGGTTGTGGCCCTAGCATACATTGTGGTCTTGACTAAATGTTATGCCATGGGGTGGATGATTCCTCCACAAGTGTCACGTCTCCTCAGTTGAGGCTATTGTACATTTGGGTTTTGTCTGTAGCCTTGGTTTATTCTCCTTGTAGAAGGCGAAGATAGTCCCAGCAGGCGGGAACTGTCTCTTGGAAAGCCGAACAGTGGATCATTCACACATCAATAATTACCATGGTAGTTACTACAATAACTTCTAGAGGGCTATAAATATGACCCTTTACATTGTAATCGGACTTCTTGCTTCTTAGTTCTCTTGGCTTAGCTTTCAAGTATTTCCGAGCTACAATCTCTTCGCCTTTATCTTCACCTTGTAATCATTACTGCTATAATCATTTGAGCTTCAACCTGTTACACCTTGTAGTGGTTGTCGAACTATTAATCAAACACTTTTCCAGTTGTCCATTATGTCTCTCATTTCAGTATACTATTTTAGTTCAACTAACTATTTCAGTCCAGTCTCCGTTCTCTATTCCAGTTTCACTAACTGAACGGACGACTTACCAATAGTCTTAAATTCTAACACTAGAATCACGTATCTGAAGAGATCAGCTCCAATTCCATTTTGGCAATCACATTGGTTAGAGATGATTTCTTGTTGACCAGAAAACTCTTATCTCTAAGTTAGAATTTTATGTTGCAGTGATGGCGCCCAAAATCAGTCCTGGTCATAAACCATCACACCGTGTTGACCCTATTCCTGAGGAGTCAGACAGAGACTCTGATTCTAAGAAGGACCCTGTGACTGAGATTGAGGCTCTAGAGGAGCACAGTCATGCTGATGAGGCCAAGGACTCTCAGCACTCCAGTCAGTCGAGAAGGAGAAGGGCTGAGCGTGAAGAACGTAAGGCCAGGAGTTCTCGGACCACACATAGGGATGATGGGGCCAAAGGGAGCAAGGGTATTCATCGCAGCTCCAGTAGAAAAGCCAGAGAAGAGATAGAAACTGAGATAGATGGAGAAATTGATTGGGATGCTGATACAGACCATTACAAGAAGTCTTCAAGACGGAGTCAAGTTCCTAAGGTCAAAAAAGGCAGATACGATGCTGACCAGCATGATTACACCTCTTCATTGAAAATTTATTTCCCAATGTTCAAAGGTGGGAAGAAAGATGATCCAAATGTTCATATCCAAGCTTTTGAACAGTATGCCGAGTTGAAGAATGTTGATGAAGATGACTAGGGGTATACTTTCCTCAAACACTAAAGAATGCAGCAAGGAAATGGTACTACCATTACCCAGCTTGCCAACTTAGGTTATACAATAAATTGCTGAAGGCTTTCAGACTGGAATATTCAAAGAATAGAGGTGATGAGGACATCCTCTACGAACTAGATAAGATAAAGCAAGGGAAATTATCAGTCAAAAGTTATATTGAGAAAATCAAGGAGCTAACCAAAAAGCTGCAGGAGCCACCATCAGAAAAAAGGTTGCGAGCATGGTTTTTAAATGGGTTCCATAGTAAAAATCTTTGGGAACCGGAGGTGCCCACACCAACAAAGAAATTCAATGATTTGGTGCAGCAAGCCCTGAAGCTTGAACAACAGGCAAAGAAGGAGAGGAGTCACAAGAAGAGGAGGTCCAGTAGTAGCAGTTTTTCCACAGAGAATAGTAAGACCTCCAGTAGCTCTGAAAGCATCTCAGATGAAAAGATCAAATACAAGGCTAAGAAAGGATCTTGGTCCAGGAAGATTGATGAGATGGCCAGGCAGATTGCTGAAATCAGCCAGACCAGACAGCCAGTTAGAAGAATGGAAACCCGGTGTTCAAAGTGTAAATCTAAAGATCATGTTTCCAATGAATGTCCACAGTGTACCTATTGCAAAGCATATGGTCATTTATGGAACAATTGTGGCATTCACATTCATCACTTCAAAAAGGGGAAAGATTTGTCTATAGTGGCATTTACTAATGCTGAACCAACCAAAGTGGAGACAACCAGTGTACACCAAGAGGAGAAATCAGGTACTAGTGGTACTGGTACTGGGCATGACAGATACTAGGGAGGTACTGGCCGGGGCCGAGGTTGTGGTAATTTCCAAAATCGAAGCCTAAACTGTTATACTTGTGGTAAGTATGGGCATTTTGCAGCTCAGTGTCCAAAAACACCTACTACTTCAACTACTGAGGCGAAGGCCCCAGAGCCAGTTCTTGTACGAGCAATTACGTGCAGCAAAGGGGTGGTCATTGAGGAGATTCCATATGAGCCGGCAAAACCAGTTAGTCCTGAAAGTAGCAAATGGGCTAAACTGAGAGAGGTGTGGAAGGCAAAGGGTAAAGAAAAGGTAGTTGGTGAATGGCAAGAGCAGAGAGAACTAGCTGCTAAAATCACAGAAGATTTATCCAAGAAGCTGCCAGAGTGACTAGAAAGCTTTGATGCCCGGGTCATTCAGAAGATGCCAACCCAGTCTTCTGAGAAAGCACAACCAGATCAGTCAGGGTCTGGAATTCCTAAGACCATATTTGTTGCAGTTCATGGATTCATAGAAGAACTAGCAAATGATAAATCAAATACAGCTGATAGGAGAAGAATGTACTTTATTTGACAAAATTTCACAGGTAAGGAGTTTTAGAAATAGTTTTTGAGCACACGTGATATACACAATTCATACACAGTGCCCCTCTGTAGTGTGATTCATAAGCAACTTGCTACTGTGCAACCTTAGCGACCCATAGAGATTGTAGGGTCATAATAGTAGGCTCACACATAGATAACCAGTATGTTTCTCTTCATTTGTTAATAAACTATTATAGTGAAATCGAGGCTTGACATGAGAAATTGTTTTGTGGTCATTTCCTATGCATTATTTCCCTTGTGAATAAAGTGTTGTGGAAAAATTGAGGCTTGACATGAGAAATTGTTTGTGAGTTTTCCTTTGCTATTAGGGAGAAAAGGGATCGACATGACCCCTAAAGACATCATTGATTTTGCGACTAGTCTAGAAACAAAGGTATTGGATGTATCAGATCTACCGTAGTAATGTACTTATCATCTAATTGACGTGTTTAGATTGCACATTATAGTTCAAAAAAACAAAAAAATTGGATGTATCAACTGTGCCAATAGTGACGTGTTCAAATTGCACATTATAGCTCAAAAAAAACAAAGGAAGAGACAAAGAATGCTCTATTAAGCCTCATCCAACCACATGTACTCGAGAAAGATGCATTTTGTGAGGAGATTTTTGTGGATTCTATAGTTAATGCTTTGATTTTGTTCTTGCCCACCAATAGTTTTTTTCATGGGCTGCCATATACAATGATTCCATAGTGGAAAAGTATGGATGTGTGCCAATTTGGTCGTTTGGATTGGCTTGCACATGCAACGGTCGATGATAGAGTAGTTTTTATTGTCATGTCAAGCAGATGATTATGCAATGGGGAGAGATGTCACAAGAAATGTTAAGTGTCCAGAGGATCACATGAACGTGGTAGTTTGTAAAAAACCAATTTGCAAAAAAGACAAGAAAATTGTCCGTTCATTGCTTGTCTTTTAGATGAAGGAGGTGCCATTGTCATTGATAGCCATTGAATCTCCCCACGAGAGGAAACTTGGTTTGATTTGCTCAAGGAGGAAGACTGGACAAAACAAGAAGATGGCACATTGTTGAGAGGTAAATTGAAGCATGTTACACAAGTGCAAATGTGTTTTGATATATTGTTCATCCTAAAGAAGACCGTTCTTTTCAGGAGGCATGGAACACGAACATGGTCTATTGGGGCAAGTGCTCGCTTAGTACACAAGCGAACACAAGGTAGTGGTGCAATACGATGGAGATTGTGGCACACAAACATTGCTTGGGAGCAAAATGTGTCAAATTCTTACCATTTTTGAGGACAATGAAGAATATGCAAGCAAACTTGAGACGATCTTGGACAAACAGGCCATACACTTGAGACAGATGCAAGAGCAAGGAAAGAGTAAAGTGATTCATTTGGATAAGGTAACTAAAGGAGCATGCACGGTGCCAAATCCAAGTGTTTTAGAGGTATAGCCACCAACCCATTGAGAAGAATAAACATTTTGTACTTGAGCCAACCCATATATGGATCTTTGAAATTTTGTACCCCCCTTCGGACATCCACACCTTGTTTTGACAGTAAATGAAGTATTGTTATAAATATATGCTTCCAATTGTTTGAATGTAATTGAATTGATCAGAGAGAGAGAGAGAGAGAGAGAGAGAGAGAGAGAGAGAGAGAGAGAGAGAGAGAGAGAGAGAGAGAGAGAGAGAGAGAGAGAGAGAGAGAGAGAGAGAGAGAAGTGGATTGAATTTTCAATGCACTATGATATGTTTAAGTTAGTTGAGAAAGAAATAGGGATCAATGTGCATGAGCATAAAACCAAAGAGATAGTGTGAAAGAATTTGGAGTTAAAATTATGAGAGAGAGAGAGCATAATATAAAAATCCCCTCAATTATGTTGGATTTTTGAATTTCAAAATTACAAGTACAATTGTCAATTATGATCATTTAATTCATCTATTTGGAATTACAAACCACCGGGGGGCAAATCAAATGAGATACTCCTAGCTTTGTGAAGGGAAAAAAATCCTATATTTGTCAACCAACCATTACCGATTGTTAGTAAGAACTGACCCTCAATGAATGGTGAAATGCATCCAAGCGGCTTTTCTTGCTTGTTATCACTGTCACACATCACTAGAACTCTCTCATACTCTCCCTCATTTTAAATACATGTTTTTTTTTTGCTTTCATAGGCAGAGATTTGCGGGTTTATGTTCATGCATAATGGTGGGTAAAGGGTGCACATTCTTTACATACATATGATGATTGGATAATATAATTGGCCTGATTTGGGCTACAAACTTCTAAGAAAACCAACAAATTATACCAAGGTACTGGCAATACAAAAAAACCATCCATATGAGTGTGTGTGTGTGTGTGTATACCAGTACCATTAACAATATAGTACCAGTGGTACCAATAAGTACCCGTACCAGTATAATCAGTACTACCAGTACAAGTCTAGCATTATAGCAGTATCAATATCTGTAGTGTAGTGGGCCATTACTACAATAACAATATAGTCTAGTGGTACTAGTTAGTATCAAAGGTATCCCATGCCAACTATTCTAGTATTTTATATCAGGGAGATGGAAACACACAATAAGCAGCCATGTGCGTGTGTGTACTAGTATCATTATATATAGTACCAGTATAATCAGTCAGTACCAGTGCTAGTATAGTAGTATAGCAGTATCAATATCAGTACTGTCTAGTGCCACTAGTAGTATCAGTATAGTCAAGTAATACCAGTCAGTACCAAAGGTATCCCAGGCCACCAGGTCCAATGAATTATATCAGGGAAGTGGCAACATGTAAAACCAGCATATGAGTGTGTGTGTGTGTGTGTGTGTGTGTGTGTGTGTGTGTGTGTGTGTGTGTGTGTGTGTGTGTGTGTGTGTGTGTGTACTAGTACCAATATCAGTATAGTCCAACAGTATCAATAAGTATCAGTAATAGTACAACCAATACTATCATAACAAGTATAGTAGTATCATTATCTGTAGTGTATAATGCCATTACCAGTGCCACTATAGTCTAGTTGTACCAGTCAATACCAACGTTATCGCATGCCAATGATTCTTAGTGAATTATTCTAGGTAAATAGAGATACACAATAACCAGCCATGTGTGTGTATGTGCAAGTACCAGTATATATAGTACCAGTACTAGTCAGTACCAGTACGAGTATAATAGTGTCAGTATCAGCATCAATACCGTGTACCAGTACCATTAATAGTATAGTCCAATAGTACCAATAAGTACCCGTACCAGTATAACCAGTATTATCAGTACAAGTCTAGTATTATAGCAATATCAATATCTGTAGTGTAAAGGTCCATTACTAGTAACATTATAGTCCAGTGGTACTAGTCAGTACCAAAGGTATCCCAGGCCAACAGTTCTAGCAATTTATATTAGGGACATGGAAACACACAATAACAAGCCATGTGTGTGTACTAGTACTAGTATATACAGTACCAATACAATCAGTCAGTACCAATGTTAGTATAGTAGTATTAGTATCAATAGTGTCTAGTGCCACTGGTAGTACCAGTATAGTCCAGTAGTACCAGCCAGTACCAAAAGTATCCTAGATCAACAGTTCCAGTGAATTATATTAGAGAAATGGAAACATGTAAAACCAGCATATGAGTGTGTGTGTGTGTGTGTGTGTGTGTGTGTGTGTGTGTGTGTGTGTGTGTATAGCAGTACCCGTACCAATATAGTCCAATAGTACCAGTAAGTATCAGTAACAATACAACCAATACTATCAGAACAAGTATAGCAATATAGTAGTATTAGTATCTGCAGTGTATAGTGCCATTACCAATGCCACTATAGTCCAGTCGTATTAGTCAATACCAACATTACCCTAGTTCAATGGTTCTAGTGAATTATACTAGGTAAATAGAGACACGTAATAACCAGCCATCTGTGTGTATGTACCAGTACAAGTCTATACCGTACCAATACCAATCAGTATCAGTACGAGTATAGCAGTATATCAGTATCAGCATCAGTATTGTATAGTGCTATTACCAGTGCCAGTGTAGTCCAGTAGTATCAAAGGTATCTTAGGCCAACCTTTTCAGCAAATTATACGAGAGAAATGGAAACATGCAAAACCCAGCCATGTGTGTGTACCAGTATCAATACCAGTGTAGTCCAGTAGTATTAGTACGTACCAGAACCAATACCCCAGGCCAACAATCCTAGCAATTTTACACCAGGGAACTAGCAACACACTATAATCAACCAGATGTGTGTGTGTGATTTCTACCCAAGTCCGATCCATAACTCATTTTGAGTCATGTATTAACTACTTTTATCCTTTTTTCATTGTGAAGAATCTATATATACAACTCCCATTAAATTTCGTGAATTATACTAGGTAAATGGAGACATGTAATAATTAGCCATGTGTTTGTGTATCAGTACAGTATATACATACCAGTACCAGTTAGTACCAGTACGAGTATATCAGTTTCAGCATCAGTAGTGTATAGTGCCATTACTAGTATCAATACAGTATATACATACCAGTACCAGTACGAGTATATCAATATCAGCATCAGTAGTGTATAGTGCCATTACTAGTACTATTGTAGTCCAGTAGTATTTTAGGCTAACCATTCCAGCAAATTATACTAGGGAAATGGAAACATGCATTAACCAGTCATGTGTGTGTGTACTAGTACCAGTACTTGTACAGTCCAATGGTATCGATAAGTACCAGTTCAGTACCCCATGCCAACAATCCCAACAAATTTATATCAGGAAACCAGGAAAATGTATACTGTGTGTGTGTGTGTGTGTGTGTGTGTGTGTGTGTGTGTGTGTGTGTGTGTGAGAGAGAGAGAGAGAGAGAGAGAGAGAGAGAGATTTTTACTCAAGTAGGATTCATAACTCATTTTCAGCCATGTATTAACTAATTTTTTCCTTTTTTTGTATATTGTGAAGAATCTATATAGACACATTCCGTGAATTTACCTGGCTGTTTGGAAGAGGTTGCCATGACTGTCGATGCTTATAGATTTTGTGATGTGTAATGCGTACTTCAATTGTTATTTGTCAGATGTATCTGTTGAACCAATCTTATGTGCTAGCTTAAGATAGTCTAGGAATGATCATACACACAAATAGACTAACATGGAGTGGGAAACCAACCAGTCATTTAATTATCTGAGCATGATCAAGCATACATATAAAACCCGTTGGAAAAAGCCCAAAAAAATCAAGTGGTAAATGAAATCAGGGGTGATCAAGAATCTGTACCCAAAATTGCTGTAGGGAACACGTCAGTTGGGAAGGCGTTTAAGCGGCTACTCAGAGATATAATGGGGTACGTCAGGGAAGGTCATCCGCTTTGTAAATGAAAATCAAATTTGTGGAGTATATGCGGATGGCTTTGTGTATGTGTGTGTGTGTGTGAGAAAAAAGGTTTGTGTGTATGAAACAAGGTAGTGATATCATGTGCGTACAAAAACCTTTGCAGAGAGCTCTCGGGTTTTTGCGCAAGACAAGAGAGAAAAATTGTGATCGTTTCATACTCTTTGTATCACATGCACAACTATTCAATGCTTTGATTTTGGTTTGCCAAAGTCTATATATTGCCAAAGTGAACTTAACCATGTACAGGTCATTTGGTGCAGTTATCTTTTGTTTGCTAAAAAACCATATGTTGCCAAATTTACGTGGGACCATATTCGGTGCATTTCTTTATGTATTATGTGGCATTGTTATTCAAGTCTAAAACTAAGTTTACATTTATTTTGGTTCATCCCTTTGATAGGGTAGAGAGAGAGAGAGAGAGAGAGAGAGAGAGAGAGAGAGAGAGAGAGAGAGAGAGAGAGAGAGAGGAGTCGGTTCATTTTGCAATGCACTATGGAAGGTTTTAAGTTCGTTGTGAAAGAAATAGAGATATATGTACACAAGCATAGAGCTAGAGAGACAGTGTGATAAAAAAAGGAGATTAAAATATGAAGGAGAATATACAAATCTTGTTCATAAATGTTCTTTGAGTGAGATTTTCTTGGTAGTCCATTGAGAGATATTTCTTCTAGTTTTTGTCAAGAGAGGGTATCTCTAAAAAAAAATCCCTGTGAAACTCACTCAAAACGCTCCCTCCAAACCTCAACTCGATTTGGTCCACGTATTGCATGATTTCTAGCATGCAAGTTTGCCTCTTCTCAACACATTGTTTGAAATGGTGAAAGAGTGCAAGTTGAATGCCAAAAAGCATGTAATATAAGCCCGTTTCCTATTGCATGCTTTCTAGAATGCGACTTTCTCTATATCTCATGCTGGGAGCATTGTTAAAACTTATGGATCCAAGAAGGCTAGGGAGTGTGATGCCTAATCATGTTGCAAAGGGGTGTATGAACAAATATTGCGACTCAAGAAAATTTGGTTCCAAGATAGTTGAGTGCCAGTGATCTCAAGTTCATAAGAAGCATTGCACTTCATATACACAAACTTGGGATAATTTTCCATCAAGAAATGGGCCTCTTTTTTACCATGCCATACACTAGTACATTGCATGTGGGTTTTATGCCCCTTTCTCTCCTTCTCTCTACACCAAGCTCACCAAAAACTTCAACCCCCACCCCCTGCACAAAGATACAATCTTTGCATTTCCATGTCCTTTATGCCTACTTCTATTGTAGCATAGCCCACACATGGTGCCCCAGACTCATTTAGCCCAAAAATGGCTAGCTTGAGCCTTGATAAATGCACAAAATACAACTTAGGTAAACTAGAATAAGTGGCCATTACTTTCTTCTTCTTCTTGCACGAATGCTACTTCATTTGCTTGTTGCTTCCAAAAATCGCGTGCAAAGTGTCCACTTTTGCCCATCGATGAAAAATATGTGACCCCTTGCTATGACTTCTCCTCATCCTCATCCATGAACTATGTTGTTTTGGTCTCCTTTAAAGCCTTCTCTATTGAATAATACTCTTTATCTCTCTTTGGCTCGAGCTTCTTCTAGCTCTGGTCGGTGCTTTGAATCAAATTCTAGGAGCACTACTTCAACTTCTTCCAATTTCTTGTCTAGATTGTGTAATGTGGATACCAAGGTGTCAAGTGGTGGCTTGTCCACACTGTTAAGCAATATTGCAATTGCTTCATCCTCGGGTATATTTTTCTGGACTCCTTGTAGCTATTGCTTGAGTGCTTGAGTGCTTTGAACATATTAAGATGAACTACAAGGGGCTCATCATCTCTTTTGTGCAATTTGTAGCATTGAATGAGTAAGTTGGTCTTTGAGCTCTTAGATGTCATACCAAATTCTTTTTTTAGAACATCCCAAGCTTCTTTAGCATCTTTATACCGATAATATATGAAATAACATTTTTTGCCAAGTGACCATGCTATAAGCCCCAGTGCTTTTTGATTTGCATCCACACTAACTGCTACAAATGTATCCTCATGTGGATCCATAAGGAAAAATATGAATCCCAAAAGGGCCTTGTAAGAGCACCAATCAAATTTCAATATCTCAAAAGTATATCATGTAACATACCTATGGAAAGAGCTCGGCAATGCGATCCAAACACACTATTGTCTGACAAACTTGGAAAATGCTCAAGTTATGGCCATTTTTAAAAAAAAAACCCTGGTGGGACTATACCCACAAGCCCATTCTCATTGGTGTAGAGAGTATATTCCAGAAGCATCTTTGACTCTAAGGGCCCTTTTGGGGTTCATATTTTTCTTAATGCTATTAAGTGCCAAAGCCCTTTTGCGCTTCAAAAAATACATTGTCTTGCTCTGCCATGGGAAGATGTTATCACCATTGAAGGTGGTGATGACAGCAACGTTTTGCTCCATGAGGTGGTCTTACTTGGTGACTCACACAAGAAATATCTGACCGCCGCTACAGTGAGCATGAGTTGGCCAAGGAATGTGTGGGAGGAAGGAGAACTTACCCTTTTCCTTTTGCCTTGTTTCAATTATAGAGAGGGAAGGAGAAGGGATGAAGGTAGAGGGAACTGGAGAAGGAGATGAGGTAGAGTACGGACTATGTGTGTGTGTGTGTGTGTGTGTGTGTGTGTGTGTGTGTGTGTGTGTGTGTGTGTGTGTGTGTGTGTGTGTGTGTGTTGAGATGGAGATGGGGGAGATGGAGATGGAGACAAATAATGTGAGCTCCTGATGCTCTGTTTTGCTGTGGGTGAGTGTGTGCCAAGAAAGAACCAAACTAGGGTTAATACCCTTGGTTTATATAAAAAAACTAAAAAATATATATGTTGTGCTTTCTTCTACAAAAATTTTCACATGTCAATTGTTGAGACTACCACACATATTAAGAAAGAAGCCCCCTTAGTGTCTCTTCCCCTCCTTTGTGCCAACATTTTGGATGACTAATGTTCCTCCAGTCTTTTCTTGACTGATTTTGAACGGTGTTCTGAATTATAAATTTTGGTTTGTATTTTTACTTTTCAATTTGACCTTATTATTCATTTTGAAATTGAAATCACTTATCTCTTTGCTCAAATAAACATTCACAGTTGTTTCAATGTGCAAGGAATGTGGGATGTGGAAGGTCCAAAGGATGGTATCAAGTGCAATCAATGGCTTGCAGAGTGACCACTTTGTGTGTGCAAACATTGTAACAACGTGCTACCACAACTAGTTTGGAGAATGTTGACAATGTGCCTCATTGAAGCGTTATTGGAGGGGACTCTTGAGCTACATAGGCAAAATGGGATTTGCAAGAGAATATAGAATACCATGCAAGAGAAGATGTCCCTTCCACTTACCAATAAAAAAGCACTCCAACACAAAAAGCTCCTCATGTGATAGAGGAAGATACGCATATGGAAGACATGGTAAGAGATTTTTTGGCACACAAAGAGGATGCGTGCAAGGAGGAAGATTTCCCGTGTGAACATGATGCAAAAGAGGAGAAATACGGGTTGTTGAAGGCCTAAGAAATACTCAAATCAAGTGACCGCCTAAAAAATCACATCATGTATCTATTTCAACCACCATTTGTCTGCTTAAGGCCTTAATACCTACTTTAGGATCCTACCAATCACCTGAAGACACCCATACTATTGCATTGGGCTACTCGTAGCCTCAACCAACTTTGGTTGAACCAACACCATGCATGGACTTCCAACAGAGCAATGGGGAGGGTTTCACTTTTCTGCCCTACAAGGATATGTATACATCAATTCAAGGGTTCTTAGGATGAATATAAACTTTAACATGTTCATTCACCAATCCATCCTCAAGAGTTACGTCTACCACTTATCACCAAGCACACACAATATGGAAGAGCTGAGCATGTACATGCATGGACCATTATGTGCATCTAGATAGATCCAAAATGCACCTTGGTTCTAAGGTATTTTATGGTTGTCAATGGTATTTTCTAATTTGGTTTTATACTAGTTCATTATTTTCATGTATCCTTACACCTCTATGCCGAAGTACATTCATAATTTGCACTTGGCTTGTTGCAACCAAATATATTTATCCTTTTGTATAGTCATACTATAAAATGAAACACGTTTGAATATGTGCTATTGAAGCTAGTACTTTGATTTGTTTTGTGTGTACTACAACACGTCGTGCAAAAATCGACACACGTTTGAATATGTGCTATTGAAGCTAGTACTTTGATTTGTTTTGTGTGTAATACAACACATCATGCAAAAATTGACATAGATATTGATGAGTTAAAGTTTGTTTTAAGAATAAAAAACCCTGGTATAAGCGTCGGTATGAGCACCGGTATCGTGTCGACAGTATACGCACCAGAAAGCAGGCCGTCAGAATAAGTAATGGAATATGCGTCAGTATTTATGCTAAAATATGTTCCAGAACATTCCAAGGCTCATACCGATGCTTATTACAATGGACATAATAGCGCATATTCCAATACATATTCCGATCGCTCTTCCAATGCATACCGACACATGTACCGGCACCAAATCCTCCAGAGATTTGTCTTTCCATTCCATTCATATTAGTAGTGAAGTAGCTAAGCAGGGGTTTAGTACTCAATAGAGTCTAAAATTCAATGACTTGCTAGATCTATTCCAAAAGGTAAAGAGAGTTGTGAGTGAGATAGCCAAAAGCATTTCATTTGTCATAAAATCTAATATCTACCTATCCTAAATGTTTTTCTCATATTAAACCAATCATTTAATGTGGGAAAATGAATGGGAACAAGAGTTAGAATATAGATATGTGCTTTTAGATTGATCTTAGCACGGGACCAAAAGGAGAGAAGGATACATCTCATTAAGGGTCCAAAAGGGATATGGTCTACCAAAGAGCAATGAGAAGGTATTGGAGCTTACAAGACCTTAGGGTTAGCTTCATTAAAGACCTCCAAAGGTTAGTGTTAAAAGTCCTTAGAACTAGGACCTTTAGGTACGTTAGACCTTAGGCAAGCTAGGCATGTGCTTCAACTGCTTGTAGTGCTTGAGTTGACTAAGGTGATTGAGGTGCTTGTTGTGCTTACTGACCAAGCTTCTTGAGGTGCTTGTCATGCTTGATGACCAAGGTGCTTGTGGTGTCCAAGTCAAAGATGATCCCTACAAAGGAGGGAGCGAGCCCTAAAGGTAGGGGCATGAGAGCGCGCACGCACGCACGCACTCTCTCTCTCTCTCTCTCTCTCTCTCTCTCTCAAAGAAAACCAAGACTCAAGAGGAATTAAAGACACATGTCAAGCACCTACCCATACTGCCCTCATGATGTGCCTAAATCCTATTGGATGGCCTTTAGGGAGGTCCAATGAGAATTTAGATGCATGTGATTAATTAATTAAGCTCTCTCTCTCAAAGGGGGAAAGAAGGACACTTGTCCAAATGCTACTCCTATTGCTTGAAATAACCATAGCTTGTGATTGGTCAGCCGGGCTTGGCAAGGGCCAATAGGGATCAAGCTAGAGTAAAGAGAGAGAGAGAGAGGGGTCGAGGAAGAGACCTCGTTTTTGCTCATATTCTCTCTCTCTCTCTCTCTCTCTCTCTCTCTCTCTCTCTCTCTCTCTCTCTCTCTCTCTCTCTCTCTCTCTCTCTCTCTCTCACACACACACACACACACACACACACACACACACACACACACACTATTACGGCATAAGTTGCACATGCGGTCCTGCAGTCCTGCGGAGGTCTGCACATTGTGGATCAAGAGTCATGCGGTATGCGGCGGCCCTGGTGGCTGTTCTACACAAGATATCATGGGACAGGAGGAGTGTGTGCACCGTTCCCGATCTGCGCTGGTCCCTAGAGCAACGGTTGTATATGGGGGGCATACCTGTCTTTGATGTAACTTACCTTTATGTTATCCATTACATCTGCTGTTGTAACTCTGTGTCCGGATTACATATGAATGAAGCAAGAGGTGTTCTGTGCCTGTGTATTGTGTATTGTCTTCTATCCTATTTCTATGTGTTTGATGTTCACATAATGTAAGGTAGTTTGCGGGTAATCATTCCCGTAATGCCTATTGCTCCTGTGCGGGCAATAGCCATTACATCTGGCGACCACGATGCATTATGGACGACCTGTGATGAATATGCATGCGCACTAGGTCGCAGGGTCCGTCTGACCTTGTGGTTCCAATTGTAGGAAGACGTTGTAGGAAGACGTTGGAGGAGAGGCAGTTCGGATGAATTTGTTTTTTCTTCACCGCCGCAGGCTGAGGAATCTGTATCTCCATCACCAAGCTCGATGCGTGGTAGGCGGTTGCGGCGGGTGAGGCATACTCCACGCAGTCAGTCATGTCCTCCTGTCGTACGTTCACCCTCACCCACACAGGTTGCTCCACCACCGTCTCCGGTAAGCAGTCCAGGGGTGTCTTCGCCACTTGTCCCACCTCCTAGTGCTCGACAGCTTTTTCTAGGAGGAGGTACAGTTGGGCAAGGGATGATGGCACATCCTCAGATTAAGTATAGTTGGTTCCGAGGTCTTTCGAGAGAATACCCGGATGCACATTTGCGTCAATTCAATAAAGCTTATGGATTGAATCATCCTGGGGTGGTGATTCCTCTCCATCAACAATCAGTGTTTGAATCTACACTCTCGGGGAAAGCTGCGAAATGGTTGTCCGAATACCCTGATGATCATTTTCAGACATATGATGAAGGATCCAGAGCGTTCTTACGAAGGTTTAGAACGGAAAAGATAGTCCCTCAACATTTAGAAAAGCTTCGAACGCTGCGGCAGAAGTCGTTGCCAATGGAGGATTACATTGCAAAATTTTGGATGCTTTTGCAGAGGGTACCTCAGGCACAAAGGCCGGCAGCAGAAGTGTTGAATGATTATTTTTTGCGGCGTCTCAACAAGGATCTTAGAATTGCTATGGCAACAGTGGATAAGGTAACTACTCCACTGGATAATGTAATTGCTAGGGCTGTAGTAGCAGGAGGAGCTTTAGAGGATACGGAATCCCCAAAGAAATCAAAGAAAAAAGACAGGAAGAAATCTCATCGGAAGTCGCAAGACAGCGGCAGTGATAGTTCGGAGTCGGAGTCCGCAGCATCAGACTCCTCAGACTTAAGCAACAGCGATTCGGGGAAAGAATCGGAAGAGACACCTCGAAAAAAATCCCAGCGTCACGGGAAAGGTGTTTCATCCGGATCGTCAGAATCTGCTGCGGTGGCTAAAAGTCTGAAGGAACTATGGTGTACCACTACAAGAGGCTATTCATATTAGCGACGCTTACACAGCAACGCTCAAAAAAAAAATTCCCGGCGTCGCTATGAGCGGTGCTATGAGCGTCGCAAATTTCTTTGTAAATTTGCGACGCTCATAGCGACGCCGGCTGGGCTAAAAAAATAACAGAGCGCGCCCAAAAACTCAGATCTCAGATCTAAGTTTTTCGGCGCCCTCAAGCAAGGAGCAGGTAACGCTCTCCCTCTCTCTCTCTCTCTCTCTCTCTCTCTCTCTTTTTCTTCTCCACACACACACACACACACACACACACACACACACGAGGAGAGGAAGAAGAGCCAGGTATGCTCCTTCCCTCTCCTCATTCTCATGTTCCCTTCCCCTCTTTATCTCTCCCTCTCTCTCTCTCACACACACACACACACACATAGTGTTTTTGAGAGAGAGAGAGAGAGAGAGAGAGAGAGAGAGAGAGAGAGAGAGTACAAACATAAACAAAAACGCACACACACATACATAAACAAAGAATGCACACACACGTTGAGAGAGGAAAAGAGAGAGAGAGCATCCATAAACAAAAAACGCACGCATTGAGAGAGGAAAAGAGAGAGAAAACATGCATACGATCCAAAAAAACGCACACACATTGAGAGAGAAAGAGAGAGAAACTAATTTAACGTCGTAGGAAACTAATTAAAATTAAAAGACCTAAAGATCTAGCCGACGAGGAGTTGAACTCAAGACCTATTATTCAAGAGGGAAATGGCATAATCAATCTATCATACTTGGCATGGGTGATAGAAAGGTTATACCATTTATCTCTTTTTATTGGCACACACATCAACACACGCGCACACACACAAGAAGAAGAGAGTTATAATGTCGTAGGAAACTAATCCTAAAAGACGTTAAAGATTAGGTTAGATGTAGACTTACATTAAATTAGATTTAGGTTTATTTAAGTTAAATTAGATTAGATTTAGGTTTATTTTTAATTAGATTTACGTTTATTTACGCTAGATTTAGATTTACGTTATATTAGATTAGATTTAGGTCTCCATAGACTGCGATGCCTGCATGAAGCGGGTGAAGAAAGCCCTCAATGGAATATAGGGTATTGCTGCCTTCACTCATGGTGGGCTCCGTCGATCCAAAAGTACCGGTGAAATGTCTTCAGAAGATAGGGAAGAAGGTGGATCTTCAGGGCGGCAAGAGTCACTACATCCCCGACACAATGACCATCTAGACAACCTCTAGTCATTCAACAGCAACTTCAAATTTAGTAACAAGAGCAAGAACGGTCTAAAGGGCCAATTGCTGTCGTCAGATGTGGATGGAGATGAGGCAGCGTCACCGTCGGAAGTTAACTCTCACATCTTTAGTGATGAGAATGCCAACTCTTGCCGAGTTATGTGAAAAATTATGTGTTAAATCAGTTTTAAGGTTCTTATAATCCCTGTTAGTTTAGTTCTTTGTTTTTTAAATAACATAATTTACGTTAGATTTAGATTTATGTTATATTAGATTAGACTTAGGTTTATTTAGGTTTACCCACACACACACACACACACACAAGAAGAAGAGAGTTTTAACGTCGTAGGAAACTATCCCAAAAGACGTTAAAGATTAGGTTAGATGTAGACTTACGTTAAATTAGATTTAGGTTTATTTTTAGTTAGATTTACGTTTATTTAGATTTACGCTTATTTACGTTAGATCGAGTCCACGCAAGAATTACTTACGGTTTAGGGTTTAGAGTTAGACGAACAGTGAAAAGATCTACTGTGAAAAGATGTTAAGATGCTATGAAGTGCTACAGCTAGAGAAGAGGCAAAGGGGTTTTGTCCACTACATGCAGTATCATGTAGACGTGGGTCTGTAGATTTCTTGTACCCACAAATATAGGTATTGACCAATAAAGACGAGATTATAACCCGGTGGTTCTGATCTCCGTGCACCTCTAGACCGAGGTGTGCGGGGATTGGACATGACTAGAGAATGTGAGGTAAAGAGAGAGAGAGAGAGAGAGAGAGAGAGAGAGAGAGAGAGAGATAAGACGAAGAATGCCAATAGAATATTAAATTTGTTGTCCAGGTTATAAGATTTTTATCCTCATTATGAGTAGTGACGAGGATGTGGGACCGTCCAACCGAAACACCTATCTCTCAACGAGGGTCTTATGTCCTTGTAATCAATGCAAGCATGCTGTGCGATGGAGAAGACGTGTTTCTTTGCAGCACGTTCGCGAATTTGGCGAGTTCAATCCATCTATTATAGTTCGAGTTGTTGCCAATTATAACTCGTCGGACTCTGACGCTGGCCAACAAGCAGCAATCTTGCAACCCAATAGACGTGTTCGCAGGCGCTTTGGTCAAGCAGCATATGTGAGGCCACAAGATGTAGCCTCTGACAGCTCGGGGGATGATCATGCAGAGCACATTCCCAACGAGGCAATGTTTGAGCCCGAGATTGATGAAATGATCGAGACGATCATGGATTTAGAAAGGCTTATCTATGATGATATGAAAAGTGAAGCCGATACGCCATTGTATAATGGATCACGTATGTCTAGATTGAAAGCACTCCTGGTTCTTCTCAACATGCAGGCAAAGATTGGATGGAGTGACACTAGCGTCACAGCGCTTTTCAGGTGATCTATTACAATTAGTTTACTTTAATAAAACTCTAAATGTATAATGATCTGATAGATTTTTACACGACTGTATCGTATTTTTATGTTGTGTAGATTGCTGAAAGAGCACATACTACCAGCCGACAATGTGATGCCAGATTCCCGAGATGAAGCAAGAAAGATTTTGCAAAACTTGGGGATGGATTACAATTCTATCCACGCTTCTCCTAATGACTGCATTCTTTTCAGAGGGGAATACATAGACATGGAGAAGTGTCCGAAATGTGATTCCGAAAGATATCGAGTAGATCTCCACGGGACAAAAATTCCACAAAAGGTTTTGCGACATTTTCCTCTGCTTCCTCGCATCAAGCATTTCTTCGAATGTAAGTCCATGGCCGCCCTAGCATCATGGCATGAGGAGAATAAATCTTCGGATGGTGTGCTACGAATTCCTGCAGATTGCGCAGCCTGGAAACATATAGATGGAACATGGTCGGATTTTGCCAGGGAAGCTCGAAATTTGCGCTTAGGCCTGGCTATGGATGGCGTAAATCGATTTGGTCAAAGATCAACATCTTACAGTGTATGGCCCGTTGTCATCTTCAACTACAACATTCCCCCGTGCTTGTCTGCATGTTTGAGAAACATTTTCCTACTACCATGCTAACCATTCAGGTGCATCTTCTTGTTCACATAGTTGATGAGGTGGAAATAGCTGGCACAGTTCATTCCAGATGGATGTTCTTCTTAGAACGTTTCATGAAAACGCTTAAGGGATATGTGCGTCAAAAGGCACGTCCGGAGGGTAGCATGGCAGAAGGTTGGTTGGTATCAGAGTCCCTAGTGTACATTGGAGAGTGGCTAGACGGATTTGATAAAGCCCGGGACACGCTATGGCAAAACATAGATGATGAGCGCATATCTGGGATTGTCATGTGCAATCTCGGTGTTGAGAAGAAGATGACGGAAGATCTAGAGGCTAAAATCAACCGATTTTGCATGCTTCACAATCCAGTGATAAAAAAGTGGATTTCACAATATGAGGATGCAAAGCAAGAGCGACAAACGGCACGAATCGGGGAAGACGACCACCGATGCACTATCCGACGGTTCTGGAGAGCCTACCAACCTTCATGAGCTTAAGATGGTTGCACAACCAATTGAAAAGCGCACAACAATGCGCTGACGAAGTGACTGAGGAAGAGTGGGAGTACTCTCGGGGTTGCGCGACCAAGGTAAGTTTGCAATGTACGCCTAGCAAGTGACTTTATTTATAAACGTTTGAACGGCCACTCATAATCTTTGTTCGTTGTAGTATAAGTCATACACAGCAGCATGGTGTAAAGGTCGACATTTTAGGGTGGAACGAATCGACAAAAAGCGTTTTACTCAAGATTGTGGAATCATGGCAAAATTTGAACAGTCTAGTCGACGACGTTCCTCTGATGCAGATCCTGTGGTGGCGGAACTCACTTACTTCGGCACGCTGCAAGAGATTTTGAGGATCGATTACAGAGGATTTTTTGTCGACTTGTTCGACGTGCAATGGTTCAAGATAATCATGGAGGGTCGCAACGCTACTGTGCGTAGAGGAGAGTCTGGTTTTCTTGAGGTGGATTCTACTAAGAAATGGACTGACCTAAGAGACACTTTCGTACTACCCGAGCATTGTGAACGAGTAGGTATGTAAATAGTTAACATCCCCCTTTTACAAGTTATGTGCTTAAAAGCTCTCATGTAAGTTATGTGGCTCTGGCAGGTAATATTTCATCCTACAAAGTCTACATCAAACTGGTGGCACGTCATAGAGGTAGCCCCTCGTAGTGCAAGGACGTATGAAGGCTACCATGTGCCAATCACAACGGCATCAATGGAGGAGATCAGAGAAGATGCTCAATCAGAAGCCGCTGCGGTGGTGCCAGACGAGCATCAAGATGCTACTACTCTATATGGGATGCATGCAGAGGAGCTACAAAGTGAAACGGAGGATATGTGTTTAAACGGAGAGCTCTATATAGATATAGGAAGTTATGCTGAGTTATGCGAGGATGAGAGAGAGATCTCTTAAAGCCACAAATATTGTATTTGAACAATTTTGCTCCGTGTTGTAAAAGCTCTGGCTCTCTAAGTACCTTCCATGGTGTATAACGCTCTTTTCTACTCGCGCTCACATCTTTTGATTGAAAATTCTGAGTTTTCGACTTGCCTCTTCTATCACTCAATTCATTGCGTCATTGTATTTATATGCATCATTACGTCATTGTATTTAATGGTCTTTGCGTCATTGTCTACTCTATTCATTCAATATTAAGTTTAAGTATTCGTGTGTTTAATGCAGGTATGGATGATGACGAGTTTCTTTCTTCTTTGTCACCGCAGCAGAGAAAGTGGTACGTGGAGCATCATCGCTTTGGCGCATCATCGCGCGTTCCTACTCCATCCGCATCTCCCTCTCTTTCGGAGCATTCGGCGCGCTCCGAAGCTTCGGCGTCGACGAGACGAGCTTCACACTCGTCTAGACACCGGCGCTCTAGTGGTGGCGGTGGCGGTTGTTGTGGGGATTCCGCCACCGATGCCTCCACACCGCCTCGTGTTCGACGAGGCTCTTTACCCTCCCCTTCTTTGCCCGCCCCCACACCAGCCACAGCATCGCCATCTACGCCAGGTTTTGCACGGCTGACTGTTCCTAGCAGCTACACACCTCTACCTACTCCGCCAGGAGCCACCCCACTCGACACTCCTCGCTTCGGGGCCCAGACGCCGGTGGAGACACCTGACGTCCGTACCCCCATCGACACGCTGCTAGAGACCCCTGTCGGGACACCCAGGTTCACGCGTCACCGGCCAGAGGGCTTGTCTTACTCCGTCGACTTCAGCGGCGGCATCATCATGGATGATGACGGCAAGAAGGTGATCTCGCGCATGCGTGGTCTTTGCTCTCAGCTGTTTAGACACTACATACTAAACAAATGGAGTGAAGTACCAAGTGATTTAAAAGCCAGAGTCATTAGCATACTTCATGATGAGTTTCCCGTTCCAACACGGGATCAGCGCTTCAATGAAGACCTGATGAAGATTCGAATGCGCGAATACTACAAACACAAGCGTTCCGAAGTGCAAAAAGCAATCAAGCATGGGTGGAACAGGCCAGATTGGCTGGCCAAAGAAGATTGGAAGAATGCGAAGAAAGCAGCGCGCGAGAATCCCGACAAGTGGAAGCAACAAAAGGATGCAGCCAGAGCGTGAGTAGAGGCAGGGAGCTCGCACCACTTGGGGAGCGGTGGATGGGCATCATTTGAGGCCGATTTTGTAAGTGTTTTCGCATTGCTCTTTATGTTCGATAGTTTAGGGTTTATGAGTTTTTTAATTCTAACATAATGAAATCTTTGTATATTTTGACAGTGGTCGATGACAGGATGAGATCCCACACCGTACGAGCGCGAGTACGCAGGCAGGAAGGGCTTAAACGCCCTGATGGACATTCTCAGTTCTCGCGGCGGCATGGTTAGTATTAGGGTTTACTCTTTTCTATTTTTTGTATTGTTTTATAAATGTCGTTATATGTTTATACTTACTGAAAGCTGTCTTATTGTCTTTTTTTGCAGAATCCGACAGATACGCCGCTCGGACGCGATGAGACGTCTGACTAGACGACGTCAGTTTAGCTGTAGCTAGATAGCATTAGTTTAGGGTTTCTCATAGCTTATGTATCATGAGACGGATTTTATACGTCTTTTTGAACCATGTATATTATTACATTTGTCACCGTAGTTCCTTTTGCCAATCAATTCTTTATGCCTATGATGTTGTACAATTGTCATTATTACATTTGCCAATCAATTCATTTTGCCTATGATGTGTACAATTGTCAATTTTGCAAACAATGCGTCTTGTCGGTGACTATTTTGGGTCTATTATCTACCCTTGCATTTTTTTTTAAAAGTGAATCAAGTACAATATGGTTGATGGGTGGCAGGGCATTCAATGCCCTGTCACCAAAAAAAAAATCTCTCGGGCGTCGCTATAACCGTCGTTATTTATGGCTCTGTAGCGTCACTATGAGCGTCGCTATAGTCTTCTGTGTAAACGTCACTATAACCGTCGCTATGACCGTCGCTATATAGAGACGCTCATAGCGACGCTTATAGCGACGGTTTTAGCGACGCCGGGGGTTATAAAAACCCAGTGTATTTCCGTCGCTAACAGCGTCACAAGAGCACACAACCTCTTGTAGTGTACCCAGTGTTGGACTCCGGGCCATGCTTCTCAGGAGTGCGCAATGAATCAGAAGTGGTGTGCGATTTGCACGACCAATACTCATAATACAGTGGAATGTTATTTTAATGGTCGGGGTTGTCGGAGTCGAGGAGACTCTTCTACTACATGGCAACAACCACAGACAGGGTAGGGACAAGAGCCTGCTGTGGTGATGGCTCATGCTCATACATCAGAGACGCCTTTGCAAGGTCAAGCAGGAGGACGGGGTCAAGGGGGAGGACGAGGTCGCGGAAGAGGTGGCCAAGATCCTAATCGCCCCAAGACATGCCTTTTCTGTTTAGGGGATGGGCACTGACGATCTGAGTGTACTGAAGCTATGGAATATGATCGGAAGAAGCAGCAACGCGCTGCAGGGAAACAGCCTAGTGTGGCTATGGTTCAGATTTAAGGATTGGAGGAGTTTGATCCAGTGGTTTCATTAATCACGCGATTGGGTAAAAATGTGGTTCCAACACTCAATGTAAAGATTCTGGATTGGACGGCTCAGGAAGAAGTGCGGAAAAAGACTGTGTCCTGGTTGCCACAGTCCGCACCACCATTGAAATCATCAGGACCATTGACCGTGGGCCTGGAAATAAGGGAAGGAAAAGCTGGAAATAAGGATGATATTAGAGAAGAAGAGGATTGGAATTCAAATTGGAAAGAGGTCCTCACGTCGCCAATACAAGTACCTCTAGGTTCATTACTGAAATTGGTCTCGAATTTTCATAATGCATCGCTGCGACAAAAGTCCACAGAGCTGAGAGACGTCGCCATCGGGAAAGTTGAAAGCGAGGAGGATGATTCAGTCCCGTTGCCGGCAAATAGGATCATGGATACCCGCATTCCGGAGCTTTCAGTTAGATACCATGGAACATACATTGACAAGGTACTATTGGATGGAGGAGCGAGAGTCAACATTATTACTCCAGCAGCTTGTGAGCGTTTTGGACTCAGTGATTGGGAGCTTGCACCCTTTGTAGTTCACATGGCAGATCAAAGAAGAGTGCAACTAGTGGGGTTACTTTGGGGCATTGTCTTGGATGTGGCGGGCTTATCTTTTGTCGTTTCTTTAGTAGTCTTGAATATTGAGGATCATAATCAGGATTATCACATTATTTTGGGGAGACCCTGGTGACAACAAGCGAGGGTAAAGCATAATAGGTAAGCAAATATGCTTACAATAAAAAAGGGTAGAAGGAAAGTGCGGGTGATGTTGGGAACATGCAGACAACCAATTCAGGCAGCATGGCTTGTGATAGCAGAAACAGTAAATATGGTGGAAGGATTAGAAGAGGATGAAGAGGAGCAATTTCTGAAAGCTAATCCGGATTAGGTTTCTTTATATCTGGCGGATATTTCTCTGATTCCGAAGGGGAACTCGGTGGGGGTTTCAGGAACTTCAGCAGGAATAGGGGAGCAACAACAGGCGTTTCCAAGTCCTGAATCATCGGAGGATGTTATTCAGTAAGAACGTGCATTTGAGGCGCAGATGGAGAAAATAACAATGGTTAAAGAAGATGAATTAGAGAAGGTCTTTCTTGGGGAGCAAGCGGAGTCGCAACCCATCTACATTAATAAGCAGCTTGAGGCAAGTTTCAGAGGTGATTTGATTAAGTTGCTGATAGAATTTAAGGATTTTTTTGCATGGGAATATGCGGATATGCAGGGATTCGATCCTAAGTTTTATCAGCATACGATAAATCTGAAACCGGATGCGGTGCCAGTGAAGCAGCACTCATATAGGATGAATCCGAATGTGGCAAAGCAAGTTAAGATGGAAATTGATCATCTTTTGGAGGTGGGTTTTATTACCCCTATTAATAATCCGGAGTGGATTTCTCCAATTGTGGTCGTACCAAAGAAAAACAAGCAAATTCGAATTTGTGTGGATTACCGGAAATTGAATGCGGCTACTGTTCCAGATCCTTTTCCTCTTCCATTTCTGGATTCCATTTTGGATGATGTAGCTGGACATGAGATGTATAATTTTCTGGATGGGTTTAGTGGATATAACCAAATAAGAATGGCATTGCGGGATCAGCCAAAAACAGCTTTTATTATCGCATGGGGTGTGTTTGCCTGCACAGTGATGTGGTTCGGATTGCAGAATGCGCCTTCAACTTTTCAAAGGGATATGTTTCAAATTTTTGGTCCTTATTTGACGGATTTTATGAGAACTTTTTTGGATGATCTCAGTGTTTTTGGAGCGCAATTAGAGCACTTGAAGCAATTACGGTTATGCTTTATGAAATGCAGAGAGGTGAAATTCAGTTTGAATTCTTTAAAGTGTGCATTTGCTGTTTGGAGTGGCAGGCTATTGGGGCATATAATTTCCGAGGATGGTATTTCCATGGATCCGGATAAAATAGCCGCAATTATGGAAGCACCTCCACCGGTGAACCAGAAACAGTGTCAGGTTTTCCTTGGTCAAGCCCGTTGGCATGGGAGGCATTTGCGGTTTGTCGTGCATTTGGCAATCCCGATTACTCAAGCAGCGCATGCTATAGATTTTGAATGGACGTAGGAATGTGATCTGGCTTTTCGGAGATTAAAAATTCAGCTATTCAAAGCTCCGATTATGCTTCTTCCGAATTGGGGTCATGATTTTCATGTGTTTGTGGATGCTTCGGATCGAGCTATTGGCAGTGTGTTGATGCAAGAACAAGTCAAGGATGGTTCCAACCTGTCTATTATGCCAGCAGACGATTATCATTTGCAGAAAGGAATTATTCAGTAACCGAAAGGGAATGTTTAGGGATGATTTATTCAGTGAAGAAATTCCGGCACTATCTGTTGGGCCGACGTTTTTTCTTCCATGTGGACCATTCGGCTCTTTTATACCTGGTACGTCAACATAATTTGACGGGAAGATTGGCCAGATGGGTGCTTTTGCTACAGGAATTTGACTTTGAGGTCATACATCGTCCAGGGGCTCAGCATGCAGTGGCTGACTACCTATCCAGGTTAGATTCCGGTGAGCCGCTGCACGGGTGTAGCTTATGAATTTCCGGATGCGTCTCTGTTTCTAACAGGTGTGGTTGTAGAGGATACAGCAGTTTCGCAACAGGCAAGGGTCATCCCTAGCATCCCATGGACATGGTATGAGGAGATGTTTCATTTTCTCGACAGTGGCGAAATGCCTTCCTTCTTGTCCAATCATCAGAGGAAACGTATGGCTATCAGAAGCAGGAATTTTGAGATTATTATGGGGAATCTCTATTATCGTACGGTGGCGGATTTATTACTCAGATGTGTGCTACCACAAGAGCAGGAATTGGTTTTGGAGGAAGTCCATACCGGTATTGCGGGAGGCCACTTTGCAGCATTAATCACGGCTCAAAAGGTTCTCCAATCTGGATTATGGTGGCCTACATTGTTTCAGGATGTGAGAAATTATGTGCAACAGTGTGATGTGTGTCAACGGATGGGGCAACCTACCAAACGGTCCAGAATGCCTTTTCAGCCGGTTTTGCCCTTGGAGCCGTTTCAAAAGTGGGGATTGGATGTTGTTGGACCTTTTAAACCAGTTGTAGCTCACACGGGTAAGAAGTATATTTTGACAGCCACGGATTACGCTACCAAATGGGTGGAGGCATAGCCCTTGAGAGATAATACTGCAGTTTCTGTGGCTGGGTGCTTATATAAGGATATCTTTTCCAGATATGGCTGTCCTATTGAGCTGGTTAGTGATCGGGAAAGTCATTTTTTGAATAAGGTGATGGAGAGAATGCTACGGTTTTATTTTGTATTGCACAGGAAATCCTCTCCATATTATCCTCAGTCGAATGGGCAAGCAGAATCAACTAATAAGCAATTGATTCGGATATTAACAAAGTTAGTGAATATGCATAGAACCGATTGGGATGTGAAACTTCCTTCCACCTTATGGGCCTATCGGACAGCTTATAAAGTGGCAACAGGATTGACTCCTTTTAAGTTGGCGTTTGGCATGGAAGCAATCACCCCAGTGGAGCATGTGATTCCGAGTCTGCGGATGCTGATTGCGGATCGGCTTCTTCCGGAAGATTCTGTTATTTATCGTTTGGATGTTTTGCAGGAACTAGACGAAGAGCGGTTGCATAGCTTTGCGGTGCTACAGGATCTGCAGTCCAGGCGAAAAAAATGGCTGGATCGCCCGAAAGCACGGCAATTTGTTTGGGGACAGTTGGTCCTTGTCTTTAATTCCCGCCTTGGGAAGATCCCTGGGAACCTTAAATTACAGTGGTCAGGACCATTATGGATTTTTCAAGCATGCGGGCCCATCTATTTTTATTTGGCGGATTTGTGGGGGGAGGTAATTTCTATACCGGTCAATGGTTTCAGACTACGCCATTATGTTTCACCTACCCCGATTCAGTGCCCCTTTGCTGTGGTACAAGAGCCGGAAGCCGCCCTAATAATGATTGGGGATTCTTTTGCATGCAATCTTGGAAAGCGGGAAAGGAGATATGATGGTTGCGACACCGTGGCTCACCCTATTTTGGGAACTCATTGTGAGAGGGTTACTGCATGCAGACGATTGTTTTTGTGCTTCTCCTGTTTTGTGTATCGCGCATTCTTAGCTCAATATTCTCTGCTCCTGCATCTCATCGTCGCCATGACGGCTTCTCTTCTGCAATGCATCCCCTTTACTCCAGTCCATCAGTTAGCGCTTCACCGAGTGGATGCCTGGCTGCAGGATTTGCGGCTACGATCACCAACTTGGATTGGCAAGGGATACTTGTTCACCCGCAGGCCGCAGGTTTGATTGAGGAACTTGCTGTTGGAGATATGCTGGAGCTTAATAACCAACAGATTCAGCTGACGGCAGAAAGAATTTCAAGGTGTTGCTGTTTGTCCAATGATGGAGTCGTACGAGCATCTCATGTGATTCCTGTTGCCGATGTCGAGCAGGAATTTGGATTGAAAGTGAAAGGTGAATATAATCTTTCAGGGTTAACAGATGTAGCGATAAGGAATGCGTACAGATGGTTTCTCGAGGCAATTTGGCTACAAGCCAAAACGTATACCATCTCAACCAAAGCGAGAAATGTGTTGCATTCGGCCAACTTTGGGGCGGTTGTCAGAGAGAGACTGGTGGCAGAATACCAAAGAGTGGTGGCACAACTGGGGTGAAACACCCCAACCAACACAAAAGTCGGCCAGCTATTGACACTGATCTTTCCCTTGAGAGAATTTTTCCCTCTCGCCCTACGTCCTCTATGCCATTTTGAAGATGACAGATTGGTGGTCCAAGGGACTGTTGCACCTCTGTCGCAAACCCAGAGTTTGGCAGTTCCTAGGAAACACAGTAGAATGTTGGTAATGAGGATTTTCTGGGTCCATCGACTGCAGTGGTACCCTCTTGAGCACAAGAGATGGCCACTGCAGGACCAGCAACCCGCAAGGGCGGATGGGAGGAACAACAGTTTTCTACACCACCTCCTACGACTGCATCGCATGTGCCGGAGGATTCTGCGGTGGCACGTTGGAGACGCCGAATGCAGGAAAGGGTGGTAATTGCTACTCCGCCTAGGACAAGATCTCCGGCTGCGGACATTCCCTCGCAACCGAAAACTTTTGGAACCACCAGTGTGGCTGATTCGACGGGAGGTACTCTTCCCCCAGTGCTACCATGGGAGGCAACGGCAGCAAACCCTGCTGACCAAATACAAGCGTGCTGCACTTTTTTGAGCAGACTTGCGGAGTCTATTCGTGTGGCCTGGCCAGCCCCCGCAACAGAGGGTAGAGTTAATGAGCTGGAAACGCAGGTAACGGCTTTGCAGGCTCGCATTTCCAATTTGACCAATCAAAATGAAGATTTGACTGCAACGGCTCGCCAGCAAAATGAAGAAATACAAATGCTTAAGGGGGCTAATGCTGCGTTTGTGGCTTTCATTCAAGATGAACTGCTTCAATTGCGAACGTAGCATAGCCTTGCCTCATACTTAGCCTCGCATCCTGGTGATGTCATGATCAATATAAATGATTTGGATGCTTTGGCAGTGGAGATGCAACAGGATCTCCACATCTTTTTGGAAAATCAACTACAGAGCTGGAGCACACGATTATCTGTTGAGGTGAGAGCACAGCCACCAACTCAACAGGTTGCGATGCAGCAACCTGAGTCATCCAACACTGATAGAGGTAAGCGTGTTGTTCCAGAAGGTTTTGATATTGCTGATTGGGCGCAAGCTACAGAGGATTGTGCTGAGGCCCAGGCTCATGTATCTCGTTTGCAGAAAATGATTCGTCGATTTCGTAAGGAGCGGCGCAGGGTGTGTTTTTGGGTGGAGACTTTGGCTCACTCTTTCTCCCTCAGTCTACCCCCATGTCCTCCATTTTGGTCTGCTCTCAATAGATACCTCTCTCGCTATTATCCTCTACATACGCCTCTTGCTCCTTTGGCGCAGGCGCTGCAGTCTATTTCTTTTGCCGACACAGTTTATTCCCCGGGCTCCTTGGCCGGAGCACACTGAGATAGATCCACATCTTTTGGATGAGGTCTATCGGGCCCATACTGCATATTTTAGAGGCTTTGGATACATTGACATTTCCTCTTCACCAGAACAGGTCGAAGATCAGCAATCGGAACCTTCCAACCGGAGGGGCTGAGTGTGGGTTCGCGTGATCCACCGTGCGTGCCAGGTGTTACGGCATAAGTCGCACGTGCGGTCCTGTGGAGGTCTGGACATTGCGGATCAGGAGTCATGTGATATGCGGCGGCCGTGGCGGTAGTTCTACACAAGATATCATGGGACATGAGGAGTGTGTGCACCGTTCCTGATCTACGCTGGAGCAGCGGTTGTATATGGGGGGCATACATGTCTTTGATGTAACTTACCTGTATGTTATCCATTACATCTGTTGTTGTAACTCTATGTCCGGATTACATATGAATGAAGCAGGAGGTGTTCTGTGCCTGTGTATTGTGTACTGTCTTCTATCCTATTTCTATGTGTTTGATGTTCACATAATGTAAGGTAGTTTGCGGGTAATCATTCCCGTAATGCCTATTGCTCCTGTGCGGGCAATAGCCATTACACACACACACACACACACACACACACACACACATAAATACATTCTCTCATTGTGTGGAGCAAGAACTCCATCTCCTTCTCCAAGCTTGATAAGTAGAGAGTCTACACCAACACCTCTTGGCAATGGAATGATGCAAATCCAACCAAGATTCAATCTTGGCATGATCATCTTCTCTATCATCTATATTACTATGCTAAGCTAAGCTCCAAGAGTAATCTATGGTGAGGAAAATACTTCTTTCTCATATGCTACTTCTTCTTCCTCCTCCCTTCCCTCACTCCCTACTAGCTCTCTCCACCTTTGAAGGTGCTTGAGGTCTTGGGATTCAGGCCGGGGACAAGTTAATGCTTTTACAAGTTAGTTACGGGCATAATATTGGTGCATGAAGCTTACCATCTTCATGGAATCAACAAGGTCTCAAGGAACACAAAGTATGTATTGTATCAAGTCTCTCTTCATGGGAAAATCTATAATACAAAAGCCTTTTGGAGGGGGGACCGGCTCCAAGTAAATCCGGTCCTCAACTATTGTCAATTTCTCTAATTCTCTCTCTCTTTTGCAAGTATTGTTCATGCCAAGCTAAATAGGTATAATGTTCATTTTTCTACCTTTAATCAAGTACTCTCCTTATGCTCTTTAAGAATTCTCTTAAGGAAATTCTCACTATTGTTACTTAAATTCCGCTACAATCAATGCTATTGGCCATACTCCACTACATCATTGTTTTGATTTTCTCATTACTTTTAGAGTGTTATACCATTTTTCGTTACGACTTTTGTTTGCAATGTTTTGTTTGTTTTTGTTTCATGTTTGTTTTTAACACATAGGAGTAGGTAAGTAGAAATCATCACCATTAAATTGGGCTGAAAAGTTCAGGGCAAAAAGGGCTCAAAACCATATTTTGGGCAAAAACGACCATAACTCTAAAATTTTGGAAATTTGATGGTAGATACTTAAAAGCTGATCAAAACTCAAAAAATTGGTGATCAAGGGCCTCAAAATACTCATCAAAAGTAATCTAAAAAGTTTCAGCAAATTCTATGGAGGGACATGGATCACCATCCATGTACTCGAGAGACCCTTTTCGAAGAAAAGTGGCAAGTGACACTCTGTAGCAGTATAACATTGCTTTGCGAAAGCTTAGGTGCAAAAAATGTTCTAAAATCATATCAAAATTGACAAATAGGGCAACAATAGCAGAAACAGGGATCTCAGACACAAAATTGGGCATATCTAGAGATCTTGTGATCTAAATCTAAAAATTATTGGGGATTAGCTTCAAATCAGCATAGACAACGAGCTGACAAAGTTTCATGTCAAAATGAGGCCAAACTTGGATCACAATCCATGTACCTAATCATAGTTTTTGGCTAAGATTTGAGTAGTAGGTAGCTGAGACTTAAACAAACACTTTTTCCAAAGAGCACATTGGCAAAAAAAGCTGAAAAAAGTGGTCCAAAGAGAAAAAATCAAAATCTAGTCAAAAATCATAAAGCAAACACCAAAATTTACATTTGATTAGCAAAAAGTGATCCAAATTCAAAAAGGCTTAAGGAGCTAGCTACAAACATCATAAGCTATCAGCTCACCGAATTTTGGGTCTAGAAGTGATGGAACATGGATCCCGATCCATGCACCTCATCTAAGCTTTTGAACAAAAACTATACCAATTTTGTAGCAGAAACCATTGTGAGAAATACTTCCCAAATCAAGGTAGCCAAAACAACTCAAAAAGTGGGTCAAAAGGGCCCAAACACTCCCAAGGTAAAAAGTTCCATGACAAGTCCAAGGTTTCACTTTTGGTTGACATTTTCTTGTCCAAATCCAAAAAGATTTTTGGGATAGCATAGAAATACCTTCATCTATAAGTGGTTCAAATTTAGAGTCAAAAGCTCTCCAAACATGGATCGCGATTCATTTACTTTTTCCAAAATTTTGAGCCAAAACTTACTCACCTTGATCTACATGCTATTCCTATCCTAAGCCCAAAGTTTCATCTCATTTTGATATCAAAACCCGAGTCAAAATCCCAAAATTGTGCAAGTACTCTGAGATGGTGCAAACGTTGACCTAATTTCCAAACCAAAGGCTCAAAGCCAAAAAGTTTGATACCATAGCATCTACTATTCATGTTGATCCTTAACCTAAAACTTTTCCAGAGTTTATCACATATACAAGGAAACATATCACCAAGTCAAATTTTGGAAACAAATTGAGAAAATTTGGATCAAAAGGCAACAAAATAGAAGACAGATCGAAAACTACCTAGTAGACCTAGGATTGGGCATTTGACCTATCAAAACATTTCCAAATGTTAAAAAAAGATATAGCTTGTGGACATAGAGTGTAACAAAATCCCCAAAGATCAAGTCCAAATGTGGTGGAACACGGATCATAATCCATGTACCCCAATCTCAAAGTTTGGTGAAAATTAATACAGAGCTTGCATATGACCTTGTCTAGCTACTGTCAAAATTTGACAGAGCAAGATGGATCGCAATCCATGTACCTCTTCATAGTGGGGGTATCTGACTTGATGAGCATGTAGATACACTTGAGTACATCTCATATCTCATGTTTGATCTAAAAATACCTTCGAGAGGCCAAGATACAAGTGAAAGCTCATGTGTCCTAATCTTGAGGTTTTTTTGAGTGCTATTTCAAGTGAAATTCACCAAAATTTCTCTATCTTTTGATACACAACTCTAAATTGAGTCAGGTTTCCTAATTCCAAATTTTTAGGGTACCCAAGACTAGTTTTCATAGACCAAAGGATCACAAAGACTTAAGAGACCTGACCAGGGACAAAAAGGAATAAGTTACACTATGCCAAGGTGGGCTTGTCAAAGAATATCTTGAGAGTATTGAGTGAATCTTAACCATGACAAATCATCCACCACCAGGGTTTTCTGCTCAACTCAGAGATATGTAAACCATAAGAAATGTTGCAACACCCTCGATAGTGGGATTGAGAGAAAACGTCAAGATGTATCAAACATACAACACCACACCTCAAGGCATGGCTCATGAATCTTTGCCATGTGATTATAAACCTTATTGGAAAAACCACGCCAGTGATTATACACCTTAACTCAAATGCGTGTGCCTGGAAATATGAGAGCAAAAATTAATGGAGACCTAAAGGAGATGCATTCCTTAATCAACAAACCCAACATGAGATTCATCAAAACCAACAAAGCCACGAGAGTTCTAAGAGTCTCTAAAAGATCCTAATGTTTCATTAAACCTAAATGGTAGGAATCAAGCAGAGTTGACTTGTCTAATTTTCTAAAAGGATTCCAAGATGTGTTCATCGATGATATCCCTATGGACTTACCTGCAAAACGAGGGGATGATGAACATCGTAGGGAGCTCCTTCCAAGAAGCTCACCACCTAACAAGCATCCTTATCGAGTCTCTCAATCTCAACAAGAGGAGATCATGAGGCAAGTACAGGAATTGGTAGACAAAGCGATGGTGAGGCGTATTTCCTCTCCCTTTTTGTTTTCCATTTCTTTTAGTGCAAAAGAAAGATGGTACATACCATATGTGCGTGGACTATCGACGAGCACTAAACCATATCACTATCAAAAACAAATTTCTCGTACCCCATGTAGAAGATTTCTTTGATAAGCTCCATGGATCTACCTACTTCAGTAGGATTGACCTTAAAAGTGGCTATCATCAAATAAGGATAGTGGATGAAGATATCCTACAGACCGTGTTTTGCACAACCTTTGGTCTTTATGAATATCTAGTCATGCCTTTTGGCTTGGCTAATGCACCAATACGTTCAATTATCTAATGGAGAAAATTTTTAGACCTTATCGCAAATTCACTGGAGTGTTCTTTGATGATATCATCATCTACTCCAAGTCTTTGGAGGAACATAAGCAACATCTCCAAGTGATCTTTCAAGCATTGAGGGAGAACAAGCTTTTTGTCAAGCAAAAGAAAAGCAAATTTTTCCTTCAAGAGATTCAATAACTAGGTCATATTATCTCTCAAGATGGTATCCATATGGATCCATCAAAGTTAGAGGTAATAAAAGCATGGCCTAACCCAAGGAACCTACATGAGCTAAGAAAATTTATTGGTATGTGCGCATATACTATAGACGCTTCATAGCAAAATTCTCTCAAATAGCAGGACCACTACATGACTTAACTAAGAAGAATGTTAAATATGTATGGACTACTAAGGAGAAAAATGCTTTTGATAAGCTCGAGCCTATTGGGGACTCCATTTATCCTACGAACCAACCACCAAAGTCTCAAGTATTTCATGACGCAAACCAAGCTTTTCTACAAACAAATGAGGTGGGCAAATTTTCTTTCGCAATTTAATTTCCATATTGCTCACATTGCTGGTAAGCACAATCAAGTGGTTGATGCACTTTCACGAAGACCAAAAGTTAATGCGGTGTCTATAGCTACTCACAATGATCTATCCTCTATGATAGATAAGTATGCTACTGACCCTGACTTTAGAGACATAATGTTAGCCCTTGCTTTGGGGAAGAAAGAGGAACCATTCACCTTGCAGGATGGTTATCTTCTCCACAAAAATAGCTATGTGTTACCCATTCCCTTCGTGAGAAAGTTATGTATGAATACCATGCTCCTCCCTATGCAGGGCATAGAGATATTCAACCTACTCTTCGAGGACTAGAGACGTATTTATATTGGCCTACCATGAAAGTGGACATACAAGGGTATGTTTCAAAATGTGTAGTATGCCAAAAGATCAAGTATGATCAGGGAAGCAACCTGGATTACTCCAGCCATTGCCTATCCCAAATTCACCATGGGAGAGTATATCCATGAATTTCATCTTTGGATTGCCCAAGTCTATCCATGGGATTACGGGAATATGGAAAATAGTCGACAGGTTTAACAAGCAAGCACAACAAATCACCTCAAGCACCTTAGTCATCCAGCAAGACTAGCACCTCAAGCACCTTAATCAAGCACGACAAGTACCTCAAGCATGACAAGCACCTCAAGCAGGACAAGCACCTCCAGCTTGGGTCGGGTTCCCACCTCAAGCATAGTCCTAGCTTACCTAAGGTCAATGGACTTTTACACTCATTATTGGAGGTCTTCAATGAAGCTTACCCTAAGGTCTTATGCTCCATTGGTTAGCCTTGCTCTTTGATAGACCCTCTCTCATTTGGGTCGCTTTACCATTGGCCCCATGTTGAGATATATCTATAAGCACATGTATATATCTTAACCCTTGTTCCCGTTTATTCTTCCACATTAAATGATCAGTTTAATATGAGAAAATCATTTGGGTTGGTTAGATATTAGATTTTATGACATTTGTACTCTATTATTTTTTCTGGCTTGTGTATCTACACTGTGTGTAAATCTTGATTCCATAGTAGCAGGTCAATTTCCAATATTAGCCACCTTTCATCATGCATACTAGCTAGATAATATGATCTCTAGGCACCTACGGATAAAGAGAGTGCATTCTACTCTCTCCAAGTCATATTAGCATGGTACTCTAACGAACTTGGTATAACAAAACTTAAAATATTATCATAATTAGGGGTTAGTAATGTTGTTAGTTAAGAAAAATTTAAGAGAGAAGCTTGCTTATGGAAATATAAAAATTTAAGCATGAATTTACCTCAAAATGAAAAGTAATCCAATTTTTTAAGATGTGCAATAGCATAAAGATGACAATAAAACATTACCTTTGTGTATGTATGGTAGAGTCTTCTCCTCACTTTGGGAAGATTATGGAAGAAGCTTGTTGACATAGTCGGCTCTCTCCTTCTTCACCTTCACTTGAAGACCACCAAATGTGCTACTTGGAATGAGAAATGGAATGAGATAAGGGAGATTCAAGCTATGTAAATCTTGAGGGTAGAGAGGAGAGGGAGAGTGTAATGTGAAGAAAAAGATCAAGTTATGGTAAACTTGATTAGGGTTTTGGCCATGGCGTATGTGAAAGTGTCTTAGCTATGACTTTCCAAGCGTCCTCTACAATTTACTCTCAAGTTTTCACCTTGAAAAATGAAGGAGAGAAGTGTTGAACGAGTAGAGAAGCCCTCTTTTTATGCTTCTTTTTTATAAGATCCTTCACTCATCTTGATAGTTTATCTTCCTTATAGATAAGTTATTTTTACTTATCTTGATAGCTTTTCTTCCTTTTCAAAACTTCTTCAACAAGTTACTTATTCACCTTATCCTTATCTTCCCTTTCCTTTTCCTTATGCTAATTTTCTTGAGAGGAAAAAGATAATTTCTCATGCATTGGTTATGCCCATGTCCCCATGGTGTTTGCAGGTCGCCGCGATCGACGTCCATAGCATAGCTCTCAAGCATCAACATAAAATTATCGATACAGGGGAAGCGACTCGGATGAGGCATGGAAACTCATTAGGTTGTCAATCCTAATGAAGTGAACTCGAAGAGATGCAACTACTAACTCTACAAGCAAATCAATCGCACTAAAGCCAAGTAATCTGCCTATATCCTTCTACACATCTCTACAGTCATCACGCCCATTCACCATGCAAATCATATCGGAATCGCACGAAACTTGAAGGGAAGCTATAGGGGACTATCAAGAACATATTCTATCACTGTCACAACATTCTGGGAAGGTACAACGATCGCGATCGTTCATCCCAAAGTACGCAAAAAAAGTAAACGGATGATCCTAAAGGGTCGTTTTTAGGTCCCTAAAGCCTCTCCCAGGGTCAAAACAACATAAAATACGCATATAAACACTCAAAACAATGATTTAAGGCCTAAACGGATGCATTTGAAACCTTCACCGAACCTTGAATGCTTATACTTGAATGAAAGAGCAGAGTAAGAGGAACACAATGCAAGAAACAAAACTGAATTTGGATTACCGTAGCCACAGAAGCGATGATTACAAGTTGGAGCAAAGAGGTAGCTCTCTGTGCGTAACGCAATAGTCCCTTATCTTCAAAAAATGATCTCCTCTTCACACTAACCTTAGTGTATTATATACCTAGGGCTTTCTAAAGTGACCGGCGGCCAACTTCTCATGGACCTTTACATACATCACTCGAAAAATTACATCTTTGACTCAAACTTGACATAGACGATTGACATTAGTCTTTAACATGGTTTGATGTATTAAACATCGGAAAAATTATGTGACCACATCAAAACTTTGGCCGGCTGACCCAACGGGCACGTTGGCACTTGTATGTTGTTATCACCTCCAAACACATGGTGTAAACCAAAAGTGTCTCGAGAGTAAACATTGGTGCTTTGATTTAGCCCGAATATTTTTTTTTGTTTTTGTTTTTAAAATTCAATTGCTTAGATGCGTTGGTCAAGAGTAAGGGCTAGGAGGAGGACCCTACAAAAACTTGCATTGTGTTCCTCTTTCTTTGCTCTTTCATTTGAGTGTAAGCATTGCTAATTCTGTTGTGGTTTGTGACTATGCATCTACGAGACTAATCTTCATATTTGAGTGTCTAAGTCACTACTTTTTTATGTTTTGACCGTAGGAGAGTGTTATTAGACCTTAGGGGAGACCTGTTTGGAGTATTCTGTTGCAATTTCCATGACCTTGATCATGGTGGATCATGATTTTGGCACCTTGTCAGATTGCAAAGATCCTTGGCAGACATGTCCCCTTAGTCCTAATATAGCTTTCCTTAAAGTTTTGTGACAATCCTAGTCTGTTTAGTCGACAAAATGGCGTGATGGCTGAGAGCGGTGAGAAAGACCATAGACATGTTTTTTGATCATTAAGTGGTTATTTTCTTATTGAGTTGATGTGTTTGCTTTTTAGGCTCACTTCTTGAGAATTGGAAACCTCAATGAGTCTCTGTGCCCTGTTCGAGTCACTCCCATGAGTATTGATGTATTGTGTTAATGCCAGATAGCTATGCTACGGACGTTTGTCATAGTGGCCCTCTAACAGAGAGCAAAATAAAATCCATTGCCAATTTTCCACCACCTACAAACTATAAAGGAGTTCAAAGATTAATGAGCCATGTTGGTTATTATTGACAGTTTATTTTAAACTTCACCAAGATAGCTCGTCCATTGTATAAGATTCTTATTGAGTTTCACTGGACCGAGGAGTGTTACCATGCTTATGAGTTATTAGAAAAGTCCCTGACAAGTGCCCCAATCCTCTAAGTGCTCGATTAGAATGTAACTTCCCATGTGCATATTGATGCAACAAACTTTGCTATCGGGTGTGTTCTAACTCAATCAGGAGAACATAAATTTGACTACCCTATTAGATTTGCAAGTCCCCAAGTAAATGATGTCAAGATGAGCTACAACACTATAGAGCAAGAAGGTTTAGCTATGATTTATATTGTAAAGAAATTTTGATATTACCTGCTTGCTACCAAGTTTTTGTTTTACATTGATCATTAAGCGTTGTTGTATCTAGTAAAAAAAACATGTTCCACATGAAATATTGTGTGATGGTTATTATTTCTTCTTGAGTTTGATTTTACTATTGTTATAAGACCTGAAAAAAACGTGTTATGACAGATCATTTGTCTCGCATACCCAATGGTGAAGCCCCTACTAGAGTTGATGATAATTGCTTGACACTTTTCTATTAATAGTCAAGACAATGCCTGAATGTTGTGAAAAGATTATCAACTTTTAGATAATGGTTTTCCCCCCAAAGAGATTCAAAAGGATTCAGCACAAAATTTAATCAAGAAATGTGAACCTTATTGCTTGATTGTTGAAACTCTCTATAAGCAAGGTAAAGATGACATTTTTAGGTGTTATGCCCATGAGGATGAATATTTGGGTGTATTTGGTGGTCACTTATCAGGAGAATTGACTGTTAGAAGGGGATTGCAATCAGACAATTTGTGGCCCACTTTATTTAATAATGCATCACTCTTTTACAAAAGGATGTGATGAATGCCAATGTTAGGCAAAACCACAAAGAAAAGATAAGATACCTCTATATCCTATTAAGGCAGCCCAATCATTTGAAAAGCGGGGCTTCAACTTTGCAGGTCTAATTAGCTCGATAGCTCGTAATACTCAATCCCTGTATATCATCATTTCCATTGACTATGTGACAAAATGGGATGAAGCTAAAGCTATACACAAAGTCAATGCACGGACAACAGATAAGTTTCTCTTTGAGAATATTATTACACGATTCAGATGTCCCTTTGAGATTGTGAGTGATAATGGTACCCATTTTATAAATAAAGTGATAAAAGAACTTACATCCAATTTCATGATATCCCACCATAAGTCTTCACCCTATTATCCACAAACGAATGGCCAAGATGAACGTAACACGTTACAATAATTATAATGGTTTGAAATAAATTGGAAATTTACAATACACAACCATTTTAGGAAAATATAAAAATGTGTAACTCCAATCTTTACTGCTTCTTTGTATTCATCCTTGATGTGCGTTTGCAATGCTTGGTCCTCTACCAGCTCCTGTTAATTGACATCGTCTCAATTAACATATGAGCTCCACTTAGGTGCTACTGTGAATTTGAAAAGTGTTGTATGTTCTAAAGGTGCCTTAATTGCACAAATGTCCCATGAAATGTTGTAGTCATGAACACTTTGCTGCATTCTAGGCCAATATACACCTACCTTATTAATCTTTGGTATGCTTGTGCTTTTCCATTGTGAATTCACATGAGCTTGGCTTTGTACATGTTCCTCTCATTCGGCTCTATACATAGCCTCAATGTATCGTCATTTACTTGCTTGTATAGCCTTCTAGCTATTAGAATAAGTGTTTGGACTTCTTCGATGATTGATGGTTGCCTCTAAACTTGTAATGATCTAATGATGAGCAAAGGTATGGCATGTTAACTTCACCTTAGTACCATCTCAATGTTAAAAAGGGAAGAATCTAGCAAGTCAACATCAACTCCGATGGATGCTTCTCCATGACACCTTAAGTAGATATGGTTGTAGCCCCAATCTTGTACCATTTTAAGTTGACGCATGAATGGTCTTCCCAAAATGACATCAAAGTTGTTGCTCTTGCCAAAATACACTATGATGAAGCTACGCTCATACTTTATCCCACATGAGGACATTATGATCTGTTCTAACATACCTACCAATCTTTCAACATATTTGTCCATAAGTTGTACTTTTATTTGTGTTTTTCTAAGAGATGGTCTTTCCCATTTCTCCCATATCTCTTTTGTCGCAATGTCCACTCTAGCCCCACTATCTAGTATGGCAATTGTTTTCACTCCTTTATGTTCCAATGGTAAGATGGTATTTTATTCTTCCCCTTCATAGTAATCGCCCACCTTATTTACAGATATTGATTTATTTAGATTTTGGTTTATCTGGTGTCAGTTTACCCATTTGTTCATCTATTGGAATATCTTGATGATGAATTTTTAGCCCCATATTTACCCACCTCTCGCCATAGATGCGGCTAATCTATAACATCTCAGAGAGAGTTATTGTACAATGTATTATATTTGACATCAGTTCATGTAGGCTCTTAGTGTCCATCATTCTTGGAAATGGCTTCCATTGAGAAGTCACTACCTTGACCTCCTATTTTGTTTCATGCTCTCCTAAGAAAGAGAACAAAGTCTTCAATGTTTCAGGCCCGGGCATCCACTAGGAAATATATAAGATAGCACATGCAAACAAAATAAGGGATTTATAATAACTAGGTACATTCACCAAAAAAATGTACTTACATAAAAAGTTTTTTAATTGAGAAAGTTTTTTTTAAACAAATCTTGAAAATATACAGGTAAGGGATTCTTTAAATACCTCTTGTTTATACGTGTTATATTCAATTTTTACATAGTGGACTCCCCGGGGTTTAAGGTTTACTCTACATAGATTCTTTCGTTCTTGCATCTCCATATAGACATTGTATATCTCCATGGTAAAACTTGCATATTGATCTTAGTGATTAGTGCAAACGTGAAAGTTGCAACATCATCCTTTCTATTCTGTATTGTTTCTTATAAGGCTTGTGGCCATGGATCTTCCACTTATGGAATTGGCATCATCATTTGTGACCTAGAGTCATCAGTGGTATTAGCCACTACCCTTGTGTCCAATGGTGTTTCAGTCTTAGACTCCATTTGATCAATCATTTTAGTCTCTTTGTGCTTAATTTATCCATCTCTTATATGGATTAAAACTTCATATTTAGGAATGTTTGGTTTTTTTGTCTCCATTAGAGCTGAATCTATCTGTATGAGCCGTTTGCACATTTCTAATCTCTATTTTTTAACTTTTGGATGCAAATGTTTCGGCCATCTTTGTTCTAGTGTTTGATTGGTTTTTAGTCTAGCCTTGTAAGCTTGTAATAGAGCCTCTAAAGGTTGTATGAATTTGTCTACCAAGACTGAACCTCCCAATTATACTTTGGATGACACCACTCCTTCTCCTAGTTCCTTGTTTTCTTTTTCATGTTTAAGCTACTCTCTGGCTTGTTGCAACTTGCTTTCTAAGGCAGTTAGCATCTTTGCTTTCAGTTTTTCTTGTTTGACTTTCCAAGATTTTCTTAGAATCCTTATCAAAAAACTCTCAAATTTTGTTTGAACTGGCAATTTGTTTTCATCCTCAATCGGTGTGTTGTTTGTAGCATCTTGAGCTTGAGCTCTAGTCACCACATTTAATAGGAACCATTGGCTCATGGTAAAATCCAAGTGATGTTCATCGTTGCTTTTCCCTTGTTGTAAGGATTTTTGGGACAGTTCAAAGAACATGGTCTATTCCACATCCATCACAGAACCAAAAATATTTTTACAATCACCCTTGTGTGGAAAAACTCTTGCCCAGTGATCACATAGCATGGACCTTCTAGTTGGATTTTTGTTGCACCCCCATTGGTTGTCCTATTGTAGGAGGATAACCTCTAGGTTTGTAATTTTGATTTCCTATGAACATGAGTGTGTCTATGTCCATTGTGTAATGATTTTTTATCGTTTTTGCAACATATGATGGCTTTGCAACTTCATTTGTACTTATTTGTGAAAGATGGCCTTCATGAACATAAGCAATTCTCTCATGCTCTCTCTCATAGGTCTCGCTTGGTTCTTCATAATATGAAGTCGATGGAAACATTCTCTGGTTTGCACATGTTTCTATTGGTTGGGTATATCTAATGATTTCTCGGTTCTCATGAGGTAAAGGAAGTTGTTGACCCCACAATGGTTGAGGCTTGTCTCCGCCTTGGGTGGTGTTATTCAGGCCTATCGGGTACCTCCATCGTGGTGGCAATGGTTTCAACCCCAGTGGTCCACATGGCATTTCGCCCAAATAGTTTTTGTTGTAAAAACACTCATTTTTTTCATGGTTGGTCCACTTTTTCTCGACAGCACACCACTTCAAGACATGTGGTGCATTTGTTGCAGGTGGTGGTTGTTGTATGTTCCTCGAGTTTTGTCAATAGCCTTGATTCAACATTTTGATCACTTCTTTGACCATTTAATCAACATTCAATATGGTTGGTACCTAAACACTTTGCTTTGTTGTGGATTTATTTGTGTAGAAGAGGCACTATTGGTCGCATTTTTTGGATCTATCATTACCTCCTTGTAAGCCTTACAATTGTCAACTAGATACACTGCTTCTCTAGTTACTTTCTCAAATGTGTCACAAGCTTTTAAGTGTAGGTCCTTCTTGAGAGTTTTGTTTTTCAAGACCTCAAGAGCTGATAGTCTTTTGTCTTGTGGTAACTCTCATACATTTTTGAAGCGAAGCAAAGCTTTCTTCACATTTTTGTTCTCTTTCTCCTTCAAAGAATAGACTCGAGACATATTATGGTGCTTGATCCCCCTTTTAGAGAATTATTCAGCAAGTTCATGCAATTGTTGCTCTATATGTGAAAGATCTCTACTACTTAAAGGTTGGAACCATGTCAAAGCTACTCCTTCTAGTGTCAGCTCAAATCCCTCGTATTGAGTATGGAAATATGCCACTTGCTCAATGCTCAAATTTTTTTTGAAGAGTGAAACATGCACATATGGAACTCTTGACCCATTGTTCTTCTTGGCAATACACTTAGCTACTTGGGATGGTCACATTTGTCTTGTTTTGGCAACCATTTTCACAACTCTAGTTTCCCTTGCTAGGACATCTCTAGCCTCATATCTCGCACTAGAAACTCTAGTAGGAGTTTGTTTTGTGGCTCTTCCCTTAGGACGCACATCTCTTGCTTTTATCTACGTATTTGGACCTCTCGTCATATAGATCACGCTAGGAGCTTCACTACCCCTATAAGTGGTCATTGGGACCCTTGAACCCAAGGATTCCATCAGTCAAGGTACTAAAAATTATGGTTGACTAAATGAGTCTGCAATTCTCGTTCTGTCCGAAATAAATATTCTCTTTTTTTATCTACTTTCTAACACAATAAGTTTGAATGTGTTAGGAGTGACATAATACTGATGGAGTGGGCCTCCAAAGTACATATATCTCTCAAGATCCTTACAGTCTACTGTGGAGCATCTTTGCCCATACTTATCAAGCATGATTATAAAGGGATCTTTGCCTTCAATGTATGTAAATATGTACCATCATTTGTGCTCTGACAACTCCCCTAAGTAGGGTTCGTCACACTTGTAATATAGCATTTTCTCAGCATTATTGTACTTGAATAGTTCCACATGGGTGTTGTCTGTGTTGACTCGTGTTGTTTTTTTTACTCGCCTTAGCTTCACATTTGGAATGTCCAATTGAGGCCGCTTATCCTCTTGCTCTACGTTAACTTTGTCTTTTGTGCTAGTCATTCCCCATTTGTCTATAATATAGGGATTTTGCACAGCACATTATTCCCTCATCATCAATGTATCAATCACAACTATAATCCACAGGCATTAGGTCCTTGAACAAGTCTCTCCTCTAACTTCACACAATAGCGATCCATACCATCTTTGTAAATTTTTGCGCTCTATTCATTTTCAAATTGGTATTTCAAGTGCAACAGTTTCATTATGGGTGTTGGTTGGGATGGTTCTATTGCCATGTTTGTTCCCTCTTTAAAACTCACACTTTTGAATCCCTCAACCATGTAGGTGTAGGATCCCTCTAAAGATGTATCAAAAAAACTTTCCTCTAGGATCGGCTCTAAGGGAGGCAACAGTCCCTAATTTACACTCTCTTCTGTGGAAATATTGCTAACTTGGTCTCCTATGGTAGGGTTTCTAATCAAGTAGAACTCTCTCTCTCTCTCTCTCTCTCTCTCTCTCTCTCTCTCTCTCTCTCTCTCTCTCTCTCACACACACACACACACACACACACATACGTCGCAAGACATATGATAAGAGGAATAAGAAAAAAAAGGAGATCCCTCATGAAGAAATTGTGCCCAAGGAGGAGGCAAGTCCCTCGAGCAAATAGGAATGCGGGACCTATGAGGCCGAGTTACAAGTGAGTATGCTTTTGGAATTGCAATGGATATCCATGGAATGTGGGTATTGGCATTGATGAACTAACAAGCAAAGCCAATGTTTTACTTCTTGTTGAAACTTGGGAGCATGATAAGCAAAGGATTAACAAATTGGAGGATTAAAATGTACATTCATTGATGTGGTCAAAGAATCTCAAGCAAAGAAGAGGAAAAGGAGGGGTAGCGTGTATGGTTAACAAAGGAATGGAAGATTTTATATCAATTGTGAAAGATGACAAGCACAAACGTTATGTATGGTGGAAAATTATGACACCAAAAAGAGCACCCATTTTTGTAGCTGGTTGCAACATTCCTCATCATGATTTCCCCTTTTATGCTTGCATGGATAGAGATTAATCATTTTCTAATTTAGAGGAGGACATCGCTTATTTTAAAGGCAAAGGTGACACAAAAACATTACAACATGATAATTAACAATGTGAAATGCCATATATTTCAAGGGAGTTGGAGGAAGTTCAATTGTATGATCGTACTTCAATGGATGAGAAAGAGCCGGATCATTATGAAGAGTTACTTTTACACAAGTTTATTAGCACCTGTATGCTGATTACCAATGGTGTATCCTTGTGGAGTGGAACCAATGGATTTACATGTAGAAAACATAATGGGGATAGTGTGATTAAATATATCAAATCCATCATGTATTGCATAAAGAGTTTTACGCTTGGTTATGGACCCCGGAATCAGACCATGAGACCTTACGTATTGACCTTGTATGTGGGGAAGCAACTAAGCATGATAATCTCATCCAAAGGGAAGAGAAGTTATCACTATGTATGGATTTCAAACGGCCACCTACGTACATTGAAATGGTTGAGCAAAAGTTATGGATGGCAAAGCTTCAATATGACATACAATTGGAAACTAAATGGGAAGCTTTCAAGAAAGTTATTTGTTCTTGTGCCGAAGAATGCTTTGCCATAAAGCATGTCCATGGTATCAACAAAGATAGATCACACAAAAGGTGGTTTGATAAATAATTTCAAGATGCTCAAAAGTTATTTGTCCTTGTGAAGAAGAATGCTTTGCCATAAAGCATGTCCATGGTATCAACAAAGATAGATCACACACCCGGGGGATTCACTCTATATACAAAACGGGACGCCACCTATGAGTGGAAAACTTTGATAAAACCCCTATATACGACACATATTAGGGAATTTGACCCCCCTTTTTATGCTTATACAACAATCCATGCAAAAAACTATCATACCCCTATCTTACATATAAAATTTAGGTCTCACATGATCTAATTGAGTAAAACTATTCAAAGAGCATGTAGCATAGTGACTAGCGACTTACTAAGAAACCACTTTTGTTGATAGCTAGATATACCCTCAATGTGTCTTAGTTTGACTTTCAAACTATGTGCCCATTCAATGTGTAGTCTAGCTACTCGTCCAATTTTGACCCATCTAAATTACTCAAAAAACATGGTTATAAAGTTGTTCTAGGTTCTCCGTGTACATTTGCATCTATACAAACTCTTTATAGCTTTCATCCTTCAACAAATGAACTATAATCACAAAACAAGCAATTGATACAAAGCAATGTTAGTTTTTGTATGTATCTTTGTAGCTATTGACTCACAAGTTCGAGGGCAGGCTCTTTTGGGAAGCCATGATTTTGAAACACAAAAATTTCCTCATTTTTCCTTTTTCTCACTTCTCTCCACCCCATGAATATGATATCCCCTCCCTTATTTTTAAGCTTGGGAGATAAATTATTAGGGGCCCTGTCCCTAACTTATACGCTTATGTAACTTGTAAACAAACCCCCCACCCCTACACTTACGTGGTGCGGTAAGGTTTCCATGGTGAATCCCCCAGGATCACACAAAAGGTGGTTTGATAAAGAATTTCAAGATGCTTGAAAGTCCTTGATAAAGCTTGATGCAACTATGAACAAAGAAAACTGTCAAGTCATTTGCATACATAAAAGCCCTTGATTCAAAAGAAGAGAAGAAGATGAGAAGTAAAGCTGCAATTCTTTCAAGTCCAAAAAAAGGCACGTACATGTGGAAGATTTTGGATAAACTTGAAGGGCAAGCAGGTTGAGACTTTTGGTACCTTAAGTCTTGTGGATATGTACAAACATTGTAGGCAACTATATGAGCAACCAAATACTAGACAAAATCCATTTTATGGTTCACTCCCATGTATGTCCTCTTTTTTTTACTGAGGATGTATGTAGTGGGCTCAAAAGGTTGGCCACTCGCAAAGCCAGATATCTTCAATGTATCAAGCTAGAACTGATGAAATGGATGGCAGATTTTACACATGAGTGGATGTGTGATATGTTCAACCTTGCACTCAACATGGTATGCCTTATGATTGGAGTACTAATTGGGTCAAGCCTTTGCAAAAAGGAGGGGATGTAAAGAATGTAAATAAATACCGGACTATAATGATTGGGTCTCTTATAGCAAAGTATTTTGGTGCCATGGAGATAAATTTGATCGATTGGGCTGAAGAGAATGGCAAGCGTGCAAAAGGACAAGCGGGTTTTTGTTGACACTATAGCACTATTGATCATATTGTCACTATGGACGTCTATCGCTCGTAGAGAAGCAAGGGCCTTGCCTAACACTGTGTGCAAGCCACAGATGGCTCCAAGCACGCAACTAGCCTAAATTAGTAAGCACAAAGATGACGATGGTGTGTCCCTCATTGCTCTACGCTTGCTGTCGTGGAGGATTCCTCGCTGCGAAGAAGAGGGAGCCGCCGCTGCGCGGCGCTCAACTACCTCGACGCCGTCGTGCCGCCACAATGCTCAATCTCTCTCTCTCTCTCTCTCTCTCTCTCTCTCTCTCTCTCTCTCTCTCTCTCTCTCTCTCTCTCTCTCTCTTTCTCTCAAGCACACACACACACACACACACTAGTACACAAGGGAGACGGAGAAGGAGATGGAGCAAGAGCACTCTTATTGCATTGCACATATGAGATGAGGTATTTTAGGTTTAGATTGACTTTTACATGGTTTTTCCCGTTCACATTTGGGCGCCTACACTTAGCTAATCTTACCCAAACATTATAGGTTCCAGTTTTAGAGTGCGCCTCTCATCGGTGATCACTCTTAACCATTTCTATTGGACCGACAAGCCCGATACCTGACTCTACCAAATAAATAATACGGAGTCTATCTTAGGTGATAGGAATGTGTGTGAGGGTTGACATGCCCCCCTTCCTAATGTAGATTCCATCCTAGGAAGCTATTGAGTTGAAGCTTGTTCATCGACGTGGAAGAGCCTTTGAGATGGGTGTCCTTAGCCTTCTTCAGTCACTGCAAAATCAAACAAAATTCGCACAGTAATTGCATTCTTATATACAATTAAAAAGCATATGCAGTTGTAGGCAGACAATTTGATTGGTAACAGAATTTTAAACCATCTGTCAACAATAAACATTCAATTACAATATAATCAAAGGTATAAACAGTTGTAAAGATAAAAAATTAAACAAGTCTGGGGTCGCCAATTTAACAGTCGAAAGGCACTAAAGATCGACTATTAATACCATGGGTAAGCTTCTTAATTTTCTCTGGTCAATTAAGTTGTTTAATCGTGAGAGCCAAGTATTTCATGTCCGAGGATTGACTAGAGGCTATACCTAGAAGACCTTGTAGTTAAGCTACGATAAAAGAAATTGCTCACGCAATCATCGCCTGACTTATTTCCTTTTCTTTAACCCCCCAAAGTCTTTTCACAGTGATTCAATTTTGATGTGTGTGCTTATTTTGTATGCCTTTGGTTTTTTGCTTTTCAAGGAAAAGCGCCCACACTAGAAACCTCTAGGGCTCTAGTACCATAGGCGATACATGTGAGTGAAGTACCAAATCAAGCTGAGATTTCTCTTCAACTTAAGATTTTACATTGTGGCACTTTGATTTTTTTATTTTTTTTGTTTGTTTGTTCGTTTTTAGCATTTTAATTTTGTAGCTTTGGAGGGTCATATAACACTGTTACCCTCCCCAGGCTCATCACATTAGTAAACTCTCTTTATAATACTTAAGATAAAGGTCAATAGGACTAATCCCACTAGAAAGCCCTAGTACATCCCACACAATGCTGCCTAAATCGGATTAAGAACCTAAGTAACCATTGATTATTAGGAAGGCTTTACCCATGGTATTAAAAGAAGATCTCTAACGCCTAGCTTGGTCAAACTAGCTTAGTCGAACTCCTTGATTTTTAAACCTAGACAAGTGATTATGACAAAAAATTACATTGAATTTAATGTTTGATACTAAGCAAATGCGCTGAATATTATGCTACCAATTACAATTAAAGCAGACAAACATGGATGCAAAAAAGATAAGGGACAATGCTAATAATAAGAAACACCTATTTGTGTTGATAATCACGCTTGATTTGAAGCGGGATTTGAAGAAACATTGTTACCCTCCCCAGGCTCATCACATTAGTAAACTCCCTTTATAATACTTAAGCTAAAGGTCAATAGGGACTAAGCCCACTAGAAAGCCCTAGTACATCCACACAATGCTACCTAAATCGGATTAAGAACCTAAGTAACCATTGATTATTAGGAAGGCATTACCCATGGTATTAAGAGAAGATCTCTAACGCATAGCTTGGTAAAACTAGCTTAGTCGGACTACTTGATTTTTAAACCTAGACAAGTGATTATGACAAAAAATTACATTGAATTTAATGTTTGATACTAAGCAAATGCGCTGAATATTATGCTACCAATTACAATTAAAGCAGACAAACATGGATGCAAAAAAGATAAGGGACAATGCTAATGGACAAGAAACACCTATTTGTGTTGATAATCACGCTTGATTTGAAGAGTGAAAGAGAGGAAGATCCCATGAACGTCCAAATCCTAACAACAGCAACACGTTCTTGTACCCACAAGGAAACACAAAGAATACCTCTAGGAGGTACATCAGTGGGAAGAAAGAACTTTGCTAATCACTAAACTCTAAAACAAAAACACTCCTATCGTACTAATCCTACCTACCCTCCATCACTCGAGTGATGAGGATCAAAGGTATTTGATGACATAGGTTTTTGTTTCAGTGTACCAGATGTGAATGTGTAGGTTTGGGTCAATGTGTTGACTTTTATTGTGCATACTCATTTGCTAATTGCTCTTGCTCTTTACTTTTTTTTTTTTGTGAGTATAAGACTTTATATATGCATTCCCTAAGATTGGTGATTGAGAGGTCAGGGAAAGAAGGGTAAGAGGGAAATAATTCAATAGGCTGACATGAATGAAGACTTTTACCCTTCCTTGGGTAGGTCATACTGTTTGAAATGTGCTCATCACCCTTTGAAACCAATTGTTCCAGTTGGTAATAGGTGAGGATTTTTTCCAGTATTTTTCTATTACCTTAGGTGCCTTTTCGAGTTGCAAGGGTGGTAAGGTACTCTCCCAGGATCGAACTTGAAGTGGTTCATCAGGTGATTCTTGAACACTGGGAGGTGTGGATTCCTTTGTAGCTTCATGGAGGTCCACTATTGTAGGTGGAGGCTATGGAGAAGCTTTTACCTCTGTGGATGCATTACATGAGGAGCTAGAAGCTTCATGGGACTCCCCCCTTCCTAAGCTAAGTGGAACAAATCGTTCTTTCTTCAGCACCCAAACTAGCTCTGGAGCGGGTGTGTAACATTCTATGATTTTTTTCTTTCCGCAATCGTCAATTCTTTTTGGAGCTACATGTTTGGGCTCACATGGGTCAAGTGATAGGTAAGAACACAATCTACGTTTTGGCACCAAGATTTGATCATTTCCTTGATAGTAGCCTTGGGCTTCCAATAGTCGTTTAGGAATCCACCGCAACGTTTCCTTACATTTCGTGGAGCCAGTGGAACGTTTCTTACAAGGCTTTTGTTTTTTAGCACTCGCTATGGTCGCTAAGAAGCTTTAGGGATCCACTTGTATGTTTTCTTCGTTATATTAGGATGAGTCTTGTCAGAAGCTATATGCATTGCTTCTAGCATATTGAAGAGTACGAGTGGTGGTATTTCATCCCCCTCAGGTGTTATCCAAGTCCTCCCCCTATTTTACCCAAGTGTCTATGATTGTTGCTAGGTGGACCCAATCCACATTGTCCGACTCAGTCATCCCATGTAGTACATCCATATAAGGAGAATCTTCCCCAACATCAGTGTCCGCTTTACACGTGTAGCAATATTGCAATGGGACTCAGTTAACTGTGGTGTCAGATCTATGATCAATTATAAACCTGTTTCCTAGAGGATGTGCTCGACCAGTTACAAGATCCACTCGAATGACAAAATCTTGGAACTACAAGTAGACATGGTTTTTAAACCAATCATGCACCATTTTTTCTTCCCTCATGAAAAGACGTCCTAAGATCATCTCAGATGCCATAGTGTGCTTGGAAAAATCCATAACAATGAAGGTAATTCTTATTTTATGTCCAAGGCCTTGATCTTGAGATCTTCTAGCATCCCAATAGTTTTAACAATAGACCCATTAGCCATCTTTACTACTATGGTTGTGGTCGCAAGGTGAGGTCTTCCCATAGTTTCCCAGCAATTTTTAGTCACAATGCTAACCCCAACGCCACCATCAAGGATTCCCTTCACAATTAATCCCTTGGTAGTGATTGGTATGGTTGCATTGGATTCATCTCCCTCGAAGTATTGTCCCAACTTGTTAACATGTATTTCTACACAAGGTTCTCATCTAGGTGGGTTGTGGATCTAAGTGTTCCTCCTCTACTAACATCTCCCTAACTCCATTCATCTGTGAAAATTGTGGTAGACCGACCTTCAATTCTCCATTGAGGAAGGCTCGAAGAGCTAAGAATAGCTCAGGGTCTCCATATAGTTTGGACATGATGGTGGTTCTAACTTTTGAAGCCATGAAGTCCATCAATTTGGCAATATTTAACGGCACCTTTTGGGCTTCAATCCCTTGACGTGGGAAAGATGGGATCTCCATTTCTTCGATAGGTTTAGGTAGTCCCTCTATAAACATTCTTTCCAACAAGAAGTGAGTACGCCCACTTTCCCATGACTTTAAGTCACTTTCTTCTTGGATGACACTAGGTATGGCTAAGGGTCTATGGACTTGGTGAGGTTGTTGTTGCGTAGGGAACATTGTGTCTCTAATTCGGATCTGCCTAGGTGTTGGCTCTAGATCCCTTTGGGTATCTTCTACCAAACTCCTTAATTGCTTGACTCGCTCGATCTCCTCTATAGGGTTTGGGTAAGTTCCTATCTTCTTCTTGGATCTTGGCCATTATGGCTCATGACGATCTTCCTTGTTGATTTCTTTCTCAGTGGTCGTTTTGGTCTCCTTGGTTTCACCTAAAATTAGAGTACTCTTCAGCGTCGTTCATATATACGGGGTCGTCACCAGTCCCTATGTTGGTCTTTGAGCTGGGGTCTGACTTCGCTGCTTTTTGCGATCTCTTCCTTCGTGTTTTCTTCTTCTTCTGATATTGAGCAATTGATGCCGTGTCTCTTTCTTCAAGAATATAATTTTGTTTTTGGAGCATCGATCATGTGAGTACATTTATTGGTACCACATGTGTACTTTGTGATGGCTCCTTGGTAACCTCAATCAAGTTTAATGGCGTGATCTTCGGCGCATTTGGATTATTCAAACATTGGGCAATCAAATGGTCTATGCCACATCGATTACACATGAGTATCAGCATTGTAGACGTGCTCGCTTGATTGGTTTGCATGAGTGTGGAGTTCTTTTATAGCCTAATAGGACACTCGGCTACACAATGTGGACCTCCACACTCATAGCATTGAAGAGGTGGCCTCTTAGCAGTGTAATTGATATTTTGGCCTCTTGCAGCAAGAGCAGCTTGATAGACATGTTTGACTTGTCCCCAATAGTCCTCCATGTATTATTGTGGACTTTCTTCAAGCACATCCATCCCATAGGAAATATTAGGGTTTATATCTTCCTCACAGTCTTCCAAACAAGCAATAGATGACTCACAACCCACTTGATTCACAGAAGTGATTCTCGGATGTGGTGATTGCGGTCCTAGCATTGGAGGTGGTAAGGGTGTTGTTTGAACAACATTTTGGACCCTAGGGACCATATGTTGTGATGTTTGTTCAAGAGGTGGAGCCGGCATCAATGCAGGCACTCGAGGTGTGTCTGTCCATGCTAAGGTTGGTCTATTGGCCATCGCGCGCTTAAATGCTATGCAATCCTTAGCTTGATGACCATACCTCCCATAGGCATTGCAATTCCCATTGAATTTCACTCTAAAAGTAGGCCATTCGCTGATACTATGCGGACCATAGCATACTGAGCACCATTGTTGCTCCCTTCTTGGATATGTATGATTGTTTTGTGGAGCACGATTGTCTCTAATACTCTCTTGAATGGCCTTGGTGAGATCTGCTAAAGTCATCTCAAATATATTTGGCTCCTTAGCAATAGGCTTTAGGGTCATTGGTTGATGCCCCAATGCTTGCAAGCTAGTAGATTTAGGCTTAACAAACACTCTTTCTCCTTGAATCATTAAATCATCCTCCAATTGGATTGCATTGGTGGTGACCGCTTCCCAAGTGGTGATACCTCTAATGACTAGACCATTGTAGATATCCTCATGTCATAATCCCCTAATGAATCTATAAAGCAATTGATTATTATTGAAGCGCTCATTTGGATTACAATGAGAATTCAAATGCTTTAAGCGACTAATAAAGTCTCTCACCGACTCTCCTTCCTCTTGTTGGGCTTTTTGGAGCTGAGAGGCTACACCCCAAATCACTCCCTCTCGTATGTATTCTTTCAAGAACACTCTCCTAAGAGTAGGGTAAATCGTTTTTTCTTCCACCCTTAGGGTTCTATACCAATCCCTTGCCTTCCCATTTAAGGTTAGTCTTAAAGCATTACTCTTATGCAGGTCATTGTGTTCTCCTAGAGAATCGCATATTTTTTCAAACACTTCGATATGCTTTCTCACATCCCCGTCTCCACTAAATTTTTGTGTGAGCTTGGCTATTTGTACCGCCTTACTTCTAGGCTCTCTATCAGGCATGTTACGCATATTCTCTTCAATAGATTGATCGATATCTTGAGCAAATGTTGTCAAGTCACCTAAGTGAGCAGGCACCATGGGTGAAGGCGCTCCAGAGACTACATGTGGAGTAGGTATTGGCATTGGGCTTGGCGCATAGGAAGCCCTTGGGTTCCACGTTTGGTACAGTGTTGTGCCATGTGGCGGCCCAAAGTTCATGTGTGACCCTAGGCATAGCAGACGTCGGATGTGACATGCTAATGCTAGCTAGTATGGTCCCATGGAAATAAGAACTTGGGTGTTGTGGTTGTGGAGCATAGGTTGTTGAAACAATGGGAGGGGTAGGAACTACATGAGTACGAGGACCCATGGGTGTATACGATGGGTGCACACTTGTAGGTACTGTTGCAGACATTGAGCTACCATGTAGCGGTGCTTTACTAACAAATGAGGTCCATGGCGTGTTTCTTGGCATGCCCATCATTGGGGTAGGCATGGTAGCCGCGGTGTCATCAACGGAAAGATGATCTAGACTTGGAAAAGTAAAGCTATCACTTGTGGGCTCATATTGCACTGAGACCCCTGGCGAAACAACATATGGAGGATCCATCAGACTTACTGAGGGAGTCTCCATTTGCGATAAGGTTGGTTGTTTAGCCTTCCATGTATCCAAGAATCTCATGAGACCCGTTGAAAGCATGTGGATCCCCTTGTTTTGTCTCTCTAGCTCAATAACCCTATGGATGACCTCACAAACCAACCCATGTGATAGGTGTGACCTATGTATAGGTCGGTAAGAGTTTTGGTTTGTAGTTTGTACTCCGAGTTCTCATTTAGGAACGCTCCATCTAGGCTTGAGGTGCTAGGGGTGTCCTTTGAGCTAGATGCAATGTGGATCTCTATGGGTTGACCCTTAGTGGTCGCTAACTCAGGAGCACTCAATTGCTCTCCTAGCAATGATATTAACGTAGGAGCTTTCGCTTTTAACTCTCTTCGTTGCTCCGCCTTGCTTAAGCTCTCGATTTCCTTTTCCCTAGCTGCAATGATATATCGCTCAACTTTTTGTACTTCGTCAAGGCTTCTACCATCAGGTAATATAACCTCGGAGGGGAATAGCTCTGAAGAGTCAGGGTGTGCAGTGAATGGAGTATTCACGTGCACACTCTCCAAGAGCATGGGGTCTATGTTGGTCATGAAGGGCGACAAATTTACTTCCCCACCCCCCTCATTTACATCGTTAGCTCCATGTTCGGAGCGAGTGGCTCTACTAAAGGTTTCCTTCAAGCGGCTAAGCACGCTCGGCCCGGACCGTGGGCCCAGGTATGCATGTCTTGGCTTGAGCTATCATGATTAGGCATTGGGTAACCCTCCATGACATTGTAGTCAAAGGAAGAGTCGTTGTATGCAATATGCGGTTCTTGAGTGGTACTACCTTGGGTCCCTGCTGAGGGCCCGGATCCTAAGATAGGTGGATATTGAGAACTCACGTAAGTCCAAATGCTCGCTAGTTGCTCTGTCTCTGGCACACGACCAAAGCACAGATGCATGTGCCTTGGGCACCCTACAATCATCGACGAATAACCTCGAAGGTTAACCGCTCACTCTTTTAGGCGTTTTGCACCCCGTTTTCACTCGTTTTTTGATGTTTTTTGATGATCGGTTTTTGGATTAGAATGTGTGATAGCTCAAAACAAGAGTATCACTTAGGGGGTCATGGTGTGCTTTACAACACAATGTTCGGTTACCCGAAGCTCCGTTGCTCCTCAAAAAGGTCGATTTTTACTTACACGTGAGGCTAAAATACGTAATTTTAAAGGGTGACTGAGACTTGAGCCTGAGCGTGGGCTTGGGCTTGGGCTTGGGCCTGGGGAATATTCCCGATCTCGGTCCTACCTTTAAATTTTTTTTATTTTTTATTTTTTGTTTTGTGGATAAGGTCGCCACGGCCGCGCTGCGCGTGCGAGCACACACACACCTAACCTACCTACTTACAACTAACAAAGCTGTTGTTACACACTAACACAGTACTGCATCAACTCATTAGCTAACAGGTCTACTTACTGTACCTTACAGAACTAACATTATAGCTCTCCTACCTTAATTCTAACACCTTATGAACAAAAAAAACACAGTACCTTTCAACATCTTATTAACAAAACAATACACAGCAACAAAACAAACTCCTTCTCAACACACACACCTTCTTTCTCTAACTTTCCTACATCTGAAATTGCACCACAAAGCAGCATACAGTGCCATTCGAGCTTAGTGCAGGGCATTTCCCCGGCAGCGGCGCCAAAAAATGTGGGCGTCTGCCGCACGTATCAAAGCAAGGGCCTTGCCTAACACTGTGTGTAAGCCACAGATGGCTCCAAGCACGCAACTAGCCTAAACTAGTAAGCTCAAAGATGACGATGGTGTGTCACTCACCGCTCTACGCTTGCTGTTGTGGAGGATTCCTCGCCGCGAAGAAGAGGGAGCCGCCGCTGTGCCGCACTCAACCGTCGTGCCGCCCCAACGCTCGATCACTCTCTCAAGCACACATACACATACTATTACACAAGGAAGACGGAGAAGGAGATGGAGCAAGAGCACTCTTCTTGCATTGCACAAATGAGAGAATGAGGTATTTTAGGTTTAGATTTATATGGGTTTGCCCATTCACATTTGGGCGCCCACACTTAGCCAATCTTACCCAAACATTATAGGTTCCAATTTTAGAGTGCGCCTCTCATCGGCAATCACTGTTAACCATTTCTATTGGACCGACAAGCCCGGTACCTGACTCTACCAAATAAAGAATACGGCGTCTATCGTAGGTGATAGGAATGTGCGTGAGGGTTAATAGTCACTCTTTGTGTTCTCATGGAGGAAAATGGGTTGAAAGGCAAGAGATTGTACTGTTGCTTTGTGGAATATAAGAAAGCCTTTGATATAGGATTCCATGTAATAATTTGTGGAGAAGGATGGAAAAAACTCCAAGTGCCAAGTGAGTTTATGCTTGCCGTTTCTAAAATCTATGAGAAGGCGATGTGTCAGTTGTTGCGCATGGGAAGAGTAATTTCAAAAAAAATGCAAACACATTAAACAAGGATATCCAATGTCACCAACTCTCTTTGGTCTATGCATCGGTCAATTGGAACAAATGGTACTTGACTTTATGCAAGAAGAAGGCATTGAAGAGGTCACTATTTGCATTGCGATAATCATGATTTTCTTGTATGTGGATGATGTAGTGCTTCTAGCACACACTTTAGAAGATGCACAAAAGCTTATGGTTGTCCTTGAGAACTTTTGCTTGCATGTGGGCTAATTGTGTATGAATCCAAAACAAAGGTTATGCTTGTGAAAACCAACCATAAGGAGAAGCCATGCATTGTGTACAACAATAAGACACTTGAAGTTGTTGAGAGATTTAAGTACCTTGGCCTTGAGGTTCCGACCAATCACAAGGGGCATGAATGTGCTATGTGTCATTTGGAAGTAGGAAAGAGAGCATACTATGTATTTAAAAACATGTGTAATGCGGGAAACATCAAGTGTTGGGTTCTCAAGGAGTACCTTTTCTACACATTGGTGACACCGGTTCTTCTTTATGGAGTTGAAGTGTGGGGTGAAAGCGTTTCAAAGTCTACTTGGAAAGAGTTGAGAATTTCCAAAAGCGTTTTCTTACAAACTTTCTCCACGTTAAGACACAAACACCATATATGTTCCTATTTCTTGATTTGGGATCTCTTCCAATTGAGATTATGAACATGGAAAGGGTTGTGGAGTACATGATAAAGATACATCAAAACCCCTCACATCGACTTCCTAAAATTGCATGGGAAGCAAGCAAAATAGTTCAAAAGAGACATAAAAGCAAGATCGTGAGCACGGGATGGATGCAAGACATAAATAATTGGTTTGAGAGATGGGATGCATTACACTTGCTACATGATGCCTCAATTGAATCAAGCTTTTCTACGACGCCAATGTATTACAGCTTGGGAGGAATTTGGCAAGTCATGCTTCATACATTACACCACCCATATTGCCCCCAACTACAAAACCATGTTCTTTGGTGAAAGAGGAAACCAGACTCACCCTTACATGCTTGAGCTTACCCCCTTGTAAATGATACGCACTACCATAGCCATTCAACTTAGCTCCCACTTCCTTCAATATGAGACAAGGCATTGGGCCAATGGAGAAGAGTCAAATCAATTGTGAAAATTATGCACTGCAAGTTTGAGAGTCTGAGTACCACACACTACTAGAGTGCTCAGCTTTTGGTCACATCTGAACTTGCTTCCCTCACATTTTTAGCCATGACCTAGACCTACACACTTTCCTATCCTAGCCACAGTGTGGGCTCTCCATTGCGACTCTCATCACCACAATTTTGGAGCATCTAGAGTCACTCATCAGTCACACACATACCACATCACATGTAACTTTGGTCCCATAGATCATATTTGACCTTTGAGAATGATAATAAAATCTCTCTCTCTCTCTCTCTCTCTCTCTCTCTCTCTCTCTCTCTCTCTCTCTCTCTCTCTCTCTCTCTCTCTCTCTCTCTCTCTCTCTTGCTTCTATTGCTCATGAGCTACCCAATTTCCCTGCTTTGTTTAGGGCTCCCAAAATTTGATGCTCGCTTCCACCTCAAATGTTGGAGAGTTGTGCTACTTGCTACCTTAGCCAATTCTTTCATTGGCTATTGGATTTCTTGCTCATAAGATTGCCTGTCTCAACAGAGCTTACTTGCAATGTTCCCCAAGCTCTTCAATTCTCAAATGCTTTAGTCGTGTCACTATATTGCAGCTCAAAAGTTATTTTTAGCTACTACTTGACAATAGATCATGCTTGCTCACTTTGCCTTGCTTCCAATGCTTGCAGTCTTGATTCTCTTGTGCTGCAAGATTCCAAGTTGGCTCTTGAATACCCAATTTTGAACTTATTGTTTGATTCTACTGCACTCCCCCAAGATTTGCTCAATTCCTCTCTGCACAAATTTTCCCGACGTGCACCAATGTCTGCAAAGACGCCATTACTACAAGATTCCATTGAATCTTACAAGCTCTAGGAGGAGCTGCACACACTGGGATGGTTTGAGCTCCAAGATTAGCTAGATCTCCTCCCAATGTGCCTTTCCCTTTCCAAATCTACCACCATTGAGCACCAAGCTCGATCATCAATGTCGAGAGCTTTCCCGAGAGGGGGGTGCAAGACTGCCGATTGCCTCCATGGCTCTAATACTAGTTGTAAGAGTGCATGTGCATGGCTTAAGTGTGCATGGTGTGCTGTGAAAGAGGGAAGATAATAAGCGTGCATTGCGTGGGTGAAGCAACACTCTCAAATGAGAGGCTCCTTATTCTTTGTATATGTACAAAAATAAGTATGGTGTAGTGAGTGGGTGGTCGAACACTGGTCGTCCTCAGCCCCGGGTAAAGGCATTTCGCCTTAACCCCAACAACTATGTCGCACCACTAATCGGTACACTTTTCTAGGAAAAGTTTTCATTGTCCCAAGAATGTGAGAGTTTGAATATCCCTTTGTTATTCACCTCTTTGGAAACTTCCCCCCAAAAGGTTTTCAAGCATCCTCCTTCCAGCATGGAGAGCCAAGGGGACCAATGTGAGATGACAACTTGATTATTTGAAGATCTCCCTACATTCTAGTGACAATGCTTCTTTGTTGCACTTTCATAGTATCTCCCCCATGCAGCCCCCAAGCTTCAAGAAAGTTCAATTTGGTGCCAAAATTTAATCATGCACTTTAACTTCCTTCCATGGGTCTCCTTGCAAGAAAATCTCTACTTTGTCAATCATATCCCAAACTATGATTGCCAAATCGTGCCTCTGATTTGTTAAAGAGACTACTAGGTTTGAACACATGGATTTTGTATGTAGTGATGGGTCCAATATCCTAATGCCACCTTGGTAATTGGGTCTTTCCACCTATTCACATTTCCCCTACTAGCATGCAGTCATGCTTTTGTTTTATTTTTCCATAAAAACTATTTATTGGGTTCAAAGATTCTCTCCAATTACATTCAAACATTTTCAGAATACATAACACAAAGAGATGTATGGAATGATGAAGGAGTTAATCACAGTCATCTTACTGTGAAAGGGGAGGAGTGTGTACTCCCACCTTCTCATCATACTGCTAATTGTGTTCATGACCTGGTCAAATCTTTTCTTATTAGAAATGTTCACCCCAAGTTGGGCATCAAGGTGTCTAAACACTTTTCCTTTTGAAATAATCTCCCCGACCATTTGGTGGGCTTAAACAAGTCGTTGATTGAAGTCAAATCTTTATTTTTTGATGTTGCACTTAGAGCTTGAAGTAGTTGCAAACATTTGGACTATCTTAAGTGCTCGTCTTAGCATCTGAGAGTTGACTTTTATAAAGAGCAGTGAATCATCTACAAATAATTTTGCTAGCCCTTATTTTCCCCCTAGTCGTGAGAGACCTTGAATCCCCCCTTTCACATCATCATCGTCAAGTGGTCACAAGTGGAAGTGAACCAATTGCAAAGATCAATGGTGCAAGTGGGAAACCTTGATCAATTGATCTCTTCACTTGAAACATTCCTACAACCCTATTTTTGAAGAGGGCCTCAAAGCAACTAACCTCCCCAAGGATGCATACTAACCTATTACGGGTCATGTGATTGAAAGAGTTGTGGGTAAGGATCGCACACATTCTCACCAACACGTTCATAACAGCTACAATGTAAGACCATGAGATTTTGTCATATGCCTTGTCAAGGTTGAGTTGAAGGAGGAGGCATTCTTGTTTGGTGAAATTAGCATGTGATAGAATCTTATGGTCACATTACATTTCTTATCATCATTCATATCTGCTTTGTGACCAATCTTAATCGAGTTCCTTATCAACAAACACTTTATTTTCCACAAAGATAGACATCATATTTTAATATATATTTTATGTTGCATTTAACTTCAAAATGTAGAGAAAGAGAGCTTGTATCCCATGATGCATCAGCATAAGAAAAATCATGAATGGATTGATTATCATCCAATGCACGTCTTAAATGTCCAATCAGCCCACAACTCATCAAAAACCTCAATATTATAAAACACAAGATTGCATACATATTATTGCACACATTTTAAGAGCCAATATACTTCTCTCTCGAATGTACGCTATGAGGATAAGGTTGAAACAAAGGAGGCTAGAGGTATGCCAAAATGTATGGTGCAAACTCTACTTGATAGTAAATTGGGTTTACCTTTGTCTATTTATACTCATTCAAGTTCTTAGCATATCTGTTATGTATCACATTGTTAGGTTTTGGTTGTGTTTAGTCACAGGGCCTCCACTATTAGAAACCCTCTATATCACATGTGTTCAAGCAGCATTTAAATAATCCCTCTTCACATACATACTTTCATGAATTGAGCGACCCCTCTTCCTTTAAAACCTATAGATTTTTTCCAAAAGTAATTTTGTAAACCCCTTCCATTGGTGTAAACCGTACCCTTTTTGAAATTAAATAGCCCTATTTATGAACTCCCGTGCTACATTTACATATTTTGAGGTGGACCCTCAAGTATCTAGTATGTATATGAGGAAAAACCTTTGTCCTTTTATGAAGCACAAAAATTCAAAAAGTTGGTTAGCTATAATGCAAACTGAGTACGATGCTATTCTAAAGAATGGCTTGTGGTCCCTGGACAAAAGCCATCGATACCAAGTGAAATTTTTTCTTGAAATGTAAGCTCATGGTAGTGTTCATTGCTATAAGGCTAGACCAGTGGCAAAAGGTTTTGCTCAAGAGAAGGCCATTGATTTTGATGAGATTTCTTCTCCCACTTGTCATATGACTACCATTTGTAGCATTTGTTTGTTGGTAGATCATAATGGCTAGAATGTGCACTAGTTGGACTTTAAGATTGTTACTTTTAATGGAGGTTTACATGAGGAAATGTATGTAGTATAGTCTCACAATTTTATTCTAAACGGGTAGAAAAACAAGGTGTGTAGGTTGAAAAAGGATTTGTATGGTTTAAAGCAAGTTTTGCATGATTATTATGAGAAGATACTTCGTTATTTTGTTGACATGATTTTCAAAATAGTCCATGTGAAATCACTTTATATAATAAGTGTATGGATAGTGTACTTCTCATCATTGTCCTCTATGTTGATAAAATGTTCCTCATTGGACCAAATCAAGAAAAGTTGTTGATTTTAAGATTGACTTAAATGCCTTTTCTAAAACATTAGGTTTGGGGCTTTTGCATCATTATTCAAGCATATGCTTTAAATAGTGTGATGGAGGCATTGTTAAGGACACGGGAAGTACACTAAGACATGGATGCATAGACTTGGTCTTGAGGACTACAAGCCTATCGCTACTCTTATGGACATAGGTTGAACCTGAATCTTCATGTTGTTGCATATTATTTTCATGTCATTCTCTATCAGTATGGTGTTGGGTGCTTGATTTATGGGTGCACTACAAGGTCAAATTTTCACCATGAAGTCTCACAATTGAGAAAATGTATGCATAGCCCAAGATATAAGCATTGTAAAACAATTAGTGGAACTTTTGCTAGTTGAGTGGCACTATACATCTTGGGTCGGATTAATCGTTGTGATATTTACATCCTTTCTTGGCTTGATTGGGCTAGTTGCTATGACTTTTGAGTGTCCATCCGTGGTTTTTGTTTCATGATCGATAGCTTATGGGAGCATATCTTTCCTGACTAGGAAATACCCTACAATGGAAACTCCTAGTCATGAGGTTGCATATAGAGTAACTTTCATAGCTGCAATTGAGTGCATTTTCCTCAAATGCCTTAGGAATAACTTGGGTATTGGGCTATCAAGCCTATCTTCATTGGTAGTTCAAGTATAGTGGCAATTGCATTGAACTTGTTCATACTGAGGTGCATCACTATGTCAAAGAGAGGCTCACTACAAGAGGTGAATCATTATGTCAAAGAGAGACTCACTAAAAGACGTGTCAAGTTTGACCTATGTGCCTATGCAAGACAACCCTATGGATATTTTAACAAAGGCTTTGCCTCGTGAGAAGTTTGAAGCTCTTTATGAATCTTTGGGCTTACTCCATAGGGTCACATATTGTCTGGAAATTCCCCTATACATGAGTTCTAGCTCATGTTCATTGCATCACTCCTAGAAGAATTTGTTACCATATTACAATAGTGACGTGCGTGAACACACGTCACCAATAACGTCAAGTGTGAACACACTTGATGTTATTGGTGCACTTTGCTTTCTTGCTAGGAGGATTTTACCCCGATTTTTATATATGCCCATCATTCAAGGGAAATCCTTATCAATGTATGGACACACTATGTAATACCACTTCCTATGTTGTGTGCCCTTAATCTTGGGCCTTCATCTTCACCATCTTCATATTCTTGCAACCATGTATCCCTACCTAGTGACACAAACTAATTGTTGGTCCTTGGAGTACTAAGTGGTGGAAACTCTTTGCACGCATCTTGGTTGAAGGTTTGATGATGGTAGAGAAAATGAGGGCCTGAAAAAGAACACAATTGGAAAAGAGGGTAGTTCAAGGGGCATAGTCGCACATAGAAGGAGTATCACCATAGTATCCACCAACTTTGATGACAGCCTTGCAAATTTTGCAGTAGCAACGACAAAAGCTATTGTGATCCAACCGACAATCACATGAATAAGATATTTGTAGATCAAAGGTAGCAGTCATAGTTCTAGAGGATGATTGAGGATGAGAGGAGCAGTTAATGGCACTGAGAAAGAGACTTGCAAGAGGCCAAAGTTATCATCTGCAACCAAAAAAGCAACTTAGACATGTGTATTTGTAGCACACTCTTTTCCTCTTCGCGTGCTCCATCATCTTTGATTATGGGGACCTTTGATTGCATTCCACCCAGTGTAATGTTAGAAACCCATGGCCTTGTGAAGAAAAGATCAAGAACTCATGAGGCATAACCAAGAAAATCCCTAGTAAGGGCCCACCATCTCCACCAGACCTAGAGATTGGAGCGACGTGATAGTTGGCCTTCCTTTATTCTCAAGTTCCATCGATGAAACCTTAATCCAATTCAAATAAGTAAGGATACAAGCAATAGAAGTGAGGAATTCCTCTATCCCTCATGGTTGTGGATGTAAGGGTCATACACCACAAGCTAGTTCAATAACCCAAAGGTTATGATGAGAGCTATATCCTATATCGCAAAAATAAAATCTCATTAACATGCTTAGGATCTATAAACAACGCCTTTTTCCCCACGTTTGAAGAGGCACGACCACCATTCATAAAATCCTAGGGGTGATACAAAACTTAACTAGTCGGTAGACTTGTGAAAAATACCCGACTAATGAGGCCTACCCATCCATAGACATAGTTCCATTTGAATACTAGTCTCCTACCTTCCACACCGCACTCACCCATTCCTCTTGTTTCTTAATTACTACACATTGTTTTAAATATACAACTAGGGTTCCTTCATTAATTATGGGCACAGGTTCTTTCGTATAGCCATTCAAGTATTATGCAAACAATTTTTTCTCAAACAAGGTCCATTGAAGACAGTCCTATAATTTAACAAAAATGATTATCCAAAATTATGAGTTTGCTACTACCCACGGACTTTCTTTGTCTAACCGACAAAGCCTTTGCAAAGGTTTTCTTATTCGCTAACCGTGAAGCCGGTAATCATAACTTTCGATGTTGCTAACTGCTAGGGATACTTGTTTACCGTGAGATGCAAGTGCTGTTAACCACAAATTATTCTCCGATAGCCGTGGTAATTCCTCGCTAATCACGAGTTCCATCTGGCAAGAACATGACTTATCAGTGATTTCCTTTTCTAACCACAACTTATTCTCTGCTAGCCATAGTATTTTCTCACTTATAACGATATTTCCTCGCTAATCTCCGTGAGTTCCAGCTGGAAAGAACATACCTTATCAGTGACTTTCTTTTTTAGTGATAACTTTCCATAGTGATCAAACAAGTTTTCCCTAGATCAAATGATTCTTTTGCCAAACAATTCTTTCAACTTAATTTAGAAAAATATATTCTTGTCTCTTGTGATGATTATCACCTTCTTGGTCAATTGAGGACACCCTAGGCTTCTCGTGCTAAGGTCAACTTATGTATGAACAATGCAAAAACTAACAATTGACTTACCAAAATAGGAGCGGGTGTGACAACAACCTATGATTGGGGATGGCCACCAACAACCTCATTCTTTGGTGCCAGAGGTTTAGTGTTCACTTGAGGTTCAGACACGGCATTGGAGCTTCATGTTCTCTTCCTTGGTGGGGCCATCTCTCATGTAGTACACAAAAATGGTAAAAGGGTGTAATACTTGAATCAACCAAAATCACATGGATGTTAGTTACAACAAGGAGATATACTTGTAACTTACATAAGAATATGACTCTAGTGTGAAGTTTATGCATCCATTTAGCTAGAAACACCTCCTACCACCTACACAAACTTATGTAGGAAGGAAATTATGTTTCACACTCCACATCAAAGTGATCGGGAAAAGGGTATTCAAAGAAGAAGCATAACAACATGGAGGATGATTTTGGTAAAGAAAATCACACAAAACAATATTCTACTCCTTAATTATTAGTACACACGTCCATGTATGCTTAGTTAATCCTAGATGTTCCTTTATATGCTTATTTTTCACATGGTTTAGCTTAGGTAGACAGAAAACTCAAGCTTAACTCCATATTCTTTTGAACAAAGAGGTTTAACTCAATGGTTAGTTACCTTGTGGTTAAGGGTTCTCTATCAAAACCAATACTAGAGTGGGTAAACTCCCATGAAGTTTTGAGTCTTGGTAAACAATTGTGCCTTACGCGCAGCCAATAATTCCAACAAAGCCTTTGTAGCATTATTGCCAAGTATGCCAAGGACCATGCCTTGGTTGCCACCTTAATTGCAGTCGAGGTGAGGGGGTAATGCATGGATGGTGTGCTCTCACCATCGTGAAAATTTTTTATTGAAAAGTTATCTTGGTCTTGCTCTCTAGTTGTTCTTTGCTTTCCCTCTACCTCTTTTTATAGGCTTCTAGGGTGCGTTATTCATGGTGCATGCTTTTCAGATCCTTGTCTCACGTATCACTACTTTCATCTATAAGTCTTTGGCATCATTGATTTTTGTATAGTCAACTATGGGCGACCTTTGCTTTTAGCTATAAGGTCACGTAGGCCTCTCCTTTTGGAGTCTTTTTCTCTCGTTTCTCCAGGAGCCACAAATTATTCAACACCCAATTTCCTAAAAGTGAGGCCTCTAGAACCTTCTCTTAATTCCTTTAAGATCTAAAACATAGAACTAACATAACTTGCACATAGAATATCTGATTTTGAACCAAGCCCTGATTACTAATACACTTAAAAATGATCCAAAACTTAGAATAAGGAGCTTGAGTGAAAGCAAATTTATTACTAAAGTTCAAGTACATTACAGACTCCTCAACTTGGTATTTCAAGATGTCCTCATCCCAAGAACAACTGAGGATAGTCCTTCTCTAAGGTGGCTTTATCTTCCCATGTTGCGTGTTCTTTAGGATAGTCTTGCCATGAGACAAGGTGTTCTCTAAGAATTCTATTACAAAGAACTTTCTCTCAAGATTCCAAATTTGTAGAGGGTTGGAGCTCCAAGATGTTTTGGGTGGGCATGACAATTTGTTCATCGTCAAGGAGTTGGCCACCACTAGGAATATGGGGTTTCAATAAGCTTCCATGGAACACATCATGGACTTTGATATGATTTGGCAACTTCAACTTGTAAGCTTGAGTGCCTATACACTTGCTTACATCATAAGGACCACAATAATGTGGGCTAATCTTCTTGTACTTTCCAAGTTATAAGCTACTTCTGTTTGGGTGGGTGAATCTGAAGAAAAACTTTGTCTCCTTCCTTGATTATTCTTTTGGATCTCTTACCATCAACATATTGCATTTAGTGGTCTTGAGCTACTTGAATATCCTTTTGGATGGCTTAGAAAATGGTTTTCAAGGAGGAATAAAAACAACACGGAGAGTGATGAGGTAAATAAAATCACACAAAACCTCCCTAATTATTAGTTTGTGTGTCCTTAATACGTCCACAGACATGTCCATAATGCGCCCACATACATGCAAGATTAATTAATCCTAAATGTTTCTTTATATGCTAACTTTTCACATGGTTTGGCTTAGGTAGACCAGAAACTCAAGCTTAATCCATATTATTTTGAGGATATAGACAACAAGGAGGTATGGTTATTTACCATGGGTTAATCGTTTTCCCTTAAAACAATACTGAGATGGCTGACCTCTCGTGAAGTTTTGAGTCCTGGTAAATGGTTATGCCTCGTGTACATCCAATGACACCAATGAAGCCTTCGTAACCTCATTGCCAAGTATGCCAAGGACTATGCCTTGGTCGCTGCCTTGGTCGGAGTTGAGGAGGGGGAGGTGAGGGGGCAGTGTCGGGATGGCGTGCTCTCATTGTCGTGCAAATTTTTTTTGTAGAGATCTATTGCTCTTGCTCTATGACTGTTTTGTGCTTGCACTCTTACCTCTTTTTATAGGCTTTCGAGGTGTGTTATTCATGAAGCGTATTTTTTTGGTTCTTTGTCTCGCATGTAACTACCTTCGGCTACAAGTATCTCGTGTAAGTGCTTTTTGAGTAGTCAACTATGGCCAACCTCTGCTTTTAGCTAATGAGTTCACATCAGTCTCTCTTTTTGGAGCCTTTTTCTCTTGGTTATTAGAGAGCCACAAATTATTCAACACCCATTTTCTTAAAATTAAGACCTTTAGAACCTTCTCTTTATTCTTGTTGGAAATAGGGTTGCAGGGAAACACACACAGCTTGGGGAAGACGAAGGAAGCTCAAGGCACACAACAGATAGTAGTATTACTTAGTGTGCAATGGAAAGATTAGATTGCCTTAGAGTGATGGGCGTATATACAATGCGTGGGAGAAAAAACCTCCTAGTGAGAGAAAAAATACATTGGCAGTCCTAGGTTTGTTCACACACATCCCTACCACATGTATATGATAGCAATTCTTTAAGATCTAAAACATAGATGATCCCCCTTAGGATAAAACAACCCAAGATGTAAAGTGCCACTCAAGAAGAGAAAGATTTGCTTGACAGCTTGCCAATGCTTAGACCCTGGGTTATGCATAAATTTGCTGACCTATGAGACTACAAATTGAATATCTGGCCTTATGTTGCATACATAAATAAGGAAACCAACATTAGTTTGGTAAAGAGTGATATCGGCAGGATCACCATCATCATGAAGACTCAATTTCAAACCTGTTTCCATGGGAGTGGCAATAGATTTGCAATCCTCAAGTCGAAACTTACATAACAATGTCTCTATGTAACTTGTGTGACATAAGGCAATACCACCATCACAATGCTTAAACTATATGCCCAAGTAATGATTCAACAACCCCAAATATTTCATTTTGAAAGAAACATTCAAGTCAGTCTTAAATTTAGCAATATGTACCTCATTCGTACTAGTGATTAGTAAATCATCCACATATAGAACGACGATGAGAAGTACATTGCCCTCACATTTTACATACAAAGTGCTTTATATTGGATTGTTATACGAAAGCCTTGTTTAACCAAATGAGTGTCAGCTTTCTCATACCAAGCATGAGGAAACTGCTTCAACCCATACAAAGCATCCTTACATTTCAACACTTTATCTTCCTACCCTTTAATGACAAAACCGTGAGGTTGCATTACATAAACTTCCTCAAATATGTCACCATTCAAGAAAGCAATAACAATGTCTGATTGATGTACATCCCATCCAAAATGAGTTGCCAATGTACATAGAAAATGCTCAGTAGTCATACAACAAGTGGGAGCAAAAGTCTCTTCATAATCTATGCCTTTCTGTCGTGCATAGACTTTTGCAAAAAGTCAAATTTTATAGCGATCAATCTCACCATCCGGCTTGCGTTTCAACTTGTAAACCCACTTCATGCCAATGACCTTTTAGCTAGGAGGCAAATCACATAAAGTCCATGTGTCATTTTCTATAAGTGCATAATATTTTGATTGCATGGCAGCCATCCACAAGTTTTTGAATTCTGTGCGTCATCAACAGATAGAGGTTGCTCTTCACATCCCAACCATCCGATTTTTCGAATTCTGTGCTTCATCAAAGTTAGCCCTTTCCATATTGAGTACATCAGGTACATCTACATCTGAACTGTAGCATTTTCAAAAAACCCCCATAGGCTATATATTTGTTTTCACCACTGAAAAGAGGCAACAGACTGTCATAAATGTTCTATGAACCAGTACGACTAGACCAAGGTGCATCCAATTTATTGTCACCCAAAGTATGCACCAACCATTTTGTCATACCTCTAGCCTCATTCTTAGCCCTTTCCACATTGAATACATCATGTACATCTACATCAGAAATAGGATGATCTGTAGCATTTTCAAAAAAACCCTGTAGGCTATATATTTGTTTTCACCACTGAAAAGAGGCAACAAACTGTCATAAATGTCCTATGAGATTACATTACTATCTCTAGTACATGACAGCAAAGGCTGAACAGAATCTTCCACAAACACAACATCACGTGAAAACAAGATATGCTTCATTTGTGAATGGTATAACTTGTAACCTTTTCTTTCACTATAACCAACAAGAATACATTTGATATCCTTATCATCCAATTTGTTTGCACTGCGTTTGTGGCACCAAAGAAAAAGCCAAACAATCAAATACACGCATATTATCAATAGATGGCTTTTTATTGTGCCATGCGTCATATGGAGTCATAGACTACAAAGCTATTGAAGGACACCTATTAAGTACATAAGTAGCACACGTGCCTCAAGCCAAAATGCATGTGGCAAAGCTTGAATCTTAACCATACATTGTTCCATCTCCGTAAGTAACCTATTTTTCCTTTCAACAACACCATTTTGTGGAGGTGTATATGACACCGTACATTGGTGTTTTATCCCACGACTAGCCAAAAATGCATTACATTCATGAGACATATACTTCCCCCCCTCGATCAGAACGGAGGGTGCCCATACTACATTTAGAGACATTTTCAACCATAGCCAAAAATTGCTTGAAGCGCATAACACTTCGGACTTAGCTTTAAGCGGATACACGCATGCATACCTGGAGTAATCATCAATGAAAGTCACGAAGTAAAGGTAACTGCCCAAGGATGGAGTTTGCATGGGCCCACAAACATCACTATGCACAAGTTGCAACCTGCATGTAGCCCTTACCGAATCATCCTTTGGAAACTTTGAACGTTGCATCTTACCCAAAATACAACCTTCACAAACATGCTTCGCAGGTGCTTCAAGAGGTGGCAAAGAAGCAACCATATCAAATTTTTGCAAACGCAACAGACTGGCAAAATTCAGATGCCCAAAACATGCATGCCAAAGTTTGGCATCTGTAACAGCCTTTGAATCCACAACTACATTTGCAAAATTCTACCCACACTTGTCATACAAAGTGAGTTTATACAGCCCACGACACAAAATACCACATGCAACAATTTCATCACCAAAACTGAGATCATGAACTGTACATTTGTCATCCACAAATTTGACAACAAGACCAAGTCTAGTAAGTGCAGATACAGATAAAAGGTTCTTCTTGATCCCAGGTACATAAAGTGCATCAACAAGTATGAAAGAACTGCCATTTGCAACAATCAGCACAATATTTCCAACTCCCAGATAAGAGGCATTGTTGGGACAAGTGACTGATTCCCATGAGGTACATGGAATATGTGATTTACCACTTGTAGAAGAACCATGAGAATTGACCACATTGCTGTTACCACTTTGCCAAAATATTCGAACCTTGTTTAGCAGATTTAGATGAACAAATGTGAGGAGTAATTGTGCACTTCACAAACAATGCAATCAATGCATGAGCTTGCACATCTCTAACATCCCAACGAGCCTACTCAACCGTAGGAAAAACAAATCAGGCATCAACAACCATGCCAGCAAAACCTGCAACATCCTCAACATCACCTGTATCCTAAGAACCAGAGCAAACATCAATGCCTTGCACAACATTCCCAACGCCCTTTGACACAAGAACATGTTGCATCATGTAAGTCCACATTGGGTAGTTTTCCTTATCCAATTTATCCTCAACAACAAAGATCTTGAACACATCTGTGGTGTTGTCATCCATGGTGAATGCCTGCACATGATGTGAAAATTGCCCGAAAAGAGGAGAGATGAGGCGGGACTAATTAAGATCAATTAGCCTTGCTAATTACGTCGATTGTGTTAGGAAATAAGACGTAGCTAAATAGATAATTAAGTAGATTACTTAATGGAGAGAGACAGATTTACATACACGAGATTATAGAGTAGAGAGAGAGAGAGAGTACACACGATATACGTGGTTCACCCAATGTGGGCTACGTCCACGGGAAAGCAGCCACTCAATGGCTTTAGTACTTCAAAACAAGAAGTAGTTTACAAAGGGATTATACCCTTAATGGAGCTCCCGCCTTGCTTCACTCTCACCACCTCACACTCACCTTGCTGCATCAACTTCACACTATCAAATGTGTGTAGAAATGGCCTCCTTTTATAGGCCAAAAGGGCTGCCCTCTCTTATGAGAGACAGCCATGTGTAGCTGCCCTTGTGCGAATAAGTCCAAATCGGACCCTCCAATCCGCCCATGTGTGGCCGCCCTTGAGAAGACAAGTCCGCTTTTGAATTCGGCCACCGGCCATTGAATTCGGCCACCGGCCACCGGCCATTGACTTCCGACCACCGGCCACCGGCCATTGACTTCCGACCACCGGCCATCGGCCATTGACCACCGGCCAACCGATCGGTTGTTTTCCGACCACTTTCCAGCCGCCGTCCGGCCATAATATTCCGGCGAAAAAGAATATTCCGACGAAAAAAAAGTCTCGGGGGCCTCCGCTCCCGAGGCCTTTAAAGTTGCCCCTGATTCTTGTCCGTGAAAATTTTGGTTCCAGTGAGTGATTTTCCTTCACGCATGATGGCTTCTCCTCATAATGGGGGCCTTACAAATGTGCGCTTTTACCACAGAAAATTACAAGGGTAAATCAGGCTCCATACTTAACAGATTGTCCAAATCGAAAATGATCTGAAATTTCAACCATGCAGGTACTTGTCTTGAACACGTTGCAGTTGAATCGAGTGTGAGTGGTATTGCTTTCGACCGCAATCAATTTGAGAACTACTGTCGCTAATGAATCCGCTTATGAAGCTTTTATCGGCGTGCTAAATTTCTACAGCCAGCACACAGGGAATTTGTGAAAGCCATGTACTTGCCGGCCCCGTCTCGATTCCACTCGGTTGTGCTCGAGTTTGTTGCTCGTGGCGGGGGTGTGTATCCCTTGCGGGGGTTTGTAACACCCCTAAGCTTTAATTTGAAGTCCTAAGGCCCTTGGCCTTGGGCGTGTAAGTGTAAACTTCAAGCTTCAAATGGCCATCGCCATGAGCAGGTAGCACGCAGAGGCTTGGGAAGCCGGGGGCGGACGATGTGTTGCAATATGGGCTTTGGCCCTGTGTCGAGAAGTGACCAACAAGCCCTTGCGCATCTGTTGAGCCCGCGCGCCGTTGGTTTGGTGCTCCTGCACCCGACAGCTCTCCTCGCCAAGCCTGCTTGCCCACGGTGCTTCTTCCTCGTCGATTTCCTTAGCAAGGGGTGATCCCCACAGTCTTCGACCACGACATGCAAGGCTTTGTGTGGCTAGAAAGCACCATGTCTTCCCCTTTCCCAAAATAGGCACTTAGCTCTGATACCAGTGTAAGACAAGGGAAGCTAGAGCCTGAGAGTCTACCACCCAACCACCCATTATATAGCAAAGCTCCTGGCCCTTTGCCCTAGTTGGACTCCCTTTCCACACCGCCTAGCCTGCCCTTGTCTAGTTTGGCCTTGCCGATGTCCTGACACATTGTATATAGTCCCATCACTCTAGGGCTGTCTTATCTTTCCATTGCACACTAAGTAATACTACTCTGTGTTGTGTGCCTTGAGCTTCCTTCGTCTTCTCCAAGCTGTGTGTGTTTCCCTGCAACCCTATTTCCAACAATTGGTATAAGAGGATGTTGCGTCCTCCGAGGCTTAGTCGCCAGCACACGCATGCTCACTTTCTCAGACTTCAATGAGCATTGGTGAGCGTCAACAGGTCGACAAATACTTTGGGTGCGCTTCTAGAGCTCAGTCTGTTCAAATTTTCCATTCGGACCCATTTTGGCCTCCATTTCCACTACAGGCAAAACTGTGTAGGCAATTTTGTCATTTTGTGCTAAATTTTTGTCAGTGCTATTTTTTGTATAACACGTCCCTTACAGTCTTCTTTGGGTTGTGCTGTATAGCACGTGTTAGTATGTTTGGATTTTCAGGTTATGAACATGGAAAGGGCTGATGTGGTTCTTGGTAGGGAGTGGTTGCATAGCCTAGGACCATCACTGAAGTGTAGCTATGAGCACAATAGCTTGATGTTTGAATCCCATGGCGCACATGTGTTGTTGCTAGGAGAAGATATACCTTCATCACCACTGATTTGTACCGCTGAGCTTATGCAGCTCGTTTTTGATAATGAAATAGATCAGGTTTTCTTGTGTTACTCACTGTCTCATTTTCTTTCTAACATTGAGTCTGTTGAACATTCCTCAACGTCGCATGCTTCTCTCTCCTTTATTCCACCAATTTCTAATTCTAAACAAGCAAATGTTGCTAGTCAATTACAGAAATTATTAAAGGAATTTCAAGATGTATTTCCTAATGATTTGCCATCAGGATTATCGCCGACACGATCAGTACAACATAGCATTGACGTGGTTGCAGGCTGTAAACCTATTAGTAAACCACCTTACCGTATGAGTTATTCAGAAGCTGCTGAGGTGGAAAGTCAGCTTGCTGACAACCTTAGCAGAGGGTTTATACGACCCAGTTCTTCACCATGGGCTTCGCCTATCCTCTTAGTGAAGAAAAGAGACGGCATTATGCGCATGTGCATAGACTACCGTGGCTTAAATGCAGTTACAGTTAAGAACAAATACCCATTGCCCAGAGTAGATGAGTTGTTTGACAAGCTCACTCATGCTCGCATTTTTACGAAAATAGACTTGCGGCCAGGATATCACCAAATCCGTATTCGACTTGCTGATATACCTAAAAGTGCATTACGAACACGGTTTGGACACTACAAGTTCTTGGTGATGCCCTTTGGGTTAACCAATGCGTCCGCAACATTCATGACACTTATGGATAGTGTCTTGAAGCCATATTTGGGCAAATTTGTCATTGTTTTCCTCGATGACATCTTAGTCTATAGTGCTTCTGAAGAAGAACACTTACAACATCTCGGGTAGGTGTTTGAGTTGTTACGCACAAACAAATTATATGCCAAGGAATCTAAATGTGATTTTCTAAAAGATGAAATTCATTATTTAGGGCATGTTATTTCAGCTAACGGGCTATATATGGATCAATCCAAAGTGGATACCATCCGAAAATGGCCTTCTCCTAAAAATCTGGAAGAATTACACATATTTTTAGGTTTGCAGGTTTTTACCGAAGGTTCGTTAAAAACTATGCTCAAATTGTTGTTCCTATGACAGATCAACTAAAAAGCAAAGGTAAAGCTTTTCAATGGGGATCCGCTCAACAGCACAGTTTTGATACGCTCAAGGATGCATTAGCTACAACTCTTATACTTGCTATTGTAGATCTTTTGAAACCATTCGTTTTGGAAACGAATGCCAGTGACCGTGCTATTGGAGCAGTCCTGTTACAAGACGGACGGCCGATTGCATTTGAAAGCAAGAAGCTTGATGCAGCTTAGCAGAACTATTCTGCTTACGAACGCGAACTCTATGCAATAGTGTCTGTCTTAAAAACATGGTGGCATTATCTGTATGTTGCTTAGTTTGATATTATGTTTGACCATGAAAGCATCAAATGGTTTACACAACAAATGGATTTGAAGGGTCGAAAAGCCAGGTGGGCCGAGATTCTTCAAGAATATGACGCTAAGCTAAGGTATCGCAAAGGCCGATACAATGTCGTGGCAGAGATCAATTCGCTCTTGTTCACGGAACTTCGTAGTGAATTTTTAGATTCTCTCAAAGGCAAATATGAGCATGATGAAGCATATTCCAAAGTGTGGAGTCATGTTCAAAAGAGGGATCCTTCTCACTCCAATGACGGTAGTGTACAGTTAACCTCCACACCTAGTTCTCCTTTATCAAGTGATGAACTACAGCGATGGAAGCATTTCACCATCGACAATGGGTACCTACTCCATAAGGGGAGAGTTTGTGTACCGACGGACACAGACATTCGGCGCCAAATTCTTTATGAATGTCATGATAGTCCAAGTGCAGGGCACCCGGGGATTAGAAAAACTTATGCTCTCGTATGATGACAGTTTTACTGGCCAGGTATACATGGCTTTGTTCAAGCTTATGTCTTGCATTGCCAAAAATGTCAAGGGTAACAAAGCAGAGCGCTTGAAAGCAAGAGGACTCTTACATCCTTTGGAGATTCCCAATAGAAAATGGGAAAGCATCTCTATGGATTTTACGGTGGGTTTACCAACCACTGTACGAGGTCATGACTCGGTATGGGTGGTCGTAGACAGGTTGACTAAACTATGTAAGTTTATTCCGACCAAATCAACAGTTAAGACACCAGAACTAGCCAAGTTATTTGTGGACAATCTATACAAACTGTATGGTTTGCCTAGTAACATTGTTAGTGACCGTGATCCCAAGTTTAACAGCCACTTTTGGAGAGCTGTATTTAAACGATTGGGTACACAACTGAACCTCAATATAGCTGATCATCGAGAAACAGATGGTCAGATGGAACGAGTTAACCAGGTGCTAGAGGATATGCTAAGAGCATACGTCAGCAAAAAACATCCAGACTGGGAAGAATACTTACCTATTCTCAAGTTTGCCTACAACAGTGCTAAGCATGTCACAACAGGCTTCAATCCTTTCATGCTCATGTACGGGTTTCAACCTAGGTCACCGGTTACGGTGGGGTTGGCAACCGAAAAACTCCAACAGGTTAAGGATTTTCTCCAAGGCCACATGGATATGCTGAAACTTCCTCGTCAGAATGTCCGACAAGCACAGGATCAGTATAAGAAGTACACTGATGAGAAACGTCGGCAAGTTACCTTCGAAGAAGGGGAGGAAGTATTTTTACGTGTGCCAGAACATTCAGAAAGTCAGAAAACTGGGCCAACACCTAAATTATCTCCCCCGATATTGTGGGCCTTTCAAAATACTCAAGCGAGTAGGTGATCGTGCCTACAAAGTATTACTACCTTCACATTCTCGCATTCATCTGGTGTTTCATGTAAGCCGTTTACGTAAGCGGTTACATGGGGACGACAATGTCATTGACCAACAAGTTTTGGTTGATTTCATTGAACCTCCTACCTTACCGCATGAACCTGAACGTGTTCTCGATTATCATGAGTTGCGTACACGTCATCACGTACGTCAACAAGCCTTAATTAAGTGGAAAGAACGACCTGAGGAAGGTGCCACTTGGGAAAACATTAGTGTTCTTAAGAAGAAGTTCCCCGCTTTTGTTTTCGAGGATGAAAACTCTTCTTAAGGGGGGAGTAATGTCAGGACACCAACAAGGCCGGACTAAACAAGGGCAGGGCCGGGCTAGGCGGTGTGGAAAGGGAGTCCAACTAGGGCAAAGGGCCAGGGGCTTTGCTATATAATGGGTGGTTGGGTGGTGGACTCTCAGGCTCTAGCTTCCCTTGTCTTACACAATGCATGGGGAAAAAACCTCCTAGAGAGGGAAAAAATGCCCCTGACGGTCCTAATTGTGTTCACACACATCATTACCACATGTACATGATAACAATTCTTTAAGATCTAAAACAAACAATTAACATGGTTATGCAAAGAATGTCTAATTTTAGAACTAATTGTCTTGAACAAATCCCTTATTATCAATACACTTAAAAATGCTCCAAAACTTAAGAATAAAGACCTTGAGTAAAAGCGAAATTTATTATAAAAATTCAGGTACATTACAAAGAGCATTCTCATGGTGAGTGGAGCAATGTTTTGCCATCGTCATCGTGCATTTGACGTTTGCTAAGAACACAACTCTTATGTCTCAACTCTGCCAATTTTGACAGAGTTGGGCAAACACTGTCCATCTCTCTCTACTCTCTCTAGTGCAGAGTTCAGAGATGACAATGATAACACTGTGGAGTTATGCACTTGTAACTTACCTCTAATAAAATGCTGCTTTTGCAGCGTGTGAATGAGCCTTAAACACCTCGTCATATTAGACCAAAGGACTGAATGCTAAGGGCTTGTCCGGCCAAGCGCCCACGCACCACTGATCAATTTTTGGGAAAAAGTTTTCTTTGAGCATTCCTGAGGCAACCATTGTGGATCCTGAGGTTGACGTGTCAAAACCCAGGAGATGGCAACTTGGCAAAAGTTCAAATAGCCCCCAGCCCGGCTCTCTCTTTCATCCTCCATCCGTGAGTGACTGTTGCTGGAGCAAAACTTATGCAGACGGAGTGACATATACACAACTAGCGCAGCGGCTGGTGTGCGTGCGCGTCTCCCTCTGTGCCAACAGATGGCTATGGCTGCATCGGCAACGTCTTGCTCCTCACCAAGGAAGGGCCTTCCAAGGCCCCCACCGATCGGGGATGACCCTAACATAAACCCTTTCGCTGATCCGCGCCCACCCATTACACCTCTGCGGATCGTCTTCTTCATTCTCATGCTACCCCTCCTCATTCTGCGCGTCCTGTTCCTCCTGGTCATCCTCATCATCGGCTATATTTCTGTCAAGCTTGCACTTATTGGGGTCAAGGATCCCCTGTTCCGGCCTTTCCCACCATGGCGCCGCTCCTTGCTTTGGCCTGTTCGTATAGGTGTGCGAGCTATTATGTTCTTTGTATTTGGCTACTATTGGATTCCCACCAAGGGCAAATGTGCTCCACGGGATGTTGCACCCATCATCGTCTCCAACCATATCTCCTTCTTGGAACCTCTGTTCGTCTTCTATGCTCACCTCCCAGTTATTGTTAGTGCCAAGGAGAATGCGGAGCTACCTCTTGTTGGAGTGTTCTTACAGGCCCTTCAGGTACTAGTTCTTGGTCTTGTTTATCTTCTTCTATCGTATAATAGACAAGGCCAGGGATGTTTAATTGAGTAGTTTCTCAAACAGCTGGACTATGGACAAGGATCTGTTCTCTATGTGCTAACGAGTTGTTGAAATCATCATACCAAGTGCAGAGGAAGGGAGAATATGAGGAATAGCTGAAGACATAGTCATGGAAAAATCAGAATATATCAGAGACTGAGAAAATTGAGAGATATCTCATACTGCCAACTAGTGAGTTTTAGCTCATATGCATGTGGGGGTGTGATAAATTATGGAAACAATTGATAGACTTTACACATGGTTGACATCAGCCTCCTTTATAGGAGACAACAGTGGCCAGGTAGAAGTGCGACATTGGGAGAGAGAAATTCCAAAGTGGATATATAGCGTCGGCGCATGGATCGTGATTGGCTTGAGTAGGCTCGGATAAATTCTCTTTTCTACCTCTTAGAACTTACTCTTTTTAGCGACAATACAACCCTGTATGTTTTTGGGGCTGTGTATGTGTGCACATATGTGAACCTAGCGATCTTTGGTTGTGGAGTGGGCACATAGTAAATGGCACCTTCTCTTTTTGTGGGTGATCTTGGGCTTCTGGTATGTACTAGCTGTTAGGGGCTGCTCTGGTGGGGTTCTTATGCGGGGGCTCCCGCCGTGTATAGTTCATCTGATTATTGACATGCTTAGTTGGTTGCACTGTGTAGCCATGCTGTGGCCTCTTTTCATCGTGCACACACGGGCACTCTCTCTTTACAGAGAAAAGAGAACCTATAAATTGAACTTCTTGAGGGCAGATTTTCCAAGATAGAAAATCTGAAATTGTGGATTACATATTGCAGAGAGTTCTCATGAGGTGGACACAAAAGAAGAATACGTTGATATTGTGGACGACTCTTTGGATCTTTTGCAAAATTCTACTCATAGAGAGTTGTTGTTGGAGTTACTTGAGAGGAAGTTTACGGTGTTGCCGGCATTTCTAGGGGATCAAAAGCTGGATGCCACCAGCTACCAGGACTGCCAGGTGCTTATGGAGATGGTATTCAAGACCTACGAGCTCTTGATGGTGCGTGACGAGATTGAGCGGCCAAAGGCTCCTATAGATGTACTTCTCTCTTCCAAGGAGTTGGAGAAGCTTGCAGAGCTGTAACGTGCTTGGGATTGACTTAATGCAAGGATCTTGTTTTTCATCTTCCTGAATTATATGTTGTCGGAACTTGGACATGTTCGGAGCATGACTAACGGAGCATGACTAATGCTCTAGCGATCCTTAACCACTTGGAGAAAATTTACAATAAGATGATCCCTATGAAGAGAGCTCACTTGGAGGTACAGTTGCGGACTTTGGACCCAATGCAATGAAAGTCCATGAAGGATCGCATTGAGAAGATGGAGGAGATGCAATAAGTGATTCTTCAGGCAAGGGAGCTGATCTCTTATGAAGATATGGCTACAATCTTGATTATGCATTTGACACCTGTTTACATTGCTTTTTATTCAGCCTTGATCACTTCAGGGATTGGATATAGGAGGAGCTTGTTCCCATGGTGTTGGATCAGTAGGACAATTTACGAAGATTGGGATTTAGAGGGGGACTCAGAGGCCTTGATTAGACAATTGTTCAAGAAATCAACCCCCCATAAGGAAATTGGCCATTTTGAACTTTCAAGCATGGAAGTTGTTCTTGTCCAGCTTCTCACTGACAACTTGGTTAAGCCCATCATTGTTGGACGACATGTTTCCAACCCTTCAAGCAGCTTGCTAAAAATAGTCGATTACCACCTATAGCCACAATCTGCGTACATACACCTGTTTCACTGCACTAAACAGTGTTTGTGCACACTGCAGCCAACAAACCAAAGCTTTCTGCACCACCTATATGTAGATCTGCAAAATCCCGAACCTCAGTGTTTCTGCATGTGAACGCACTCTAATTCCAAAACGGGGGTAACACGCCCATAATGGAATTTTGGTTGCACAGTCTTAGTCCAAAGGACTGCATAGGAACCTGAGATGCACACTCTCGAAGTGGAATGCCTAGATCCATTAACCAATGGAGATACATGGTGTATTTGCTAAGCAAGAAGTTCATACATGGCTCAGCACCTAGACAAAGACCCTTTAACACCTGATACTTTCGTACTTGTTTAGGCATTGCTTTTTCTGGTTGAGTTCCTCATCAATGGATTTAGTTTGCCCTCGTATGTGTGGAAAAATGCTCGCCAGACGTGATAAAAACCAAGATTGCTTCACATACACTAAATGCATGTCACTCAAATTACTTTTAGAAAGAAAAGAAATGTGACGGACATGACATTACAGATACTAAAAATCACAAATTGAATGTAACCAGATCACAATCTCATAGAATAACGCAGTGCCAGATCCCAAAGATCCATCTGCAAATGTTTTCAGCCCTCCCAATATCAGGTTTTGACTTAGCCTTTTCCCTGTTTGCTTTACTTGCGTCTGGACTCTGCATTGAGCAAAAACATCTGTAACAAAGCACTAAAAAAAATTGATACAAAGGATTAGCTTTTTCAGAAAAGGAGGCCATATAGCACAATTGAGAGCTTTGAAACATAATCTACAGGCGAGATTCTCACTTCAAATATATGTTCACAAAACAATAGAATCAACCATCAACACTCGTTCTTAGAGCCCTTTGAAGCTGAAACCTCAAACAAGAACAATCATTTTCAAAGAGTTTTTCTTTTTTGGGTTTCAAAAGGTAGGTTATTGGTTCGATTTGCTCTGCATTACACAGGCTAAGGAGCATATTCTTTCAGATGATATTTTATCCAATTTGTACAAGCATTCCCCTGTTAAAAGTCAACCTGAAACATAAGAGGGGTGGAGATCGTTTATGACAATTAATAGAGCTATATATCTTGTCAAGGAAGCCATAAAAAACAGAACAATTTTAGCTCGCTGCTGCTCCCACGCCATTGCTCGCTACCCCTTGCCCTCCCTAGAGCTGCCCAGCCCGCCCCCCACACTCTCGTGCCTACCTGCTCGCCCCCCCCTCGCATTGACCTGCCCGCCCCCTCCCCCCTCCCCCCCCTTCAACTTTCTCCCTCCCCACTCCTTAGCCCCTTTCCCTCCAGCCCTACCCCGAGCTCTTGTTTCGGTGAACAACGCTTGTAGGCTGCCCTCAGCACGCAAGTGCTTTTCGTCGACATCCTCGCCTCCTCTCTAGAGCAGTAGACGCAGAATGGCGACCCCTGTTTCATCCCAAAGGGACTCCACAGAAGCCCACTTGTCGGACACCGTGGAGCCGACCCTTCAACTTGCTCTTCGCCAGAAGAGCAAGTGAGCTTGAAGGCCGAGGTGGAACGGCTTCAAGCCACCTCAGTCATTTGCAAGATTGTTGGCACACGCCTAGCAGAGGCCGAAGTAAGCAAGATCATCGATTTACAGATTCTCAAGAGAGGCTACTACCAGTCTCCAGAGATGGAAGCCAAAGTGATCTCGAGCTTACTTCAGGTGGCTCGAGCTTACTTCAGATAGTGGCACCACAACTTCGACCTGACTACAAATGTGCGTGAGGAGGAGCCCATCTCAGTTTGCTTTCTAGGATTGAGGCGGGAGTATCCACCTTTACTTTCTAGGATTGGTTCCATGTTTGGGACCATCTTGGAGAGCCCGGCACGTCAGCTTCAGTTGTGGCCAGGGTTGGAAGGTTACTCATCATGCGAGTTGTTGTTCGGGACACACATACACTTCCGAAGGTGGTTCTGCTACATCGGGTGAGTGGTGGTTGGATCAGACAATGTGGAGCATTCGATCCTTTCAAACTAGCGCTTCACTTGCAGACAGATGGCCATCTTGCGGGCCTATGCACGTAGGAGAGCTCAGCCCGCTCCATAACGATAGGTCCTAGAGCAGGCTCTTCATCGAGTTCCAAAGTCCCTCCAACCGGCAGTCTCTGGGGGACTTCGGAGACCCCCAGAGACCCAGCCTCAACAGCGGTAGATGACCTACTGAGGAGGGATGGCACCAGGTTCGGGGCCGCCGTCGTGACAGGCAAGGCTCCTTGCCTTGGAGGCCACCCCACTGTTCCTTGATAGGAGTGGGTTCCTATGGGAAACCGCTTCAGACCTTTGTAGTAGGAGACCACCTCAGACCCCTCCCTGTCTACCTCTTTTGTGCAGGAGGATCCTCTCCATCCTTCCAGCGCAATTGATGGCGATTACAATCCTTTCAAGAGGGGTTGTCATGACGTTGCATGACCAAGTGGAAGAGAAATGGCCGAGTGGACAAGAGAAACTAAGACGACCAACTTAAAGAACTTCTGAGCATCGACCGTGGGGCCTAAAACCCTAGGAACCAAAAGCTTGATCTCTGGCCTAGCTGCCCGTATAATGTGCTGACATGGCACGTGGCAAGACTGTCAGAATCTTGCAATTTGCGCTGTTGAAGCCATGTGGCAGGTGTACCGATTTTTGCGTTTGGCGTTGGTTGCTGACGTGGCAGTTTTTACGTGAGCTTTTGAGAACATTTGCTTTTGGGCTACAATGCTTTTTGAATTTATGCTTTTGGGCAACCCTTGTAAGTTTAACCGAGCCCTTGGGCCTCTAACTCGGCCGAGCATCTGGACGTAGAGTTTGAGAGCAGAGGACTCTCGGAGTTGTATTTTGTAGTGAGCAATAATAAAGAAATACCAAAAGGGACGCCCGTCTTTGGGGTGAGTGCATTTGGGCGTGGAAGTTCGCTGTGCCGTCTCTCTCTCTCTCTCAAACTTATTCAGTTTCCATTCGTTGTTGCTATTGATTTCTCGCTTGGAGTGTCTTTTTGAGCGAGATGCAGAGAACGTTTTAGCCTGTTTAGATGAGTGCCAGATATATATTGCAGCTAAGAATTCAGAATTTTCATGACTGAGATGTCTTATCTAGGGTATGTCATCTCTGCAGACGGTGTCTACTGGGCCCTTGGTTCATAATTGGGACTTACCCAAAACTGCATAGGAGGTGCGTTCATTTTTAGGTTTGTGTCAGGCATATAATTCACATATTAAAGATTTTGCACACATTGTTGAACCTATGATTGGTGTTATGAGGTTTTGTCTTGCCTGAGGCAATCGTTGAGGCTTTTGGAAGCTCTCAAGGTTGCGGTGACTAAAGCTCTGAGTCTCATCCTTGCCTCCCTTTGGAGGTGTAGATGGATGCGAGCAACGTCGCCATAGGAGCTGTGTTTGCAATATCACGGACGTCTCGTTGCAATTTCTCAATAGAAAGGTAAATAGTGCATAAAAAGAATTATTCAGTTTATGACAAGGAACTCCTCTCTTTCATTCATTCTCTAAAGCATTGGAAGCATTTTCTATATGGTAGAGAGTTTGGGCAATGGAAGATGCAATGAAGACGAGAACTGGCTCTGGGCACCTCGACTCTGATCTAAAACACCTGCAATGCCAAACATATGAACAAGGCACACCTATGGAGAAGTGAGATCACTGAGGTAGAGAGAGACAAGACATCTGAGGATGAGAGAGAGAGAGAGAGAGAAAGCTTTATTTACGTCTACTAAAGGCCAAAGTTGGCCTATGAGACCAAATCATATACAAAAGTGGTGATCTGGGTGTCGGTAAAATGAGAGAAAAGAAAGAATAAATCGACTGTGCCTATTGTGAATGAGTATGAGAGTGGGTGGTAGCTCCGACTCCACGGATAGTGGCTACCCTGTGTGTGCAGCATAGCAGTATAGGCACGTGTGTGTAGCTCTATCATAGCAGAAAATGACTACACAGTATAATACAAGGCCACATGATGGTGGGCAATGTCCAGCTTTCCATGCTGATAACAATCTGCTCATACAAGTGACCAAGGGGGGTCCGGCATAGAATTGACATGCCAATTGGATAGACCCGAGGTACACACAACTGCGACTGCTACTGACACTGCCAACTGCTCCTCCCCATGAGACCGTTGACACGGTCTCCACATGGGCTCGAAATCCCAACACAGATCCACCTCCTGGCATCAAGGAAGAACTGGAGAGAGAGAGAGAGACGCCACAAGGCTGCCGGTATGGTTGCCCTCTGGTGACGGTGGAAATCTCTGGTCTCCTAGGTTGGCACCATCGGAAAGGTACTCTGCCTATGATTGCGATGCCCACTGCATGGGATGGAATGGAGAGAAATTTGCTTCCCAAAGCACCTGGACCAAAAATGCCGGGCTAGCTGGCCGCTGGCTGCCCAAAAACGCAGACGTGGGGGCTGCCCAAAAATGATGGGCTGCCTCCCCTCTGCCCACTGGTTGCCTTTCCTCAAAGGGCTAACCCCCTGGGGTGCCCAAGGGAGGGTGCAAATGACCCCCCCCCTCTGCATATATATGCGAGATTGTTGGCTACCCAACCCAACATAGTTATCCAGAACGGGAACGGGGAAGAGGACGGGAACGGGGAGGAGGGGCCGGAATGGGAATGGGAACAGGGCGAGGGCCGGAACGGTTGACTAAAGTAACGCTTGCATTACCTTCATTAAGCTTAGTCCCAAATCAACTCCTAAACAACCCCAAAACTGCCCTCAAATTGCCCCAAATATTTCCCCCAAAAAGCCCCAAATCTGCCCCCAAATGCCTGCTTTTGCCCGTTCCGTCCGACCAGTTCCCACCCGTTTCGGAACACTGTTCCAATTACACCCTGTTTTGGAACAGCATTCCGTTCCTGGCTCCGTTTCTAAAACGGGACTCGTCCGCAACGTCATGTCGGGACATTTGGGTTGCGTTCCGCCCGTTCCTTGTTACATTGCGACCCAGCCCTCAGCCACCATGACTCTGACAAATGGGGAAAATGACTCTGACAAATGGGGAAAATAGGAAAAGAGGGGAAAGGAGGCACCGGGTGCCCATGGGGCTCAAGGGGAAAACATCACAAGGCTGGCGAATAATATTCCCAGCGTGCAGGAGCACAAATGGCCATGGAATGTAAGGTGCAGCGGAAGTGAATGTTGAACTTTACTCAAGATGAATGCTCCGAACTGTGCTCAAGGGTTCCTTTTACTTACGGAAGGGAGAGGCTTCCGTTCCTTAGTGAGAGAGTGCAAATGATCACAAACAAAGTGGGTAAACATTGTGAATGAAGGTGCTAAGACTGAGAGATAGAGAGAGAAGAATACGACACCAGAATGTTGTCAAACTCCAAGGGTCCCACTCTCTATGGCGAGAGAGGTCTATGCTATTGATTGCACAAATCTCGTACAATGGTCTAAATGCAATGGACTTGCCGATGATGTCGACGACGATGAGGATGGCGATGAGATGGGCTGAAATCTGACGACGGCGATGGCGACGACGATGCGCTGGAAACGCAGATTCTGAAATCTGCGAATAGCGGGCTGAATCTACAAACTCTGACTAATCTGACCGTGCGGCGAGAATATACTGCGGGAAGGAGAGATCTGCAAGGTTTGATTGCTGCGGGATGCAATCTAACTGCTGAAAATGCAAAACGCTGATGCAAGTGAAGGTTCTGTCGTCGGAAATATGAAAAACACTGATGGTAGTTTGCAATTGCAAAAACGTTGGGCTGATCTGTTGTCTGTTGCAAAAACGCTAGGGAATCTGCTGTGAATTTGCTAACGCCAGGCTGATCTGCAAGTTGCAAAACGTTGGGGCTGATCTGCAAATGTTGAAAATGCTAGGTTGTCTTGATAGCTGAAAAACGCTAGGAGTTCCTGCCGGGGGTCTTGCTAAGAAGGTGCACTGCCAGATACCGGGACCTTGCTGCCTCTTTTGCCAGAAAGTGCTAGCGCTAGCTTTTCTTATATATTGCCTTAGTCAATTTTCCCTAACCAGTTTCCCAACAAAGTCACTTAATATTAATAAGTGAAAAATGGCTAAAATAGGGAAAACAGGTTCAATGCACTTTAAAATGCTGTGTGCAACCAGAGGAAATGCAACTACTCAAGTGCCTGGACATGCACGGCTTGCGAACAGACTCACAAAGGTGCCAGAACACTTCCTAAGCTGAATTGAACCCCAGTCATGAAGTAGCTTGTCCACATGCACATAGGGTTAGATGTGCATGTGACATCCCCTCCTTTTTAAAGTGAGATACTGGTACCGTAATGTATGGCGTCGAGGGAGATCGTCAACAGTGTCTGGAATCCTGTGAAGAACTCTTCACCGGCCCACTTTGATGTGTGGGTTGTGCGATACTTGAACTTCATAAAGGTCTGCAATGCTTGCTTCTTTTGGCCGTGCCGAAAGCGACACAAAGTCATCTGTGGTTGCTATGGACATAGGTCCACCTTCTTCAAGAATCTCCGAGGAGGAAAATTCCTGAAACCACTTCCAACACAAAAACATGAACATATCCATTCCATGTAGAGTGATTGGAAAAAGACTATTCTTTCGAAAAACTGTGCATGCAATGCAGATGAACAAAACGACGGAGTGCCAAACCGTTCATCAAACACACGCAAACTGTGAGATCGAATCTTGACTTTTTGATATAAATCTATCAATTGTGGCAAATCACAATGGAAATGCTGATGCTTGATGCTCAATCATGCTTGTGCTCTTTCGGATATCGTGTCATGCCAAGGAAGAGACATGGAATGTGAATTCCTTAAATGTAAACATTTCATCTTTTCATGATTAATCTGCATATATCCGTGCTTATTCATGAGTGAATCGTGTTCATCATACAATATGGCATGCCTATGAAAAGGGAACACATAAAGACGGTGACTAAAATACAGGAAACCGTCACGAATGAAACACTCGAACAATGCGTACTGACTAATCATGCACATACACAATACTTCCTGTGGGGGTTCCTTAGATCTCGGCTCGAGAGCCAAGATCTGTTCTTCGTGATTGATCGAATCTGCAATGAGGTTAGCTTCACTAGAAAAGGGGACTCTTTCGACAAGAGAGTCACTAATCACATCATGCATACTGCCTGGATCAAACAATATGACAAAATACTGACCCTTCACATGACCATAACACTTAATGAGAGACTCATCAATGGGAGGATCATGAGAAACTTGGGTCATACTAGTGTTCTCATTTATGGCATTGACAGAGGATGTGGGTTCTTTAGATTCGTTAGATTCAATCTTAGGACATGTTCTTTTTATGTGACCCTTGATGTGACAATGATAACATCGACCTTCCTTCGAATAAATGCTTTGTTCTTCTGACGTGATGTATCCTTTTAAAATTCCTTGTGCTGCTTTTTCATCTGGCGTGAGCTTAGGTTTAGCAATTGTGTTAGCTTTACCCTTAGATACATTTTGTGAGTTCTTTTCTGAGAGACTAGATGAAGATTGGTTAGAAGAGTTACCATTCTTACCGCTCTTACTGTTCCGAGGGTTCTGAGAAGTTTGAGAGGTACTTTGCGAAGTCTTGTTTTCCTTGGGCTTTCCCTTATTGTGCTTCATCTCCTGTACGAGAGCAAGCGCTACCGCCTTGTTGAGATCGATTGGATCGAGTATCTCGACACCATACTTGATATACTCGTCCAATCCAAAAAGGAATGCCTCCTTGCACTCATCATCCGATTTGTGTAATTGGGTACCGAGTTGCAAAACACGATTAGAGAAAGACATAACTGGCAAACCATTTTGCTTGAGACTGCACCAATCGTCCTTTAATCATGCTAGGTACTGAGGTGGCATAAACCGCGCCTTGAGCTTGTCTTGGAAGTCGGATCAATTGAAGGAAAGGGGAGTGCCTTCGTCTGCTTCCTCTAGGTGCACGGCCAACTGTGTCTCTTGCCGTGTGTGGTACCAATTAAGGCATCACCGGCAAGGTATATGGCTGCCGTCAAAACCTTGCTATTCCCTGTCTTCTTAGTTGTCGCAAAATAAGCATTAAATTGATGCAACGAAGAATGAATAACACTAGCATTCATCTTACCGTCATTACTTACTGAATGTGATCTTCTCTGTGACGGAGTAGTTGGAGTTCGAGTCTCTGCTACTTGATGAACTACCAACATCTTTGACCGGCTCGGATTTCGAGGTGAGTACCTGCAGGATCAACTCTTGCATGCGTTGGTCTCTCTGCGCCTCACGCTCTAACTCCAAGGCCGCTCGTCTGTCTTCGGCCGCCAAGCGCTCACGCTCCAAGGCTAACCGTCTTTCTTCGTGCTCGCGATCCAATTCTGTCTTTGTCACGGGGACGTGGCAACTGTTAACTATGTCACGAGGACGTGGCAATTGCTAACCTTAGTTGTTGGTTTCTTTCCAATGATTTTTGTTTTATTTTTGAGACCCTCTTTTTGAAGTAGCAAACGGTCGGACATTGTATGGCCAATGTGAACGGTAGTTTCACCCGTAGATGGGAAGTGGTCGGCACTGGAATTCGTATAGTAAGAGGATGTCTAGGCTCATAGCAAGAGAGCAAGATCATATAGGTCCCTCCATCGCACTTAGCAAGTTCATGGATACTAGGAAGTGAACTCAATAAAGGCATAAAGTCAAGGTGGGACTACCAATAGAAAGTATCTGACAGTTGGGCCACATTGCACTTTTGGATGCAGTCCCAATGAGGATAGATGGTCAGAAGACCATTCGGAGCCCAACGGAATCATTTCCAAAAAATTAGGGAATTGCTATTTTGGGCCGTGAAATGTGTTCGCGTCATTACCTCCGGTATGACTAGGGGAACATTTTACAACTCTGTCGCGAAGTCAATTGAGCAACCAGTCGGGAGATTTTTAGGCGGCAACTCGAAACGGGCAAATGCTTGTAAATGCGCCAAAGTGGCAATTTTTCATGGACTTGCCTCTTACAGAAAATTGGGCGCTGAATTGTAAGTTGGGAGGAGGCTTCATTTGGTTTTTGTCATAGGTTAAGAGCTATGGAGTGCTTTCTTTCCCTCCCATGTACAGTGTGGTGCTAGGAGTGATGCCCTGCACGCTACACACTGCTCTCTCTCCCCTTCGTGCAGTTATGTGATGCCCCACAAGAGGGCTCTTCATTTGCCTGATGTACAGCTGTGTGGTTTCATGCTTTTGTGCTGAGGCAAGAGCCTCCTTGAGCAGGAACGGGGGTAGCTAGTTGCTACTCCAAAGCAGGCACCGGTGAGGGTCATAACCTCAGCGTACAGGTGCAAATTCAGCGCTGTGTATGCGCAGAAAATTGGCTGTTTTTCAGCCATACGGACGCCAGAACCCTTGGGAATCGTGCCCCACTGGTAGAGGACAGCTAGGGGACTATCTGGGGCTGAAAACAGAGCAAAAACCAGTAAATACAGCGAGCTGAATTTACTGTTTTTGGGCAGGAATCACAGGGTATACGCCAGTGAAAGTGAGTTCCAGCAGGGGAATTGGTTTCGCGCAAGTTTGTGGGTTGTTATGTTGCCAAAATTTGGCCAAATCAGGCAGTATCTAGCGGGATACATGTAAAGGATTCCCAGGACTCTACTTTGTAATTTACCCTCTCAAAGAATAAAGAAATACTGAAAGGGGCACCAATTTTGGGGCCTACAGGTCGTTGGCGTCTGCTCGGGGTATTCTAGTTTCCGAGCCGTGTGTGTATTCAAGTGTTAATTCCCGTCGCAGGTTCTCTTTGCGAAGTGCTCTGTGTGTGTGTCTAAAGTAAAGAATTTCGGGTGAAAGCCAAAGCCTACCGCCCCACGGGCCGGTTACAAGGTTCCGTTGCGTGGACATCAATCACTTTTTCCTCAAAGAGTGAGCCTCAGTTGTTTTGGGTAAAGACAGAGTGCACGAACGCGGGATTACACTATGGCTGACAAAGGAAAGGGCATAATGTAAGAGGATTCCTCTTCAAAAGATAGACAGGAAATCCCTATGGTTTTCGAGATTGGCGAGAGCTCACGGCCACGTTAGTCTGTACCTCCTGTTAATGTGAATGTCCCTCCAATAGTACAGGGCTTTATGATTGGGCAACTTCAGGATGATGCGTTCAGGACTCAGTTAGTTGCCGTGGTGAATGTCTTTTCGCTAGCTGGTGTAGAATTCAAGGTTTATGGAGTTTTTGCAAGCGCCACCAGTGCACAACAAAATAGGCAACCTACACCGCGTATGGAGCTTGTTGAGGCTCAAGCCCAAGTACTTAACGTGACTCAGCAGGAAAGGGAACACTCGCATGTTGTGGAGTTAGGGGCTCCAAAACAGGTTCCTCCTGTGCTTGAACAGGTGGCTAGAGGGCCTATTCCACAGGTTATGCCAGTTCAGCCCGCCGCCTTTCAAAGCCCGCATGCTGTCTTAAATGGACAGGGAACTGGAAACCAGGCTATGCACCCAGTTTTTCCACCACCCACGGTACATCCTGGGTATTTCAGGGGTGGATCAGTGTTCCAAAGTATGGTTGGTTATGCGCCTGGAAGTCAGCCATACATGCCAGGAATAGTGTTTGGGGGTATGCAAGGCATCATGCCAAACCCCATGTATGGTAGTATCGGCATGCAGCAGGGTTTTTAGTGCAACCAGGGCCAGTTTGGGGTGCCACAGGGTCATTTTGGCATGGCTGGTTTTTTTGGACAGCAGCCAGACATCGCACCTCTGACGCAAAATGTGAATGGCCAAGATGTGCCGATCATGCCTACTACAGTGCCCATGTTGCAGACCATTCCTTATGACAACTTGGGGCACTGGAGAATTCGAAAGCTTATAAAGAAGGTGGTGCAGCTGTAAAGTTCATTACTTTCAGTGTCTTTGAAGATAAAGCAAAGGCTCTTACTTTCCTCCAGCAGTTTGATACAGCTTATGCAGGAGGAAATTTTACAAAGGCCTCGAAAGTCAGGAAAGCTGCCACTTTCTTAAAGGACAATGCGCTTACTTGGTGGATGACATTGTTAATGCAAGGACATGCACCCGCCACTTGGGTCTACTTCAAGAAAATGTTTGCATCTGCTTGGCTGTCAAATGAATTTGAAGCCGACGTCATGACAGATTGGCACCAGCTTACTTCGGCTACATGCAAGAGCTTGCTAGAGTACAATCGGAGGTTTTGTAAAGCGTTACTCTCAGTGACCTACAGATTTGTGCCATTGACAGAGCAGATAGAGAAGTATTGTTGTGGGCTGCCTAAAGGGCTTCGTGATTACTGTACCAGCTGACTCAGATGATAAAGAAGACCAGAAAGGCAAGAAGCCTAAACCCACGGCAGGTTTGGTGCCAGACATGGTGGGTGACAGGCCTAGTACAGATGCCAGTGAGTTATGTAGGACTTGGGGTAAAGTTAGGGATCAGACGACACTCATCTTCTTTGATCCAGGTGCCCAAGCCAACTTTATCTCACGAGAGTTAGCTATGAAGCTGGGCATCAGAGCTGAAGAGATGGGGTACACAACACAAGTAGGGTTGGCATGTCCTGGCCACTCAGAGTGTGTTACTCCCATCATTGGAAAGCTGCGTCTGCATATTCAGTCGTATGTGGACACAGAAGAGTTCTACATCATGCCGCTGGAAGGATGTGATGCCTTGTTGGGGATCCCGTGGATGTTCCGAGTGCATGGAGTCTTGAATGCCTACAACAAAAAGATCACTGTACAGCATAGGGGCAAAACTCACATCTTGGATGTAAAGCTAAAAGGAGAGTCAGTCCCTATTGTATCTGCTTCTGCTATCACTTCTGTAATAAAGAATCATCTTTCTGTGTACTTGATTTTTGCACGTCATGTCTCAGATAGTGATCAATCAAATTTATCTGTGTTAGATAAAGAAAGGTCAGCATTTTTGCAAAAGTTTAGTGATTGTTTTTCTGATTCATTATCGTCGCAATTGCCGCAAGAGAGACTTGAGGACCACCGGATAGATTTGGTGCCAGGGTGTAGCCCACCAAATAGACCTCCCTACAGGGTTAGTGCGGCGCAGCAAAAAGAGATTATGGGTCAGGTTGAGGAGTTATTAGAGAAGGGGATGATTCAGCCTAGTTCTTCACCCTTTTGCTCCCCAGTGCTCCTAGTGCAGAAGAAGGATGGCTCATGGCGCACGTGTATTGATTACCGTGCGTTGAATAAGAATACCATCAAGAATAGGTTTCCTATTCCTTGCATTAATGATATTCTCGATCGTTTAGAGGGTGCTGTAGTTTTCAGCAGGATAGACCTTAAGAGTGGGTACCATCAGATTCGTATAAGGCCAAAGGATGTGCACAAGACTGCGTGTAGAACAACATTTGGTCTTTATGAGTTTCTAGTGATGCCGTTTGGTCTAACAAATGCTCCTGCCACGTTCAACAGAATGATGGACCGGATTTTCCGCTCGCATCAGCAGTTTGTTGGAACATTCTTTGATGACATGATAGTCTATTCGAAGAATGAAGAGGAGCATAGGCGTCACTTGACCATTGTGTTCGAAGAGCTGCGCAGCTCACAGGCTACTTGTCAATCCTAAGAAAAGTGAATTCTTCCCGGAAGAGATCCACTTTCTTGGCCACATAGTCTCAAAGGATGGTGTCAGAATGGATTCCACAAAGGTTAAAGCTATTAAGACATGGCCAGACTTGAAGACTGTGCACGATGTTTGAAGTTTCTTGGGATTATGTTCCTACTATAGAAGGTTTATCAGGAATTTTTCAGAGATAACATCGCCTCTTCACGCTTTGCAAAAGAAAGAGGTCACTTTTAGATGGACCCAAAAAGAGATTTCAGCTTTTAGTCTCTTAAAGGAAAAGTTGACTTCAGATCCAGTAATTGTTTTGCCAGATCTCAGGAAGTCGTTTGAAGTAGCAAACGGTCGGACATTGTATGGCCAATGTGAACGGTAGTTTCACCCACAGATGGGAAGTGGTCGGCACTGGAATTCTTATAGTAAGAGGATGTCTAGGCTCAGAGCAAGATCATATAGGTCCCCCTGTCGCACTTAGCAAGTTGGTGGATACTAGGAAGTGAACTCAATAAAGGCATAAAGTCAAGGTGGGACTACCAACAGAAAGTATTCGACAGTTGGGCCACATTGCACTTTTGGATGCGGTCCCAATGAGGATAGATGGTCAGAAGACCATTGGGAGCCCAACGGAATCATTTCCTAAAAATTAGGGAGCTGTTCTTTTGGGCCATGAAATGTGTTCGCGTCAGTACCTCCCGTATGACTAGGGGAACATTTTACAACTCTGTTGCGAAGTCAATTGAGCAACCAATCGGGAGATTTTTAGGCAGCAACCCCGAAACGGGCAAATGCTTGTAAATGCGCCAAGTGGCAATTTTTCATGGACTTGCCTCTTACAAAAAATTGGGCGTTGAATTTTAAGCTGGGAGGAGGCTTCATTTGGTTTTTGTCACAGGTTAAGAGCTATGGAGTGCTTTATTTCCCTCCCATGTATAGTGTGGTGCTAGGAGTGATGCCCTGCACGCTACACACTGCTCTCTCTCTCCCCTACGTGCAGTTATGTGATGCCCCACGAGGACTCTTCATTTGACTGATGTACAACTGTGTCGTTTCATGCTTTTGTGCTAAGGCAAGAGCCTCTGAGCAGGAACGGGGGTAGCTAGCTGCTACTCCAAAGCAGACACCGGTGAGGGTCATAACCTCACCGTACAGGTGCAAATTCAGCGCTGTGTATGTGCAAAAAATTGACCGTTTTTCAGCCATACGAACGCCAAAACCCTTGGGAATCGTGCCCCACTGGTAGAGGATAGGTAGGGGACTGTTTGGGGCTGAAAACAGGGCAAAAGCCAGTAATTACAGCGAGCTGAATTTACGCAGGAATCAGAGGGTATACGCCAGTGGAAGTGAGTTCCAGCAGGGGACTTGGTTTCGCGCAAGTTTTGGGGCTGTTATGCTGTCGAAAGTTGGCCAAATCAGGCAGTATCTAGCGGGATACAGGTAAAGGATTCCCAGGACTCTACTTTGTAATTTACCCTCTCAAAGAATAAAGAAATACCGAAAGGGGCGCCAATTTTGGGCCCTACAGGTGGTCGGCGTCTGCTCGGGGCATTTTAGTTTCCGAGCCGTGTGTGTATTCAAGTGTTAATTCCCGTCACAGATTCTCTTTGCGAAGTGCTCTCTGTGTGTGTCTAAAGTAAAGAGTTTCGGGTGAAAGCCAAAGCCTACCGCCCCACGGCCGGTTACAACCTTTCTTTCTTCGGCTGCTAAGCGTGCTTGCTCACGCTCTAAGGAAACGTTCTTTCTTCGCGCTCGCGATCCAAGGTGCCGCATTGCGCTTCTTGTCGTATCATCATGTCCATCATCGTTTTGACCAAAGCCTCCATAGGATTTGGTGCAATCCTTGTCGTAGATGGGGAAGGGGGAGGGTCGGAAAAACCACCTGGTGGGGAAAATTCTTCTTCGCCACCTCCATGCTCATCACCTTCACGCGAAGTATCCATTCCGCTTCGGGTGATGACCATACATGGAGATCTTGGGTTCTTAAGTTCACGAAGAACTTGGGTTCTTGAGTTCTTGAGGTTCTTCTTTAGCTTGCAATCTGTGTTAGAGAAGGATCTTCTCTTACCCAAGCTCTACTCTTCCCTACGGGCGCACCCCTTTGCTTTTTCCCACCTCACGTCGATTGGCCGGCCGCTAAGTGCACGGTCCGCTCTCAATGAGTGAAAAGAGGAGCAAGGGGAGGCCGGACAAGCCCTTCTTTCTTGGGTTTCTTGTCACTCTTTAAAAACACGATTAGGAATCGACACGCCCAAGAGGACTTGGGTTACGTGCGATGGCAACAAGCAAAAGAAATTATGTGGTTCTTTCCTTGAGTGATATAAAACACTGCCAAAGATCTGATACCAATGAGAGCCTTCCGTTCCTTAGTGAGAGAGTGCAAATGATCACAAACAAAGTGGGTAAGCACTATGAATGAAGGTGCTGAGATTGAGAGATAGAGAGAGAAGAATACAACACCAGAATGTTGTCAAACTTTCCTCCAAGGGCCCCACTCTCTATGGCGAGAGAGGTCTATGCTATTGATTGCACAAATCTCGTACAATGATCTAAATGCAATGGACTTGCCGACGATGTCGACGACGATGAGGACGGCAACGAGACGGGCTGAAATATGCAAATCTTGTGTCTACTAAATTTTGACTCTAGTCGGTAACGACGGTGATGAGGATGATGCGTCGAAAACCCAGATGCTGAAATTTGCGAATAGCGGGCTGAATCTGCAAACTCTGGCTGATCTGACCGTGCGGTGAGAATCTACTGTGGGAAGGTGAGATCTGCGAGGTTTGGGGGCTGCGGTACGGAATCTAACTACTAAAAATGCCAAACGTTGATGCAAGTCAACATTGCAAAAACACTGGGCTGATCTGCTGTCTATTGCAAAAACACTAGGGAATCTGCTAACGCCAGCTTGATCTGCAAGTTGCAAAACGCTGGGCTGATCTGCAAATGTTGAAAACGCTAGGGTGTCTTGATGGCTGAAAGATGCTAGGAGTTCCTGCCGGGAGTCTAGAAGGTGCACTGCCAGACACTCGGTCCGTGCTGCCTCTTCTGCCAAAAAGTGCTAGCGCTAGCTTTTCTTATATATTGCTTTAATCAATTTGCCCTACCTAGTTTCCCAACAAAGTCACTTAATAATAATAAGTGAAAAATGGCTAAAGTAGGGAAAATAGGTTCTATGCACTGCAAAATGGTCTTGATGGGTAGTGGCTGTAATCTGATGATCATGTTGTGTGCAACCAGAGGAAATGCAACTACTTTAAGTGCCTGGACATGCACCGCTTGCGAACAGACTCACAAAGGTGCCAGAACACTTCCTAGGCTGAACTGAACCCTAGTCATGAAGTAGGTTGTCCACATGCTCATAGTGTTAATTGTGCACGTGACATGGAACCAAGCCAAAACCCAAGGCTAAACATGGCTAGACACAACCCGACATGAGAAACCTACCTCACACTGGTCGGGCACAGCCACAAAACAGCCCTCATTCCATAGTCACAAGGGACGCATTCCGGGACGGGGAACGGGGGACGGGGCTCAAATGGATTTTTAGTGTAAAAAAGAGGACGGGACGGCAAGTGGGGACGGGGAGAAACCGGGACTGACTGGACGAATCAAGAGATATGCATGTACTCTTAACAATGTCATCATGGTTATTGGCGAGGCATGAATAACAAGTCATCGACATAAGCCTGCCCAAGAAAACCATTTTCAGAGGGTTATTGCTACCCGTGAAGATGACCAAGCGAAGTCAAGTGATCCAAATGCAACAACAAGGGGTGAGTGGCAATGGAAAAAAATAAGGCACCGAGGGGCAACCTTGCCTGACAGAGCGTCCAAGCGGTCAAGGGTCAATCAGCTCACCATCAAGAAGGCTAGAAGATATACTATGGAGCATACAAGAAATATACAACATTGGCTAATTTAGGATCGAATCCAAGTGCCCGTATTGTGTCAGCGATGAAATCCCACTATACCGTATCAAAGGCCTTTCTAATGTCTACCTGCATCACGCGAGTACATCTTGTTGGATATATTTGGCATATTCCATTCCAATCAAGACATGAGCCAAATGATCGATGATTTGATGGCGGGGGATGAAGCCATACCCGCAAGAAGAGGCTCCTTGATGTGATGTACAATCATCTCAGCCAATATTTAATATGTGACAGGCATAAGAGTCAGCCACCAATGTGAGAAATGCTCACAAAGCGCCTGTTTGGGTAATAATTTCAGCAAGCCTTCTATCCAAGATAATGGCAAGTTTTGCTTAGTCCACGCAACATTCATCATGTAAAGCAAATTCTCTTTTAACGGCTCCTAAAAGGAGATGAAAATATTCCACAGTGAGTCCCTTTCCTGCTAGGAAAACGCCATCAACTGAGAGCAAGTAATGCTGAGTGCAATTCATTTTCAATAAAATCCACCTTCATTGCTTTTGCATCTTGAGGTGGGAGAATTGAATGCACCGTAGATGACAAAGGTTGTCATGCATGATGAGGAAGCCGGAGGAGGAGCAAAAAATTTATCTTCAAATGTAAAGCCATGGCATCAACAAGCTCACATTTTGAGGCTGTCCAAGTGCTCGATCGGAGCATAACCCTCTTGATGGTTTGAGAGGCCCTTGAATGGTGTAGGTGCTTTAAAAACTGTTTTGAGGCACATCCCTTATCCACAAACGCTTGATGTCGAGCGCGAGTCTGTCTGCCATTTATTTAGCTTTCGTTTATCATTATTTTGCAGACATACACGAGCCTGATAAAGCGTTGTCAATTTATTCAGTCAATAGGCGAGTATCAGCCAAAAGTTGGAGATTTTGATAAACATATTTGGTATCTTCAACATCCCTGCGTAAGCTGTAACTGAAGCATGTAGTGCTTGCCATAATCCTGAATCACACATTGCACGCGCATGATGAAACAATACCAAGCAATATCAAGATTAAGATGCACTTGGGTGAGGAGTGGGGGAATAACATCATGAATCATTTTGCGAAATGCCTCATGCGAAAGATATGCATTATTGATTTATAGCAGACGTTTTCTAGAGAGAGAGGCTGATCACATTGCAATTGTCCAAAGCGCAAGGTCATCAAAACGGGGGCATGATCGGACAATAGCAAGGTGTGGTCTATGCTCATCTCGTATACAAACTCATCATATTGTTGCATGTTGAGAACATACCACTGATCTAATCATGCACGATACGAGGAGTGAGCATTATACGGAAAAGTGTTCCCATAAACATTCGGATGCAAAGGCTCCACAAATTCAACATTCGTGTTTTTGTAGTAAGATCTGTCCAAGCGTGCAATACCACACCCACCTTGTGTGAATGCCTTGTGGTGCTATCTGATAAAGCGGGGGCATTGTTAAAATCGCCACAAAGCAAAGCATTGGAGAGCCATGGATAGGAAGACATCTCACGCCATAAAACAGCCCGTTGCCCCGAGTGCACATAGACATCATCCAATTCATAAATCTTGCATTGATTATACATTGAATTACCGTCCAACAACCTGCTGGATCATTGTATGCAAGAATTGGCTGCAGCTCATGCATAGCCATCATCAAAACACCTGAAAAGCCCATTAAACTAGCTTATACTATCTAGTTTCTTGTAAAAGAGCAATTTCTGCCTTACATGTATGTACATATTGCGATGTTAATCTCCACTTATCATAACTTGTGCACATTGTATGAAATGCATTTAACACAACTATGCATTGATACATATGTACAAAGGCAAAGGAAAGAGGGAACTAAGTTGACGTGCCCATAGGCACATCAGCATCAATAGACCGTGGCTTGACTACAACATCATGCATGCCCGCATCAAAGGAAGCCCCATGAATCACTGCATCTCTGTAAGAATGTACCATCTTGTTCCATGTGTCCGTCAATGTGCAATTATCATTACAAGGAAGAGGTTTTTGCACCGTAGATTTCACTGCGGGAGGTACTTCTACATAATTACGAGAAGAAAGTTGAGAGCGTATTTTAATAGTCTTCTTGAGGGTCACCCAAGGAGATCCTTCTCCTGAATCTATATTCTTACCCTTATTCCTAGTCTCATGTGCAATCGCAAGCTTTCCCTTTCTCGGAGCATTTGGGGAACTAACAGATTTGACTCTTATATTAAGAGGTGGAGCATCAGGCAAGGTAGAGGCCCCAATGGAGGTTGATCTAGGGTTAGAGGCCTCTCTCGTTGGAAAAAGCAAGCTGGGGAACAATTGAAGGAGGAGGTTGCAAATTAGGCTTAGGACATTGAGATTACATGAGTCCAAAGCATGAATTTGCAAATTTCCCTCATTTGAGCTTGAAGGGGAACTTCCCAATGAGAGGGTCCCCCGAGCTAACAATAATACCTTCAGAGGTGGGAGTGTGCCAAAGTACACAAAACCGGTTTGTATTGGCATCAAGTTTGGAAGGACATATCACTTTCCCTAGTGAGAAGCAAGCATAAGAAGAAAATGACGCCAGGTGTGCGAAAAGTCAACTATTTCCACCCTTATTGGGCACTTGTGGTGGATGAGGCTTTGATAGTCTTTGGTAAGAGCCCAGGGCAATACGTGTGTCATCTAAGTACTAAAAAACAATGGGGATAATTCAAGCAACATATTGTGGGCATCAGTGTTTGCCAACAAGACTTCATAGAATCTTCTGACGCCAAAGCAGACACCTCTGGCTGCCTAGCGTTTAAGAATGAAATCTACCCATTGGCCCACCTCTTGCGCTGTGGGCATCTTTCGCGGAAAGAACAAAATAACCACATTGAGAGCATATTGTGCCACTGGGTCCATGAGAGCTTGAACTGGAATGAGCACCTCAATGGTGGGTTCCTAATCCTCCTGGGCATTCTACGCACCCTCAAAATCCTCCATTAAGCACGCTCGGATTTCACCCGTTTTCAGGGACTCTATGGCCATTTGTTTCCTGTGTTTGTAAGAGCAAATGGTAGGCGCGGCAGAATCCGTCATACACTGAAGGGAGATATTCTGAGAACTGAGCACACAGATTTTTTATTTTCTGAAATTATATCAGCCACACACACACACACGTTCTCCTCTATCTCATGTACATACAACACACTGAGCAAAGAACAGAGAAAACACAGAGAACAGCGATGGCGATTAAAAGCTGGTGATGAAATTAATTCAAAATTAAGCTAGAGAACTTCACACACACACACACACACACACACACACACACAATTTTCTGTAAATCTTAACAGGTGGGAAACCTCGATGTGAGGAAAACCCACAAAAAAGATCATATACAAAGGGACGAACAAAAAAGTGTCCGGCTGAAAAAGATGACTAAAAGCATTCATAGGCGAGCTGATGCATCTCCGAGGTGATATCACCAACATCCAAGGCAAATCGTAAAGATTGTTGCCTAAGGGAGAGCTTGAAAAATTGAAAAGGATCTGCATCGGAGCGGTGGAACATATAGCCGTTATGTTGACGCCACAGGGTCCAACAAGCCCAATATCTGACCCCATAAAGAAAGTCGCAAATCGGTGCAAGGAAGGTTGGAGAATGCCAAAAGCCCAAAACTGTTTGTGGAAGAGCATCGAAGGGAAGCAAAGTCGCATACAAATTGATAAGCGTCAAAGAAAAGCTCTACAACTTAGCCAATAGCTTGTAAATTACGGGCATCAAAGTAATTGGCCGTCATGAGAAAATTGCTCACAAAGTGCTTGCTTAGGCAACAATTTAAGCAAACCCCCTTCTAAGATACTGGCAAATCTTGTTTCTCCCATGCTCATTCAAAATGAAGAGTTAAGGCTCTTTAAGAGACTCCCAAGAGGAGAGGAAGAATTCCACAGTAAGCCCATCCCAGCCAAGGGATCGCCATCGGCCCAACGCAAGCAGCACACAATGCAATTTAGAATCAGTGAATGGTTCCTCAAGGCATTGTGCATCTTGTGAAGAAAGGATTGGATGTACATGAGAAAGCAACAATTGACGTACTTGTTGAACTGCTGTGGAGGGCTGAGGAGGAGAAACAAAGACTTGCTGATAACATGAGACCATGGCATCAGCAAGTTCTTGTTTGGATGATGTCCAAGCGCCTAAAGGAAGCAACACTCGATTAATGTCCTGAGAAACTCTTGTATGATGCAGATGCTTGAAAAATTGTTTTGAAGCACAGCCTTTATCCACAAAAGCGTGTTGACGACGAGCACGTGTTTGCCATTCGCACACACACGCACATGCACACGAGCGCGCACACGTGCACACACGCACACAGACGCGTGCACACACGCGCACATCTCACAATGAGGCCCAAATGTAAGAAGGTTGTTTTCTAGATGGAAATGTTAAGACCCTGTTTATATTGGCCAATTGATGCTGTAGATGGTTGTGTTTCTCATAATATATGAAGCTGTACATCAAGCAGATGCAGCAGTAGTCTCCTGAGCTGAGAATTTATTTGCCAAGTTCTGAAGATAGGAAGGTGAGAAATCATGAACAAATTTTGAACTTCTAAGATAATCAAAGCCTTCAAAGAAAGAGTTGAATGTCATCAATAAAACTGTTGGACTTTTTTTAAGTGTTCTCTAATTTGAATATGCACGTTTCGCATAAATTGGGTGGAAATTTGGAGTTAAGCTTCTGGTTAGGCGGCCTGTATGATATTCCCTGCAACATTAGCAGTTTACTCATGTTTCACATGAGTCTTTAATAATTTTTGTGTGCTTTCCAATCCAAGAGCTCACTCTTGCTAGTACCTTATTTGTTGAGAGGTTTATACAAGTGCTGTTTGTTTGCCTGCTGTTGTTGTAGATCATTCCAGTTGATCGTGTGTCTCCAAACTCGAGACACGATGCTGCTGCTCAAATTAAGAGAAGGGCAATGGACAATTTTTGGCCTCACGTTGCCATTTTTCCCGAGGGAACAACAACAAATGGAAAGGTTTTGATATCTTTCAAAACTGGGGCATTCTCTCCAGGTCTTCCCATTCAGCCTATGGTCGTGAAGTATCGGAACATCAATCCAGCATGGGTTAACACTGGGCCGTACCCCATCCTTCTTCATTTGATGACACAGCCAATAAATTTTATGGAGGTATGCCATTAATTCCTGCTGATGTGTATTCATCACAAAGTTTGAAAATGAGGATAGCTAGTGGTCAAGTATGCTCTGCACTTTTGGAGCTATGACAGTAGTCATTGTACAGACCTTTGTATAAGATATTTGCTTGGGTACATGCGTGTGAGGATTACAAATAAGTAGTTTTAAATTCTCTCCTCACTTCTAGCACGCTAAATACTTAGTTGATAGTATGCATGATTGGAGTTGATGAGTGTTATTCTTGTGGATGTATACTTGAAGAAAAAATGTGATATATAGCATAATTCTCTGCTCATGCAGGTATATAATGTAGGAATATGTTGTTGCGTTGACTTTATTTAGCTTGTTTTGAAACGGAGGTTTAGGTGGAATATCTTGACGTTTGTGTTCCAACAAGGCATGAAATGGCACATCCTCGTAGCTATGCTGATACAGTGCGGAAAAGCATGGCTCAAGCATTGAACATTCGCTTTACAGATCACACATTCTTAGATGCAAAGCTTGCCATGGAAGCTGTGAAGCTCCAGCAGCCAGCAGAACTCACTCTGGCGGAGTTTGGAGTGATGGAAAGGCTTTTCCATCTCAATTATGACTCTGCCAAAGCTTATCTTCAAAAGTTCAGCTCCATGGATTCCACTCACAGGTGAAGATATTTGCCCCTCACGCTCGTCTAATGAGAAACTCACTTGTACGCTTTCTCTTGATCGGAACTTCTTTGTGTTGATTATTTCCTTTTTGTATGGTAGCACTTGGTACTTGATGTTCTCATTCGATGTTCTTATGAATGACAGTGGATACCTTCGAATAGATCAGTTTCTGGATGCTCTTAATCTTCCACTGACTCCGTTCACCCAAGAAGTTTTTCAGCTCTTTGACACTGCTGATAAAGGGTACATTAACTTTAGAGAGGTATACTTTCTTGGGCCTGTCCAAAGTTTGTAATGGCAAAGACATTGTGATCTTTTTATCAGCAAAAAACAATTCATGCCTTAGGTTTTTTTCTTAATTACCTTACTGAGAGGAAGTGCATGTAGTGCAGGCTGCCTCCGCCCAGACCTGTGAATGATTGCCCAAATTGCACGCATCAAATTCTTCCCCTCAGCCTTTCCCCCTCTCACCTTTGTCCACGCCACTCCCTGCCCCATGCTCATTTTATGCTCATTGCTGCAGGACCACCTGCATATTCTCAGCTTGCACTGCCAAACCTGCCAAGTGTCTCCGTCTGCTGTCATGCATAACCGACTTGCTTTGTTCAGTGATATTCTGATTTTGATATTGCTGGCTTTGAGGACAGATGTCAGATTCCAGATATTCAGTGAAAGTTTTGTTTTGAGAGTTGGAGACACAGTTTAGATGCCTAGTTTTATTGAGCAGACAGGTTGTATCCTTTACACTCCTTGTTGCAGCTTAAGCATCTATCCCATGATCATCTATCAAGGCGACGATGGAATGGAGTTTCTAGAGTCCATTGATTTTGAGTGGGAGGGGGTTATTTATTCTCAGAGAACTGTGGTCACAGGCATACCTAACCAGTGTGCGAGATTCAACAACCCAAGGCAAACCACGCAAGAACCACCAAAAGAAGACAAAAACAAGGAAGACGGTGAAGGAAACACAAAACAAAGAAAATCAAGGGGAAAAAAAAAAACCTGCTCTAGAACAAACTTCACCCACACACACACACACACATACACACACCCATTCGCCCAGCCAAAAGCCAGTCTTAAGAGCACGAAGAAACCAACTCACACAAAACCAAGCTCCACTCGCGCACCTGACACATACACATGCGGACACACACACCCACATAAACGAGAGCAAGCAGTCAAGCAAAAACAAGGAAGCAGGAAAAGCAAAACAAGAAGACATACAAGCAAACAAAGAGAAGAGTAGATCCGTCTAAAAGCCACTATGGAAGATTCGCCAAGTCAAGCACCTTCTGTAGCATCAGGAGAACCAGCAAGCGCACTTGATCTAGGGCACCTCTGCTTAGGGGGTTCATTGTAGGCGCTCCCACTTTTTCTCACACACACACACACACACACACACACACACACACAGAGAGAGAGAGAGAGAGAGAGAGAGAGAGAGAGAGAGAGAGAGAGAGAGAGAGAGAGAGAGAGAGAGAGAGAAATGAAATGTAATGAAATGAAATGTTATATTAACGTCTTCAAAAGGCCAAAGTGACCTATGAGACCAGGAAGTTACAATGCGGTGTATCTGATATCAAGTCAGATTAACAAAATAAATTAAACTAGGGATAACAAGATATAAATACTATGGAATCCTAAACTAAGCGGATAGGTGTGAAAGGCGAAAGGCGTGAATCGTGTGAACTGAGCTATACAATGTGTAGACAATTTGGGAGGGAAGTAGAAATCTATCTGCATAGAGATCCATCTTCATCTGCACTCTGGACGATGAAAAAGTATGGCTCGAATCCTTTGCTGTAGCCTCCTTCGAAACTGTGTAGCTCCTCTTCTCCATTGGGGTCGTCTAGATCTCCCTAGCTCCAATGCACGGTCTATTAGAATGCCAGTAGTGCGGGTAGACCTCTCTACTGTTGGTTGCTCCTCTGTCTGTTCTTCTGGGTGTACAGTATCTAGTGTAAAGAAATCTGTGATCTGTCTCTGGGGTTGTCTCTCTTTAGCTCTCCTCAGTAAAGTTTCTCTATGCCTGTGTAGCTCAAGTAGATATAGCCCAAGACATCTCTGATCCTCATAACTCATGACCCTAGATAGTGGCCCGAAACCTTCTCTGAATAGACAATGAAAACGGCCTCGTATCTCATAGTACACTGTGCAATGACATATGTAGTGTACCTCTGTCTCTGGCTCTAGATGGCATAAGCGGCATATCCTGCTATCTGCTGGTGTCCCTCTGAATCTGCCAGTCTCAATCTCGAGCTGATGTGAGGACGTGCGTATCTGGCCAATGGCACATCGGACACCATGAGAAAGATGCCTATCCATATAGCTAGGTCGAATCACAAACCTATCCTCCGTGAGGTGGAGAAAATGCTCTCTATAGAAAGCCGTCTTTGTGCCCAACTCCTGTATCGGCTCTATCCATGTCCTCCTTGTGTCCAGCTGAATCAGATCTTGACGAATGAGTCTATTAATCTCTACCCGCGTCAAAGACCTCAAGGGTGCCTGTAGAGAGTATTGAAAAGGAGGCAACTTGTCCATGGTGAAACCACGTGTCTGAAACCATGATGCCATCTGTGCATACCAGCATGATGTATCCCCATTAAGAGCTAATTGTCTGGAGGACTCTAGAGCCACCCTGGCATATCTGTCTCTGGTAGTATCCCACAGACTGTGAACAAAGGAGACTGATCTAGTAAGTGCCTCAATCACCATAGGGGGAGCAGCTAATTCCGCTCGAATGATATCATGCGGTACGGAAGCCTTGGCTCTAATCAGCCGAGAGATCATAGATACCAGGGGCTTCTCCATACGCCTCCAACCCTCCTGGCCTATAGAAGGTCCTTAAACCTACACCCCATATAACATAGTAGAGGCAACCAGAGTATCAAAGAGCCATAACTTTGTCCTGGGTTCCTGGAACTGAACTTGCGAACACATCCTCTCCATTCCTCCCAGAGCTGCACCAGCTCTGGTGCAGCTCTGGTTAGTCTAGTCTCTGCCGCTCTTTTCAAGGAAAATCTCGGCCCAGTAAAGACTACCCCCAGGTAAGTGTATGCATCTGTATACTCCACAGTCTCTTGACCATACTTGAAAGTAGGTATTGATTTCCTGACCCATTGCGGTGTGGTGTTAAACACCATAACCTTGGTTTTACCTAGGTTTACACACAATCCACTATCCTGTGCAAAACTGCGTAGTGCATCCAACTGTCGTTGCATACCTTCTGATGAATCAGATATCAGCACAATATCATCAGCATAAAGCAACAATGGGATCCACGTCCCTGCCAGCTGTGCACCTTTGTCACCCTCTCTGTCGATGTAATCAGACACCTCATCAACATACATATCAAATAGCGTAGGAGACAATGGGCAGCCCTGTTTCACTCCAATAGTAGAGTGAATTAAATCAGATACCCCTTCCGGAGTGCGTACATGTCCCATCACTGATCTGTACAAAGCCATAATCCCCCAAATCACCTCTATGGGCACCCCCATCTCCTGTAATCTGCGCATCAATCGAGCTCTTGGTACCATGTCAAATGGCCACTGATGCAGCCCCATGCAGTGTCTCAGTCAATAGAGTGGTGCACTCCTCCACTGAGAGGCATGTACCATTTGTGCCAGTTGTGCCTTCCAATAGACGGTCCCAGATCTCCTCTGAATAAACGAAATCAGTCTCTGGTGTGAATGTATAGCGAGTGTGTGACCTGCCTCCTGATGTCTGGGTTGTACTATACTGAAATTTAATGGATAGTGTCAAGAGAGCATGATCTACTGCTATGCCCATTGGCCTGGCTCCCACTGTGAAATCCTGAATGCAGGGGACAAAGCTCGGTTGTGTCATAACATAATCCACTGTACTGGCCCCATGTCTATGTGGAAAGCATGTGAAACCAGCTGCTCCAGGAAATCGCTGTAAGCCATTAAGTATGGCTAATCCATGTGTAGTCGTCATTTCCATGAGGTATCTCCCATACTCCGTTTGCTCTCTGTCATCTGAGCATCTGTCAAGTCCCAACTCACCCACATCCAGCTCTCTAAGCATCTCATCTGAAGTGTCGTAGAAGACTGTCTGCGAGTTGCCCGTTCGGGCATTGAAGTCCCCTAGGAGAATGATATCACCCTCCCTAGAGAACTCCCAAATGTCATCATCTAGGATAGAGAAAGGCGACTGCCCTCTGGATGCGGCATACATTGATGTACTGGGAGGAAAGTAACATATGGCAATATATAGGAACCGGCCTGTGTCAGCTCTCAGTCTCACCCACATATATCTAGCATGATCATCTCTTCGTACAATATGCAGTAATGGTTGTAGTTCCTCTCTAAATAGCACTGCTACTCCTCCTGAGCCTCTACTCCCATGCTCAGATCTCGCATTTGTCTTGTGAGTTGTTTCCCATCTGTATCCCACCACATGTGGCATTACCTGTCCAGGGGCCTGATGAGTCTCTGAGAAGAACACAATATCCTTGTCTTTGAAACTCTCCTCAAATGCACCCACGTCCAATCTCATAGACCCATTACAATTCCAAGTAGCCATCTTCAGTGTGGTCCCATATGTCTCGCACCGTCATGCAGTACGCCGCTCTAAAATCACCACCCTTCCATCTCTGTAGAAGGATATCTTTCCCTTCTCCCTTGCCGTTGTAATCTCTGGCATTACCTCTCTCATATGTGCGAGCTGTGAGAGAGTCAGATCATCGCCGAGGAAAATACCTGTCTTTTTGAGAGTAGGCCTCTTCCTCAAGAATTCCTTCTTCTCTTCCAACGAGGGGAAGCGTAGTATGAGAGCTCTCCCCTTTGAAGACTCTCCCGTGCCATCAATTTTCTTACCTACCCTCCATGCCTTTGTGTGCAAAGGCTTCTCCATCCCCATCATGGATGTAAGGCTTGTGACCTCTTTCTCTACATTGTTTATGTCCTTGAGACCGGTCACTCTCACATGCAATGTTCGCATCCGCCTTCTTTGTTCCTCTTCGAGAGTCATGTTGATAAGCGTCGGTGTACAAGGATTTTCTTGACCTTTCCCTTTCTTGGCGACCTCAATCCATTTTTCAGCCTCGTCTGCCTTTTTCTGTGTTCTTGTTATCATCTCCGCCCATGAAGATGTCTTTGCCACACTCAGTTTCTCTTCCTCGGTGATCATCCTTACCTGTTCCTTAATTTCCTTGATTTCATCTATTACCGAGGGTTGAAATTCGCCTTCCTCTAGTCCATTGCTTACTCTATCAGCAAGCTCCTGTTTAAGGGCTGAGACATCTTTTTTGAGTGCCCGTATCTCGGCGTTTGGGTTCTCCTGTTTGAGGGCTGAGACTTCTTCTTTGAGTGTCTTTATTTCTGCGTTAAGGCTCTCTTTCTCCTTCTTCCACTGTGCGCCTTCATTGAAGACCATCTGAAGGAGGTTGGCCTTCTCCTTCCACCATCCTTCCATCTCTGTTTTCCACTCCTTCATTTCCCTCTCCATCTGCGCCATCCGCTTATTTGTGAGCATGAAGGTTGCCTTCGCTCTTGGCTTGCAAACAGGTGAGACATTGGCGGCTTCCGTGTCGTGTGTAGGGTCTTCTTCAAGTGTGACAGTTTGTGCAACATCCATCAAACATTCATGGCCTTGACGTTGATCCATTACGGTGTGGCTCAAAGAATCATTTTCCATTATAAAATTCAAGCTGGACGTGCAGGGCTGATCTGCTGGGGTTGCGCTCTTTGTACGTTCTCAATCATTGCAATCCGCCATGTGTTCAAAGATGGGCGCGCTGAGAGAGTTTAGAGTCTTGTCGATGCTCTTGCTGTGGTGCCGCGCGAACAAAGGGAGGCTGGGTTGCTGCTACAGTCCCGAGAGAGAGAGAGAGAGAGAGAGAGAGAGAGAGAGAGAGAGAGAGAGAGAGAGAGAGAGAGAGAGAGAGAGAGATGAAATGAAATGAAATGATATATTTATGTCTTCAAAAGGTCAAAATGAGTCTTACCAAACACCGAGCAAAATATTCCGAGCAAGCCAAAAAGCGAGCAAGTTCTTATAACATTTTTGGATAAATGTTACACAATGAACCCCCCCCCCCCCCCCCCCCCCCCCAAGCTATACACACAAAATCTCTCTCTCTCTCTCTTTGCTCATGGTAGAGCATTAAATATTAAACACACGCACACACTATCTCTATCTCTCTCTTGTTGCACATATATTCATACTTCTTATTTTTTGGAATTTATAAACCATATCATGCACATTTTCTCTCCCTTTCTATCTCTCTCGATGTCTCATAGTTTGTGGAATACACAAACTCTCTCTCTCTCTCTCTCTCTCTCTCTCTCTCTCCCCCCCCCCCTAAAATATACATACATAAAAATTTTGCATGCACATATAGTTTCTCTCTCACACTCTCTCTCTCCCCCTCCCCCTAAAAAAAACATACATAAAAATTTTGCAGGCACATGTAGGGTAAAGGGGCCGATACAAGGCCACGTAAGGAGGCGTACGATTATCTGGCAGCAAGCTTATCCGATTTTCGCTTGGAAGAATGCAATCGACAGCTCACTCTTGAGTGCACAAGCTGTAAAAACATTAGTGTTGACGGAGATTTGTAGGCGACACACAGCAACGTCAAACAATTCTTGTGTAACAAAATCGATCGTGAGAAACAAGCCATATCGGGGGGTATTAAGTGCCCATACTGCCAACAAGGATTGAGCACAGATCGTGTGGATCAAATCCTTCGACCAACTCATGTAACCAGCCTAGCGCTCGTCGCTCAGTGTCCTACAACTAGGTAATAATAATCTTATTTTTGGGGGCTCCCGCGTCCTTGTAAAGGGGACGGCTTTTAACTGACCTCTTTACCCTAGTCTCTCTCTCTCTCTCTCTCTCTCTCTCTCTCAAACACACACACACACATGCGCGCACGCACACGCAAAAGTAAAGCTTCGTCTCTCAAGTTGAAAAAAGGGAGAGGGATAAGGTTTAGATGTAGCTAAATAAAAATAAAACTCTCTCAAGGATCCCGCGCCGGCGCGTGGTGCTTGAGGGAGTTTTGTTTTTATATTCTCCTTTGAAAGAAGGACACCGAGGGCAACAAAACAAAATAAACAATCTCCCAGATCGATCTTATACATCGTTGAAATTAAAGCTCGCTGGAACCCCTCCCCTCACACTTTAGACCTCCAAGCCTATGATAGATCCTCCTAGATGACTCTCCGTCTATACCCTGCATTGCCTCCCACCACACCCACATTGGCTCTGCAAGAGTCTTCACAAATAGAGCACGAGAGGAAAATATCTATAAAAGAGAGAGAGAGAGAGAGAGAGAGAGAGAGAGAGAGATAGTTCCATTTAAGCCCAATACGCAACCATTGTCCGTACCATTAAAAAAAGCTTTTCTCGTGACTCATGCCTCTGCCTCCTCCTTTCTTTTCACCCTTCTACCCGATACGCATCTTTGGAGATTCTTCTTAATTAGCCCCTCAAAATTTTTAAAAAGATGGGCAAGACCTACTCATAACTAAGTCTCCATTTCAATCATCTACCCAAGGGTCTACAAAAGCTTAAGCTTCACAGAAATTGGAAGTCTCACATTTTTGAAGCTTCCTCAAGTGCAACTTAGAAAAAAAATGGGAGTTGTTGATGACAACATGAAGTGGTTGGTGTCCGTATTGTAGGGTCCTTTTTTGCACTCTTCGCACCCATATATCGTGTTCATCCAGAACATGGCTATGGTTCTCATAATTTCCTAATTAATCAAGAGGCATTTAATTGATAGAGAGAGAGAGAGAGAGAGAGAGAGAGAGAGAGAGAGAGAGAGAGAGATGATATAGAACACGCTACTCCACAACATGAAAAAATGGAGAAAGAAATGATAGAGCAAACATTGCATATGCCACAATAAACAAAAATAGAGAGAGAGAGAGAGAGAGAGAGAGAGAGAGAGAGAGAGAGTCAAAAAGTATGCGAGAGAAAAAGACCCATATACATATAATTTTAAGAGTAATTTTAAACAATACTTTTTGTGGTTTAGATTATGGTCTTCATTTTTGTTGACTCTTGCTCGGTTCAGGTTTTGCTCGGAAAGTCTCGCTCGGAGTTTGAAACTCCTCGGTCAAAATGACCTATGAGACCAAGCTGTTACAACATGGTGAATCTGATACCATGTCCGGAATCAAGAAGAACTAAAACAAAAATACAACTACTACAAGCTGGGACTGTATGGATGTGCCAGCTACTACAAAAGGTGCTCAATACAATGTGTAGTACAATGAGAGAAGTGGGGGGGGGGGGGGGGGATATATGGTAGAGATCCATCCTCATCTGCACTCTGGACGTCGACAAAGTATAGCTCGAATCCTCTGTTGTAGTATCCGTCGATACTGTGGACGTCGACAAAGTATGGCTCGAATCCTCTACTGTAGTCTCCGTCGATACTCCTCTCCTCAATCGTGGTCGTCTAGATCTCCCTAGCTCTAACGCTCGGTCTATGAGAATGCCAGTTGTGGTAGTATGAGTGCGGGCAGAGCTCTGCAATGGTGGCTGCTCCTCTCGTTGCTTCTTTGGGTGTCCAATATCTAGTGTAAAGAAATCTGTAATGTGTCTTTGGGACTGTCTCTCTCCAGCTCTTCTTAGTAAAGTGTCTCTATGCCTGTGTAACTCAAGTAGATACAGTCCAAGACATCTCTAATCCTCATAACTCATGACCCTAGATAGAGGCCCAAAACCCCCTCTGAATAGACAATGAAAACGGCCTCTTATCTCATATTACATTGTGCAATGACATATGTAATGTAACTCTGTCTCTGGCTCTAGATGACATAAGCGGCTATCCTGCTATCTGTCGGTATCCCTTTGAATCTGCCAATCTCAATCTCAATGTGATGTGAGGATGTGCGTATCTTGCCAATGGCACAACGCAAACCATTAGAAAGATGTGTGTCCATATAGCTAGGTCGAATCACAAACCCATCCCCTGTGAGGTGGAGAAGATGCTCTCTATAGAAAGCCATCTTCGTGCCCCACTCCTGTACCGGCTCTATCCATGTCCTCGTGTCCAGCTGGATCAGATCATGACGAATGAGTCTAGTAATCTCCACCCATGTCAGAGACATCAGGGGTGCCTGTAGAGAGTATTGAAAAGGAGGTAGCTTGTCCATGGTGAAGCCATGTGTCTGAAACCATGATGTCATCTGTGTATACCAGCATGATGTATCCCCCTGTAGAGTTGACTGTCTGGAGGACTCTAGGGCCAACCTGGCATATCTATCTCTGGTAGTATCCCATAGGCTGTGTACAAAGGAGACTGATCTGATAAGCACCTCAATCTCCATAGGGGGGGTAGCCAACTCCGCTCGAATGATATCATGTGGTACGGAGGCCTTGGCTCTAATCAGCCGAGAGAGAGAGAGAGAGAGAGAGAGAGAGAGAGAGAGAGAGGTGGCTTTGTTTCCGTCTTTGGCCCAAATGCGGAGCTTTTGTTTGCTTGAAGATGATCTGCGCGACATTTTCCTTACTGTGGATTGTTCCTGTCATTGTCTGCAAATGCAGGAAGTACCTTATTATAACAAACGCGTGGTTGTGCGAGTGAAAGAGAGAGAGAGAAAGGAGACTAACACCAGTTGGGGTCCCAAGCCTTCTCCAAGGGGCCCCCCTTTATCGCTAGAGAGGTATTTGCTTTAGATTGCACAAATGCTGATACAATGGTCATAGATTTTGAGATGCTGATGGGATCTTGCTATTGATGGTTGGATCTGTGAGGCTAAAGTGTGAAAACTAAAAATGCTAGGGATGCTGAATGGGATCTGTGGCTGACGAGGCTATGGACTGAAAACTTAAAAATGCTGGCTGATCTGCTGTCTTGGGCTGAAAACTGAAAACGCTAGTACTGATGGCTGGAGCTATAACGATGCGGCGAGGTTATGCTGAACTGAAAACGTTGGTGCTGATGGCCGATCTGGTGCAAAAATGCCAGAGATGCTGAGATACTGTGGGTACTAGGTGTGGGTATTGACTTACGCTTGAGAACTAACCCACCCATATATTAGGGCAATGCAACTAAAAATCCCACTATTTCTAAAAATGGCTATAAGAGGTGCTTCGTATGCAGATAAATACCTAGGTTGGGTACTTATGCAACTGTATGGGAACACTCCACAGTGCCTACACCTACCCATATATTGGGGCAATGCAACTAAAAATCCCACTATTTCTAAAAATGGCTATAAGAGGTGCTTCGTATGCAGATAAATACCTAGGCTGGGTACTTATGCAACTGTATGGGAACACTCCACAGTGCCTACACCTAGCACACACTGGCTGTGCTCATGTGCAATTAGAGGGTATGCAACTAATCTAAAGTTCCTCGACATGCAGGTCTTGCGTACAGGCTCACAAGGGTGTCAGAACTCTTCCTAGGCTGTTCTAAACCCTAGAAATAGGAGCAACAACTTGTCAGCATGCACATAGGGTTAAATGTGCACATGACATTTGTCATTTGAATTTGGTTGTTTTTTCTTGTGTCAAAAACTGATGCATGCGCCCTTTAGCTGCCACTTTGCTTCCCATATGTTGACATGTCTCCTACTCAGGTTTCGACTTCAATAAGGCCTCTTAACTGTCGGGCAAGTGATTTTGAATGAATAGGCCTATTTCACAGTGGCCATGCATTACCTGGGATAGAAGACAAGATGCACCTCTTGGTAGCAGAAAGCCTTGGCCTGCTTCTTGGCTGAGGGTAACCCCACATTGCCTCATAGGCTCCTGGTGGGGTGTCATTTCCATCAATTGAAAGAACTCAATGAGTTGTTCCAGCTTAGTTTTGTCTCTTCCAAGTGCTCTTAGTCCTAGTATATTACTAAGGGGAAGCAGGCCGCGGGGTGGGGGGGGGGTTTGTGTGTGTGTGTGTGTGTGTGTGTGTTAAGGTGGGGGGCGGGGCAGTGTGTGTTATGCCTGTTACATATGCTTATGCTCTTTTGCTTCTCCACTGATTATTTTTGGTGACTGCTCGTCTTCAACAGTTCGTTGCAGGGATGGCCTTTTTGTCTACTCAAACATCCTTTTCATCTGCAATAGAAGTAGCTTTTCGGGCATGTGATGCTGATCACGATGGTTCACTTTCATGGGCTGAAGTTCAGAGAAGCCTGAAGAACATCTTCCCAGAGATGCAAACCACAGTGGTAACAGAGCTTTCTTGCATAGCGTATCTATCAGCGAAGCTTTCTTTTGCCTGAGCTTCTGCATGCTTCCTTTGCAGATGATGAAGCTTTTCAATTCTTTGGATTTGGACCATGATGGGGTCATAAGTTGGGATGAGTTTAGTGGATTTCTACAACGCAATCCGGAGTACCTTGCTGTCATAATGGCAGCACGTCCAGATCTTTTATACCATGATTCAGAACAAGGGGACCATGTTTAATTTTCTTGGGAAGTTCAAGCATTTCTTCTCTGGCTGTTTTTGGACATCAGCTCCTGCATTATGGGGAGTCTGAGTTTGTCAAACTTATAGAAGCATCTGCGTGATGCATCAGGCATAAGATATGCACAGATGCAGTAACCTTTAGCTGAAGGCAAAGCCTTCTAATCTTCTTGTGTGTGGGCAGTGCTTTGCAGGATTTTGGGGTAGGTAATTCACAAATGCTGTAGATATTTGCTCACATTGTTGGCGCTCTTACTAGAAACTACTATATGTCAGGTAGCATGTATCTATAGGCATCTTGCAGCCATTGTCTTTCACTGCACGTTTGGCTGTACATCCTAATCTCGTTGTATGATTGTCTCCTTGAAGGCTGAGCACTCGGGAGTAATAAATGAAGACAAGTTTCCTTTGTTTCTGGGGAATAACTGTATAATTGCTAAGTCAATGATTATTTCCGTTTTTTTTTGTCATATAAAAAATTGTGGGTTAAAGGTGTCAGAAAGTGGGGGGGAGAATTTTGAAACCCAAAAGTTAAATCCCATGTTGAATTTTCTGTTGGATGGTGGTTCATGTGCTTGCTTGCCCATATGCGCGTATGACAAATGGGTCGGTTTCATATTCGCCCTTTGGAGGATGATGCTAGATTCGATGTTGCATTTTCCTGTAGAAGCCAAGCTTGAAGTGCAAAAGCTGCAGCCAATCAGCCTGAGGATGCCCTTTCCCCAAGCAATGCACTTCGTAATCCCTTGGATGTCTTGTTCTCCTCTATTGAAGGCTCAAGATAGCTCTCGGTTGGTGGGTCTGTTGGGTCCATTACATAGAATCCTAGGAGATGCTCTTTGAGTTGGTTTTGGAAAAGGGAAAGAGGAGTGACCAGGTGGCGGGCATGGAGTGAGGGCGAAGCCAGAGAGAGAGAGAGAGAGAGAGAGAGAGAGAGGTACCCGTGTTGGGCAGTGCAAGAGCACTGTAGGGAGAGAGATAGGAGGCAGAAGTATGAGAAGGGTACGCAGAGCAAGAGGGAGAGCGATGGGCAGGCTGAACAGAAGACATGGCGGGCAGGAGCGAATGGGGTAGGGAAAGGTCGCTCCCTGTCATGTGGGAAACCAACTGGCGACCGGCGGAGGCTGGGAGCGCAGATTACGGGAAAGGTCACTGAGAGACCTTTCCCGGCCTTCACAGTCAGGCGGAGGGGGGGCCAGACCCAGAGCCACTGCACTGCAGGCGCAAGATTGCAACATACGCGAGCAGTTGAGGTGACACAGGCAGGATTACCACAGCTGAGATGGCAGCACCTCAGTACATTCCACCAGCTGATTTGGCACCATGTATATTGAACAAGTTGCATTCCGGTTGCTGACGTGCTTGCAATCTGATGGTGCAGGTGAAAATCACGGTGGGAACACTCAATTTTAATGCTAACTTTCTTACTGTATAACTCAAGTGAGACAGAGAAAGTGAGCATTAAAATTGAGCAAGCACGTCTCCATTTTACTACAAATGTATACTTCTACATAAAAAGCACCAAAGGATAAAAGGTATTATTGAGTGCACAAATGTGTGTCCAAACACTAAAAAGTATATTATGTTTAGTTGTATTGAAATAGATTATCGTCTCTAGTGCACATACAAGTTGTTCCTAAAACAGATTGTAATGCCTGTCACGAAGAATGTTATATTCTATAGTTAACAAAATCCTTTAGCTAGCCATAGCTCTTAAGAAGTTGCTAGACCCTCTCTACCAACATATTCTCTTTCAATGTCTCTAGAGCACATTTTGCCTTGGGAGTCCTTCAAAGGTGACACATAAGGGTGTTTGAAACAAGCCTTCCATAGAGTGAGTATCATTTGCAACTTGCATAGATAAGTACATGATTAATGAAAAAAAGTGATTGTTGAGATAAGCTTGATCAGTGCTCTGATGAAGAAACATCCATTTAATGATCCCCATTATCCACCAAGTGAACCATACAAATAGAATGAAAGTTAATCCCCTTAGTCTCGCATACTCGAGATTTCAAAATGCTTGTACTTCCTCTCTACAAGTATCATCTCAACTTGAGGCTTTGCGACCTCTATAAGAATGCTTATGCTCTTGCTATGATACAACTCTTTGCATGTCAAAAAATGGTTGTTTTTTCATGAAATGAACATCTCTTCTTCTTTTGCATGTAATTACCAAGACAGTCATATACATTCTATGGACCAAAAATGACTTTGCTTGTGAAAGAACATCAATCATCACGAAGCTTCTAAACTTAGGTAGTGCAAAATCTTTTGCTAAAATCTCTCTCTCTCTCTCTCTCTCTCTCTCTCTCTCTCTCTCTCTCTCTCTCTCTCTCTCTGTGTGTGTGGAGTCCAATCCATCTATCTCTGAAAAGAATATGCACATTAACAAATCTCTATATGTTTCCCTGCTTGGACCACCTCCAACAGTTGATGAGAACTCTCTCTCTCTCTCTCTCTCTCTCTCTCTCTCTCTCTCACACACACACACACACACACACACACACACACACACACACACACAAGCGCCCTTTCTCTTTAGAATGTTGACAATTCTCTTTAGAGATTGTCCTCCTCTTAAATTAGCTTTGCAATTGGAGACAAGCATAAGAAATGTTACAGAATTTAAGATGGCCTTCCAATTAGAGGGAGTGACAAATTCTGTGAGTGTTCATGAATGAAACTGTGCCAAATAGTTCATCGAAGTTAAACCTTTGAAGATTTTCAAACAAATGGGGAAGTAAATAAAATCCATCATAACTGGCACACCACTTGAAATTATGAAAGCCTTATCTCCAAAGTTACAAAAATAAAGTTTGACATTGTGGGAGCAATCCGAAGAGACCTCATAAATCTACCCATGCATCTTGTACACAAGGCGTGTCACTCAAAATTGATATGGGATAGCAAATCTACCACAATAGGATGATAGGAAGGTGATTCCTTTTTATTTTTCTTATCACGTTGCTAGGACTCTTTTGCCCCCTACCCACCAATGCATGTCAAATTACACCCCCAGTTTGGTGAAGCATGGAGCTAGCTAGCCCTTTTCATATCATGGTTATAATTCCACTTCCATTGGAGGTATGGCTCCATTCCCCTCATCCCTCATAGACATGTACAAACACCCCATGTTACTCAATTTTATATTATTTGGGAAACTTACAAAAATACCCCTAAATTTTGTGGAAATTTGAACAATACCCCTCAAATTTCAAAAATTCCCAAAATACCCTTGTACCAAATTCGGGGTGGATTGGTCCCCTTTTTTCTAATTAAATTATTATATTGGTCGATAGTAGCTTCAATGTCTCAAACAAAAAATTTCATCAGTGAGCTCACAAATAGAGGGATTTTTCTCTACAAAAAAAAAAAAAAGTACTATTTCATCTTGAGAGCCAGTAATATCATCTAAAATCCTACTTCTTTCATCTTCAATTGAGGGGCAACCAATCTTCCTATGAACTATTGCAACAAAAATGTTTTTGAGATGTTTGTAAGATGAACAACGGGTAATTTGGGATCAAAAAATTAAGGGATGTTTTGGAAAAATGTTAGGGGTACTTTGGGAAGTTTGAAATTTGAAGGATATTTTGAGGATATATACAAATTTCAACGATATTTTGGTAATGTTTTTGCTTTATTTTGTAGCAGGTTTATCTTCAATACCTTTCTCTTTTTTTGATGGACATCCAAAAGACAAACACACACCCTTCTTTTGGTCTTTTGATTGACTTTACCCCTAGGAGAGGATAATAATAGCATTCTCTCTCTCTCTCTCTCTCTCTCTCTCTCTCTCTCTCTCTATCTCTCTCTCTCTCTCTCACACACACACACACACACACACGTGTGTGTGTTGACATGCAAGAACTAGCATAGGTGTGAGTCAGCAGCAATTTGGATAAAAGCCTAGTTGGACAATTCTCTTTCAAAGCACTAAGGACTTTCTTGTTCTACCATGTAAGCCAAACCTATTGCATTGCAAAATGAAGAAGGCTTTCCTCTTGGCTCCTTCTCGACAACTCTCTCTCTCTCTCTCTCTCTCTCTCTCTCTCTCTCTTCCCACACCATAGTAGAGCCTCCACAATGTGTGTTGTGTCTTTGTAAAATGTTGCTACTACGTTTCAAAATATAGTAGATTTCATGCTTTTTTATCAGTGTTTGGAAGAAATCATTTTCACAACCTTACGCAATTCCTCTAAGTAAGTCTTCCAAAAAGACTTTTTGAAAAATTGAGCTAATTTCTAATATTTTCCTCAAAATCTAGGTGGGGTCCTTTTCCTCTTGCTCTCTACCGGCATATTTTTTATAAATATAGTGTCTAGTCTTAATCCTTACACCCCTCATGAATAAGGGAGATGCATTTTCTACAAATATGTATTTTTGGTGTGGCTTTTTTGAATAAATGACCTTTTAGCATGGTGTGAATAGTTCACATACATGCGATTTACATATCACATTGTAGAGGAGTTGGCATTATGATCCACAAATTGCTTCAACAAATATCTTAGCACTACAAGAGTTGATAATGTTGTGGTCACGTGAGGCATAGTTATTAGTAAGATGGTACTGATGCAACTATGCCAAAATTGCTATAGTTGCATATAAAACAAATAAATAGAGCATGCGTGACCATGCATGAAGGACAATTATTTCAAATAGTAGCTGATAACTATGCATTGCGTGACCACTACCTAATGTCCTGAAACTTGGTCTTGAAATCCTTTAATTATCAAAGAACATCCTAGACCAAGTGGCAAGATCTTCATGCTTTCCCTCTTGCTCCCATTTTTTCATAGTACTTGAGGGCATCCTCAAGTATCGTGAGCCTTTGGGTGATAGAGCGGACATTCTTGACTCTCTCTATGTGTACATCAAAAAAGATCTTCATGCTTTCCCTCTTGCTCCCATTCTGCATAGTACTTGAGGGCATCCTTAAGTATGGTGAGCCTTTGGGTGATAGAGTGGACATCCTTGACTCTCTCTACGTGTACATCAAACAACATATCACCAACCCTGACCATAATATCCACAAAAATTATTCTCTTTTTTAGTTCCAAAATTCACTTTAAAACCTATGTTGTCACCAAGGCTGAATTGTTTCCCACCAAATGAGTGTTTGAGGAAAACATTCGGAAATATGAAAGACAAACTTAAATCTTGACTTGCAAGCACGAATAGAATGCAACCCCTTTTCCAATTCTCAAGGTTATCTCACGGGTCTCTATGTTATCCAAATTTGTTTGTGTATAGTACGTAGTCTAGAAAAGGGTTCATTGGGAGAATCTTAGAAGATGCCTTCTTTGATTAAGTAGGAAAGAAAATGTGCGCTCCTTGCCGCACTGTCGAAGCAAGGGACTTGCCGATACACCGTGTGCGAGCCACAAATGGCTCCCAGCACACAACAAGACTAATCTAGCAAGCTCAAAAGAGGGCAATGGTGTGTCACTCACCGCTCTATGCTCCTGCCGTGGAGGATTCCTTGCCGTGATGAAGAAGAAGTTGCAGTCGTGCCGCGCTCAACCGCTTCGCCGCCGTCGTGCCTTCGTAATGCTCGATCGCACACACACTCTCCCTCTCTCTCTCTCTCTCTCTCTCTCTCTCTCTCTCTCACACACACACACACACACACACACACATACACACACACACGAGGAGGTGAAGAAGAAGAAGAAGAAGAAGAAGATGGAGATGGAGATGGAGATGGAGATGGAGATGGAGCAAGAGCACTCTTCTATTGCACAAATGAGAGAATGAGTGAATTTTAGGTTTAGTTGGCTTTTATATGAGCTCACCCCATTCACACTTGGGCGCCCATGCTTAGCCAACTAATCCCTTGAATGTCCCAGTTAGAGTGCGCCTCTCATCGGCGATCACTCTTACCCTTTTCCTATTGGTCCGACAAGCCCGGTACCTGACTCTACCAAATACATAATACACGTCCGTCGTAGGTGATGGGGTGTCCGTGAGCCGTGAGGGTTAACATGCCCCCCTTCCTGATGTAGATTCCGTCCTCGGAAGCTATTGAGTTGAAGCTGGTTCGTCGAGGTGGAAGAGCATTTGAGATGAATGTCCTTAGCCTTCTTCAGTCACTGCAAAATCAAACAACATTGGCACAGTAATTGCATTCTCTTAAAAAGTATATGCAGTTTTAGGTAGACAAATTGATTGGTAAAAGAATTTCAAACAATTTGTCAGCAATGAACATTAAATTGCAATGTAATCAAATGCATAAACAGATATAAAGGTAAAAAATTAAACAAGTCTGGGGTCGCTAATTTGACGGTCGAAAGGCACTAGAGATCGAATATTAATACCATGGGTAAGCTTCTTAATTATCTGTGGTCAATTAAGTTGTTTAATCGCGAGAGCCAAGTATTCATGTTCGAGGGCTGACTAGAGGCGATATTTAAAAGACCTTGTAGTTAAGCTACCATAAAAGGAATTTCTCATGAAATCATCGCCTGACTGATTACTTCTTCTTTGACCCCCCAAAGTCTTTTCACAGTGATTCAATTTTGATGTGTGTGCTTATTTTGTATGTCTTGGGTTTTTTGCTTTTCAAGTAAAAGCGCCCATACTGGGAACCTCTAGGGCTCTAGTACCATAGGCAATACATGTGAGTGAAGTACCAAATCAAGCTGAGATTTCTCTTCCAGCTTAAGATTTTACAGTATGGCACTTTGATTTTTTGTTTGTTCATTTTCAGCATTTTAATTTTGTAACTTTGGGGGGTCATATAACACTGATACACCTCCCAGGCTCATCACACCAGTAAACTCCCTTTATAATACTTAAGCTAAAGATCAATAGGGTCAAGCCCACTAGAAATCCCTAGTACATTTCACACAATGCTGCCTAAATCGGATTAAGAACCTAAGTAACCATTAATTATTAGGAAGGCATTCCCCATGGTATTAAGAGAAGATTTCTAACACCTAACTTGGTCAAACTAGCTTAGTCGGACTGCTTGATTTTTAAACTTAGACAAGTGATTATGACAAAAAATTACATTGAATTAAATGTTTGATACTAAGCAAATGCGGTGAATATTAGGCTACCAATCACAATTAAAGCTGACAATCATAGATGCAAAAAAGATAAGGGGCAATGCTAATGGACAAGAAACACCTGTTTGTGTCGATGGTCGCGCTTGATTTGAAGAGTGAGTTGAGATAAAGATTCCATGAAGGTCCAAATCCTACCAATAGCAACACGCTCCTGTACACACTAGGAAACAAAAGGAATACCTCCAGGAGGCACATTAGTGGAAAAAGGTACCAACACTTATTGAACACAACAAAAAACATAAGGAACCCTAACCTAATTATTTGCACTCCCCCTAGAGAGTCAAGGGAATAGGATATTGTAGAGGTTGGGGGGAAACCCTAAGGCTAAACCCCTATCCTCGTCGTCGAGATAAACAAAGTCATCATCCATGAGACCATATGTGCCATCCGTGTAGTCGTGTAAATTTTCTTCTTCATCATAGGTGCCCATGTTTACTAAGAAGGTCACTAGAAGCCTATAGTCATCTTGGTCAAAAGGGTAGGCTTGTGCAATGGGAGAAACGCTCTCTACTAAGTATGGATCAGACGTGGTCAAGAGACGTATCAGCCATTCTAACTCCTCAAAATTCCTCTCACATGCTAGCGTACCTATCAAATCCCATTCACATGCAAGCACTGGAAAGACCATGTGAAATATTTGTGAAAAGTAACGAGGGTACCTCTCACCCAAGGCAGGAGTGGATGACTCTAGCGTACTAGCCATATCTGTACACGCAAATAGATGATGGTTAGAGTGCAAATATTACAAGGGTCGTGTTCTTGTGCATAATTTGTTTTTATGATTTGTGTTATGGCTCTTGCTCTTTTACTTTTTTATCTTGTTTTTGTGAGTATAAGGCTTTATATATACATTCCCTAAGATTGGAGATTAAGAGGTCAGGGAGAAAGGTTGAGAGGGAAGCAAGTGAATGATGGATATCCACAAACACTCCCCCCTTCCTTGGGTAGATCATACCGTTTGAAATGAGCTTGTCACCCTTTGAAACCAATTGTTCCAGTTGGTAATAGGTGAGGATTTTTGTCAGTAGTTTTCTATTACCCTAGGTGCCTCGTCAAGTTGCAAGGGTGGTAAGGTACTCTCCCAGGATCGAACTTGAAGTGGTTCATCAGGTGATTCTTGAACACTGGGAGGTGTGGATTCTTTTGTAGCTTCATGGAGGTCCACTACTATAGATGGAGGCTGTGTAGAAGCTTTTACCTCTATGGATGTATTACATGAGGAGCTAGAAGCTTCATGGAACTCCCCCCTTCCTGAGCTAGGTGGAATAAATTGGTTTTGCCTTGGAGCCCAAACTAGCTCTGGACTAGGTGTGTAGCATTCTGTGATCTTTCCCTTCCCACGGCCTGCCATTGGCTTTAGCGTTACACTGTTTGACTCATATGGGTTTGTTGTCGATAGGGAAGGACATATTTTACGTTTAGGTACCCAAATTTGTTCATTTCCATCATAGTACCCTTGAGCTTCTAATAGTTGTTTTGGAATCCATCGTGATTTGGTCTTGACTCTCCTAGGGCGCGCTCTTGGTTTTCCCAGGAAATTTTTTCTTGGAATGGATGGGAGGGTTGAGGCAGTTGGAAGTAAGGCCTTGGGGACCCATTGATATGTACTCTTAGGTCGTGCAGGTTGAGTACTTGCAATATTACTGTTTGCTGCAACTACAAGTGTTGAAGTGCTAGATTCATGGGTAGCCGGCAAAGACGAGTTAACCACCTTGGCTTGTGAATGTTGACTATCCTTCAACTTTGCTAGAGTTTGCAACGTAGGTGACTTTGCTTGAATGATAGGGGTAAGAGTCGGTGGTCGCGTCGTGACACTACCAGTATCCCAATCAATAGTGCATTTGGTTGCCAACATCCACGTGTGTCCCAGGTTTACCTTGCCTTCCATAGCTCCTGCGGGCATGACTAGAAAACTCTGCACTATGCTTCCATTGTCATAGACAACAGGGGTCTGAAGGACTCCAAGAATAGCAGTTTTCTTTTTATTAATGCCCTTGACTTGCATCGTACTCGGGGATAGGGTCGGTTTCCCTAATTGACACCAAACTCCATAGGATAACAAATTGTGTTTAGCTCCCGTATCTAATAAAGCATTGTATAGTACTTTCCCATAGGGGCTATTTAGCTCAATTGGGTATCGTAGGGGTGGCTCAGATTCTAATGAGTCGTCATCTGTGTCCTCGAAAAATGCTTGCGTGATTCCCAGATAATCCTCTCGTTGGTGTCTAAGACGTTGTTGTCATTCTCGAGCCTCAACTCTTGCTTGGATTTTTTTAAGCTCTGCTTGTTCCTTGGCATCCTTCTTTTGATGGATGGCTTGCAACTCTTCCTGGCTTAGAGGATCATAATATCTTTTGAATTTACTCCCATTAAGGAATCCAATGGTTTCAACTCCATCTAGAGTCTCCACACGAATGGTACCTTGCGGGGTAATTTCACACACTCGATATGGTCCCTTACCAGCGTATTTCAATTTCTTCTTTTCATTACGTACCCCGTACATAAGAACTTTATCACCAACCTTGATGTCTTTATCCTTTAAATGGCTATCAAACCACTTCTTTCTCCTATCCTTCTCCACTAGAGCATTTCGCACAGCTAATTGCCTCTCTTCATCTAGCCTTTCCAGGATATATAATCGCTCCACTAAGGGGTTACCATCCCAACCTTCTTGAGAAGCTACTCGAAGACTAGGAATGACAAACTCCCATGGCATAACTGCTTCTTGGCCATACACCATCTTAAACGGTGTGCAATTAATAGCAACTTTATACGCAGTACGATAAGCCCATAAAGCTGATGTAAGCTTTAGGTCCCAATCAGTGCGATGAGCCTTAACTGTCTTTGTCAAAATGGAGATGAGAGTTTTGTTGGTACTCTCAGCTTGGCCATTTGCTTGGGGATAATAGGGTGTAGACTTGTGGTGAGATATCATGAAGTTTGATGTGAGTTCTTTTATTACTTCATTTATAAAATGAGTTCCATTGTCACTCACAAGTTCAAAGGGGCGTCCAAAACGTGTGATAATGTTCTCAAAGAGGAACTTAGCTGTTGTTTTTGCATCCGCCTTCCGTGTTGCTTTTGCTTCAGCCCATTTGGTTACATAGTCGGTAGCCACAATGATATATCGTGATTGCGTGTTACGTGCAGCCGGACTAATCGGTCCTACAAAGTCTAAGCCCCACTTTTCAAATGGTTGGGTTACCTTGATGGGATGTAGAGGCATCCTATCACTTCTTTGTGGCTTCTTGAAGCGTTGGCATTCATCACATCCCTTTGCAAAAAGTGATGCATCCTTAAATGGAGTGGGCCACCAATAGCCTGACTGTAAGATCTTTCGGGCAGTCAAGTTTCCTGAAAAGTGACCACCAGCTACACCCATGTGTGCCTCTTGTAGAATATATAAATACTCATCCTCGCAGACACAGCGTCTAAGAACATCATCTTTTCCTCTCTTATAGAGAGTTCCAGCCAGTAAACAATAGGGTTCGCATTCCTTGATTAATTTTTGAGCTATATCTTTTCGCAGTTCTTTGGGTGGAAAACCATTAACTAAGAAGTTAACAATCTTTTCACTCCATTCAGGCATTGTCTCAACAATGAACAAAGGAGTATCAGGCAATTCATCATCAACCCCCGTAGGAGCTTCGCCATTAGGGATACGAGATAAATGATCCGCCATGACATGTTTCCTCCCAAGCCTCACAACAACGGTGAAGTCAAACTCAAGAAGAATTAACAACCATCGTGTAATTCGACCTGTGGAACACGGCTTGTTTACCAAATATAGCAATGCTTGATGATCAACATAAAACACAAACTTGGTAGCAAGAAGGTAATAGCGAAATTTCTTTACTGCGTAAATCATAGCTAGACCTTCGCGCTCTGTAGTAGTGTAGTTCATCTCGGCATCATTTAATTGGCGACTTGCAAAGCTAATAGGGTAGTCCAATTTATGTTCTCCTGGTTGAGTTAGAACACACCCAATAGCAAAATTTGATGCATCAATATGCACATGAAAAGGTACATTCCAATCAGGTGTTCGCAGGATTGGAGCACTTGTTAGGGCCTTCTTTAATAACTCATAAGATTGATAACATTCTTTCGTCCAGTGAAACTCGATAAGAAGCTTGTACAATGGACGCGCTATCTCGGCAAAGTTTAAAATAAATCTTCGATAATAACCAACATGGCCCATAAATCTTTGAACTCCTTTATAGTTCGTAGGTGGTGGCAAATCGGCAATGGCTTTAATCTTACTCTCATCTGTGGATATCCCGTTCTTGGACACTATGCCCTAGAATGACTCCATGCTTAACCCAAAATTGGCATTTGAAAGGGTTCAATGAGATGCGATAAAATCTGCACCTTTCAAATATTTTTTGTAGATATAACAAATGCTTCTCCCAAGAAGAATAAACACACAGGTCGTCTAGGAAAGCTTCACAAAACTCCCTTAGAAATTCTTTAAACGCGGTGTTTATTAATCGTTGGAATGTAGCAGGGGCATTTGTTAAGCCAAAAGCCATAACACGAAATGCAAACACTCCAAACTCTGTGATAAAAGCAGTTTTAGCTTGGTCCTCTAATGCAATTGTGATTTGATTGTAACCAGAGTACCCATCTAAAAAGCTATAAGCTTCCTTGCCCACAACTCTTTCAAGCACATGTTCTGAATATGGCAAGGGATAATGATCTCTCCTAGTAGCTGCATTAACTTTCTTGAGGTCCACGCACACTCTTAGTTTCCCATTATTTTTTGGCACAATGACTATTGGAGAAACCCATTCTGAGTGCTCAATAGGGTATATGAATCCACATTGGATAAGTTTTTCAATCTCCTCTTGTACAATTTTGGCGTACTTAGGATTCATTGGATAGGGTCGTTGCTGGACGGGTTTAGCAGTGTTGATCATGGGAATTGTATGTTGCACCAAAGAAGGTGGAACGCCCTTCATGTCATGATATGTCCAAGCAAAGATATCCTTGTATTCCTTGAGGAGCTCCTTAAGTACAGCCTCTTCAGTTTCGGTAAGGTCTTGAGCAATAAAGACTGGTTTAGACTCCTCACCTGGTTCTACTAATTCTATCTCTTTAACTACCGTTGGACCATCATAGACTCCACTGCTTCCATTGGTAGGTATTCGTTGGGCCTTGGCATACACAACCTTTCGCTCCCCCGTGGTATAAGATTTAAAATGTTCAGGAGCCGTATGTAAATCAGCAGGCTCTTGTCCTGACGGAGACCTTTCTTTTAGTTCTGCCTCCTTTTGTTGTTGTGCTAACTCCCGGTTTTGACGTCTTCTTATAGTTCGATTCAATTTCGGCTCTGTAACCTCCAATTGAGCGAGGTCAATGGGTCGCGGACTGCACCACATGACACTCTGGAGATGTTCACCCCAATTGTCTACTAGTTTTCGATGAGCATCACATGCCCCTAGATAGCTAAGCCATTCTGCAGTAGATCTTTCCTTGTTTATCCTAGCTCTCACATTTGCTCGATATCGTCGTCTCTTATATGACCTTTGTTTCTTGTTAAGGTTTTGATTTTGGTAAATGTTTGAACTCGACTCGCTTGATAAGTCTTCACTTGTATCTTCTTCACTCTCATATAAATTACCATAGATGGTCGTACTAGACCTTGAGTGTTCAGTTTCTATACTTGGCTCACTCGATGTTTCCTCAGGTTCTGAATCCATTTCTCCCTGAGATTCCGTTTCCGATGTGTATTGGCCTGAAGCCTTTGAGGAATCATCAGTTTCACTCTCAGGTAGGTGTGCCTCTTTCTTATCATCGGATGTTACATGCGCTACACCTAACATGTTTACTGGTGCAATGTGTGGTATCTCTTCCCCATCTGGTGTTACCCACATTGTTCCTCTAGCTCCCCATGTATCTATAGTTGCTGCTAGGTGTACCCAATCGACATTGTCTGACTCAGCCATTCCGGGTAGGATATCCATATAAGGAGAGTTCTTCCCAATATCCGTGTCTTCGTTACACGTGTAACAATACTGTAATGGAGCTGAGTGAATTGTTGTGTCTGATCGATTATCAATGATGAATTTATTTCCTAGAGGATGCGTTCGACCACTTAAAAGATCAACTCGAATGACAGAGTCTTGGAACTGTAAGTAGACGTGGTTTTTGGACCAGTCATGCACCATTTTTGCTTCCCTCATGAATGGACGCCCTAAGATCATCTCAAATGACATAGGATGCTTGGAAAAATCCATAACAATGAAAGTTTGCCTTACCCTGTGTCCCAAGACCTTGATTCTAAGATCCTTTAGCATTCCAATAGGCGTAACAATAGATCCATTAGCCATTTTTACCACTACGCTTGTGGCTTCAAGGTGAGGTCGCCCCATAGACTCCCAACAACTTTTTGTCACCATGCTGACTCCCGCACCACCGTCAAGGACCCCCTTTACAGTTAATCCTTTAGTAGTGATTGGCAGAGTAGCATTAGATTCATCACCTTCAAAGTATTGCCCCAACTTGTTAACGGGTACTTCAATTACAGATTCATGTCCCGCTAGGTCAGATGGTGGTGCTAAATGTTCCTCATCATTCATTACCGAGTCAGGTTTGTTCATATGTGCAAACTGTGGTAATCCGGCCTGTAATTCTCCATTGAGGAAGGCTCGAAGAGCTGAGACTAGCTCGGGGTCTTTATATAGTTTGGACATGATGGTGGTTCTAACTTCTGAAGACATGAAATCCATCAATTTGGCAACATTTAATGGCATCTTGTGGGACGTAGGACCCTGACAAGAGAATGGTGAAGATGGAATCTCCACTTCCTCAAGGGGGTCATGTATTCCCTCACCAAACATTCTCTCTAGTAGGAAAGGTGTGTGTCCACTTTCAGATGTCCTACCCTCACTCTCTTCCCGAATGATACTGGGTATAGCTAATGGCCTGTAGTTCTTGTGAGGTTGAACTTGTGTGGGAAACACTGTGTCCGACATTTGGATGTGTTTGGGTTCAGGTTCTAATGTTCGTTGAGTTTCTTCCACCAAACCCCTCAGTTGTTGGACTCGTTCAATTTCCACTGTTGGGTTTGGATAGGTTCCAATCTTTCTCTTGCAATCCTCATTTTTTGTCTCTCGTGGCTTATCTTGGGGGTTCGCAACTGGGTAGTTTAACTTTGAATACTCTTTTGGTGTTCGTCGTAATTCCCTCTCGTGATCCTCCTCACTAGCTTTTTTCTTGTAGTAACAGTTTTGGTCTCCGTGGTCTCTATCGAATCTGAGTCATCCTCAGGGTCATTCATATACACGGGATCCTCTCCTGTCCCTATGTTAGTCTTTGAACTAGGTTTTGAGCTAGAAGCATTAAGGGATTTCTTTCTTCGTGTTTTCTTCTTTCTCGCTCGGCCAATGGATGCAGCATCTCTCTCTTCGAGGATGTAATTTTGCTTTTGGAGCATCGACCGTGTGAGTGCATTCAGTGGTGCTATGTTTATAGTTGGTGGTGTCCCATCAACAATCTCTATTATGTTCAATGGTGTGATTTTCGGTGCGTTTGGATTGTTAGGACACTGTGCAATCAAATGATCTATGCCACAACGATTACAAGTGAGTATTGGCATTGCCAATGCACTCCCTTGACTTGTTTGCATTAGTGCGGCATTCTTTTGCATTCTAATGGGGCACTCAGCTACTCGATGTGGTCCACCACATTCGTAGCACTGAAGAGGTGGTCTCCTGGCAAAACTATTAATGTTTTGGCCTCTTGCTGCTAGCGCAGTAGCTTGATATACCGGTTTGATTTGTCCCCAATTATCTTCCATATAGTACATGGGACACTCCTCAAGCATGTCGACTCCATAGGTGATACTAGAGTCTATGTCTTCTTCGCAATCTACATAAGTACTAGATGACTCGCAACCTATTTGGTTCATAGGTGTAACTCTTGGATGAGGGGGTTGCGGTCCTAGCACTGGAGGTGGCAACGGTGTGGTTTGGACCACATTTTGGGTTCTGGGGACCATGTGCTGTAATGGCAACTGTTGCTCCATGGGTGGGGTAGGCATCAATGCAGGAACTCAAGGTGAGTCTTCCCAAGCTATAGGCGGTCTATTTTCCATGATGCGTTTAAGCATTAGGCAATCCTTCGCTTGATGGCTATACCTACCACACGCGTTACAAGTCCTGTTAAACTTTACTCTGAAAGTAGGGCATTCACTCGTAGTATGTGGGCCCAAGCAAATTGAGCACCATTGTTGCTCCCTTCTTGGATACATATGAGTGTTTTGTGGAGCACGATTACCCCTAAGGCTTTCTTGGATGGCCTTTGTGAGATCTGCCAAAGTCATCTCAGATATTGTTTGCTCTTTCACGATTGGCTTTATCTTCATTGGCTCATGCCCTGATGCTTACGAGCTACTAGACTTCGGCTCGGCAGACACTCTTTCTTCTGCAATCATTAAATTATCCTCCAATTGGATTGCATTCATGGTGACTGCTTCCCAAGTAGTGATACCTCTAATGACTAGGCCATTATAGATACTTTCATGTCGTAGTCCCCTAATGAATCTATCGAGCAATTGGTTGTTGTTGAATCGCTCGTTTGGATTGCATCGAGAATTCAAATTCTTTAGGCGACTAATGAAGTCTCTCACGGATTCACCTTCTTCTCGTTGGGCTTTCTGGAGCTGAGAGGCTACACCCCAAAGTACTCCCTCTCGTATGTATTCTTTTAAGAACAGTCTCCTAAGAGTAGAGTAGATCGTTTTTTCTTCTACTCTTAAGGTTCTATACCAATCTCCAGCCTTTCCGCTTAGGGTCAAACTCAAAGCCTTACACTTATGTAGCTCATTGTGCTCTTCCAAGGAATCGCACACATGTTCAAAGACTTCCATATGCTTTCTAGCATCTCCGTCTCCATTGAATTTCTGTGTGAGCTTAGCTACTTGAACTGCCTTGCTCCTAACCTCTCTATCAGGTGCACTACGCATGTTTTCCGCAATAGAGCGACCGATAGTTTGAGCAAATGCTGCCAAATCTCCTATTTGAGCAGGTATAATGGGTGTATGTGCTCCTGGAACCACATGTGAGATGGGAGTTGGCCTTGGCCTTGGCATACGCGCCGCTCTTGGGTCCCAAATTTCGTATGGTGGTGTACCAGACGATGGTCCAAAGTTTACAGGCGTGGCCCTAGGCATAGGGGGTGCCTGATATGGCATGTTATTATTAAATGGCATGGCTCCACTTGTATAAGATCTTGGATAATTCCATTGTGGATTGTAAGCTCTTGGAATAATCGGAGGTGTAGGAGCTACATGAGGCTGAGGTACGACAGGTGCACATGATTGATACATACATGTAGGTATAGTTGGGGGCACTGTGCTACTAGGCATCGGCGCAGTGTTAACAAATGAACTCCATGGTGTACTTCTTGTCATGCTCACCATTGGGATATGCATGGTAGCCGTAGTGTCATTAAGAGAAAGATGAGCTAGATCTGGAAAGGTAAAGCTGCCACTTGTGGGCTCAGATTGTACTAAGGCTCCTGGCGAAACAACATATGGAGGATCAATGGGGCTCACTGAGGGAGTCTCCATTTGTGACAGGGTTGGTTGGTTGGCCTTTCCCGTATCCAAGAATCTCATTAGGCCTGTTGAAGGCATGTTGATCCCTATGTTCTGTCTTTCTAACTCGACACTCCTATGGAGGACATCACAGACTTTCTGTTGTTGCTCATCTATGCTAGTACCACCCGATGTGGATTGTAGAACATCTAACCAACCCACATGATAGGTGTGTCCTGTGTACCGATCAGTTAAAGCTTCTGCTTGTAGGTCATACTCCCAATTTTCGTTTAGGAATATCCCATCTAGGCCTGGCGTGCTGGAGGTTTCCCTTGAAGTGGAAGCATTATTGCTCCTCATAGCTTGCCCCTCCGTGACTGCTACCTTGGGAGCACTCGGTTGCTCGGCTGGCATGATTGTTGTCATAGGAGCCTTTGCTTTCAGGGCTCGACTTTGTTCTAGCCCTCGTAGGTTCTCAATTTCCCTCTCCCTTGTTGCTTGCATATAGCGTTCGATCTCTTGCACTTCGGCAAGACTCCTACCGTCGGGTAGTAAAACCTCAGAGGGAGATAGTCCTAAAGGATCAGGAGGTACAGTGGATGGAACATTCACATGCACACTCTCAAGAAGCATAGGGTCCATTTTAGGCAGGAATGACGAATTTACTTCCCCACTCCCTTCATTTATTTCATTAACCGCATGTTCGGAGCGAGTAGCTCTACTAAGGGTCTCTTTTAAGCGGCTAAACACGCTCGACCGGGGCCGTGGACCCATGGCATGCATGTCTTGACTTGAACTATCAGGGTTTGGTGTAGGATACCCCTCCATGACTTCGTAGTCAGAGGAAGAATCACTAGACGCGATATGAGGATCTTGGGTCGCGCTACCTTGAGTCCCGGCCGAAGGTCCAGAACCTAGGGTGGAGGAATAATGGGTGCCCGCGTAAATGGAGGCACTACCAATATGCTCGTGCTCTAACACTCGTCCAGAGCGTAGGTTCATATGACTTGGATCCCCTAGAAGTGTCAGTGAGGGCCCGTGAAGGCTACTCACCTAGTAATTTTGGGTGTTTCGCAACCCAAGTCTTTTCTTATTTTTTGATTTTTTGGTCCTTTTTTTCTGACCCAGCTATAGAATAGAACGTATGATAGCTCAAAACGAGCGTCTCGGTCAGAGGGACGTGCCGTGCTTTACAGCCCTCCGTTTGGTCACTTTATGCCCTCGGAATCCCTAAAACCGTCAATTTCTAGTAGGGAACTAGGCCCGAATTAGAAAGTCTAAGGGTGCAAGTGGGAAGAGAAGGGAGGAGAGTGGAGGACTTGCCCCACATGCTCTCATTCCCTCTTGAGGGGGTAGGGTATATATATAAGAGTGAGTTTAGTATATATCATAGGACTGAGGCCTGAGGCCTGGGCCTGGGCTTGGGCTTGGGCTTGGGCTTGGGCAAATGATCCCGATCCCGATCAAAATTTTAGTGATCCCCCCAGTCACTCACGCTTAAATATTTTCGGTTTTTTTTTTTTTTTTTTTTTGGGCGACGACCGCGCGCGGATTTGGTGACCCTTTCTTGGCCACACACACTCTCACCTACCTAACCTCCCAGTTAACAGCTCACAGCTCACAGACAGCTCACTACCTTATCTACTTACTAACAGTGCTGCTAACCACTAACTAATCTACTAACTAATCTGTTAACTGTCTACTGACAGTGACCTAACTGTCCACCTACTTCCTTTCTCACTACTTTACTGTGCAAAAAACTGTGTGCATTCAAACCTTGACAGAAACTGTGTGCAGACTGTGTACAAGCAGAAATTGCTAACTGCCTTCCTACTTATTCATTCACTGCAAACAAGCTAACGACTACTAATTGTGCAAAGACTGTGTGCAAATAGAAAACACAACATTATACAGAAATCACAAAACTTGCAGACAACATAGAAATTAACAATTTACAGAAAAACAACTCATTCCTCTTCCTCTTCCTCTTCTTTCCTACTACAAACAACTCATAGGGGAAGCACAAAGTGCCTCTTCGGCTTAGTGCAAGGCGATTCCCCGACAGCGGCGCCAAAAATGTGCGCTCCTTGCCGCACTGTCGAAGCAAGGGACTTGCCCATACACCGTGTGCGAGCCACAAATGGCTCCCAGCACACAACAAGACTAATCTAGCAAGCTCAAAAGAGGGCAATGGTGTGTCACTCACCGCTCTATGCTCCTGCTGTGGAGGATTCCTCGCCGTGATGAAGAAGAAGCTGCAGTCGTGCCGCGCTCAACCGCTTCGCCGCCGTCGTGCCTTCGTAATGCTCGATCGCACACACACACTCCCTCTCTCTCTCTCACACATACACACACACACGAGGAGGTAAAGAAGAAGAAGATGGAGATGGAGATGGAGCAAGAGCACTCTTCTATTGCACAAATGAGAGAATGAGTGAATTTTAGGTTTAGTTGGCTTTTATATGAGCTCACCCCATTCACACTTGGGCGCCCATGCTTAGCCAACTAATCCCTTGAATGTCTCAGTTAGAGTGCGCCTCTCATCGGCGATCACTCTTACCCTTTTCCTATTGGTCCGACAAGCCCGGTACCTGACTCTACCAAATACATAATACACGTCCGTCGTAGGTGATGGGGTGTCCGTGAGCCGTGAGGGTTAACAGAAAAGAGAGATGGCAAATGGCGAATGACTAGACGAGCAGAAGAGAGAGGAGCCAGGTGGCGGGGGAGGTAGGTTGCGTGAGAGCCAAGTGGGCAAGGAACAAGATGCATGGGTGGCGCATGTGGCGATAGCATTGCCGTGTGGAGGTAGGAGTGGGTTCTTGGGGAACACATATTTAATCTAATGGGTGAGGTGCACCCTTTAAGCACCAATCGGTCTTGCGTGATTTCAACGGTGCTAGCTCCAAATGTGCCCTCCATTTTGACAAGAATGAAGCTTGCCCACAGTCTACTCACAGTGCATCTCTGCTTACATTCTATCTGCTGAAATATATGTGGTAGTGATGTGTGTGAACACACATAGGACCATCGAGGCATTTTTTTCCTCCTCGCTAGGTTTTTTACTTATGCATTTTATATACACCCATCATTCTAGGACTAACTTATCTTTCTATTTGTGCACTAAGAAATACACTCTTTATTGTGTGCCTTGAGCTTCTTCATCTTCTCCGACTTTTGTGTGCATCCATGTAACCCAAATTCCAACAATTGGTATCAAAGCAGGTTGCCTCCTTTCGGGCATAGTCGCCAGTGTCACCAGCCACCCTTTATCACTTTCTCTGATTTGGGTGTGCTTTGGTGTGCATCAGCAAGTTAATACAAAAATGTTACAAATCAGCCTATTATTGATGCAAACGTACACGACGGAGGCTAGGGGTATGCATACTTTACGTGACAATAGATTGGATGCACCGATGTCTATTCATACTCGCTCAGGTTCTTGTCATGCATCAAATTGGTATGATTAGGTTGTTTTGAGTTTGTGTGATGAAGAGGAAACTCTTTCTTTTGATGAAGCACATAATTCAAAAAAATTGGATGGCTGCCATGCAATCAAAATATGATGCACTTATAGACAATGACACATGGACTTTATGTGATCTGCCTCCTACAAAAAGGCCATTGGTATGAAGTGGGTTTACAAGTTGAAACGTAAGCCGGATGGTGAGATTGATCGCGACAAGGATAGACTTGTTGCAAAAGGTTATGCACAATAGAAAGGGATTGACTATGAAGAGAATTTTGCTCCCACATGACATATGTCTATTGTTCATATTGTATGTGCATTGGTAGCTCATTTTGGATGGAATGTACATCAATCCAACATTGTTATTGCCTTCTTGAATGGTGATATGTCTGAGGAAGTATATGTGACGTAGCCTCGTGTATTTGTCAAGAAATGACACGAAGATAAAGTGTGCAAATGTAAGAAATCTTTGTATGGGTTGAAGCAGTCTCCTCATGCTTGGTATAAGAAAGTTGACACTCATTTGATTAAACAAGGCTTTCGTAATAATTCAATTGAAAGCACTTTGTATGTCAACCGTGAGGGTGATGTATTTCTCATCATCGTTCTATATGTAGATGATTTGTTGATCATCGAGCAATGGTCCCAATTAGACACACATTTTTGAATCAAGGTTGAGTTGAATGCCACTTTCAAGATGAAAGACTTGGGGCTTTTTCATCATTACTTGGGTGTATAGTTTAAGTAGTGTGATGGATATATTGCTTTTGCATCATTACTTGGGCATATAGTTTAAGCATTATGATGTTGGTATTGCTTTGTGCTAATCAAGATACATTGAAACATTACTATGTAAGTTTGGACTTGAGGATTGCAAACCTATTGCTACTCAAATGGAAATAGGTTTGAAATTGAGCCTTCATGATGCTGGAGATTTTGGTAATGTCACTCTTTATCATAGTATTGTTGGATGCTTTATTATGTATGCAGTGAGAGGCCAAATATTCAATTTGCAGTCTCACAAGTCAACAGATTTATGTATAGTGCAGGATCTAAGCATTGGGGGGATATTAAAAGGATCTTTGGCTACTTGAGTTGCACTTTACATCTTGGGTTGCTTTATCCCAAGGGGGGGTATTCCCACCAAATTTGCATGCTTTTTTGACCTAGATTGGGCTAGTGTTATGCAACGTGAGTGTCCACAAGTGGTTTTTGTTTCATGCTTGGTAGTTCATACATATCATGGTTGAGCAACAAGAAATCTATTGTGGCCACTTCTAGTTTTGAAGCTGAGTGCATGGCAGTCTTCACAGCTACAATTAAGTGTGTATGGCTTAAACGGCTTATGATTGATTTGGGTGTTGGACGGGACACTGCCAACATCATCTACAATGATAGTCAGAGTGCATTGGAAATTGCAAGAGGAACTCAATTTTTTCATGCTCACACAAGCACATTGAGGTGTGCATTATCACTATGTCAAGGAGAGACTCTGAACAACTTGGCTTATGTGCCAACATAGGACAACCTTGCAGATCTATTCACAAAGGCATTATCTCATGAGAAGTTTGAAGCTTTCCGCAAAGCCTTGGGTTTGCTTCCCTTTGTGAATTGATCATGTCCTTAGGGAATGGCACTTCATTATACACTACATATGAGCTCTTGTTTACCGCATCACTCCCATGGGGGATTTGTTGACATATATGTGGTAATGATACGTGAGCACACTTAGGACTTCCGATGCATGTTATCCCTCACCAGGAGGTTTTTTTCTCGTGCATTGTATATATGCCCATCATTCTAGGGCTAACTTATCTTTCTATCTGTGCACTAAGCAATACACTATCTATTGTGTTTTATGATCTTCTTCATCTTCTCCAAGTTGTGTGTGCATCCTTGCAACCCTAATTCCAACACTATCAGAGATGTTGTGTGAGGTGGGAGACAACTCCATGCTCATAGCCACCCAATCATGCCATATATAGGCCGTTGACCTGCTAAATAAAGGCCTCCTTTATTGCACAAGTGTCCCGGTCCTTGGTTTGACGTGTCTTATCCTAGGCTTGACATTACTCCCCCCTTGGAGAAGCATTTTTGTCCTCAAAAACAAAAGTGGTGATATCTTCATAAGAGCACTAATGGTTTCTATAGTGACACCTCTTGCGGGTCCATCTGTCCATTTTATCAAGACATAGTTCTGTAGGAGGTTCAATGAAATCAAGAAAAGCATCTTGATTTTCCACATTGTTGTCCTTTTGCAATCGTATGTGTAACCGGCCTATATCCAACATAATGTGTAGACTCACTTTATAGCTCACTTGAGTATTTCAAATGAGTTACCACAACTAAGAGGTGTCTAAATGAATGACTAGGTTTCAGGCTTTTTGAAGGTGCTGAACATGCAAGAATATGTTTGCTCAACTTTCCATGAAACCATCAACAAATATTAAGTCCTTGACTTGCTGTCATTTCTCATTAGGGAACAACCCTACCATAACTGGTGATCAAGGTTGAGAACCTAACCTAAACATGCAATAACCAAACCTAGTCACAACATATTTTGCATCATGATAAGCAAACTCCAATGCGATAGATAACCTTTCCCAATTGGATTTCTTTTTACTAACGTACACTCTTAGCATATCTTCTAGCACGAGATTGACACTTGTAAATTGTCTATCCGCCTCTAGATGTCTAGCAGTACTGAGGTTGGTTTCCCAACCCATTACAGACAGTCCTCCAAAAGGGTGTAAGCATGTTAACTTGTCATGCTTTTTGTGCTAGTTATCATGTGGCAACAAGAATATCTTGTAAGCATAATGAGAGTGTAACTTTTCAAACGTGTGGAAATCCATCAAATATTTCAAAATAGGGGGACCACCCTGAATCCACTTTCCTGATCATTTACGCAGTGTTACTCTGAGGGGAGTGGGGCAGTCAAAATGCATGGAGAGAAGCAGAGTGGGACAGTCAACATGCATGGAGAGAAGCGGGGCGCAGGGGCTAGAGGTAAGAGGGGCGCAGGGGCCAGAGGTAAGAGAGAACCAAAAACAAATTCGAGGGCTGAACTTTCGGTTACTTCTTCTCCGCCCCGAAAAAGGGTGAAGCTCTCTGATTCCCCAGCATCCCCAATGGCAAAGACCTTGCATACAAAGGGGAAGGATGACTCAGGTACTCTCTCTCTCTCTCTCTCTCTCTCTCTCTCTCTCTCTCTCTCTCTCTCTCTCTCTCTCTCTCTCTCTCTCTACCTCATTATGATTTGCGAGGATAGTTGTTGGTGTTGTCTTGGCTGGAGAGTTGTCCCTTGATGTCGGCTTTAGCAGTAGGACATCTTGTGAATAGTCACTTGAAATACAATCGCTCAAGTCGAAGTCTAGATCAAGAAGCACAAACCAGTGTTTGATTTGAACCTTGAAATTGGAAGGAAGTGCTCAATATTGCACTTTCCTACTGTTAACACACTCTTGGCTACATTATTTTTTACCTACCAACAAATAGAAAAATCTGCTAATCTTGTGACATTGGGGGTGTGCAGGCCAATGGAAAGCTCCAAAGTTTACGGTCCCAATACAGAGCAAGTTCTGTATTACAGCAGAAGAGTTCAATGATGTTCATGGCCTCTCCTTGGCTGGTGCCAACCCCAAACTAGTGAGGTGGGATCAGATCAGTGATGTGGAGTGGTTCAGTGTTTTCAGAGAATTAAAGAATCGTAGCCACTATCGCATTAAATGCAGTTGTTTGCGTACTGATATGTTCGACCAGGTGATGCAGCTGCATTACAAGGTGTACCAGAAGCCCCCAACAAACATGGAGATCAACTCTGCATTCGCCAAGGGGTTTGTAAAAGAATTCAGCCGGCGGCAATTGCAAGTAGCTTCACGACGCTGAAAATGAATTACAGAGGTTACTACAGAGCGACAGTGTGGATGCAAAGAGGGAAATAGAGTGTAAAGTAGAAATAGAGACATTTAAAGAGACATTGGAAGGTTTGGCATTTCCTTACAATGAGGACACTCTTGCTGTTGACTCAACTTGTCAGCGTGTAAGTGCGTGACTTTTATGCTTCCACCGTATGATTGAAATATGTGCACAACAAACCTATGTACTTACCATGCTCCTCTCTTTTTTGGTGTGCAGATTAATGTGGAGGTTATGGAAGCAAAAGTGAATGCATGTGAAGGTCGACTGCAGCTCCTAATGCACATCACCAAGATGCTACAAGGCTCCTCCATTCCCACTGCCCTGTGTAATATGGCTATGGGCACTTTTACAGAAAGTATAGAAGGGGTATGCGATGGGACGATGATCAACCCGTGAAGTGGCTGCAGTTTGCCACTTGAAGTAAAGGGAACCAATGCCACGGTCAAGATGCCCTGTGGGCATAGCTACCACTTTCTCTGCTTTGCAGCTGCATGCTCCTTGTCGACATATGTAGAGCTGTGACCTGCCAGCAAAGGATACCACAAGAATGGTGTTGGAAACCCACATGGCAAAGACATCCAATCACACCAACATCTGGTAAGATTGTACAGGGTGTGCTAATTAGCATACCCAGTTTGTTAATTAGAATATTGAGTGTGTTAACTGGATATGCTAATTAGCATATCTTGTATGCTAATTAGCATACTAGGTATGTTGATTAGCATACTGGATATACTAATTAGCATACAAGATATGCTAATTAGCATATCCAGTGAGAATATTGAGTGTGTTAACTCGATATGCTAATTAGCATACCCTGTGCTCAGTGTACAGATAGAGTAAGTTTGGCATATTAGCATATCTAGTAAGTTAACTACCATATCCAAATGCTAACTAGCAAACTGTATATGCTGATTAGCGTACTGGGTATGCTGATTAGCATATTGGATATGCTAAATAGCATATTGGGTATGCTAATTAGTATACTGGGAATGCTAATTAGCCTACTGGGTATGGTGATTCACGTATTGAGTATGCTGATTAGCATACTAGATATGCTTATTAGCATATTGGATATGCTAATTAGCATACTAGATATGCTAAATAGCATACTGGGTATGCTAATTAGCATGTTGGGAATACTAAATAGCATACTGGGTATGCTAATTAGCATACTAGATATGCTAATTAGCATACTGGGACTGCTTGTAGCTAGCATACAAGGACTGTCTTTTAGCGTACAGGGTGTGCTTATTAGCATACCCACAGTATTAATTAGAATACTGAGTGTGTTGACTGGATATGCTAATTACCATATCTTGTATGCTAATTAGCATACTTGTGCTCAGTGTACAGACTAGAGTAAGTTTGTCATAATGGCAAATCTAGTAAGTAAGCTACCATCTCCAGATGCAAACTAGCATATTGGATATGCTAGTTAGCATACTCAGCAATTTGAATTAGCATACTGGGCTTGTCAGCATAATGGATTCCAATGTATGCTAGGCCGCACACATAGTCACAGCATATCAAACATTTTCTAGCATACATGACATGCTTATATGAGTCTTAATCCACGTTTTTTGTTGCAGGCCTGTGGCAATCCCTCCATGATGTGGGCAGTGTGCGTGATACGAAGGGCAAGGGAAAGGCTGTAATGGAGGACCTTTCGATCGAGGAGAGTGATGAGCTGGATACAGGTGAGAACCCTTCGACAGAGAAGGGTGTTGAGCTGGATGCAAGGAGTGAAGGGGTGGATGAGGGCTCCCAGCAGATGCCAAATGAAAGCATGAAAACAACGGAGGAAGGCGGTGATGTGAGCAGGAACTCAGAAGATGAAAAAGAAGATGATTTTTTTGTCATGGCTCCTCGTGTGCCAGCGATGCCTGCTGCAACTGACAAAGTAGAAGCTTCTCAACAGACAGTGGCTAGTGGCTCAGGGGAAACTTTGAAGAATGACAACATGAAAGATGAGCAAGAAGTTGGTGACAACAGCCCTCTCGAGGGTTTTTTGCGTAAAGCTCATCTGAAAAGAAAAGTTGGCCTTGAAGAGGTACCCGAAGACATTGCAAGCACAGCCTGTGGTTCGGACAAGGCTAAAAGCTCCAAAGGTGAAAAGAAAGCCACCCGCTCAAGAACTTGTAAAAAATTGTGTTAAGACTTATTGCTCCCTACCCGGTTGTGCCCTTCACTGTATATGCTAGACCATTTTGAAACCCAAATGCGTATTGTAACTGAAATGCATTTTGTTTTCCAATGAAAATGTATTTTTGTGCAATATAAATCTGAGCAGTAGTTCATTGTAATAGTTCATTATAATTTTTGCGGTTTTTTTTTTTTAACTTGTTCATTTCGTATCGTGGTTTCCCTGTAGAGGAAGAGAAACGGGCATTAATCGTCATGCCTGATGCAACTACGGCCATGCAATGGCAGAAATTACGAAGATGGTGAGTCCACAAAGCCAGGCAGTTAAGGAGACAGAAAATGGAGATTGAAAAACGCCTTGAACGATATTCACAGCTTGCCCGTAGTATTATTGAGCACCTAAATTATGTGCACCCAAGTGGGCCGGTTATTTTTGTTGAATGGTATCCTCAAAGAAAAAGCCTTAGGCTATGTGCACCCAAGTGGGCCGGTTATTTTTGTTGAATGGTTTCCTTATAGAAACTTTGAAGTCCTGGCTGCCATCCAATTGCTTGTAATACAGTCCTTGCACAACATATGAGCCTCTGTCAATTACATTGCTCCATTCATCAATGTACCCCTTCTCCACCTTCTCCTTTTCTGCAACACACTTGACCATATAGAAATCCACATCTTCGGCGTTGGTTAAAGCATCTGGATTTACAACAAATGTGTCTCCAGAACATAGAGCGCTACTCAACACATCATGATGACCTTCGTATGTGAAGTCATCATAGCCAACGACTTCCTCTGTCGAAACTTCATCTGTTTGCTCAAGTAATGGCTGCAGAATCTCATAATCCCAAGCCTCCACGTGAGCTTTATTGATGCAGCGATTCCACCTTTCGTTCATGCATGCATCACAGAAGCATGCCAACTTTCTTGTTGCAAGGGCAGTTGGATCCTGCGGGTTGTGACCACGAATAGCATGCAAAGAGCGAGTTTTTGCCACAGTGGCACAATTCCACTTAACTTCCCTGTTAACATCTCCCTCTTTAACCTCCCAGAACACACGAGCACATTCCCTTTCTTTTGAAGGATATGATGCAGGTGCTCCCTACGATAGGTTGGCCTGGCAATAAGCAACCACATCTGCTGCACACTGCAATATAGCTCCATTAGGTTTTAGTTGTTCATGGGTCAAGGTTCTTTTCACAACTGCTCCTGCACCATAATGCTCGCCCTTGCCATGCCCTGATCCAAAGAAGAACCAGCTCATCCCAATCCCAGTGAGTCCACCATATCTTGCAACAAAATAGAAAGTCCTGGCTCCCTTCAATTGCGAGGCCGCACCATCTGACCACACCCAATGTTGTTTACAAGTGACACCCTCTTGTTGTAACCAGTCACGGTGTAGCATGAAGCAATGTTGCACAAACAGTGTGTCATGCACCCTATCATTTGATATGAAGAAGTGGATTTGTTTGACTACCTCCACTGCCTTGCGGTAGTACGTTATGTGTACAAAAATAGTTACTTGACTAGAGTTCCAATGCATTGAATGAATCTCATTTTGCTCCTTGAAGGCGTAATTTTCAGCAAAGTCAACAACTGAGACAATGACATCATCCGGAAAGCGAAGTATACAATCCTTAAATTGTTGTCCTTGCCATCGTGCCACATAGTTATGAGTGATGAAGAGCTTCAACTTGGTCTGCAACAGTCGAAGAAACTCCCAGCACTGCATTTCTTTATGCAAAAGATCTTTTCTTTTCTTACTGTTTCCATGCCTGTCTTTTGCTTCTACATACACAAATACTTTCACATTAATACTCTTACCTGGCTTTGCTGTTTCTAAGCAACATAATTCTAACTTCTTTACTCCACATATCTTACAGTCTCCCATCAGGCATTCCCTTCTATGGAAAATTGCATCTGCTGGCTTTGGACAGAGAACGGACTCCCACATCTGTGTGACACCTTTGAACGTGTGATGTGAAGCCAGGCAGCCGCTGCGAATGTTCTTGCATGTAGCATAGATATTGCATACACAGTTGCAACATGTATCATGCAGCCCAAAAGCACGAGAGAGCATGTGGTTCAGTGTGTGTTTCAAAAAGGTCATCTGCACATGGTATTCGCAACAGCATGTGTACCTATCCTTCAGCCTCCTGCAAAAGAATGGCTTTAACATCTCAAACATCCTCATGCCAATCTTGCAATCCGGATGTTTTTGTTTGAATCTTTGAAAGAGCTCAACCTGCAATATCCATATTTGATCAGTATGTTTACTAGGAGAAATAATCCAAACAGGACTATACACATTGTTACTTAATACATCCACCATAGAAACAAATTGGTGTGTTAAACAGCACATTGTATGGTCCTAACATGCATGTAATTGGGTATAACATTGTATACTAAGCATGCTAGTTAGCATGCTGAGTATGCTAACTAGCATGATGAGTATGCTAACTAGCATAGTTGAGTATGCTAACTAGAATACTAGCTGTGCTAACAAGCATAATCAGTGTGTAGTGTAGCATACGAGGCATACTCATCAGCATGCTAGTTAGCATGCTGAGTATGCTAACTAGCATGCTGAGTTAGCATACTAGCTGTGCTAACTAGCATGCTGAGTATGCTAACTAGCATGCTAGTTGTGCTAACAAGCACAATCAGTGTGTAGTTTAGCATACGAGGCATACTCATCAGCATGCTAGTTAGCATGTTGAGTATACTCATCAGCATACGAGGCATACTCAACATGCTAGTTAGCATGTTGAGTATACTCATTAGCATGCTAGTTAGCATTCTGAGTATGCTAGTTAGCATAGCTGAATATGCTAACTAGCATACTAGCTATGCTAACAAGCATAATCAGTGTGTAATTTAGCATATGAGTCATTGTTAACCACATGAATGTGTGCTAAGAAGAATAGAAGGTATACTAACTAGCATACATATTGTGTTAACCAGCACACTTATTATGTTGAACAGCATAGCCAGCACACTACGAATGCTAACTAGCATAAATCAGCTTACCCGTTATGCTACTTAGCATTCTCAGTTTTGCTAACTAGCATACTCATGAGCATGCTAGTTAGCATGCTGACTATACTAGTTAGCATAGCTGAATATGCTAACTAGCATACTAGCATAAACCAGCTTACCCGTTATGCTACTTAGCATTCTTAGCTGTGCTAACTAGCATACTCAGCATGCTAGTTAGCTAGCTGAGTATGCTTACTAACATGCTATATTGCTAGTTAGCACAATTGAGTATGCTAACTAGCATACTAGTTGTGCTAACAAGCAAAATCATTGTGTAGTTTAACATATGAGTCATGGTTAACCACACAAAGTGTGCTAAGAAGAATAGAAGGTATGCTAACTAGCATACATATTGTGTTAACCAGCACACTTGTTATGTTGAATAGCATAGCCAGCACACTAGCATAAAAGGTGTTAAAGTAGCATACATATTGTGCTAACCAACGTAGTCCTCAAGATCACTAGGCATGCTAACTAGCAGAAGATTTATGTTGAACACCATACCCACCATACAGGAATGCTAACTAGCATATACCATAAACCAGCTTACCCATTATGCTAGTTAGCATACTACAAAAGGTAGCTAGCATACTCATTGTGTCAAAGAACATTCTGAGCATGCTAGTTAGCATAATAGGTATGCTAACTAGCATAAAGGGTGTTATAGTAGCTTACATATTGTGCTAGACAGCATACTTATCATGCTAAACAGCATACCCAGCATACTAGGAGTGAGACTATGCTAACTAGCACACATGTTAGGTGGCATACATAGCATAACATATTGTGATAACTAGCATGCTTTGTATGCTAGGTAGATTACTAGCATGCTAGAATGCATAAGTTATGGCGCAAGTATGTCATTGATCACCTGAGACTCATTTAGGAGGTGCACAGGGTGTTTTATGTAGCTTTTCCTTCCCACTCTCTTTTGACAAACATCCTTCTTGTTGGGTGAAACACGAGTCTCCTCTGTCCAAAATGTGTAGACCAATTCCTTAATTTCATATGTGATAGGGATATGACGGTTTTGCTTGTGACATCCATCCAATGAAAACAGTCAAGCATTGACACCAGACTTCACTTGTCGTGATTTTTCTTTGAACAAGCTACGACGGTCAACTTTTAGGACCCTGGAGAATTTGGCAATAGGCATGTTTTCCTTTGAATTTATCATCATCTGCAATGCTGCATTCTTCAAAAACAGCTCCTCGTTAGAAGCTGGCTGCTTGACGATAGCTAGTGTGTTGCGGACATTGGAGACAATTGCACTCTGCACAGCAGCCTCCTCCTCTAAAGACTGATCACAGATTGCCCGAACAAGCGGATGTTGAGCAACAGGATTCCAGATTTCACACTTTGCTTCTTTGTTGAGACCTTCAGTCCTGCTCTTGAAAGCTTTCACAATCTCGAAGGAAATTTTCCTTTTCTCCTCATCGCCGACGGCATGATGTCCTCGTTTACTTGTCATGTGTCGGTGCTCCCGCTGTTTACGCTTTCTTTCTGTCTCATATTTCCTGATAATAGAAAGAGATGGATGCTAGTAGTTGTGATTCATTTCCTGTAATGACTCCCTTCTGTAATTGCTCCCTTCGGCCTCCATTTCTAGTGGCAATAATGTTGTCTGCTGGTTTTCCATATTTGCAAGTCTGCTAAGCTTTGACAACTCAACTTCGAGGCAAGAAGCAATGAGAGAGAGAGAGAGAGAGAGAGAGAGAGAGAGAGAGAGAGAGAGAGAGAGAGAGAGAGAGAGAGAGAGAGAGAGAGAGAGAAAGAGAGAGAGAGAGAGAGAGAGAGAGAGAGAGAGAGAGAGGGGGGGGGGGGGGGGGGGGGGGGGAGGGGGGGGGGGGGGGGGGGGGGGGGGGGGGGGGGGGGGGGGTAAACTGGTCTGAGAGTGAGACAGAGAGGGAGTCTGCACCGAGAGAGAGAGAGAGAGAGAGAGAGAGAGAGAGAGAGAGAGAGAGAGAGAGAGAGAGAGAGAGAGAGAGAGAGCAGAGGTCACACCCCACGCCGTCCTCGTAACTGAAAACAGAGGCCACACCCCATATGGGAGGGAACAAATAATATATCTTATGGTTATTAAAATTTCAAACTTCACTTGCTCTTTGGTTTTGAATAGATGCTAACAAGCACCTCTTACTAGCATTGTCCGGGACACCAAAAAGCATGACAAGTTAACATGCTTATACCCAAAAATGACTGGTAAACTGGGGTCACAATTCTTTGCAACATTATTGAGAAATCAACAATGTTATAAACAACCAACTTGGTTAACTTTAGAGATTGGATGGGGAACTGAATAAATTCTACAAGGTTTAGTCAACTTGTCTACAAGCACCCAAATCAAGTCATGACCTCTTATGGTGATTGGTAGACCTAAAATAAATCTCATAGAGATACTTCACCTATAGTGAAAAATGCTTCATAATTTCATGAATTTGCATGCCACTCCAAATTTGCCTTTGCTAAACACTAGGGTCCATAACACCTAGTGTGCATGCATATAACAGAAACGGATCCAAACCTACATTTTCATGATTATAGTTGCCAATGTTTATGGGAGATGGTATGCACATAACACACATGGAATAGGAGGGTAAATAGCTCTATGAAAGAAACTAAATACTTTTGACTACAATCACTTGAAAGCTTTGCTAACATATTTAGAAGGTGAAACATAAATCACATCTAGGTACAAACAATGAGATATTTTCATTAACAATACATAAAATTCTTATATGCATAAACAACCATCTGTGAATGTTATTCAATAGTACTTGTAACCTTCGCAAGCCTTACTAGGTATCAAAAAATGTTTAGTTACTGAAATTTTTCTTGATACGATGTGTGCAAAATGGTCTAAAACACAGATGTGACCAGCACCTAGGGACTTTGTTGCAACATATAATTGGAATAACAGGCACCAGTGTTAGTCCTAGAGACTCAATATGTCTCATATAATGACGTCTAAAATTATGACACCCATCAAGTACGAGATGTACTTATGTGTGGAGATAACTCAATACACTCAATGACATGAGTAAGAAGGGCCCTCTTACCTTACTTCACATTGGTTAAACCAAACTCTATGAGCTCCTAGACCATGTTGCACACCTTTTGACTATCAACATGTGCCAAACAAAACTCTATGATGTAGGTCTATAATTGTAGGGTGCATAAATATATGTGGTACACCACTATCTCAAAATTCTTTGCTTCTACATGACCTTATCAGGTATCTGAAGAGCGAAAATGAAACCATTTTAGCATATTCATCCCCCTTGGAAAACTCAAGCAAAGCATATTCAAAAATGAAACTAAATCAAACCATATGCTTACTAGGAGGTGAAAAAGAGCTTACACTTATACAAAGAAGTGCACTTTCCAAAACTAAAAGGTACATTATAGCCTCAAAAAGCCCAATATGTCTTTGACCTATTAAACACTAAATGAGAAATTAGTGAAAATAAACCAATCTATATCTGATAATCGTGGGTGTTTTGTTGGCAATCCAAACCCCTTGGTTAGGTTTTGAAAATTCAAACCCTTTGGTTAGGTTCAACGAAGAACTATTTAAACTATCAGTTGATTGTATCTCGTAAGTTGAACTTACCTACTAACAATTGGCATATTGAGAACTTCTTTCTTTAAAAGTACATATATGAAGAGGACAATACGTGATCCTCAACCTTATGGAGTGATTTTGCATTAGCTCGATCATACCCCTGAAAATACCACTCCTATAGACACAACCAGTGCTCTAAACTAAGCAGCAAGTCCTCTCAAGTTGGAATCTTATTCACAACTGGATCTTAAACAATCATAGGTCCTCATAAAATGAAGGGAAAATTTCCCAATAGCAAAAAAGAAGTTAGTCATACTAGATTTTCTTCTATTTTTTTAAATAAAAGATTACCTATCTTGAGGCTCTCTTAGCAGATTCATGTTATCCCATGAATTTGTTGCTTGACAGTGATGCCATACCTCCCAGCTACATACAAAAAACATCATTTGTAGTGCATGCACCATGTGCATATGACCAATTATGTATAGTGTTTTCCACTGCAATCATATGCAAGGAACACAAGCGACAGAGTAGTCGGTGTTATAGCGGAAGCAAAAACAATGATTCAAAAGAAGTAATTCCATTGTACTAGCATGTCATGCATGCATACCAGAAAAATAGAGTGATAAGTCCTTGGCTTCAATGATGGCCTCAACAATTTGAGCCAATACCATACGTGCCTTGCATAATCTGCACTAGCATGGATACATCACAATTCATCGCTGCTAAACATAAACTGTGAGCTTGTATCCTCTTATTGCCAATTCCCCTAACTTGTTTTCCATTTCTCTTAGTCCCAAGTCAATGAGTAGTACCTCAGCATGGGGAAATAACCCTTGCTTCTTATGATGGACGTCAAAGCATCTTGCTTTGAAAAACAGAAGATCTTGTCCAAGTAAACATTAAAGTACAACAAAACAAGAAGAACTTGAAATTGTCCAAGCTGTTTGTCTCTGAACATGTGCTTGAAAGAGTTGCACAAAAGGAAACTTATAGCTTTTTAGATGGGTACTCTGAATACAATCAAATCACAATTGCACTAGAGGACCGAGCTAAAATGTCTTTTATAACCAAATTCGGAGTATTCACATTTCGTGTTATGGCTTTTGGCTTAATCAATGCGCCTGCTACCTTCCAAACATTAATAAACACCGTTTAAAGAGAATATTTGAGGGAGTTTTGTGAAGCTTTCTTAGATGACCTTTGTGTTTATTCTTCTTGAAAAGAATATGTTTACGAAAAGTGTTTGAGAAGTAAATTGTATTGCATCTCCTTAAACCCTTTCAAATGCCAATTTTGGGTTAAACATTGAGTCATTTTAGGGTATATAGTGTCCAAAAATGGGATTTCCATAGGTGAGGAAAAAATTAAATCCATTGCTGAATTGCCACCACCTACAAACTATAAAGGAGTTCAAAGGTTCATGGGCCATGTTGGTTATTACCGATGGTTTATTTTAAACTTTATCGAGATAGCTCGTCTTTTGTGCAAGCTTCTTATTGAGTTCCACTGGACCGCGGAGTGTGACCATACTTATGAGTCATTGAAAAAGACCTTGACTAGTGCTTCTATTCTAGGAGTGCCTGATTGGAATGTTATTTTCCATGTGCATATTAATGCATCGAACTTTGCTATTAGGTGTGTTCTAGCTCAGGAGAACATAAATTAAACTACCCTATTAGCTTTGCGAGTCGTCAATTGAATGATTCTAAGAGAAACTACACCACTATAGAGCAAGAAGGTTTAGCTATGATTTATGCAGTAAATAAAGTTTGCTACTACCTCCTTGCTGACAAGTTTGTTTTCTATGTGATCATCAAGCCTTGTTGTATCTGGTAAATCAACCTTGTTCCATGGGAAGAATTACACGATGGTTGTTGATTCTTCTTGAGTTTGATTTTACTGTTGTGGTGAGACTTGGTAAAAGACATGTCATGGCGGATCATTTGTCTCGCATACCCAATGGTGAAGCCCCTATTGGAGTCGATGATGAATTGCCCGATACTTCCTTATTTCTAGTCGAGACCATGTCTGAATGGAGTGAGAAGATTGTGAACCTTCTAGTTAATAGTTTTCCATCCAGAGAGCTTCATAAGGATATAGCTTGAAAACTGTTAAAAGAATGTGAAACTTATTCTCTCATTGCAATAACTCTCTACAAGCTAGGGAAGGAAGATATTCTTAGAAGTTGTGCTCGCGAGGATGAGTATTTATACATATTGCAAGAAGCCCACATGGGGTATAGCCGGAGGACATTTCTCAGGGGAACTAACTGCTAGAAAGCTGTTGCAATCAGGCTATGGTGGCCTACCTTATTCAAGGATGCATCACTTTTTGCAAAAGGATGTGATGAATGCCAACGTTACAGGATCACACAACGAAAGGATAAGATGCCCTTACATCTTGTTAAAGTGACTCGACCATTCGAAAAATGGGGTTTAGACTTTGTAGGCCCAATTAGTCCAGCAGCTCGAAGCACTCAATCTCGATATATTATCATTGCCACTGACTATGTGACAAAGTGAGCGGAAGCCAGGGCGACACGTAAGGCTGATGCAAGGTCAACGGCCAAGTAGTTTCTCTTTGAGAACATTATTACAATATTTGGTTGTCCCTTTAAGATTGTGAGTGACAATGGTACTCATTTTATAAATGGATTAATAAAGGAACTCACGACAAACTTCATGATAGCCCACCATAAGTCCACGCTTTATTATCCACAAGCAAATGGCCAAGCTAAGAGCACTAACAAGACCTTAATTTATATCTTGACCAAAACAGTCGAAGCTCATCACACATATTGGGATTTGAAGCTAACATCAGCTCTATGGGCTTATCGTACTTCTTACAAAGTGGCTATTAATTGTACACCGTTCAAAATGGTATATGGCTAAGAAGCAATTATGCCATGGGAGTTTGTAATTCCTAGTCTATGTGTAGCTTCACAAGAAGGTTGGGATGGTAACCCTTTAGTTGAGCGCTTATATATCCTTGAGAGGTTAGATGAAGAAAGACAATTGGCTGTGCAAAATGCACTTGTGGAGAAAGATAGGAGGAAGAAATGGTTTGACCGTCATCTAAATAACATTGGTGATAAATCCTTATGTATGGAGTGCAAAACGGGAAGAAAAAGTTGAAATATGCGAGAAAAGGATTATATAGAGTATGTGAAATCACCCCACAAGGTACCATCCGTGTGGAGACTCTTGAAGAAGTTGAAACCATTGAATTCCTCAATGGTAGCAAATTTAAAAGACACTCTGATCCTTTAAGCCAAGAGGAGCTATGTGCCATCCATAAAAAAGGGGCAGCCAAGGAGGAAAATTTGTTTGTGCAGAGACAATTTGATGAACTGAAGAAGAAGTATGAAGAATTACATTTGCAATTGGATCAACAAGGAACACATTAACCTGAATAAGTAAATTACTCAGAGAGATATTGTAATATGGCGTGGTCATATAACGTGTAGTAGTTTTTGGATGACGTGTAGCAATTTTAGGATGTAACCGACATGCAGTTTTGGTAGTTCCTTATTGTCATACTGTTGTTTTTGCTATGTACTTCGATTGTGATGAATATACAATGAATTTTGCACTTTCTTATCTTCATTATGGTGTTTCTCATTCATCTATTATGCAGTTTTGTGTTTTAATATGCAGTCTCGTGCTTCGTTTATCTATATACTGCATAACTCTTGTACTAATTACCTGTTGGGGTTGTGAGCCCCTAACACAAATGACATGGTTTGAACCAAAGAGTTGGCTAGACCAGCTGAAGCCCTTTCTATCAGTTTAGATACCATAGGGTCATGAATGCATCTAATTACCTGAAGCGATGCTTTAGAAAGAGGCACCGTAGAAAGCTCTATCCCTTGAGATAGTGCTAAGTTCTGCAAAGTCCATAAAAAGCTATTTAGAGAAATATATCACCAAAGGTAAGAACTGGTAGCCTCTTTAGCCTTCAACCGACTAGGCGAATCTATAATGGTCGTGTGAAGAGAGCCCCATCCCTCGAGGATCAGTCCAAGGTAAAATTATCTAGGACAGACATCGAGGGATTAAAATATAGTAACTAGGTCTTTGAATAGTATTACTACTATTTCTTGGTGCTAGGTGTGTGTGTGTGTGTGTGTGTTACGAAATCTACACACACACCCCCACACCCCTCATGTAGAGCAACCAGAGGTTGAAAAGTGCCTGAAACTGCAGACGAAGACAAGTGCATACTTTGTGCAGGTGAGCAAAAATTGTGTAGGAGGGCAGACTCACACGGGGGAACACTTGGCACAGGGGCAGACTCGCATAGGGCAAGTCTCTTGCAAGGGCAGCTCGCACAGGGTAGAATACACGCGGGCTCTCTCTCTCTCTCACCACAACACACACACACACACACACACACACACGTAGCTCTCTCTCTCTCTAACCACACACACACACGTGCACACACGCACACGCACATGCACGTGCACACACCAACACACAAACCACGCACACACACACACACACACACACACACACACACACACACAAACACACACATAGATTAAACTACATAATAATGTGTAAAGACACACATATGTCGCTCTATATCACTTATAGAAAGAATACAGTAGATAAAGGAAGGTTCATTATAACTTATTTGTCTTTTCTTCAATTCCTAATATTGTTAGATAAAAACTCTTGTCGTATATGTTTTCACCTTCAACACGCATCCAAGAGAAGTGGAAGTCTCTATCCACTTTAATAGATTGAGATAAAAGATAACGAGCAATGTCTTCCAAACTATATCTAGCAAAGGTCCTAGTTGCATGCCTTAAAAATATTTTGACCTATCTTTGAGATGGGATAGTAAAAGCTTATGTGTTTGGTCAGGTGAGTGCCTAAAGATGGTTGAAATTGAAAACTTTTACATTCCTAGATTTTTCGATAATTTTTGTTCAGCTCAAACTATGTGTTGGGCATGTTTCCCTGAAGCGGTTATTTATTTTGGTGTTCTCACAAATTTTGGTGATTTTTTTACAAAAGCATCCAAAAGTCACCTATGATGGGACTATTGTTAAGGTTTTCTCCCATAATGTGACTACTTTGCTATCACAAAGTAGTCACATTGGATGGCCCAAGTCCTAGTATTATTTAACATTGGGTGAAATAGGAAGTAGCTCCCTCAAACATGAAGTGAAACATCTTAGCAAAATAATATAATCAAAAGCCCATTTTTTGTGCCACATTCACAACCCAGAGCTCATGTCATGCAAGTGTAATGCCAATGCCATATATGCCATGTCAAGGGAGGAGCAATAAGGAAATCAATTTTATCCAATGGTGAATGGCTTGAGAGTGTACCTTGCACTATGCTCAACATACATAATATGAGAATAACACCAAGTTTGTCTATATAGTGGTGGCCATCCTATCCACACAAGTTGGCCACTCATGGGCATGGTAACCCTAGGTGCCCTCACCCCTGACCTTTGGATCCACTAGGCATCCGTTCTTGAGTGGTTTTCTATCAATACAAGTTGAGCTCTACCACCACCACCCCCCCCCCCCCCCCCCCCCCCCCCCCCCCCCTTTCGGTGTCCCTAAAAGAAGTTTTTGTCCTTGGTAGGGACAGTTCTTGGTAATAACACAACAACATTCCCATGTTTATGTTTTTCTACATAAACCTTTTGATATACATCATGCCTAGTAGCATGATGCATATAGACTCAAGGATCCTATCAGGCTCATGTGAACTACGGGTTACTCAATGAGCTCTACCAAGACCTCTAAAGAGAATACGTTCTTCTCATGTTCAAGCTTTTATGTCAGTTTTTCGATATGATAAATTGCATGCACTTGAGAGCTCTTCAACCATGCAAGGTGTAAGGCATCCCTCCTTTAGGTAGTTTCTTTTTTATATATCTTATTTGGTAGTTGACTGCTTACACCTGAGCAATCAGTGTTTCTTGAGTCAAAGACTTCAACCCATTATCCTAATGCTGCAAAACATACTTGGTTGCTATCTTTTGCACATCCACTTCAAAAATAGGTACCGCTGATGAATTGGTTCTCAAAAATTCTTCTTTTACATCCTCTCCAATTTCTTCTACCATGTTTTGTCCCTCTGCATGTAGTGCCCTGAAACCTGGTGGTATTACCTTTCTGGCATCCATTTGCATTTTGACTTTCTTCTTTCCTCTTTTGATCACAATGGAGTTTTCTCCCCATAACTGCTTTAATCTTGCTTTTCTTAACCATGGTTTTCCCAACATTATTGGATAAGAATAAACAAATTCTTCCAACCTGAGTATTACAAAGTTGGCTACAAACTGTAGTCCGCCAACAGAGATCTGCAAATTCCTAAGAATTCCCAAAGGTTGAACTCGCTTTTGGTCTACCATTTTCACCTAAAAAGGAGTTGGATCCCACTTCAAGAGATTCAAACGTTTGTAGGTTGACTCCGGGAGGATATTAACTCCTGATCCCCCATCTGAGAGTACACCGGGGAAAAACACCTTTCCAATAGAAGCCCCAACTACTGGTACCTTGTAATCAACATCCAAAGGTTGAACTTCACAAGCTTCTCCACCAACAGTTTCCTTAGTATACATTCCTGTTTCCTGATTCTTTCCTGTTACTTCCGTAGTCATCCTTTTTATTAGTTGGTGTGAAAGTGCAAGTACCAGCCTCAACATTTGCTTTATTGTGATTGTTATCGGAGCTGTCAGCATCATAAAATTCATCACCACCAACTTGTTCTTGTAGTACAATTAAATTGTGTTCTAAAGTCCTTTTTGTTTGATCATCCAATGATCTTATAACAAAATTCCAATCCTCAAGTGGTACACCCCCTCTCTGAGAGTCTTGCACTTCCTTGAGTGCCCCTGTCCTTACTGCTTTTTTATCTTTCCAGTTCAAACTGTCCAGGTTGTCCACTTCTTCCAAGGTGGATTTTCCAACCTTGGCCTTTGCCCTAGTGACCACCATGGCATCAGTACATCCACTGGGTTCTGGAACGTCTTCAATTAGGTGGATTTTCCAACCTTGGCCTTTTCCCTAGTGACCACCATGGCATCAGTACATCCACTGGGTTCTGGAACTTCTTCCAAGGTGGATTTTCCAACCTTGGCCTTTGCCCTAGTGACCACCATGGCATCCACTGGGTTCTGGAACGTCTTCAATTAGGATACAAGCCGTGCAGTACAATTATAATGCCTACATGTTTCTTGAGTCAGGTTGCTCTCTTGCACCTGCTGATTAGTTTGTTGTTTCTCATTGGGAAAATCTACCTTTTTCTCAATCCGTTCTTCCTTAGTCCATTCTTCCAAAATCACTAGATTAGCCTGACTTGGAGGTCTTTGCTGTTGTTGTGGTGGAAGTGGCTGATTCTATTCTGGAGGTCGATTATTATCGTTATTATTGTTATTGTTGTACCTAATAATAGGGATTCCCCTATAATTCCGATGCCTACACGAGAGTTCACAATCAGGTCCTTGCCTGTGTCCCTGGTGACTGTTGCATATTGTTTTGATTCCTATTTTGATATCCCCAATTACTCGGATTTTGGAACCTCCTCTGAGATGTAGGTCCTTGATATCTTCTGTTAGTACCCTGAGGAGCTACCACATTTGCAACTGCCTCCCTCATTTTCTGAGTAATATACTCAGGTCTTCTTCCCCTGAAATCTGGATTATAGTAACAATTTTCATATTCATGACCAAATCTTTGACACACCTGACAATATGGTTTTCCTGACATTTCAAACTAATTCATTCCAATTTCTCCTGAATGATTTTGTTGACTGCATGTGCTGCTTCCTTTCCCTGCTTCTTTTCATTCTTGTGTTTACCCTTATCTTTCTTCTGCTTCTTCTTCTTTTCTGACCAATCTTCCTCCTCATCACTTTCAGTGTCAACTTAAGTATCCTGGTCTGAATCATCAGTTCCTAACTGACTCTTTTGACTCTGAGTCTGAATCCTCAGTCTTCTTCTTCTTCTTCTCCTTTAGTTCTACCTTACCTCCATATCTTCTTTCAGGTCTTGCAGTTGCTTCCAACAAATCAGTAAAATCCTATGCAATTGCTAACGGGGGTCTCCCTGCTAGTGCACTTCTGAACTCCTTTCAGGCCCTTACAAAAATAGTCTCCCAATTGCTCCATAGAAGGTTGTTGTGCTGCTTCCAACCTATTATTTAAGTTTTTGAACTTCTCTGCATAATCTTCGACCAACAAATCTTTTTGCTTCAATTTTCTCAACTTCTTCAAAATGTCTTCAAGTGTTTTATCCTCCATGAACCTTAATAAGAATCTTTGCCTCAAATCATTATAATCAACAAAAGCTGCCATGCCATACTGCAAAAACCAATCCATGGCCTTAGCCTGCAGTGTTGCTGCAAAATTCTCTTTCTTCACTACATTCGGATGTAACACCTCATAACGACTTGCAAACCACCTTCTTTGAAACTGACCAACATGGCTATCAGCATCTTGCGACTTTTTCCCACTAAACTTTGTCGCCCCCACTTTGGGATTTGGTGCAGCCATTAGAGGTGTCAGAAGTGTTTTGAGTGCTCTTATCGGGAGTGGATTAAAAGGTAAAGTACATGTTCCTGATGATACAAACTACAATTTTCTTCTTGCTCTTAAGATTGACTGAGTCAGTAGTACATTAACCAATTGTCCCAAAAGTGGGTTTATTGTGGGAGGAGTTGTATGTTGGCCTTCTTGGTTTGTCTGCGTTCAGGTTCTTGCAGTTCAATCTCCACCACAATAGTTTCCTCTCTGCAGCAAGCCCCCTTATAGGTTCTTCTTGGTCATCACTACTCGACTCTTCTTCCTGTCTTCCCCTTGCAGCAAACTCTCTTCTTAGTCTAAACCTTGTGCCATACGAGTGTTGTGGTAAATTGGACCCTTGTCCTGACCCACTCATACATGATTTCTTCTTAATACTGTACCACTTTTCTTTCATACAGACTGTAACATGAAGGTAAATTGCATGCCTCAAAAGGTAAAAATGAAGTAACTACCTTGTCAGCCACTACAATTTTGATTTCCCCCGGCAAATTCAGGAAGAACTCCTTCAAGAACTTGGTTGCATATTCCTCAGACTCTTCATGTGGGGTTACCCAATTGGAGAATTCCCTCAAGTGGTCTATGTCCACTTGTATATCAGTTCCCTATTGTATTCCTGACTGCCATATGGTTCAGGCTGAATTCGAACCGATTGCATGATCGCCAAAGTGTTAGGGACTCACAGCCCTAATCCGTAATTACTATAAGAGTTATGCAGTATATAGATAAACGAAGCAGGAGACTGCATATTAAAACACAAAACCGCATAATATATGAATGAGAAACACCATAATGAAGATAAGAAAGTGCAGCATTCACTGTATATTCATCAACACAATTGAACTACAGAGGAAAAAAAGCAGTACGACAACAGGGAATTGCCAAAACTGCATGTCAGTTACATCCAAAAATTGCTACACGCCATATGACCCTTTAAGACGTTTAAAACTAACTAGGCATAAAGTTCTTGTGTAAATAAACACCTAAGGCTTAAAGCTAAGGCCTTAGTTACAATCAAAAAATAAGTGCCCTAACACATTAGGCACTAATAGTTTGATAAATGTGTCCATACCCTTGACCAACTTGTCAATAACTCCAAGGAAGGGGTGGTAGAGTTGTCTGAATTCATTGAAAACATTCCCGCCCTGACACTTGTTCACAAAGGGGAGTTAGCCAAGTTCTCTTCTGATGATTTTTGGAACAGGTTACTTTTAAATAAACTACACATATAAGGATTACTTTGGGATCAGAAGCAAAAGCATAAAATATATCGTTGAAAGACTATGAAGGACAGCCATACTTTTTTCCAACTGGCTGCCAAAGCCTTAAAACTCCTACAGGAGTAATGTCTTCCTTGAAGACAATATCAAATATTGTGTTGATAAGACTGATTTGACCCTCTTCAAGGACTTTTTGACTTGGCACATCTCTTCTAATGTTTCATACTCGACTTTTGTTACTCAATCTACTTCACAAGACCTAGGCCCATACACAATTTACCTATTGCCAACCCATTGTGTATGGCGCCTGGGATAGGTCGGGTACGCGCACACACACACACACACACACACACACACACACACACACACACACACACACACACAACACAACACTAATACTGGTACTAGTACTAATAGTACTAGTACTGGTACTACTACTACTAGTACTGATACTGCTACACTGTTATACTAAACTAGTAGTACTGGTACTATATATATTGGTACAGGTACTGGTACTTCTTGGTATCACCAGACTATACTAGGACTAATATTGGTGTTGGAATGGTACTGAGACACACACACACACACACACACACACACACACAGGATACTGGTATTGGTAGTATTGGTACTAGTACTACTACTACTGGTACTGATACTGCTATACTGGACTGGTAGTACTGGTGTTGTATTGGTATTGTATATATTGATACTAGTACTTACTGGTACTGCTAGACTATACTGGTATTGATACTGGTGTTGTATTGGTATTGTATATATTGATACTAGTACTTGCTAGTACTTACTGGTACTACTATACTATACTGGTACTGATACTGACATTGTACACTACTGGTACTGACACTGCTATACTACTATACTGGTACTGATACTGGCACTGTACACTACTGGTACTGACACTGCTATACTACTATACTAGTAATGGTAATACTAGAGTTGTACTGGTACTGTAATACTGGAGTTGTACTTGTACTACTAGACTATAGTGGTACTGATATTGGCACTGTACACTACTGGTACTGATACTACTATACTACTATACTAGTACTGGTAATACTGGAGTTATACTTGTATTGTATATACCGGTACAGGTACTGGTATTGGTACTTACTGATACTGATACTGTGATGCACACACACACACATATGGCTGTGTATAGCGTGTTGCTATTTTTGTAGTATATTTCTGTTGGGACTGTTGACCTCGGGTACCTTAGTGAATAGCTCGCTTAAATTCACTACGTAATTTTTGTAAAGTAGTACCTTAATGGCACCTAATCCTTAGATACTAAATGGGTTATGGGTGGGTTACCCACCTCTATCAATATATGCATGAGGAATACAACCATCAAATAGTTTGGACAACAATCCATTTCAATGCCAAAAGTCACCTGAAATTGATTTGGAGTAGTCAACTCCACAATAGCCTGCTTATCCTTGCCGTTTGGAATAGATCCAACACTTAACACTACCCCTTTGCAAGTAAAGTCCTCACAGTCCTAATGTACAGACACTTCTCCGAAATACACACACCACCAATGCTAAGTGAGCATGTAAAGCTCACCTTTTATAAGGTTTGGAGCAAGTGGCCACCTTCCTTCTTAGCTGTATGGTGGGCCCGGCTTCAAGAGGGGGATAGTGTAATAGCGTCGCCATGTACAGAGAGAGAAAAAGAGGGGAAGAGAGAGAGAGAGAGAGAGAGAGAGAGAGAGAGAGAGAGAGAGAGAGAGATAGAGAGAGATAAATAGATAGATAGATTGATTTATCGTCCACGGAGGTCATATATGACCTGGAACCAAAACAAAACAGTACATCCATGTGTCTGAGTGAGAGCATGGGATACATATCAGTTAAGGTCTAAGGGACCTTCAATAGGAAAAAACAGAAAGAGAATAGAAAACCTAAGGTAGGTCAAGTGATGGGGAAGCCAATCTGGGATTCCGAAACTCTTGGATGATTGCTTTACCGCCTCGGTAGACCACCCATTTTCCTTGTTTGAGAGAGAGAGAGAGAGAGAGAGAGAGAGAGAGAGAGAGAGAGAGAGAGAGAGAGAGAGAGAGAGAGAGAGAGCACTTAAGAGCGCAACATCGTAGACCTGTCAGGAGGGAGCCACCTCTCTATTAAGCAGAAGACGACATCATTTATAGAGCCGGGTAAACCCACCCATAACCCATTTAGTATCTAAGGGGTAGGTACCATTAAGGTACTATCTTAGAAAAATTACGTAGTGAATTTAAGCGAGCTATCCATGTCATGCCAAGGGTAGGACTATAGGAGGGCACAGCCCTGGCCAAGGGTTGATGGATACACATGCAGTACAGGGGCTATATATAGGAGGGCCGAGGGCCTATATATAGGTATGGTTGGGTGGTTATTGGCATGTCTTCTCCTTATGTCCTTTCATTGGTATCAGAGCTCAGGGGGGAGAGCTATGGAGGAAAGGGGCCTTGCATGGCTTGTGCATCTCTCTCTCTCTCTCTCTCTCTCTCTCTCTCTCTCTCTCTCTCTCTCTCTCTCTCTCTCTCTCTCTCTCTCTCTCTCTCTCTCTCTCTCTCTCTCTCTCTCTCGTTCTCGTTCATGGAGAACCGTGGAGAAGATCTCTTGCTAGGCAAGGAGATCAAGGCCAAGCTGCGCGTGTGCAGCATCCCTTGCTAGGCGGGAAGGCAACCATGGAAACCCATGGAAACAGTACCTTGAGGCGGGATGGCCTGCTCGTTGACCTGCACGAAAAAGGCCGCCATGGGGCTTGTTGGGAGCGTTGGAGAAGGCGCTTGCGGGTTCGTCACAAGGCCGATTGTTGTTGACAACCCCTATGCACGAGGGCTTCTCTTCTTGAGCGCGGCAGCATGCAGCCCGCCATAGCGGCAGCATGTTCATACAAGCTAGGTCACTTTGACCTTAGGGCTTAAGTTTATGAGGCAGCTCCCACGCTTAAGGGCCTCAAGGAATCGTGGCAAGGAGTCATGACTAGGGAGGTTGTGGGCTTTGACCTATTGCAAGCATGAGCGTAAACAGGTTTGAGCTGCATGTAAGGGCATGCAAGGCATGCGGGCTACATAGCAGCACCCATGAGTTTGGGGTGCATGCACACCCCGTGAAGCTGAGCAAATTGCCAAAAGTACTCAGTTCACTTTTTCCGCAATTGTTGCAGCAGAACCACATAAAGGTTTTCATGGCCTGTTTGCAGGTCAATTCAGCATCAAAATTCAAGGAACTTCAAATCCACAAGGTCGGGAAGTTACGAGATGAGAATGAGGCATCAAGTGGCAAACTTGGGGCAGTTTTGGCAAATATGCTTGCAAACATCCTTCTACCTAAGCCATGGAGCTTGCACGGAGCAAGACATGATGTGCAACATTGGGATTTTACTTGAGATGATGGGAATCACGAATTGTCAGCAATAATTGGTATTCGACAAGGCCGACTCTGAGCAATAATTGGTCAGTTATTTAGTTGCAGTACGGTAAGTACTGGTCAGGCTTATGGCTTGTACCGACTCGTTATTATACTTCAAGACGCCGACAGCCATTTTGAAGTGTCTGCACCCAATATTGCATAACTCAGGTACGCTTTGTTTGTGCAATAGTTTATTGGTGATTTTATGTTTTTAGTATGGTATCCTAATCGACAAGGTCGATTCTAAAAGGGGTATACAACCAAGGTTCGAGGGACATGGATCCCTATCTCTTTATGCATTGGATGCATACTCATTTCCAAGCCATTGCAGCTTGCTAGGGAGCAGGCAATATAGGTACATAAAGCATCATGGAAAAAACATTTACATCCACAGCTAGGAGCTGAATGCAATGGTGACCACTATATGAATTTTTACAATGCCAACTGTCAAGCAAAGGTTGCTTTGAACAAGCAATATTGGACAATTGCTGACATTTGATAGCTCAGCTGTAGATGATATCTTTTTCACTATCGGGCAATGTTATGATTCTCAATCAATAGCAAAATTTGGCAAGGTCATTTCCTTATGCCATTTTGACAAGGTCAAAATCCTTTTCTACTCGGACATGTGTATGTCACCAAGTGCATCTGTTAGCTATGAGCACTCAGGTTACATTCTTGTCTCATCCATTTGATGAACTTATGTGAAGCAAGGCTTCTATTTATGCATCTGCATTGCTACTCCCCACATTCGGTGAGCATACAAACTTGGGACGGACTTGACAAAATGCTTGCAGGTTATTTCATTACGTGACAGACGGGCGTATATGATACAAGGGACGTATCTGTACATACAACAGCTCCCACTCGTGCAACAGATATGGCTATGCGCCATTTTTAAGCGAGTTTATTTCCATGGAATATCCGGCCAACTGGTTACAGCAACAACCAGGTTAGCCAATTTTACAATCTTCTTGTTTTTTCATGTTTACATCTTTGATTGGAAACTATTGCTTTTTATAAAACAACGTGCTTTGACAATTTTACATGAAGCAAGGCTTCTTCCTTGTGCTATGGTAGTGCTTAATGACTTGGCATCAAGGGCATTGCACACAAGTTCAAGAAACTGAAAAAATAAGGAATCTCAGCTCACAGAATTCCTACCAGTTTAAATTGTGCAAGGCACTTATGGTTTTCGCTCTCATGTTTGAGGCCATCACTTTTGCCAAGGGCTTAAGTTTATGTATGCATGGCATGCTAGCTAGGTGGATTCAATTCTATCGCCTCCTAAAACACATTTCGCTACAACACCAGTCACTTTGTCAAAGACAAGATAAGTACTTAATGCAAAGGCAAAGTGCTAGCATTAGGTCACACTAGTGTGGTCGCAACCACATACATGGTAGGTGGGTCAGTCTATGACTTGTTTGTGTTTTCTGTTACCTCTCTCGATGAGAGAGTCATAGCAGAAAACTATGGCATGCTTATATGATAAGCTGCATGCTACGCATAAGATGCACATGAGCATGGGCCCAACATATACAAAGTCGTCACTTAAGGAAAGTTCCTCAGCTCAACATTCTCTCTCTCTCTCTTTCTTATTTCTCTCAAAGAATAAAGAAAACTTTTTAAGAATCTTTTGATACATGTTTTTCTCGCGAGTCAGCATGAGACAAGGTGCTCTAACTCTCAGCTAGAAATTGGGCAAGATACTATCCAAACTAGTAACAAACTCTACCATGGATTTTAGATGTAACAAACCGTTGAGACAGCATGGCTGTCCATAAGCGCTAGGATTTACGCTTGTGTGGATCTCGTACTCTCTCTATAGCACTATGAGTGTCTATGGACGCATTGTTTTGGGGTAAGACCCCACGGGGCTTACTAAATCACCGCATAGACATTGAGGATCACAGTTTGATCTATTCCCGTTATACTTTCAAGGAAAGAATTTTGCAATCTACAATACGGTAGCGGAAAAATTCAACTTTTCAAGTTGATTCTCATCATTCTGTACACGGTTAACTATGTTGGTTACCGTTACCTGCTAGTTGAGCAGTTTCTACAAAGGGTCTTACCAAGGGGTTTGACTACGTAGATTCTACCCAACGGGTTTGGATTGCGGATGCAACACCCACGGTTTCCAGAGCAATGTTGCTTGGTTTTTTTCACAGGTGGGAGACGTACTCCTGTGCATTTGAATACGGGTAACTGAACTTTTAGTTCAATCCCCAGGGCCATGCCAAGGGCATGTTGGAACAAGTATTTTGGGTCGTAGTGTCCAATGTACATTATGCTGTTATGAATCCACTTGTCGGATTCGATTTGGCACATGTTCTCACATGGGATACAATATGGTCTAGGGACTCAAGGAGTTTGGTTTAGCCAGTGTGGAGCAACGAATGAGGGTCCCTCTCACTCTTGTCGCAGAGTGTTTAGAGTTATCTCCACACACAAGTACATCTTGTACTTGTAGGATATTCTTTTTTCAGACATCCTTAGTTGAGACATATTCCACATGTGGCGAATATGAGTCGCTGGGACTGACACTGGCGCCCACTATTTCAAATATGTGTCACGACAAAGTCCCTAGGTGTTGGTCAAATCTGTTTTCTAGACCATTTTCAGCACGACGTATCAGGAGCAATTTTGGTGGCCAAAAATTTTCGGACACTTAGAATGACTTGTTTAGGTACAAGTACCCCTAAACAACATTACAGATGGTTGTTTATACATATAGAAAGGCTCTAAGTTGTTAATGAAAAGTTTCATTGTTTTTCCCTAGAAGTGATCAATGTTTCACCTTCTATTATGGTTCAAACGTTTTAGCAAGGCTTGCAAATGATTGCATCAAAAAGTATTTAGTTTCTTTTCGGAACTATTTAGATTCCTCTTTACTGTGTGCTACGTAGATCACATTCACCATAAGTATGCATGCACACTAGGTGTTATGGGCCCTAGTGTTTAGCAAACGCTGATTTGGAACGGCATGCATATTCATCAAGTTCTTGCTTATGAAGGATTTTGCACTCTATGTGCAGTATCTCTCTCAGCTTACTTTTGGATCTACCACTCACCAATAGAGGTCATGGCTCGGTTTGGGTGTTTGTGGATTTTTCAAGTTAACCACGATGGTTATTCCAGACATTGTTGATTCCTCAACAAGGTTATACGATATTGTGATTCCCATTTACCAGTCATCTGAGAAGACTGTCTGTAAACCATGGGGAAACACACCTCAGTATTGTCAGTTATCCAAGGGGATAGGCAGATTACAAAGTGTAATCTTGGGCTAAAGGATATGCAAAGTGCGTACATTTAGCACTAAGCACTCCAATTAATAAAGCATTTATTGCTCTACTTGGAGTTTACTTACTATCAGTTAACGCATGTTTGCGATTAGGTTTAGTCTCTTCATGTATAAGTCAGGTTCTCAACCTTGAACACTAGTTATGGTGGAGTTGTTTACTGCTAAATTGGAAACAAGTCAAGGACTTATACTTGGCTGATGAGTTATGTCAGCAAGTTAGTTTCACGGAAAGTGCAAAGCGGTACTCTTTCAGGTACATCTTTGTCGTGATAACTCGTTTAAGCATGCTCATGTGCATTCTAAATGGAGTCTACACACTAGATGGTTCCAAAAGAACAACAATGTGCAAAATCACGATGTTATTCTTGATTTCATTGAACCTCCTACTGTACCGTGTTTTGATTAAACAAACAGTTGGATCCATGACGGATACCACTTTGGAAAACATTAGCGTTCTTATGAAGATCCTACCACTTTTGTTTTCGCGGATCTCCAAGGGGGGAGTAATGTCATGCCAAGGGTAGGACTATAGGAGGGCACGGCCCTGGCCAAGGGTCAATGGATACACATGCGGTACAGGGGCTATATATAGGAGGGCCAAGGGCCTATATATAGGTATGGTTGGGTGATTATTGGCATGTCTATCTCCCCTATGTCCTTTCAATTCACCAAGGTACCCCAAGCCAACAGTCCCAACAAAAATAGACTAGGGAAATAGCACCACGCTATACACAGCCATGTGTGTGTGTATGTGTGAGCGTGCGTGTAGTACCAGTGCCAGTATTGATAAGTACCAGTACCAGTACCAGTATATACAGTACCATTACAACTCCAATATTACCAGTATTAGTACCAGTAGTGTATAGTGCCAGTATCAGTACCAATATAATCTAGTAGTACCAGTACCATTACTACCAGTCTAGTATAGCAATATAGCAATGTTAGTACCAAAAGTAGTACTAGTACTAGTACTACCAGTACCAGTGCCAGTACTAGTATCATGTGTGTGTGTGTGTGTGTGTGTCTCAGTACTAGCATCAGTACCAATACAACACCAATATCAGTCCCAGTATAGTCTAATGGTACTAGTCAGTACCATTACCCATACCAATATATACAATATCAATATCAATACAACACCAGTACTACCAGTCTAGTATAGCACTATAGCACTATAGCACTATCAGTACCAGTAGTAGTAGTAGTACCAGTACCAGTACCAATACTATCAGTACTAGTACTGTGTGTGTGTGTGTTGTTGCGCAACAATCTAACTTGTCTGCAACTTGGTTCTCATTAGCAAGCTCTACGTGTGTGTGCATGCGTAGGTGTGAGAGTGTGTGTGTGTGGATGTTTGATCCCTTGTGATTTTATCAGTAGGTTCTCTCCAAGCTTTCTCAAGGTAGGTTTCCGTACAGTCTTTTGTTGAAATGAGAGATGATCTGTCAGACAGCAAGGCTAGCTAATGGAGCTTAAAGACCTTAGGGTTAGCTTCATTAAAAACCTCCAATGGTTAGTGTTAAAAGTCCTTTGATCTTAGGTAAGCTAGGGCTTAGCTTGAGGTGGGAACCCTGTCCAAGCTTGAGGTGCTTCTGACTAAGATTCTTGAGGTGCTTGTTGTGCTTGATGACTAAGATGCTTGAGGTGCTTGTCGTGCTTGATGACTAAGATGCTTGAGGTGCTTGTTGTGTTTGCCGACAAGGGAGCTTGAGGTACTTGTGGGAACACTACCCAAGCTTGAGGTGCTTTGTCATGCTTGTTGACTAAGGTGCTTGTGTTCCAAAAGTCAACATAATCTCTACAAAGGAGGGGGCGAGCCCTAAAGCTAGGGGGATGAGAAAGAACACCCACACACACACACACACACAAAAGGTGAGCCCAAGCCTCAAGAGGTAGGAAGGACACATGTCAAGCCCCTACCCATGTTGCCCTCATGGTGTGCCTAAAGCCTATTGGTTTGCCTCCCAAGGGGTCCAATGATAATTTAGTTGATTTAATTAATTGTTTTGCATTTATCAAGTCCTCTCTCTCAAAGGGGCAAGGGGGACACTTGTCCCAAGGCTACCCTGGTTGCTTCATGTGCATTCTGCATGTGACTGTCCAGACTTGCAGGGGTCCAATGAGCTTCCAAGTTGAGCTAGAAGAGGGGGTCGACCAAAGCAAGAAGGGGGGTTGCTTGGGGGGGATACTCTCCCACACACACTCACACATACTCTCATTGTGTGAAGTGCAAAGTGCAAGGCTCCATCTCCTTCTCCAAGCTAGTAGAGAAGTTGAGAGCTTACACCAACACTCTTGGCTATGGAATGCAAATCCAACCAATAGCCATGCTTCAATGCTTAAGCCTTCCATCTTCTCCATCTTCATTACTATGCTAGTATGTATGCTAGCAAGAAGAGTGATGATAAGTGAGGAATTATTTCTTTCTCCTATGAATGTATCTTCTTCCTCTTCCCTACCTTCAAAGGTGTTTGAGGCCTTGGGACTGAGGCTTGGGATAGTTAATGCTTTTTACAAAGTATATGTTATGCTCCTGATGCATGAAGCTTTCCATCTTCATTGCATCACCCAGGTCACAAGGAACACAAAGATTGTAATGTACCAAGTCTCTCTTGATGGGAGAATCTATAATACAAATGCTTAGAAGGGGGGACCGGCTCCACATAGATCCGGTCCTCAATTGTTGTCAAATTCTCTAAACTCTCTCTCTTGCAAAAGTATTGTTGATGCCAAGTTAATTAAGTACTATGTTTATGTTGGCACCATCAATTAAGTTCACCCTCTATGTTCTTAAAGTAATCCCACAAAAAAATGCTCTCTTTAATTCTCCTTCCGCTATTCTCAAAATTCATAAGCCATTTCCATTACATTGAGATACCAATGTAATGGAAATGGCCTATGACCTTTGAGAATAGCTGAATTAAGAGAATTAGAGAAAACATTTATGTGAGACTACTTTGAGAACATAGAGGGTGAACTTAATTGATGGTGGAACAATAATAATTTACTTAATTAACTTGGCATGAAGAATACTTTTGCAAGAGAGAGAGAGAGAGTTTAGAGAACTTGACAACAATTGAGGACCGGATTTATGTGGAGCCCCCCCCCCCCCCCCCCCCCCCCCCCCCCCTCCAAGCGTCTTTTGTATTATAGATTCTCCCATCAAGAGAGACTTGGTACAATACAATCTTTGTGTTCCTTGTGACCTAGGTGATGCAATGAAGATGGAAAGCTTCATGCATCACAAGCATAACATAGACTTTGTAAAAAGCATTAACTATCCCAAGCCTCAGTCCCAAGGCCTCAAACACCTTCGACTGTGGAGAGAGCTAGCGCGGAATGAGGGTAGGGAAGAGGAAGAAGATACATTCATAGGAGAAAGAAATAATTCCTCACTTATCATCACTCTTCTTGCTAGCATACATAATAGCATAGTAATGAAGCTGCAGAAGATGGCAAGATTAAGCATTGAAGCATGGCTCTTGGTTGGATTTGTATTCCATAGCCAAGAGTGTTGGTGTAGGCTCTCCAATTCTCTACTAGCTTGGAGAAGGAGATGGAGCTCTTGCACTTTGCATTCCACACAATGAGAGTGTATGTGGGAGAGTATACCCCCCAAGCTAGCCCACTTCTTGCTTTGGTCGACCCCCTCTTCTAGCTCAGCATGGAAGCTCATTGGACCTCTGCAAGCCTGGCCAATCACATGCAGAATGCATATCAAGAAACAAGGGTAGCCTTGGGACAAGTGTCCCCCTTTCCCCTTTGAGAGAGGGGACTTGATAAATTCATAGATAATTACTTAAATTAACTAAATTATTATTGGACCCCTTGGGAGGTCAACCAATAGACTTTAGGCACACTATCAAGGCAACATAGAGAGGAGCTTGACAAGTGTCCTATTTGCTTTCTTTTACAAAGCTTGCCTTGTGTGAGGGTGTGTGTGTTCTCTCTCTAGCCCCTTCTTGTAGGGCTCTCTCCCTTCTTGTAGGGATCTTTGTTGACTTTGTTGGAACACCTTACCCTCAAGCACCTTAGTCATGGAGCACGTTAGCACCTTAGTCATTAAGCACCTCAAGCAGCTTAGTCAGCAAGCACGACATGCACCTCAAGCACCTTAGTCAGCAAGCACGGCAAGCACCTCAAGCTTGGGCCGGGTTCCCACCTCAAGCTCAACCCTAGCTTGCTGAAGGTCAAAGGACTTTTAACACTAACCTTTGGAGGTCTTTAATGAATCTAGCCCTAAAGTCTTTAAGCTCCATTAGCTGGCCTTTCTCTTTGATAGATCGTCTCTCACTTGGACCCCTTTACATTGGCCCCGTGTTGAGATAGACCTGTAAATACATGTCTATATTCTAACCCTTGTTCTCGTCTATTCTCCCACATTAAATGATCAGTTTAATATGAGAAAATCATTTGGGTTGGTTAGATATTAGTTTTGATAACATTACCTCTCTCTCTTGAAATCATAGTCATCCTTGACGATGAGGTAGAAGAGATAAAGCCTTAGTCATCTAGTCAATGTTTCTTAGCGGGTAGAGGATCCCATTTTACCCTACGACATCTTTCCAAGATGGATGACTAATCCATTTGGTGCTTGGGAGACATAGTTGCCGCAAGCATGTCTGCTCTTTTGAGACTACTTTGAGAACATAGAGGGTGAACTTAATTGATGGTGGCAACATAATCATAGTACTTAATTAACTTGGCATCAACAATACTTTTGCAAGAGAGAGAGTTTAGAGAACTTGACAACAATTGAGGACCGGATTTATGTGGAGCGGTGGTCCCCCCTCCAATAGGCTTTTGTATTATAGATTCTCCCATCGAGAGAGACTTGGTACATACAATCTTTGTGTTGCTTGTGACCTAGGTGATGCAATGAAGATGGAAAGCTTCTTGCGTCACAAGCATAACATAGAATTTGTAAAAAGCATTAACTATCCCTAGCCTCAGTCCCAAGGCCTCAAACACCTTTAAAGGTGGAGAGAGCTAGCGGGGAATGAGGGTAGGGAAGAGGAAGAAGAAACATTCATAGGAGAAAGAAATAGTTCCTCACTTATCATCACTCTTCTTGCTAGCATACATAATAGCATAGTAATGATGATGGAGAAGATGGCAAGCTTAAGCATTGAAGCATGGCTCTTGGTTGAATTTGCATTCCATAGCCAAGAGTGTTGGTGTAGGCTCTCACCTTCTCTACTAGCTTGGAGAAGGAGATGGAGCTCTTGCACTTTGCACTCCACACAATGAGTGTGTGTGTGTGTGGGGGGGGGGGGGGGGGGGGGGGGGGGTACCCCCCAAGCAACCCCCCTTCTTGCTTTGGTCGACCCCTCTTCTAGCTCAACATGGAAGCTCATTAGACCCCTGCAAGCCTGGCCAATCGTCAAAATGCATATCAAGCAACAAGGGTAGCCTTGGGACAAGTGTCCCCCTTTCCCTTTGAGAGAGAGGACTTGATAAATGCATAGACAATTATTAAATTAACTAAATTATTATTGGACCCCTTGGGAGGCCAAGCAATAGACTTTAGGCACACTATCAGGGCAACATGGAGAGGATCTTGACAAGTGCCCTATTTGCTTTCTTTGTACCAAGCTTGCCTTGTGTGAGGGTGTGTGTGTTCTCTCTCTAGCCCCTTCTTCTAGGGCTCGTCACCCTCTCCTTGTAGGGATCTTTGTTGACTTTGTTGGAACACCTTACCCTCAAGCACCTTAGTTATGGAGCACCTTAGCACCTTAGTCATTAAGCACCTCAAGCACCTTAGATAGCTAGCATGACAAGCACCTCAAGCTTGGGCCAGGTTCAACCCTAGCTTGCCTAAGGTCAAAGGACTTTTAACACTAACCTTTGGAGGTCTTTAATGAAGCGAACCCTAAGGTCTTTAAGCTCCATTAGCTAGCCTTTCTCTTTAACAAATCATCTCATTTGGACCCCTTTACCAGTGGCCCCGTGTTGAGATAGACCCGTAAGCACATGTCTATATTCTAACCCTTGTTCCCATCTATTCTCCCACATTAAATGATCAGTTTAATATGAGAAAATAATTTCGGTTGGTTAGATATTAGATTCTATGACAGTTAGTATGGAGGTCGACGTGCCTATGGGCAACTTTTCTTGACGAGTGGCCCCTGTGATTCTCTTGTAAATACTCTCCTCTTAGATATTTTACATATAATGTGCACGTGTTGTGCAACCACGATAAGTGGAAGCTAATCTGGCATTATGTACATACATATAAAGCAGATATAGTGATATTACAGGAGCATAATCAGCACAAGTTCACTGCTCAATCTTCGTTCTATGTGGATTTTGGATTGCTTATGCTGGTACTACATCTTTTTTGAGGTTTTTAATGATGGTGCGACATGAATTGCATTGGTTTTTAGCCTGCAATGACGCGGCGGGGTGTTGGATGGTTGTTCAATGTCTGGTATAGGGAAACATTTTGCAATTTGCTAGTGTGTATGCTACTACTACCTCGGCACAAAGAAGTCACCTTTGGCAAGAGTTAGCCAAATATCCCTAGCATTCGCATGCTTTTTGGTGTGGGGATTTTAATAGTGCACCTTCAAACACGAATGATACATCTGGTCATTTGCATATGTTGAGTGCTGAGTGTTCTTCTTGAGATGCTATGGTCAGTATCACCAGTGCTTTGGATTTGTGGGCCTTTACCCACCCTTTAGAGCGGGATTATACTTTTACTCATGATGCTCACTCTAGATATATGGCTCGATTGGATCATTGGTATGTGTTGGGCACTCTGCAATATGATATGTTTGCATGTGATATGAGGATTGATCGTTCCTTTACCTTATCTAATCATTTTCCTCTTTGGCTCTTGGTCCATTTTGAGGCATTGGCTGTAGATTCCCTGCTTCCCCACAAGCGGTTGTTACATATTAATAATGCATATCTTTCACACAAAGAATTTTAAAACTTGATTGAAGTGGTGATTCCTCATCTTGTCCCTAAAATATTTATTGATGTGGATGTGCCTTGGTATTTGTCATGCAGATCCAAGCAGCCATCAAGGATTATGGCTCGTGGTATATGTATCAACTAAGAGATAAAGTGCATGAAGATAAGGCGACTTGTCAAGCCTTGGAAAGTTTTGCATATACTATATCACTCACTAATTCATAACAAGAGGAGTTAAGTGCGGTTAAAGCCTCATTGATGCATAACAACAAGAGGAAACTTGAAAAATGGAGGTTAGATTGAGACAGTATGCCTTCATGGATAAAGGTTGTTCATCAAAGCAATTCTTTAAGCATTTGCATCACTCGTGTGCGCTCCTTGCCGCACTGTCGAAGCAAGGGACTTGCCAATACACCGTGTGCGAGCCACAAACGGCTCCAAGCACACAACAAGCCTAAACTAGCAAGCTCAAGAAAACAAAGGGTGTGTCACTCACCGCTCTACGCTCGCCTTCGTGGTGGATTCCTCGCCGCGATGAAGAAGAAGCTGCAGTCGTGCCGCGCTCAACCGCTTCGCCGCCGTCGTGCCTTCGTAATGCTCGATCGCACACACACTCTCCCTCTCTCTCTCTCTCACACACACACACACAAGGAGGTGAAGAAGAAGAAGATGGAGATGGAGCAAGAGCACTCTTCAATTGCACAAATGAGAGAATGAGTAAAAATTAGGTTTAGTTGGCTTTTATAGGAGCTCACCCCATTCACACTTGGGCGCCCATGCTTAACCAACTAATCCCTTGAATGTCCAAGTTAAAGTGCGCCTCTCATCGGCGATCACTCTACCTTTCCCTATTGGTCCGACAAGCCCGGTACCTGACTCTATCGAATACATAATACGCGTCCATCGTAGGTGATGGGTGTCCGTGTGCCGTGAGGGTTAACATGCCCCCCTTCCTGATGTAGATTCCGTCCTCGGAAGCTATTGAGTTGAAGCTGGATCGTCGAGGTGGAAGAGCATTTGAGATGAATGTCCTTAGCCTTCTTCAGTCACTGCAAAATCAAACAACATTGGCACAGTAATTGCATTCTCTTAAAAAGCATATGCAGTTTTAGATAGAAAAATTGATTGGTAAAATAATTTCAAACAATTTGGTAGCAATGAACAATAAATTGCAATGTAATCAAATGCATAAACAGATGTAAAGGTAGAAAATTAAACAAGTCTGGGGTCGCTAATTTGACGGTCGAAAATCACTAGAGATCGAATATTAATACCATGGGTAAGCTTCTTAATTTTCTGTGGTCAATTAAGTTGTTTAATCGCGAGAGCCAAGTATTCATGTTTGAGGGCTGACTAGAGGCTATATCTAGAAAACCTTGTAGTTAAGCTACCATAAAAGGAATTTCTCATGAAATCATCGCCTGACTGATTACTTTTTCTTTGATCCCCCAAGGTCTTTTCACAGTGATTCAATTATGATGTGTGTGCTTATTTTGTATGCCTTGGGTTTTTTGCTTTTCAAGGAAAAGCGCCCACACTGGGAACCTCTAGGGCTCTAGTACCATAGGCAATACATGTGAGTGAAGTACCAAATCAAGCTGAGATTTCTCTTCCAGCTTAAAATTTTACATTGTGGCACTTTGATTTTTTGTTTGTTCATTTTCATCATTTTAATTTTGTAACTTTGGGGGGTCATATAACACTGTTACCCTCCCCAGGCTCATCACATTAGTAAACTCCCTTTATAATACTTAAGCTAAAGGTCAATAGGGTTAAGCCCACTAGAAAGCCCTAGTACATTTCATACAATGCTGCCTAAATCGGATTAAGAACCTAAGTAACCATTGCTTATTAGGAAGGCATTCCCCATGGTATTAAGAGAAGATTTCTAATACCTAACTTGGTCAAACTAGCTTAGTCGGACTGCTTGATTTTTAAACCTAGACAAGTGATTATGACAAAAGATTACATTGAATTAAATGTTTGATACTAAGCCAATGCACTGAATATTATGCTACCAATCACAATCAAAGCAGACAAACATAGATGCAAAAAGATAAGGGCAATGCTAATGGATAAGAAACACCTGTTTGTGTTGATGGTCGCGCTTGATTTGAAGGTTCCATGAAGGTCCAAATCCTATCAATAGCAACACGTTCCTGTACACACTATGAAACACAACAATACCTCTAGGAGGCACATCAGTGGGAAAAGAGAACTTTGTTAATCACTCAACTCTAAAACAGAAACACTCCTATCGTACTAATCTTACCTACCCTCCATCACTCAAGTGATGAGGATCAAAGGTGTTTTATGGCATAGGTTTCTGTTTCACTGTACCAGATGTGACATGTGTAGGTCTGAGTCAATGTTTTGACTTTAATGTGCATACTCGTTTGCTAATTGCTCTTGCTCTTTTTTTTTTTTTTTTTTTGTGAGTATAAAGCTTTATATGTACATTCCCTAAGATCGGAGATTAAGAGGTCAGGGAAAAAGGTTGAGAGGGAAACAAATGAATGATGACTGTCAGCAAACACTCCCCCCTTCCTAGGGTAGATCATACCGTTTGAAATGAACTTGTCACCCTTTGAAACCAATTGTTCCAGTTGGTAATAGGTGAGGATTTTTGCCAGTAATTTTCTATTACCCTAGGTTCCTTGTCAAGCTGCAAGGGTGGTAAGGTACTCTCCCAGGATCGAACTTGAAGTGGTTCATTAGGTGATTCTTGAACACTGGGAGGTGTGGATTCTTTTGTAGCTTCATGGAGGTCCACTACTATAGATGGAGGCTGTGTAGAAGCTTTTACCTCTATGGATGTATTACATGAGGAGCTAGAAGCTTCATGGGACTCCCCCCTTCTTGAGCTAGGTGGAACAAATCGTTCTTTCTTTGGTACCCAAACTAGCTCGGGAGCGGGTGTGTAGCATTCTGTGATCTTTTTCTTTCCACGCTCATTGATTCGTTTTGGAGCTACGGGATTGGGCTCACTTGGGTCAGGTGATAGGTAAGAGCACAATCTACGTTTTGGCACCCAAATTTGATCATTTCCTTGATAGTAGCCTTGGGCTTCCAATAGTCGTTTAGGGATCCATCGCAACATTTTCTTACTTTTCTTGGAGCGAGTGGTACGTTTCTTACAAGGCTTCTGTTTTTTAGCACTAGCTATAGTCACTAAAGAAGCTTTAGGGACCCACTTGTATGTTTTCTTCCTTACATTAGGATGAGTCTTGTCGAAAGCGATATGCATTGCTTGTAGCATATTTAAGGGTATAGGCATTTCATCCCCCTCAGGTGTTACCCAGGTCGTCCCCCTATTTCCCCAAGTGTCTATGGTTGATGCTAGGTGGACCCAATCCACATTGTCTGATTCCGTCATACCCGGTAACACATCCATGTAAGGAGAATCTTGGCCAATGTCTGTATCCTTCTTACAAGTGTAACAATATTGTAGTGGGGCCGAGTGAACTGTGGTGTCAGAGCGATGATCAATAATGGTTTTACTCCCTAAGGGGTGTACCTTACCAGTCACCAAATCCACTCTAAGGACAGAGTCTTGGAATTGCAAATAGACATGATTTTTAGACCAATCGTGAACCATTTGTGCTTCCCTCATGAATGGTCGTCCTAAAATCATTTCATATGACATAAGGTGTTTAGAGAAATCCATTACAATGAACGTATGTCGTACCTTGTGTCCTAGAACTTTGATCTTAAGATCCTTGAGCATCCCCATAGGTTTGGCTATGGTACCATTTGCCATCTTTACCACAATGTTAGTAACACTGAGGCGGGGTTTTCCCATGGATTCCCAACAATCTTTTGTAACGATGCTAACTCCCGCACCACCATCAAGAATTCCCTTTATAGTTAATCCCTTGGTAGTGATGGGTAGGGTCGCATTAGACTCGTCGCCTTCAAAATACTGCCCTAATTCGTTAATGGGTACCTCGATCACAGACTCGTGTCCATCTAAGTCAAGTGATTGCACATGATTTTCCTCATCAATCATAATCGAGTCAGGCCTATTTGGTTGCGCAAACTGCGGTAATCCCGTTCGTAGCTCTCCGTTAAGGAATGCTCGAAGTGCAAGGAATAACTCAGGATCTCCATACAGCTTTGCTATGATCGTGGTTCGGACCTCAGAAGACATGAAGTCCACTAGTTTGGCAACATTCATTGGCGTTTTGCAGGGTGTAGGTCCTTGACTAGGAACTGGTGAGGATGGAATCTCATATTCCTCAATGGGATCAGGTATTCCTTCGTTAAACATCCTTTCCAACAAGAAGGGTGTATGCTCACTTTCTGATGTCCCGTCCTCACTCCCTTCTTGGATGATACTAGATATGGCTAACGGTCTATGGTTCATGTGGGGTGGATGAACTTGCGTGGGAAACACTGTGTCATGAATTTTGATATGCATGGGTTCTGGTTCTAGTTTCCTTTGAGTCTCCTCCACTAAACCTCTTAGATGTTTCACCTGCTTAATCTCGTCTACAGGGTTTGGGTACGTCCCAATCTTCTTTTTACGATTCTTCCCTTTTTGCCCCTGCGGTTTATCTTGGGGGTCTTGGATTGGATTTGGAAACACTTGTGGTGTTTTCAGAGGCTCTTTATGATTTTCTCTTATTCGGTTTTCATTTGGTTCCATGTTACGGTTTTCTTTGTCGGTCTTTCCCTTTGTGGTATTGGTTCTAGTCTCCATTGTCTCGACTGAATCTGAATCATCCTCGAGGTCATTCATATACACGGGGTCATCTCCTGTTCCTATGTTTGTTTTGGAACTTGGCTTTGAATTTTCCGTATTCTGCGACTTCTTCCTTCGTGTCTTCTTTTTCTTTGCTTGGATAACTGACGCGGTATCTCTCTCTTCGAGGATATGTCCTGGCCCTTGAAGCATGGACCGTGTAATCGCATAAGCGGGTGCGACGGGTGGTATTGGCGATGTCACACTAGCAATTTCGACCAAATTCAGGGGTGTGATTTTAGGCGCATTTGGGTTATAGGGGCATTGGGCAATCAAGTGATCTATGCCACAACGATTACATGTGAGTATTGGCATTGCAGACGTGCTCCCTTGATTCACTTGCATCTGTGCAGCATTCTTTTGCAGCCTAATAGGGCACTCCGCTACTCGATGTGGTCCACCACACTCGTAGCATTGAAGAGGTGGCCTCCTAGCCTGGGTGTTGATATTTTGACCTCTGGATGCGAGAGCAGCAGCTTGATAAACCGGCTTGACTTGTCCCCAACAATCTTCCATGTAGTATATAGGACACTCTTCCAATGTATCAAGTCCGTAGGCAATACTAGTGTCTATTTCCTCCTCACAACCATCTGCATAAGCATTAGATGGCTCGCAACCCACTTGGTTCATAGGGGCGACTCTTGGATGCGGGGGCTGCGGTCCTAGCACAGGAGGTGGTAACGGTGTAGCTTGTACAACATTTTGAGATCTAGGGACCATGTGTTGCGGTAGTTGCTCAACAGGTGGAGTAGGCATCAATACAGGAGCTCGAGGCGCATCCGTCCAGGCTACAGGTGGTCTATTTGCCATCATACGTTTGATCATTAAACAATCCTTAGCTTGGTGACCATACCTACCACATGCGTTGCAAGTTCCATTAAATTTTACTCTAAACGTAGGGCACTCACTAGTGCTATGTGGACCTAAGCAAATGGAACACCATTGTTGCTCCCTTCTTGGATACATGTGACTATTTTGAGGGGGTCGATTATCCTTAAGAGACTCTTGGATTGCCTTGGTGAGGTCTGTCAAGAATGTCTCAAATACCTTTGGCTCATTGGCAATGGGCTTTGCAGTCATGGGTTCATACTCAATGGCTTGTGAGCTAGTGGATCTCGTGTCAGTAGACACCCTCATGCCTGCTATCATCAAGTTGTCCTCTAATTGGATTGCATTGGCAGTGACATCTTCCCAGGTTGTGATACCTCTAATCACTAGTCCATTATAGATTCCTTCATTCCTCAACCCTCGAATGAATCGATCAAGCAGTTGGTTATTGTTGAAGCGCTCATTTACAGGGCAGCGAGAGTTTAAGTGCTTTAGACGACTAATGAAGTCCCTTACTGACTCTCCTTCCTTACGTTCGGCCTTCTGTAGCTGAGATGCTACACCCCAAAGCACACCTTCTCGTATGTACTCCTTTAGAAACAACCTTCGAAGGGTAGGGTAGATTGTTTTCTCGTCCACCCTTAGGGTCCTATACCAATCTCCAGCCTTCCCACTTAATGTCAAGCTTAAGGCATTGCACTTATGTAGTTCATTGCGTTCCCCTAAGGAGTCACATACTTGTTCAAACACTTCAATGTGTTTCCTAGCATCTTCGTCCCCATTGAATTTTTGCGTGAGTTTGGCAATTTGTACTGCCTTACTTCTAGGCTCTCTATCAGATGCATGATGCATATTTTCCGCGATAGATCGACCTATGGTTTGAGCAAACGCTGCCAAGTCACCTATGTGAGGAGGCAGGGCCAGTGGAGGTACTCTTGGAATCATATGTGGGAGAGGAACGGGTACCGGTCTTGGCATATGTGTAGATGATGCAGGATATGGAACATAACCGGGCATAGGTCCACTCGGATAAGAGCTAGGGAGCGGCACTCGAGGAGCATAAGCAAGTGGTACAATTGGAGGTGTGGGGGCCATGTGTGCATAAGGGGCTAGAGGCACATATGGTCGTGGCCCCATATTAGGTACTACGACACTAGGTAGTGGCACTGCGCTAACCGTAGATGTCATCGGTACATTCTCTGTCAGGCTTATCCCTGGAGTGAGCACTATGTTTTCCTTGATAGAGGGTTGAGCCAAGTTAGGGAAGCTAAAGTTTTCGCTCGGAGGCTCAGATTGCATAGAGACCCCAGGTGAAATGACGTAAGATGGGTCCATGGGGCTCATTAGAGGAGTCTCCATTTGTGATAGAGTAGGATGTTGAGCCTTGCTCGTATCCAGAAATCTCATGGGGCCAGTTGAGAGTATATTTACCCCTTGGTTTTGCCTTTCTGATTGAATAATGCCATGGATAACATTACAGATCATTTTCTGTTGATCTTCGATGCTCGTGGCACTAGAGGTGGATTGTACAATCTCTATCCATCCTACATGGTAGGCGTGGCCAGAGTGTAGATCCGTCAACACCTCAGTGTGGAGGTCGTATGTCCAATGATCATTAATGAACAATCCTTCTAGAGTCGACGTGTTAACGGTTTCTTGTGAGGTAGAAGCAATGTTGCTCCCCGTGGTTTTACTTGTCACCAACGGTACTCTAGAGGGAACTTCTGAAGGAGGCAGCTCAACAGGGCCTTCTTGGTAAGAAGTTGGCAGGATATCCACATGGACACTCTTTGGGGGTGTGGGGTCCACGTGCGATGTGAAAGGAGATTCCACTTCCCCACCCCCTTCGCGTGCTTCATCTACATCAGGTTCCGAGCGAGTAGCTCTACCTAATGTTTCCATGAAACGGCTAAACATACTAGTACTAGGCTGTGGAGCTTCGGGAGGTGCATGGCCTTCTCTCTCAGTGTTTTGGGTATGGTATGCTTCCATGATTTCTGAGTCGGAGGAGGAATCACTAGCGGCTATTTTAGGGTCTTGGGTGGTGCTACCTTGTGTCCCCGCTGAGGGTCTAGAGCTTATCGTGGATGGGTAATGGGTGTCCGTATGAACAGAGGCACCACCAATGTGCTCGTGTTCTAGCACCCGCCCAGAGCGTAAGTGCATGTGCTTTTGATACCCTAAGGTGTCAAAAAGCTGCTCTAGGAGGCCTTGTGACTAGTTTTTAGCGTGTTTTTTGTTTGTTTTTTTGCTAGATTTTTTAGAGCGTGTCGTGGAATGGGCCGTGTGATAGCTCGAAACGAGCGTATCGGTCATAGGGTCGTGCCGTGCTTTACAGCCCTCTGTTTGGTCACTCTATGCCCTCGGAATCCCTAAAACTGTCAATTTCCAGTAGGGAACTAGGCCCAAACTAGAAAGTCTAAGGGTGCAAGTGGGAAGAGAAAGGAGGAGAGTGGAGGACTTGTCCCACATGCTCTCATTCTCTCTTGAGGGAGTAGGGTATATATATAAGAGTGAATCTAGTATATATCATAAGATTGAGGACTGAGGCCTAGGCCTGGGCTTGGGCTTGGGCTTGGGCTTGGGCTTGGGCTTGGGAAAATGATCCCGATCTATCTTTTATACAAACCAACCCGTCCGTTTTAAGAGTCACGTTTTTTATTTTCGAAAAATTTAGCCGCCCGCTCGCTCGCGTTTTAATTTCCGTTTTTTTTAAAATATATTTTTTTCTTTTTGGTGCAGAAAATACAGAAATTGAAAACGCAGAAATTGCAGAAAATTAAAAAAACGCAGAAATACAAAAAATTGCAGAAATTGAAAACGCCGAACTTGAAAATGCAGAAATTGCGGAAATTGAAAAAACGCAGACAATAGCAGAAATTGAAACTTGACAGCAAATGCAGAAAACGCAAAAAACAGAAATCTCCACACACCCCTTCCCTGCCTTTCCTATGATAGAAATTGCACCAGAAGAAAGCGTAAAGTGCTAACCGAGCTTAGTGTAGGACATATCCCCGGCAGCGGCGCCAAAAATGTGCGCTCCTTGCCGCACTGTCGAAGCAAGGGACTTGCCAATACACCGTGTGCGAGCCACAAACGGCTCCAAGCACACAACAAGCCTAAACTAGCAAGCTCAAGAAAACAAAGGGTGTGTCACTCACCGCTCTACGCTCGCCTTCGTGGTGGATTCCTCGCCGCGATGAAGAAGAAGCTGCAGTCGTGCCGCGCTCAACCGCTTCGCCGCCGTCGTGCCTTCGTAATGCTCGATCGCACACACACTCTCCCTCTCTCTCTCTCTCTCACACACACACACAAGGAGGTGAAGAAGAAGAAGATGGAGATGGAGCAAGAGCACTCTTCAATTGCACAAATGAGAGAATGAGTAAAAATTAGGTTTAGTTGGCTTTTATAGGAGCTCACCCCATTCACACTTGGGCGCCCATGCTTAACCAACTAATCCCTTGAATGTCCAAGTTAAAGTGCGCCTCTCATCGGCGATCACTCTACCTTTCCCTATTGGTCCGACAAGCCCGGTACCTGACTCTATCGAATACATAATACGCGTCCATCGTAGGTGATGGGTGTCCGTGTGCTGTGAGGGTTAACAACTCGCAAAAATCTGTGACTAATAAAAAGGTTAAGGACGATAGTGGGCAATGGACGGCCAATAAATTTCAGTTGGCAAATTTCATGGTGGATCATTTTCGACGGGTTTTTCCCGCCTCTAAAACTCCCTCAAGTGAGGTTTTGCAAGCTAGACAATTGTTGTTGTCACATTTACATCCCATATTGACAATAGGCGATGCAAATACTCTTGAGGCCAGCTTTACTGAAGCCAAACTACACAATAGTTTGTCACATCTTGCTCATTGGAAATCACCTGGATGGAATGGTCTTACGATTGAATTTTTCCTTCGTTTTTGGGAGTCCCTTAAACAGCCTCTGCTTTTCATGATAAATCATAAGCAGGCACTGTGTGAATCCTTTTCACACTGGCGTCCCATTACGCTTATGCCGGTCATTTACAAATTGTTGTCGAAAATGATAGCTACACGTATTAAGGATCACTTGTTCTCTGGCATACACCTGACTCAATATGGATTCATTTTTCACCGACAAATTATGGATAATATTGCCAATGCTTTCATTGGAATTGAGTATGCAAAATATACAGGACACGATGTACTTGTTATGCAAGTTGATATAGAGAAAGCGTTTGACAATGTTCATTGGGAATTCACTGCATAGATAATGGCGGCATTTGGGCTTTGGGTCGAGAATGCGTCGTGTGGTCTATTTCTTTATGAGCATAGTCAATTTGCCGGAATAATTGATGGTGAGCTGACTCAATTATGGGATCTTGGTCGTTCGGTCAGGCAAGGATTTCCTTTTAGTGCTATGTTGTATGCTATTGCTACACATCCTCTGTTACTATATTTGGACTCCTTGACAACATCTGGCCATTTGCATGGATCAGAATTGCCATCCTGTTCTCATTTTGTGGCCCAAGCATATGTGGATGACTCCATGTTTTGGCCTCGAAATCAACTTGAGGATGTTCGATGTATCATTGAAGCTCTACATGTTTATGGAGTGGCTACAGGTTTGCATGTGAACTTTCGAATCTAAATTGTTTTCGTTGCATCAAATGGATTGGCACTCTGTATTATGGCCAAGTGAGATTGTGAAGCCTGATCAAACTTTGGGACACCTTGGATACCCGCTGGCTTGGTCGGTGAACAATGCCAAGTTGTTTGATTGGGTTGAGAATAAACTTAAGTTTAAATTGCACTATTGGAAATTGTCTACTTGGCCGCTGCATGTAAGACTCAAAATGGTGCAGTCTATTTTGGTGGCATATATACAAATTTTCCTGCCATTGTTGCATTGGCCACCACTTCATCTTTGGGCCTTTATGTCTTGAATTTTAGAGCACGTTTGGTCTACTTCCTCTCATAAAAAAGGCCTAGGATTGCTCATGATGGATAAATTGTGTACTCCCAAGCATTGTGGTGGTCTCAATATTCTACATCTGTGTTCTCATGTTACAGCAAGGAATGCCGCTTTGCTATTGGTGCTGATAGCCCTAGATGCAAATGATGGTTTTTTTTTGTTCTAGTGCGGTTTCTACACCATCTTTTGGCCATTGGCAGCCTTCATACTAGGATGTGGTCTTTGGTAAATTTGAAGCCAAAATACCTGGATGCCCCCTTGCTCCCAGTCTTGTGGCTGACTGGAAAATAGTTACGCAGGACTTGCTATGGCATGGTAGAGATGATGTGAGTGGCAATTCGCTTCAATTGGAGAGTCTACATTGGAGTCAAGTTTTTCATCAGACTCTTGTTTAGCGGTCTCCTAGACAAGCTTACTTTCTCTCCCATAAAGGTATTAGATGTGCTTGATGTGGATGGACATGTGCTCTCATTCAGACAGGCTACTGTTAATTTTGGACTTAAAATGCACTACAGGCACATGTGGAGCACAATTAAGGATCTGGTTGATTCTAGCTCTTTTATATCGCCACTGGTTGCGAAGGATCGAATTTTTGATTGGCATTACGTTGGTTCTTCGTTTCACTCTATATCTGCAAAGAAGGTGTATTGCCATTTGCAGTCATCCTTCTAGATACAAGAACAATGTAACAAGGTGTGGCAAAGTAAAGTCATGAAAGTGTGGCATGAAAAGATACCTTTAAAGGAGCGATTGTTTATGTGGAGATGCATAATTGGGGTGCTCCCAACGGGCAAATTTCAGAACTCCAAAAGACTGGCCTCCTTGCGTTGTGTTCGTTGTGGTGCATGTATTGAGAATATTCCACATTTATTATGGTATTGTTCTCGTATGCAACAATTTGTAAATTGCATCTCTACAACTCTTCACACGCATTTCCTTGGGATACATTTTGGTAGATTTTTTCGGCTATTTGGAGTTCTTCCGCCATTGCTTTGGCCGTATGCATACTTTTTTGGCTGGGTTAGATTCTGGGTGTTATGGACAGTGTGGAGAGCACGTAATTTCCTCATGTTTCAATAGATTCAAATGGAGTATGTATCCTTCTTCAAAACTTCTCTTCGTCAGTCTCTTCAAGTTGCCTATGACTTAGATGAGCTCCCCTTCAAGCATTATGAGCTCTACTTTGACTATTTTTGATTCATCGCTTGTAATATTTTCTATGGGTTTTCCTCGTTTTGAGGTTTCCCATTAGAAATTCAACTTGACATTACTAAAAAAAAGTAAGTGTGTGTGTGTGTGTGTGTGTGTGTGAGAGAGAGAGAGAGAGAGAGGACTATTATGGATGATAAATGTTGGTAATTACTCTTGCTAGCCACATGTGATAATTAAAAAACTTGTATTCACATGAGCTCTAGATTGTGAATGAGATTTTTTGCATCACATGAAGGTATAGGTTCCATTTATGTGTTTATTTTCTAGAAACTTTAATTTTACTCCGTTTATGGTACTTTGCTTGAGACACGTTTGAGAGAGCTACTTGCTATTTTGCCTAATGTTAAACAATATCACACTCGATTTAAAAATATAAGAAATTTGGCTCGTTGGCTAATGATTGTCTAGTATAGACTTTTAGTTCACCTTCATTGAGACTTTGAGAAAGTACCAACTACGTAGTGGTACATAACGTGAGTGATAGGACAACATAAACCTCTTGTATCCCATGTCGTAATAGTAGTAGTTTCATTAGCTTCTCCTCATTTGTCCTTGTATATTATATGCATCTAGATTAGGGTATACCAAGCATTTCTCCCCCAAGCATGTGCCAACTATTATTCTTAAAATGACCATAATCTTCTTATTCCCGGGTCCAAATTTGCTACATAGCCTAGTGTTAAGAAGGGGTAAATCCTTCAAGGGCTGTTGAGAGAGTGCGCGTGTGCACAGCCCCTCAATTTGCATTGGCTCCCTCGTTATTTTGATTTTATGCTTGAGCTGTTAAGCCACGTTAGATAGACATTGAGAAGAGAAGCGATAGACTTGTTTGATCCAGCCTGCACCTGATCGCTCAAGGTTCCAACGGAGCAGCAGCATGCAGCTGGCCTCAATCGGGGCCTTTGCCCCTGCTGCTCTTCTATTGGGTATGCTTTCCTTTTGGTACGCACCACACGCGCGCGCGCGCACACACACACACACACACACACACACACACACACACACACACACACACACACACACACAACTTAATTTTTTCCCCAACGGGAGACTATTGCAATGTCCAAGTGCAGCTGTGATGCTGGCTTTGAGTTTGATAATCAATAGACTTGAGATCAACAGGAACATTAGTACACTTTTGATGAACCCACTACTGAGGAAGCCTCAATCAGTTTTTGACCTTTGCATCAGTTATTTAGAGGCCAATTTTGTGTGCATTGAAAGGGAGCATAAGTGTACATGAGAGAGAGAGAGAGAGAGAGAGAGAGAGAGAGAGAGAGAGAGAGAGAGAGAGAGAGACACGATGAAATGAAATGTTATACTAATGTCTTCTAAAGGCCAAAATGGGCTATGAGACCAAAGAGTTACATCATATTGGATTTGATACAAGGTCTTGATAGAAAGAAAGAAACTAACTAAACAGATACATTATTAGACTTGTAAAAGGTGGGTATCAAGAGCTTGAGGGATACAAATACAAAAGGTGGGTGCGTATCTCTGAGAACACATAGAAAATAATGGATATGTGTGTATCAGAATCTGGATATGGCTCGTATCAGTCTTTGCATGATTGTATGGTTGCCCTCCATGGTGCGAGTCTACACAGGGCATCTCCCATGTCTCGCCAATATAGATCTAATCCTCTGTGTAACTTCCTTTGGCGATGAAAGCATCCCCTCATCCTGAGCCTCCTCAATCTCCCGAGCTTTGTTGCTCGATCACTCAATATACCTTTGCTAGTGATATGCCTTGTATCCCTCCTTTGTGGCTGATATCGACTCTACCAATCTTTGGATGGAAGAATGTCACAAACCGTTGATGCGGCAATCCTTAAAGATTTGACTAACTTACTCACGACGGCCGAGGGGCCTAAAACCTTCTTGAAGACTTAGGGGTTATGAATCTTGATTAATTTATAATAATCCCAACCCTACCAACTTTGGAGGAGTTTGGCCGAGGGGCCTAAACCTTAAACAAAGCAGAACACTCTCACACACAAAATTACGTAGAACAAGTTGATGTGGCATCTCATGTACTGGGCACTCTCTTCGGCATCCTACCTCGTAGAGGAGCAAAGCAGAGTCCCGAAGTTGTACCTTGTTGAAGCGATATAAAGAAATACCAAAAGGGGCGTTGGGGTTTGGGGCAAGAGTAGTCTAGAAGTGGAACTTTGCCACTCCGTGTAGTGTGGATTCTCTCTCTTTTTCAATTCTATTGTTTTGAAGTGCTAGTAGTTTGTTCAAGTCTGATCTGTCCAGTTGAAGTTTTGTTACAGTTGTATTAGAGCTTCAGGCGTGTGCTTTCTTGAAAGCACACTGGTCAATTCAAAAGCAAACAGAGCAAGATGGCGCTTCCAGATTCTACATAATTTTTTTTCACCTTTTTAGGAGAGAAAAGTAGAAGGAAAGCTTTACAGTTTCTGCAACAATTTGACGTTATCTATGCTATGTGGAACTACATTGAAGAATCAAAGATCTCTTGAGCCACCGCTTTTCTCAGAGACAGTGCTATGTGGTGGTGGATAGCTACCAAGCCACACACTCCAAGGACTTGGCAAGCTTTCAAGAAAATTTTTGCCCGGAGTTACATGACATCCTTCTTTGGATTGCAACTTCTGGCAGAGTTGGGTAACTTGAAAATTCTGGCTCCTCAGTGCATAGACGTCTATAGATCCGATCTATGTAGAGTCTAGATAGAGTTTGTCTCCCGTGTGAACGTGTAGTGAGTAGGGGTTGCTACCCGTGGCCTCTGTGCTACACTAAACTAGAAAGAGATGGTCATCGACACAAGGGCATGATCTACTGCCACACCAACAGGTCTGGGTTTAACTGTGAGGTCCTGGATACTAGAGATAAAGCTCGGTTGTGCCATGACATAATCCATTGTGCTGGCTCCATGTCTGTGTGGAAAGGATGTAAAACCTCCCGCCGAGGGAAAACTTTGTAGGCCATTCCGAATGGCCAATGCATGTGCAGTCCCCATGTCTATCAAGTGCCGTCCATACTCAGTATGCTCCACATACTGTGATACTCTAGATAGGCCCATCTCTGCAACATCCAACTCCCTCAGCATCTCCTCTGAAGTATCATAAAATACTATCTGGTGATGGGTAGTCCTAGCATTGAAGTCCCCTAGGATGATAATGTCACCATCCCTAGAGAACTCCCATATGTCATCATCTAAAGCAAAAAAAGGGGGCTGTCCTCTAGGTGATGCATATATAGATGTACACGAAGGAAAGTAGCAACTAGCAATGTAGAGATATTTGCCTGTCTCTGCCCTCAATCTCACCCACATGTACCTAGCCTGCTCATCCCTGTGGGCTATATTTATCAATGGCTGCAACTCCTCCCTGAATAAAACTGCCACTCCCCCCTAGCCCCGTCCTTCGTGCTTTGATCGAGTCTCCTTTTTGCAAGCTGTCTCCCATGTGTATCCGCTAACATGTCGCATAGACTGCCCAGGAGTCTGATGTGTCTCATAGTAGAAAATGATGTCCCTCCCAGTAAAACTATCCTCAAAAGCACCCACATCAAGGCGTAGAGATCCATTACAGTTCCAAGTAGCAACTTTGAGTGTGGTCCCATAGGTCTCGCACCGTCATGCGGAGCGTGCTGTGTCGCTCCTATATCACCACTCTTCCATCTCAGTAAAAAGCAATCTTACCTTTTTCCCTTGCCGCTGGAATGTCCGGCATTACCTCGTGCATATGAGCGATCCACGAGAGGGTGAGGTCATCTCCGAGAAATGTGAGTGTACACGTGTGAAGGAGAGAGAGAGAGAGAGAGAGAGAGAGAGAGAGAGAGAGAGAGAGAGAGAGAGAGAGAGAGAGAGAGAGAGAGAGAGAGAGAGAGAGAGAGAGAGAGAGAGAGAGAGAGAGAGAGAGAGAGAGAGAGAGAGAGAGAGAGAGAGAGAGAGAGAGAGAGAGAGAGAGAGAGAGAGAGAGCTTCCGCTGATGCCGCACTTTGGAGGCTTTGGGTGTGGGAGGGTAGTGCCCTATCTCAGCTTTATTGGGACCCAGGAGAGTGGCATTGGCCTCACTCTAACCCCACCGGTGCACCTGTATCATTCTTTGAGTACACTGTCAGAATTGGAAGATTAGCATTGATGAGACAACATACAGAGCAGCCCACTCGTATGCGTTTCTGGTTACATTCAGGTCTCTCCCATGCCTATCTACAGCAGTTTTGGTCAGCCATTTGGGGTTTACATGCGGCTCGTCGTATTTCTTTTCTCATGTGGATGATTGCACATGGAGGACTTCCAGTTGGGACTTGGCTAGCTACTATGGGTCGTGATCCATTATGTACTCGCTGTCCTTTGCGACCTCCTGAGTCACTTGCACACTGTCTTTGGTCATGCTCGTCTTCACATGTAGTGTGGCTAGCAGTTTGCTTTTTACTTAGCAGAGCCGGTGTTCAGCATGGATTTCTCACTTGGGGATCTGTCTCATGGTTGATGCCGATGCCCGGACTGCATCTTTTCTACGAGGGCTCAGACACAGATCCAGCTCTTATGCTTACCTCGACTGGTTATCGGCGAGGGACTTTGGCTATGTTACCACAGATTGCTTGGCAGGGGGATCCACAGACACGTGATGAAATCTTTTCAGTCATCACTAGCATTACACTATGGAATGTTTGGAAAGCTCGTTGTCTTCACATTCTCAGTGCGGCTCCACAGCTCCTTCCGGATACCCTCACTGCCATTTGGCTGGACATCATTCACACCCTGATTTGGCAGTGGGATTCTTCCTCAGGTACATCTAGAGCAGCCGAGGCTTGTCGATTTGCCTTCCTTCGGCGTTGGGCCCGATCTCCACTCTTCTTCACACTTACAGGTGGTCAGATTACATGGGATTATGCCCCCCCTCGGTGGTTTCTCCTACACTCATCACACCGACGACCATGAGATTGTTCTAGTCGAGTTGTCACTATAGTGGCTCTCACCCTTACATTCAGCTTGTACACCCCACGTGACAGGCTATTTTGGCATCCGTTGGGGATTATATTGTACTCAGTAATATACAGCACTGATTTTTCCAAAAAAGAAAGAGAGAGAGAGAGAGAGAGAGAGAGAGAGAGAGAGAGAGAGAGAGAGAGAGAGAGAGAGAGAGAGAGAGAGAGAGAGAGAAAACACAAAATGCTATGTGTGGAAGAGGGGGCGATCAGCCCCCCATTGACTACCAGAGCAAGATACCTGCAATACAACGTATCGGTATCTATGACTATGATTGAGAAGTGAGTAGCCCCGCTGGCCCCATATATAGGTGCCCAAGGGGGAGGTGGAGCAGTGCAGGAGAGCCCCCACCACCCAACATGAAAAATAAAGTAGGGCGCCTTGGGGCGCCTATACAAGGTGGGCGACTGCCCAGCAGCCAGACAATGCAGTGGATGGCCAGCGCGGAGACATACTAGCCGTACATGTATGCCCTAGACCTGAGTGAAGCAGCAGAGTGGTGTAAATCTAACACCCTCTCTCTACACCTGATGTTGAACAAACCGCGTGAAGCCGAAGATGTGAGGCAAATGATGAAGATGTCTGCTGCGATGTTCACTGAAGGATACTCCATGAGTGTAGAAACAGTCTGGGGTGTCCCAACCGCCAAGAGATCTTCGTGGAAAGATGCCATCATGAGCAGTTTAGCAAATTGTTGTTCTCCGCCGATGCAAGGTGAAGATACTGCGTGAAGGTCCCAGACCGAGTGTGAAAACAACTCGTCGTAAAGGAAGTGCGAATAGACCTGCGAGTGTCCTGCCCAATAGGATTTGTGGTGTCTGTTGTCAAAACCTCTGGAGAAAATGGGGAAGCCTAGGAACCGTCATGAGAATGACTGGAAGCCTGTCAATGCATGAACCTGCAACCCAGTGTGGTCAGGTGGCTAAGCTGTGAAAAACTTGAGGAAGGCCAGATGTAGCAATCTGCGTCGTAAAACGTCCTCCGAAACAAGGAAAGCCAGACTAAATAGTCTGCATTGTAGAAGCTACCGTAAGCTGCAACAGTCACCACCACTGGATGGTGTCCTTTCAGTAGGTAGGGTAATCCAAGATGAGGGGAAAGCCAGTCTCAACAATCTGCACTGTGAAGGGCCTCTTAGAAGAGGTGTGGTGAGACCAAGCTGTCTGCACCGTAATCATCTTGTAGAAATAGGGAAGCCAGACTGAGCTGTCTGCGCTGTGAAGAATCTCTGAGAAGAGGAAAGGCCAGACCAATCTGTTTGCACCGTCTTGCGTGTATCTCTTGCCTCCCATCCTCCAGTGTCAACCAAAATAAAATCCACGCCAACGCCACCAAACCACATCTCGGTGTGGCGCTCAATGTGAATGAGCTAGGAGTGGCCTATTGCCCAAGTCGGGGGATAAGTTTGCTGTAAGGTTACCAAGGGTGAGTGTAAGCAACTCTGAAGGTAGCAATCCAAATGATCAAGAGTGTAGAAGAGCAAATGCACTACCATCTGGCATCCAAGCCAAGCTCCGGGCGACTCCGGATGTAGTTGCGTAATGATTGCTGATCTCTCGCATTTCGCGGGTAAACTCTCCAAGAAAGTCCCACTCTTGTCTGTAAATCCAAGCAATGAACCTGTCCAGGAAGAGATCCAAGATCCTTTCCCTAAGTCCATGTAGAAGCAAGTGATCTGACGTGTCGAGGTGAAGTGGTAAGTGTCTGTCCACCCAAGATGGTGGTGTCCTCTCTGGGAATGTCGGAATCCCATATGCCACCATGGCCATATCTCGTGTGAACTCCTCTGATGAGTGCATAGGTGTGTCCATAGCAAACCACAAGTCACCCCCCCCTCTGGAGTGCGCAACCGCTGAATAATGGCCGGATTGAATGGATTATTCAAGGATGGTACGCCTGTAGATGATCAAGCTGATTTCGAAGAAACCGTGTACTGCAGGAGTCACTGAGAGATTGCATGGACCACCGCTGGATGGTGTCCTGGCGGGAGGTTACTTCATCCTCTGTGAAAAACACAACCATGTGGCTGCTGTCCACCCAAAAATGCAACTGCGAGGTGATGAAAACGCTGCTGTCCAGCGAATTTCAGCGTGCTTGTACGTTCCCGCCATGGTCCGGAGCAGTGCAGAGGGTCTGGGGAGGGTGGGGAATCAAAGTCACAACCCCAGGTTGGCTGAAAACGGAGAAAACAGCAGGTGTACATGGCTGAAATCTGTAGCAGATGAAGAGGAATCTTGCCGGCAAAGCATCGGATACCAAGCCGGGTTGGAGGCAAGATCCAGACGGGTGTGGCCAGCCCTCCCCCTCTCTTGCAAAAACGCTGCCCTGCTGTCCAAAAACGCAGGCATTTCAGCCCTGAAACGCAGATTTGCCAAAACCGCAAATTGCTGGCTGAAAACGCAGGTGGTAGAGAGGGTTTTCTGGCGACAAAAGTGCTTGAAAAGGCTGGTGCTGGCTGCCAAAAGGTGATCGCCATGTGGGAGAGCAAAAAACGCAGGTGGAGGTGGGGTCTCCCGCGACAGAAAAGCTCCGGATTCCATTGCTTGCCTGGCTATTGCAAAAACGCTGGCTGATCATCTTCTTCGAAGGAGAACTTGATGCAGAAAGGTGATGCGCCCAGTCCCAGACCATGGAAAGCTGAGCTTCTGATACCATGTGAGAGTGCGCATGTGCGGAAGTGTGAGAGGGGGGAGAGAGAGAGAGACAGAGAGTAGACATCACAAAACGCTATGTGTGGAAGAGGGGGCGATCAGCCCCCCACTGACTACCAGAGCAAGAGACCTGCAATACAACGTATCAGTATCTATGACTATGACTAAGAAGTGGGTACCCCCCCGGCCCCATATATAGGTGCCCAAGCGGGAGGTCGAGCAGTGCAGGAGAAAGCGCCTACGACCCAGCATGGAAAATAAAGTAGGGCGCCTATACAAGGTGGGCGGCCGGACAATGCAGTGGGTGGCCAGCCGGAGAGATACTAGCCGTACATGTATGCCCTAGACCTGAGTGAAGCAACAGAGTGGTGTAAATCTAACAAGAAAGATGGCGGTCTTTTTAAGAGTTGGTCTCTTCTTCAAAAAGTCCTTCACTTCTTGGGAGGGGAAACAAAGGATAAGTGCCCTTTCCTTCGAGGTTTCCCCATTGCTCCCTCTTTAAGGTCTCGTATGCGTCGGCTCACTAACCCCCATCAAAGTCATGAGTTCTTTTACCTTTGCATCAATATTATCTTGGTCTTTGAGGCCACAAATCCTCACATGTAAGGCACGCATACGCCTCCTTTGCTCCTTTGCTAGCGTTATGTTAATGATGGTGGGTGTGGGGGTTGCTTCCTTGCCTTTCCCTTTCTTGGCGATTGCGATCCATTTCTCAACCTCGTCCGCTTTTTGTTGGGTCTTTTTAATAACATCTACCCACGAAGTCGTCATTTCTTTGTGTTTCTCCTCGCCTTCTTTGATGGCCCGCACTTGTTCTTTGATCGTGTTGAGATCCTCACATGTAAGGCACGCATACGCCTCACATGAGTTCTTTTACCTTTGCATCAATATTATCTTGGTCTTTGAGGCCACAAATCCTCACATGTAAGGCACGCATACGCCTCCTTTGCTCCTCTGCTAGCGTTATGTTAATGATGGTGGGTGTGGGGGTTGCTTCCTTGCCTTTCCCTTTCTTGGTGATTGCGATCCATTTCTCGACCTCGTCCGCTTTTTGTTGGGTCTTTGTAATAACATCTACCCACGAAGTCGTCATTTCTTTGTGTTTCTCCTCGCCTTCTTTGATGGCCCGCACTTGTTCTTTGATCGTGTTGAGATCCTCAACTACCGAGGGCTGGAGCTCTCCCTCTTTTAAGTGCGTTTCGTGATCGCAAATCTGCAAGCTCCTTCTTGAGTAACGCAATCTCTTCATCTTGGGCCATCACACGATCTTCAAGAGTGTTTATCTTGCTTTCTTGCACTGACGCGCGTTCTTCGAGCGTCTTTATTGTGCCCAAGAGGTTGCGGTTGATCTTGTTAATGATCTCACTCTTTTCTTCTTTGCATTTCTGAATGGCATCCTCTAGAGAGCCGCAAAGGGATAGGGAGAGGGGAGAGGAAAGCTCTTTTCAAAGAGAAACTACACATACATGTTCTTCCACATTATGCGTACATGTTCTCCCGCATCAAGTATACATATTCTCCCACATCAAGCATACATGAGAAGCATACGATTTATACAATTTTTGAAATGCTGAGAAACTGAATCCTGCATTTGCACGTCTTGAATTCCTAGAAAATCCCAGAAAACGGTTCTGAAATTTTCAAATTGCCCTGGTTTGTGGTTTGGAACTTCTGAGTTTTGCAAATGCAGCAGTGTGATGCAGATCTTGCGGGGGGGGGGGGGGGGAAGAGGGCAGCAACAGGAGGGGTGCGAAAGAGAGGAGCAACAGGAGGGGCACGCGCTAGAGATGAAATGACATGAAATGTAATGTTATATTAAACGTCTTCAAAAGGCCAAAATGACCTATGAGACCAAACTGATACAATTTTGGTGGATCTAATCCAATGTCTGGGTACAAAAATAAAATAAAGTGAAGTATAGTGAGAATAAAAACATCATCATCATCATCATCATCATCATCAGTGTTCGAGGATGCCTGACATTGGGCGCTGCTCGAGAAAATACTGCATCGGTCTCTGAAGAGCTTCGTCAATGTCTACCTCTATAAATAGTCGTACTGGGCGTCTCACATGTCGTGCTGGAATAGTCCTGATCCTCTGATGGAGCTTCCGTCGATGTCGTGGTCGCCCTCATAGGCTCTGAAGTCGGCTGTGGAGCATGCTCATCTGGCTGTTGAGCCCTTGAGGCTTGCTCTAAAGAAGTTAGTAATCTCCCTCTATGAATGTCTCCTGTTGCCTGATCTCCTCAAGACTCTCCCTGTGTCTGCGTAGCTCTACCAAAATAAACCCAAGGCATCTTTGATCCTGATATTTCAGGACTCTAGCCAATGGTCCAAAGCCCTCTCTAAATAGACAATGAAAGCGGCCTCATATCTCATAGTATACTGGACAATAACAAATGTGATGTAACTCTGTCTCTGGCTCTATATGACACATATCCTCACCTCTGATGGTACTCTCCTAAATCTGCCAGTCTCAATCTCTAGCGCCTGTGTCTGTTGCCCATACACCCTCTCTCTCCGCCCATCTACTCAATTGTTGCTCAAGAATGGATGTGTACAACCGTGCCAATGTGTGTCCAATCATGATAGTGCGGTAGTTCCCAGGCTCCATAGGGTCCCCTAACTTGAAAATAGGTACAATAGTTGACAAACTCTAAGTATTAGGTAGGCCCTTGCACATGGCCCAGTTGAACATCATTGCTAGAAGCTCTGCAAGCAGATCTCTGGCATGTATAAAATGCTCTGTTACGAGGCCATCGTGATCATATGCTCTCCCGGTCTTCATCGTGTCAATGGCTTTCTTTACCATCTCGGCGGTAAAGAAAGTACATGTGTGTGGGCATGGCTCTGGTGGATCTAGAAGAGGTGGCTGCCTTGAGATTGTTAGAGGGATGATGCATACTGACCCCATACCTCCATAGAAGTGATGACTGGTGGGGAAGAGTGCTCATGGAAGAGTTGCCATGCTTCGCCTGAATCCTGGCTCAAAAACAACCGATATAAATCCTGCTCTAGTCGAGCTAGAAACACCCTCTTCTGCTGTCGTACCAAACACCGAGAAGCAAGCCGTGACTGCCTGTGAGTAATGACTCCTAGAAGTACCTTCCTCTGAAGTCGGGCTTTGGTCTCTCTGCACTCCTCATCATACCAGCTATTTTGGGGTGTGCTCCCAAAACGTCGTCGCTGCCCAGGTTCAATGTGTGGGTATGCATCTGCTGCTGCACTTTGTAATTCTCTGTCAATATATAAGTGAGCTCCTTGAGAGGTCTCCCCGGATCCTCTGTGCATAAGTGTCTGTAGATACCATCTATGTAGACAGAATCAGTCTCGGAAGTTAAAGTGTATCGGGTATGTGTAGATGTTTGTGCGAGCCGAGCTGTGCTGAACTGGAATGAGACGGTAAACGTGAGGAGGGCATGGTCTACAACTACCCCAATAGGCCTGGGCCCGACTGTAAAGTCTTGAATAGAGGGTATGAAATTAGGCTTAGCTAAAACATAATCCACTGTGCTTGCCCCATGTCTATGAGGGAAACAAGTGAACCCACTCGACGCTGGAAATCTCTGGAGGCCATTCAAGGTGGCCAGTCCATGTGAAGTCCCAAAATCTGTCAGATATCCCCAATATACAGTGTGCTCTTCATCCTGCGAATACCCCATATCATTGACATCCAATTCTCTCAGCATTTCCTCTGAGGTATCGTAGAAAGCTGTCTGAGATTGGCCCGTCCTTGCATTAAAGTCTCCCATAAGAATGACATCTCCATCCCTAGAGAACTCCCATATGTCCTCATCCAATATCATGTAAGGTGATTGTCCCTTGGTCGAAGGTAATGAGATGTGGTGGGGTCAAAATAGCATATTGCAATGTAGAGTGGCCTCCCTGTCTCCGCTCTCACATTGACCCACATATATTTGGCCTACTCATCCCTCCGAACAATACGAATGAGGGGTTGAAGCTCCTCCATGAATAGGATTGCCACACCTCCTGACCCCCCTCCTTTATGCGTTGATTTCACATCCTGCCTACAAGTAGTCTCCCAATGGTATCCCGTCACTCTAGGTAATGTGCCGCCAGGAGTCATGCGTTTCCGGTTAAAGATGATGTCTCTTCCCTTAAAGCTATCCTCAAATGTGCCTACATCGAGCTTCATTGATCCATTACAATTCCATGCTGCCATTTTAAGGCTGGTCACATAGGTCATCATACATTCAAGAACAGACACTTCTGCCCTCACAATTGTCTGCATTTCGGCCTTAGATGATGTGTACATCTCGTCCCGCTTACCATGGATCTCCTTGTCCAATTCTTTCCTCATATCTGTATACATAGCTTTTTTGTAAGTCTCCGCATTTGCATACATCTCTTTCTCAATGTCATCCCTCAAAAGGCTCTACCCCGCCTTAATCATCACCTGCATCTTCTTAAAAATTTGTGGGGCAGACCCGGGCCAGGTGACCAAAAGCATGGCAATGTAAGCACTGCAGACAACCAGTAACCACCAGGCGCTGTAAGCGGGTCCTCCCACTAGCCTGGGATCTAAAATGAACAACATCTGGAAACTGGGTGTCGCCTGGCGCATAGACCTGTACTCGAGTTCTGACCGCAGTAATAAGTGATCCACGAATCATGATACCCCAACGGGATAAAGGGCGAAACGGGTAAAGAGGGGAAAGAGAGGGTGACCGAAAATCTGGGGATGCGCTGATGGCGATCAAACTCCTCCACATCAAACTCTGGGGTCCATCGATCGAGTACCAACAGTCTACTCCCCGCTATGATAGGGGAGCGAGCAAGAAGAGAGTCCGTACTGGAGACATCCGATAACTGCACCAAGAAGATTCCCCTGCCCGACATGGTGAGCTCCAGGATGCGGCTCGTGGCGCCTCCAAGTGCAAACTGAATCCAATCGCGAATCGAAGAGCGAGATGGAAATTGTCCAACTATCCGACCAATAAGAGTACGTCCAGAATAGTGTCGAGTGGCTGCCTCAATGGCAACGTCATCCTCTCTCTCTCTCTCTCTCTCTCTCTCTCTCTCTCTCTCTCTGTCTTTGAGGTCTCTTGGGATAGTTTCCTACGACGTTAAAATTCTCTTCTTCTTCTCTCTCTCTCTCTCTCTCTCTCTCTCTCTCTCTCTCTCTCTCTCTCGCAGGACAGTATACAGATTTCGGGTCTGCAGGCTTGCGCGCCCTGGACTTATCGTCCCCTTTGGGGGTTGTCATTTGGTGCCCTTGTGTTGCTCAACGCCGCACGCTGACCCAAAAGGTAGCTATTCGTTTGCATTCAGTCTTTGATCTTGAGCGCTCGCAATGGGCTGTGGTACCTTGTTCCCTTGTTGAGTGCTGGTAGTGGTATACAGGAATCAATCACACAGCAGCAGGCAGGATTCTTGCAGGTTCCGTTGAGCAGCGGTTTGGGTTGTGCTAGTTGTGGGGGAGATGGACCAATTAGCCAACCTCGGAGACGACGATATCTATGAAACCCCACCTAAATCAAAAGCAACATTTGGATGGAGGTTTCGAGATAGCACACTATCACCAGGTTCAGTGAGAGCAGAGAAACTTTTCTAGAGTCAAAGATGACTTAATTCAGCACAGCATTGCTCGGACCAATCACCTCCCCAAGGTGGTGATCAGGGATGGTAGAGAGGTTGGAGATGGCACACTCTTGGCCTTCACCGAGCAGCTACAGGCACTATATCGGCACCCCCTGCAGCTTCCCCCATTGCTTCCCAGATGTCTGCCACCCCTCTGGCGCGTACCCGCTCTCCTGGACTTCGCCCTCATGCATCTTGAGCGCATCCTAGAGATCCATCTACCTCAGCAGCATAGGTTGCACCAGATCCTGATTTTGATATGGAGACAGAGTTTCCACCTCTGTATTCTCCTCCACGCTGCACTCCTCCTCCCCCGCCCCCTCCTCCAGCGACTAGACATCCCACTGCTCACTGCCCCCCCGCCACCACATGTTCCTCGGATCTTCATGGATAGTGCTCCTCCTGAGTGGGAGTTCTCTAGAGCAGAGCACAATGGGGACGCTTCAGGCCCTATGCTGGTGAGAGTCTATATTCTTCGCCGTGCGAAGAAGGGTCAGGTAGTATTGGGCAGCCATGAGTGTCCCATGATGTCCTTCACGTTGCCTTTTTGATACCACCGCGACATGGTCAGAGAGCACGATTTTTGAGCATGTACATCAACATACTATGCAATCAACGCAATCATGGTTCGGGTGTTTACCACCCTTCCTTCTGGCACAGCCGTTTCCTCAGAGTATTGGTGCGGTGTAGTGGATAGATACTGATGGATGCTACTGTTTGCCTATCATATTCTCGGTGGAACCGACATGGCAGCAGAGACTATGAGAGCATGGCCACATGCAGCAGTTATTGAGGCATTGCATTGTCCGCGCCAATGTTTCTCGGCTTGGTATACCGCGGCACGATCGTTTTTGCCTGGCCAACTTATGCTGCCGTTGCCACCGGATGTTGATGCATTACCATTGGTAGTGTGGACCCTTGGTCAAGGGGCCAAATGCGCGTGTTGTTAGAGCTTTGTATGCTTTTGTGGTTCACCTCTTTGCATATTCGTTGTTATGGTTTTGCATATTGTGTCTTGGAATGTAAATGGGTTGCATCACTCTAGCACCAGTGGCCCCAGACCAAATTTGTTGAGAAGAGATCTATGTACTCATGTATCCGGTAATGTGGAGATTTTGCTGGTGCAAGAGCACAAATTATCTGAGCAGAGATTTCATGCATGCAGGAAGCTATTGCTTGGAAATTCCTACACATATTGGGAGACAGCAGTAGGGGTTCATCAGACAAGTGGTGGCGTATGTATTTCTATGGGTTCTCGATGGAGGAATTCTGTTAGAGGTCATGGTACTCTGGTTCCAGGCCGGGCTATGTGGATCTCATTGCAAATTGGTGAGAGATTACTTGGTATTCTATGCATTTATGCCCTGATTCGTGCTTGCTTGAGAGCCTTGTTTTGGGACCAGATTGCGCATGCATAACCTACTGTGGACTCTTGCATTATGGCAGGGGACTTCAATAATGTAGAGACATCTGGGGATTGGCAGTGTGTTGAAACCCGTGTTCTACCTTCTATTGCGAGATCGAAGCGTGATGCATGGGATCGATTATTGTTTACACTTTCTGCGGAGGATGCGTGGCTTGTTTCTTCCTTTGGCCGCACCTCCCAGTCCTTAAACTTTACTTGGGGTTTTCGGAGGCAGGCTGGCAGGTTGCTTGAGCGCTTGGATCGATTTTATGTTGAGAGATGGGTTGCTTCACTGGGACCATTTGGCCAGCCACAGTTTTGTCTGATTATTCTCTTGTCTCATTGCTTTTGTAGTTCTAGACATCGGCAGGGCCTCACAAGGGAGCACGTATTCTTGATACTGTATTTCAGGATACTTTACTGACCCACTCGCTACAGTTGATATGGTCTGCAGATGTTCCTACTACATGTGGTCCGGCTCAGCATCTTGCTTCTTGCGTTGCTGCATCATCTGATGTCTATAGACATGTTGCAAGCGAGAGACGTAGAGATTTGTTTCAACGTGAGCGGCAGCTCCAAGATAGGCTTGCTTGTATACGGCGTTTGCTTGAGGATTATCCAGGCGATGCATTCTTGGGAGATAGAGAGACGGACACTAGAGAGACACTCAATCAGCATCAGCTTGAAAAGTCTGACTTCACCTATCATGCCTCAGTATCCTCTTGGATTTCTAAAGATGATAGGATGAACAAAGACTTTTTCGCACATTTCGATAGTGGCCGCTTGGACATCCTTACGGGCATTGCGGGATATCGAGGACACTCTACATATAGATCCAGATGTAGTGCTCGATCTGGCTTCATACTATTTTGAGCATTTGTTTACAGTGGAGCCAATTATGCCTGCCATCCTAGAGGTCAGAGAGGAGGTTTGGTCTCATGTGTAGCATGTAGTTACAATGGATATGAGTATGATTCTATTAGCTCCATTCTCACTACAGGAGATGCATGATGTGGTGCGTGGCATTGATGGTGCCTCTTGTCCAGGGGATGATGGATTGACCCGCCAATTTTTCTTGGTACATTGGGATTTGATTTGTCACACTCTATTGCGAGGGTTGCAACATATGTTTGATACAGGGGAGATGCCTCTTGCCATTTCATCTGGGCTAGTACCTCTTATACCAAAAGGTGGGAGCTCTACTTATATACGCCAATGGCGCTCGATTATTCTCATGTCTTTTGTGTACAAGATTGTAGCCCGTATGATTGCTGCTCGATTGTGACCATTTATGGCTGATCTCATTCATGCTTCATAGATATTTTCTTATAGTGCAGTTGCTATCAATGGTCGTATTGGTCGCTGGTTTCACCTCTCGAGATCTGTGCGACAGGGATGCCCTTTGGCTCCTTACTTTTTCTTGTTCTTTGCAGAGGCTATGTCTTTATACTTGCGTGGCAGGACTTCTTCACTGCATGGTCTTCACATGCCAGTGTGAGGGGAACCAGATTTATTGGATCAGGAGTACGCAGATGATACCTTGGTTTGCTCTCAATATGCACCTCATTTGTTGGATAGATTGCGGGATGCTCTTATTGTTTTTTGCATTGCTAGCGGAGCTCTTATCAATTGGAATAAATCGTTTGGTTTTCTAATTGGTGTTGATGAAGCTCCACAATGGGGTGTGCAAAATGGGTTTACTTGGTTAGCTCTAGGACAATCATGCCGTTACTTGGGCTTTCAGGTTGGCATTGATGTATCACCGGAACAACAGTTTGAGCCAGTTATACAGTCAGTTAGGAGGAAGCTTTGTCATTGGTCGTCTATTGTCACAAACGGGAGCGCATAACAATATAAAATACATTCGGATAAATAGGATTTATCACTTATTACTAAAGCCAGAGGATATAGAGAGAAATAAATAGAGAGAGAGACAGAAGTGAGAAGATCGACACAGTACTGGGGACCAGAAGATGGGCTGGTCCCCCCCCCCGTAATAGTATCTTTATTACTGAGGAGAAGTCTATACAAGCACTTGAACCGAACGTATTACCACGTTCGTTCTAGAATAAGACTTGATGGTTCCCGGAAGCCTCAGCTTCCGATTCCTAGGGCAAAACCCTATTCCAAAGAACTTCCGTTCCTTATTCCAATTCCTCGAGAATCAAGGTTCTCACCTCTGGATCTCACCTTTCAGACTCAAGGCATGGCATCCCTGCAACTCTTTTCCAACTCTCTTTCCAGAGTCCTCTTCCCGCAGAACAACTCTGCTTTCCCGGACACGAAGTCCTTACTTGGGAATCCCAACTTCCGGATCACAACTTGAGAGACTACCTCTCTCCGATCCGTGGATCTACTTTCCAAACTCGGGTACGAAACCCTTGGGCTGATCTGGCTCTAGTTCCTCAGAGCGCTTTTCTCCTGCAGAGGCTCATGCCTTCCTCTGCTCCTACTCCCTCACAAAGAGGAAGTACACTTGCAATCCAATACTCAAAGATCATAACATGAAAATCGTTACCTTCAAAGTCTCGACGCTCGAAACGCAACTCGATTCTCGAAAAGCAATTCCCCGGAAGAGATCTCTACATAGAAAATTCCTCTCTTCCAATCCTACACACAAAAGAGGTGTGTTCTCAGGTTCCTTCTCGTAAATTAGCCTCGTCTATGACGTTTATGGGCTGAAAACAGAGAAAAACAGAAGCTTGTTGCGATGGAAACACGCTCCGTAGGCACTTCTTTGCGAGGGAACTCGCACACTGGGTCTTGGCGACATCGGGTACACTTGGAACAGCCATGGGCATCACCGACAAACGTCTTCTTTGCGGGTGAACTGTGTAGCAGCATCTCCTTCTTGTAAAAACTGATCCTTCCCTCTGAGTGAGGGCATGAGATGCTTTTATAGCTCCCAGCCACGGGCACGAATAGCTGCTCGCATAGAGATCGCAGCCGTTTTTTCGTGTTTTTTTTTTTTTTTGGGCGTTGTTTCGCCAAAAAAAAAAGAGAGAGAGAAAACGCTGGTTGATTTGTTGCCTTATTTATCGGATGGCTGCCCACTTATTAAGTGGGCGGTCGGTCACCTTTAAAAATGGTCTGAATCTATCCAAAAACTAGAAAACCTTATAAGTTAAAAACAATGCTTTCACAGCACTTGCCAGGCGTCCCTAGATGCAATCACACGCACAGTTGCAATGTAGACATAGACTTTCTCGCGGGAAAGCATTTGCTTTCCCAAAAAGCAATTCCGCTTTCTCAAAAAGCATCCGTTTTTCCTCAAAGTTTCCTTTGAACCCATCTTCATTCAAGTGCTGACCTTTCCTTGTGCACAATTCTAACACAGTTCGGAATTTCCTGTCGACTATGGATATTCCCTTTCCGATGCACCCGTCACCCACCTTGTGACGCATCAGGCATACCCATCACCTAGTCACTTCCTACCGAACTTACAGTACAATCTCCTTCGCGATGCTCTATGTCACCCATCCTATGACGCATCAGAGATGTCCGTTCTCGGATGGTCGGATACTTCTTCCCGATGCTCCCTGTCACCCATCCGATGTGACGCATCAGAAGTACCCGTTCCTGGTGGCCTTACAAATATTCCCATTCACAATGCTCCCGTCATTACTTTGAATGACGCACTAGGAATACTCTGTACTCGGATGTCTCCAGTGAGAAAAACCCTCACTTAAAATTCCAATAATTCATTTAGAATTATTTTTCCTGTTGTTCCAAGCGAGAAAACCCTCTCACTTATAAATCCAATAATTCATTTAGAATTATTTTCTTGTCAAATAAAGCCAGTTTAGCAACATCTATGCATCTCTCTCTTGGGGGCAGAGGCTTGATTATGAACCACGTTGCTCTTTGCAACTGTTTGGTACACCGCTTCTTGCTGGACTATGCATTCTGGGTTATTCATTCGGCTTCGGCGTTTGGTGCACAACTATTTGTGGGGAAGTTCGGATGGCATGCACGACACTCGTCCCAGAGTTTGCTGGTGTACTGTTATATTGCCTCGGAAGAGGGAGAGTTGGGCATCATTGATCCAGAGATGCAGAGTTGGGGCTCTGCTGTCCAAATTTTTGTATCATGCTTTGTTCTGTGCAGTGCCACGTTTTGGATCATTAGATGCAGAGGGGCCTTGGCGCACGACTATCCGTTTCATCTTCAATGATGCTCCTTTGGATTATACTTAGTTATCTCCTTCTATGAGATCACTTTTATGGATTTGGCTGACTGTACGTCAGGATATGATTCGCCGAAGACCGTGATGCATTGAGGAGATTGAGAGACAGCCCTTGATTTGGAATGCATATGTTTGTGATCATGAGGGACATCAGTTAGGGGAGCGGACTCATATTGACTGGGCCAAATGGGATGATGGGCGAGCAGCTTCTGTAAGGATATGGTTAGAGGCAAGTTTGCTTGATGCGGATTTCATTAGCATTGAGTTCGGTATATGCAGGGGAGTTGCCACCCGAATTCTAGAGTTTGAGGATGCTCTTCCTCCGGATTGGCGGCATACTATCTTGGGTGACTTGGATCTGCCCATGCATGAGGGTTGGTGGGCTTTTTTTGATGATGGTAGGCATCCACTTGGTGCGTAGAGGCACTCTTGTCTTCTCACTTGCAGATCATGGACATGGTAGAGGGCACATGCGCCTGACATTTCAGGGCTCTTCTCCTTTGATGAGCAGCCTGATTTGCATTATGAGCCAGTTCAAGTGGTAGGTGTGCTTGGCAAGTGCTTATATGTAGACCCTGTGTTTTCTTCAAAGGCGGCACCGTTATGGAGGTTGTGGGTTTGGGAAGGTTTACCACTGTAGCAGGGCTTCAGTGTCGCAGGCATTGGACAAAGAGTTAGTTGCAGTTGGGCTAAGTCCACACTGGACGGACTTTTGTCTTGGTAGTGACACGTGGTAGGCATACGGGTGGTGGTCTAGCGGACTGTAGTAGGGCTATAGTGTCACTTCACAGGACAGACAGTTGGACAGTTGGTTACAGTTGGTCTGGCTCACACTGGATGGACCTGTGGGCTGGGAAGTGACACGTGGCAGGGTACCGACGGTGGTCTAGTGGACATCTTGGCCAGGTCACCACCACCACTCAGTTTGAAGATAGACTTAGCTGACCGAACATTTATGAGCCGTTGGTGGCTCTTTATGATGGTATATGTGAGTAGTAGCGGTGGGATCATTATCATCTGCTTCACATCTTGGACGTAGTCATCTAGAGTGAGTGAGTCTATACACAGAGCACGTCTTCACCATCCCTGTACATCTGAGCCTCGACACCCCCATTGTACCTGTGAGTCTTGGGCTGGAGCTGACTGTGCTGCCACGCCAGAGTCTGTATCAGTCTTTGAGATAGTCGAGTCATATGTTCTGGTCTGCTATTGTGTGTTTGTGAGCTCTGTTGATGTCTATTGTTTCCTTTCTTTTCGGTCTGTTGAGTGAGATTGTCCCGCACATTGCACTGAGGGCCACCCAGTGTAGAGAGCACGACACATTATCTGCGCTACAGGTGCTCTCATTTTGGCGATCACGGTGGGACCTCAACTGAAATCTCACTTTGTGAAGTACAAATCTTGGAGCTACTTGGGTCTATCTAGCTTCGCCTACCTTGCCTTGTACCGTTCCTCTCTCGCCTGGTCCAACAGGTCTAGTCCCTCGCACTAGTCATCTCTCGCCTTGGTCTGGACCTCGTCCCTGGTCTAGCCTGGTCTCGTCCCTGGTCCAGCCTGGTCTAGTCACTTGCCTGGTCTAGTAGAGTCTAGACCAGTCTTCAGCCAGTTCAAAATTTTTTTGCCCAAAAGCTTGGTTGGTTTGGTGGTCGCTGCATGACCCATACAAGGAGGTCAGTCGAGCGTCAAAGCGCACTACTGAGTCCTCTGAAGTACTACAACAGAAGACGACCCTTGGAACCTGTTAGAAGCCCATCAACCTCATCAACCATACCTCCACATACGACATCACCCATTCCTTCCTCCGGTTCCATATCTTCCAGATCACCTTCTCCAGGAAGGCTCTCTCCTATTCTGCTACAGCAGGCTACGGAGCAACAGGCTCAGCAAGGGGCCATGGAGCCGTTGGCTAGCGTTTTGGCTAAGGTAAACATCAAGCTCCCTATATTCAAAGGACTCTCTTTAGAAGATGCTGACGACCATGCAAGGAGGTTTGTATCTCTCTGTAGGGGTCGGGGTCTTAACAGGGAAGATGCCTATTTGGTACTCTTTCCATCCACCTTGGATGGCTTAGCAGACAAATGGTACAACCAATTTGCAGAGAACCACTTTGCAACTTGGGCAGCCTTAAGACAACAGTTCTGTGCAGCTTTCAGGCCAGGTGATTACCAAGAGAAAGTGTTGGATGAGTTGACCAACATGGTGCTCCAGCCAGAGGAGACGATTGCCGAACTCATGACGAAAACCAAGTCTCTGGTTGCCAAGCTTCCCCAGCAAATAGGTGAATTTATGGTTAAGAAGTGGGTAGAGAAGGCGCTCCCCAAAACTTCTCAGCAAAAGCTACAAGAGAGTCTCCGACCCGACGCCACTCTGGAGGAGTTCATCGCAGCTGCTACGAGGATAGAGGGGGCTAGGAAGCTGTTCACCAACCCCCCTCCCGCGCTACTCGATCAGGTAGTCTCTTTCATGGACTCTTTTAAAGATGTTTTTGCTTGGTCCTACAAAGATTTGGAAGGGATCCCACCAGAATTGGGTGTCTATATTATTCCTCTAGTTGAAGGGGCTAAGCCGGTCAGGGGCCGAGCTTACAAGCTCAACCCAAAGTATGTAGAAGCTGTCAAGTCAGGGCTAGAAAAAATGCAAGAGGCAGGGATCATTGTACCTGTGGAGCACTCTAAGTGGTTATCACCCATGGTGATAGCGCCTAAGAAGCAATCCAATAAAATCCCTCTGTGGGTCGATTACCGCGCTCTGAACAAGGTAACTGTCCCAGACGGTTTTCCCACACCCTTTCCTGAGCGTGTGCTCAAAGATGTATGAGGGCATGTACTGTACAGTTTCATGGATGGGTTCAGTGGATACAATCAATTGGGCATCCATCCAGGTGATCAGATCAAAACGGCTTTTGTGACTCCCTGGGTATTTTCATCTATACCAGAATGTCTTTTGGGTTGAAAAATGCTCCACCTTCATTCAATCGCACAGTATATCTCATATTTTGTTCTTTGCTTACAGATCATCTTCGCATCTTCATGGACGGTTTTTCAACTTTCTCAGGTGCTCAATGTTCAACCCCAGTGGAGAATTTAGAGGAGCACCTCGCTCAGCTCTCTGTTGTCTTCCTCAGGTGCAGAGAGGCACGCCTGAAGCTCAATCTGAACAAATGTCACTATTAGGCCATGTGGTGTTTGCTAAAGGTTTAGCACCTGACCAAGCGAAGATAGTAGCCATCTTGAAGTTACCTCCTCCCATCAACCCAAGAGGTGTTCAAAGCTTTGTAGGCCACACAGGCTATCATCGCAGGTTTATACGCATGTATGCAGAGGTGGCTCAACCATTGACTCGACTCACCAGTGCTACTGTACCCTTTCAATGGTCAAAACCTGAAGCTGAAGCATTTGCATACCTCAAAAAAGGCCTCACTGAAGCACCTATTCTAGTTGCTCCCGATTGGTCTCTCCCTTTTCATGTGCATACTGATGCCAGTCAACTAGCTGTGGGTGATGTGCTGACTCAGCTTAGTAAGGAGTTCAACCTAGATCGCCTTGTTCACTATGCAAGTCGACTGCTCACCAAAGCAGAGCGTAACTATAGCACCACAGAAAGGGAAGGTTTGGGTATTGTGTATGCTCTACAAAAATTTCGTCACTATTTATTAAGGGTCCACTTCATAATTATTACTGATCACCATACCCTGCGCTATTTGCTTAATAAGCCGCAAGTTGCAGGTCGAGTATGGCGGTGGCTACTCTTGTTCAACAGTATTATTTCGAAGTGGTACTGAGACCCGGCAAACATCATGTCCTTGCTAACCACCTCTCTCACATTCACACAGGTGAAGAAGCAGCAGGGGTTGCGGATGACCTTCCAGATAGCAGTCTCTCTAAGGTGGATACCACTTCGGAATGGTACGGTGATGTCTTGCATTTGCTTTCTACTGGCTTGTACTTAGAGAATGCGTCTCCAGTGCAGAAGAGAAGATTGCTGTTGAACTCTAGGCCATTCACTCTGATTGGAGGTTAGCTCTACAAGTCAGGACCAGATGGTGTTCTTAGGCGGTGTGTCTCCCTTCATGAAGTTGAGCATATTCTGGAAGATGCCCATAGTGGTCCCATTGGTGGCCATTACCCTGGTCACATCGCCGCCCATAAGATTCTACAGAGTTGTCTATGGTGGCTCTATGTTTTTCGGGATGCAATTGCCTATGTGAAAGTATGTGATGTGTGTCAGCGCTGTGGACCTAAACCAAGCAAGCAGTCCAACCGTCCTCTGTAGGTCTCTATGGCATGGCTGCTCTCTGAGAGATGGGGCATGGATTTTGTGGGTCCAATTGCTCCCCCGGCCCAACTAGGTAACCGGAAGTATCTGTTGGTGGCTACAGATTATGCAACCAAGTGGGTAGAGGTACTGGCGACGACTGATTGCACTGGCAATATTGTAGCCAAGTTTCTATATGAAAATATTTTGTCCAGGTTTGGATGTCCCCTGGAGATCACCAGTGATAGAGGCAGTCACATTGTTAATGAAATGGTTTCAACCTTGCTCGCCAACTACAAGATTTTTCTTTGTAAATCTTGTTCCTATTACCCTAGAGCAAATGGATAGGTTGAGAACACCAACAAGGTTTTGATAGCCCTTCTGCGGAAAGCATGTCATCTCCATCCGGTGTCTCGAGCTCAAGCTATCCATGACACCCTTTGGGCATACCAAACTTCTTTCAAAGCCACAACCAATCATACCCCATTTCAGTTAGCCTGCGGTTTAGCAGCCATAGCCCCATTTAAATTCAACTCAGTATCTCCTTGATTATGCGTGCTAATGGGGGTATGGAGTCTGCCTTTGTCTCTCATCCTCCCTATTGGAAGAAAACTGCCGTTTGGCTTCTCAAGATCTTGAAGCAGAGCAGCTTCATCGCAAGGCCTGGCATGATCGGCATCTCCGAAAGCCAAAAATTATGCAAGGCTCACTGGTGCTACTGTATCAAGCTAGATATCATAAAAAAGCAAAGAAGTTGGTCCGAGCTTGGCAAGGCCCATTCATGGTACAAGAAATTTTGCCACAGGGAGCAATCCAGTTAGTAACTTTGAAAGGTGTCCCCTTGCCGCCGCTAGTAAATGGCTCCTGAATCAATGATATTATCCCTTTGAGTAAGCCATCTGCAGTTGTTTTGCCATCTGTAGCTGTTTCCGTCTCTAGTATAGGTTCCTGAATCTCCTTTCTCTCTTCTTTCACTTACCCTCCCATGAGAGCCTGTGTTATGATATTGTCCTTGCACACTCTCAGTCTCTGCTATGCCTGTCGGTGTCCCCACATTTCCTCCTCCGGTATACTTTCTAACTGGGGTGCTTGTTTTGTCCTAAACTTCTTGTAATCAGCTCATTGTTTCCATGAGATTGGACTGCCTTGTTGTATTGCTTTGTATCGTCCGTCTTCACACTTTTGGCGCTCAAATTGGGGTCTCTCTAATGTAACACACTTTGGGTCATTAGGAGGCTTTTCTACGCAGTAATTCTCTTTCCATTCTTCTTTCCAGTAGCACGGAGTTCCTTTTTCTTCTTCTTCTAGTGTTTTCTAAGTGTGGATATTGGGTCACTCTATGACCATTGCCCTCTCCGTAAAATTTATAGCCTCTCTCTCTGCTCTATCTGTGTAGCACTTCAGATTGCCATTGATTAACCGAGTTTTTCCCTCTCTAGTTTTCCCCCTCTTTGGAGTCACACCTTGCCCTAACCACTAACCCTCGCCCTTCCTACCTCCAGAGGCCCTACCCACTAGCCTCTCCCCTCTCTACACCCTCTCACCCCTACCCACTAACTTGGATCCCTATCCACTAGCCTCTCGCTCCTCTCTAGCCCTCGCCCCTACCCAGGAGCCACTCGCCCTTCTCCCCCCTCCGTCGCCCCTATCCACTACCCCTCGTCCCTCTCTACCCTTCTCGCCCCTACCGAGCAATACTTGCCCCTCTCTACCCCTCGCCCCTACCTAGCTGAATTCGCCTCTCTACTTGCTGTCGCCCCTACCTACTGGCCCTCGCCCGTACCTAGCTGAACTTGCCCCTACCCACTACTTTCCCTTGCCCCTACCTAGCTGAACTCGCCCCTACCCACTAACCGTCGCCCCTCTCTATCTTCCCTCGCTCCTACCCAATAGCCCTAGTTCCTACCCACTGCCTCTCGCCCTCTCTACCCTACATCGCCCATACCTACCTGTCTTGCCTTGCGCACCCCATCCTCCTCTCTGTCCGCGTCCCTATCTACCCACTGAACTCCTCGCCCTATCTCCCCGCTGACCCCTCTCCCTTTTCCTTTTCAATTAAGGCACTACCTGAACCCTGGTCGTACTCCCCTCTCCTCTCAGCTATCGCAAAAGCTTAGCGCCAGCCGGTACTGCAACTCCGGACAATCTACTTCCTCTCATCTGCACAGTCTACACACTAGAAGTGGGATATATCATCTGCTCTCATAATGATCTGCACGGTTATGTATGTATGCTTCTGTGGGATTGTGCCTCGAATGTAAGCTCTTGTGCTACAGAACAGTATACAGCAACAAAACAGTAAACAGTATACAGCTTGCTGAGTGTACTTTTTCTGCGTCCATCACTGAGTGGTTACTGAAATAATATGGCAAGTAGTACTCGGCAAATACGATGTGAAGTTTTACGCAAAAAGCCTCCGTGTAGGAAAAAAGAAAGTAGTTATGCAGAGGAAGGGGAATCTGATCACAGCAGCCATGGTGTTACTGAGATGACTTCGAGTGAAGCCAGTGACGAGAGCTACAGAGTTTCCTCTCACATGGTGGATCTGGATTCCAGCTCAGAATCAGAATCAAGGCCTTCTAGCAGCCCAGAGGTGGATCCTAGAAACCTAAGAAAGGGGACACAACATGTGTTATGTCATGCAATCAGCAGACCTCCTAAGTCCAAAAGTCGGACACCTTTCACATTAAACTTTCACCTGCAGCTACCTCATCCTTCTCTGAAGGATATCTTTTCTCAGGATCAATTGCAACAACTAGGTCTGACTGCATTAGCCACTGCAAAATTACTCACTGATATGGCTGGAGATATGGTACACAAGCTTTTGAACCGTTTTCCCAAAGTGTGGGGCCACAACCTTATCCCTACCAGGATTGGTCATGCACTGGGCATGACCACCTTCCCATCTTTGAAACCAGCCACACGCACATACTCCAAGATTTCCAAAGATGCCACTGTGCAGGCATGTCAGGAATTGCTACACTCTGATCACCTAGACTATGCGAGGATTAAAGAGTTGTGGAATGTCTTTAAGTATTACTTTTTACTTAGAGACGCCAGAGAAACAAACAAAAGTTTGCCCACAATGTTTTCTCACTTTGAAGGACTCTACTGTCTGATCCTCACAATACCTTGTGGATTTCACCAGATTCTGCTTCGAGCCCAGGTGCAGTCGGTACAGTCTAGCTTTCAGTGCTTTGGAGCTACTATACTGGCTTGGGTTATCAACATACATATAAGCCTGGTGGATGTGGATGCGGAAATGCAGAGTATGCACTCCAAAGTAAAAGGGAAATCGATCGCCCATACAACATGTCTACTTGAGAAGAAAACGAAGAAAAGGGCTAGAGTGGTGAAGGATACAACAGAATTCCTAATAACGTTGCCAGTATCAGAGAGTCAGCAGCTTCGAGTGAAGCATCGTGTACGACGATCATCTACTCCCGCTACTGGTTCTAGGACATGCTCCGGTGCTTTGGATCACACTATGCATGTTACAGCTGTGGCTTCTACAATGTGTGTCCCTCTCTCTACTTCTGCCATTTTCACTCCTACCACAGTGACTAGCTCCTGCGCCTCGCTTGGAGCTGCTTCTTCTCCTATGCCTATCCCTGTTGCAACCACTCCACCCATCTCTACTCCACCAGAGAGACTAGCTCCCAATTCTCCACCAGCTGTGCCACTTGCCAGCTCTCTCCCACTTGACCATCTTCCACCTGACACTCTTGCGGGTTATTCCACAATTTCGGATTCTACATCACTTTTTTGGCTATCAGAGAACATACTGCAGTTGGGTATATACAGCCAGGTAGCTCTGCCCATTTCATGGGACCCTATGCGCACACTTGTGTCGGATACGGCCAGCCTCAACACTATGCCTACTATCCTCAGGGGCTTCAGCCGTCGTCTTCCTTACCACATATGCAGTCGACACAGAGCATTTCTTGCGACGGCCTTGCTGGTGCACACCGACATGGTAGTGTTAGTCGACACCCTGAGTACACTTCAAGCCAGATGCTCCCATCAGCTGCGTAGCAAGTGGCAGCTGCTAGAATCGTAAGTTGCTAGATTTGAGCTAAAGCCTAAGCAGCTAGTTGGGCTTGTGTAAGATATGAGTAGGGGGTGAAATGAATGGGGGGCTAAGACAACACAGTGTGGGTGTACCCTCAGAAAGAGCTAAAATCACAGGAGATCCAACATCGGTCACTGGCGGATCTCATCAATCTCCTCCATGGTCAGTAGTCTGACCGGGCGTCGTGCATGTCGGGCCAAAGTGATCCGAATCCTCTGATGCAGCCTCCGTCGATGCTGTGTAGTCCTCTACAGTCGTGGGCATCTGGATCTCCCTACCTCAGTCGTCGATCGATTAGCGTGCTTCTTGGGCCAGGAGTACGTGGGCTCTGCTATGGTAGTAGCTCCTCCGGATGTCCAGTGTTTGCTCTAAAGAAGTCTGTGATGTGTCTCTGAGACTGGCTAGCCTCTCCTCTCATCAGGCTCTCTCTGTGTTTGCGCAGCTCGAGCAAAAACAATCCCAAGCATCTTTGGTCCTCGTACCTTATGACTCTAGAGAGTGGACCAAAGCCCTCTTTGAACAGGCAGTGGAAGTTGCGTCGTATCTCATAGTAGACTGGGCAGTGGCATGTGTAGTGCCAACTCTGTCTCAGGCTCCATGTGACAAAGGGGGCATGTCCTGGCCTGTGCTGTATCTACCAGTCTCGATCCGAAGCTGGTGTGAAGATGTGCGTATCTGGCCAATAGCGCATCATATCCCATGAGATAAGTGGGTGTCCATGTATCTGGGCCTTGTCACAAATCCATCCTCAGTGAGCTAAAGAAGAGGCTCTCTATAGAAAGCCATCTTCGTGCCCAGTTCGTGTGTTGGTTGTATCAAAGTCCTCCTGGTATCAAGCTAAGTCGGGTCTTGGCAGATGAGCCTGGTGATCTCGGACTGTGTAAGAGTCAGAGAGGGTGTATCCAGGAAAGGGGGCAATCTGTCCATGCTGAACCCATGTCCCTGAAACCATGATGTCATCTCCCCATACGAGCATGTTGTATCTCCTTGCATAGCTAACTGACGAGAATTAAATACCACCCCAAGGTAGGTGTAAGCATCGGTATACTCCACTCTATCATGGCGGTTGCTGCTCTCCTGATCCACTGTGGGGTGGTGTTAAAACACCATAACCTTGGTTTTACCAAGGTTGACTGACAAATTACTGTCATGGGCAAACCTTATGCAATGCGTCCAAGTTACGCTGCATCCCCTCTGGAGAGTCGGAGATCAACACAATATCATCAGCATATAACAATAGTCAAATCCATGTCCCTGCCAGCTGTGCTCCTTTATTACCATCTTTCTCAATATAGTCAGAGACCCCATCCACATACATACCAAATAGAGTAGGAGGGAGCGGGCAGCCCTGCTTCACCCCGATAGTGGAGCGAACCAATGTAGATAGCCCTTCTGGAGTGCGTACATGCCCCACTACTGACCTGTATAATGCCATGATCCGTAAAATCTGGGTTTGTCCGTATAGTTCCGCGATTTGTGGTGCAAAATTTGGGACGTTCGTACAGCTGCCACATCAACATATTTTTAAATTTTGATGATGACCTCAATGTCCCGTCACTTTGGGCGCTTTAAAACAGGCCCTCTTCAGTGGAATTGCCACATCAACACTTCGTGACATAACCCCCTATTGAAGTAGAGTAATAGCCGGCGATTACCCTTGCAAAACGCAATTTGATTCTTTTTTTTTTCGAGAAAAAAATCCTTCTATTAGTTGCTGAAACTGCCCATAGGGCTGATGGGAGACTCTCCCAATGAGAAAACCAGCATATGTACAATGGGGCTAAATCAAGAAATAGGGGGAGGGAAAAGCGACACAGGTGGTCGGTAGTGCCATCGGTGTACACCCTGGACCATGGTGTAAAAAGGCCCAGGACGCCATAGTCGAAGGAAAGCCTCTCTGCACTCCCGCATGCGGTCGGAGCTGCCTTGTAGTCCCTCAAGATGTCCTCTGAGAGTATGGATCAGCTCTAGCCAAAAATCGTGAACAGTCTCTGCTGGTGGCACAGAGCGAGCCTCAAAGATGCGGAAGCAACGGGCCTGCCAGATGAACCAGAGTGTCAGGCCATTGATGAGCTCCCAACAGTCCTCTCTCTCACTGCACCACTCCTGTGGAGTAAGCTCTGTAGTAGCAGGCTGGAGTGTAGGTTGCCCCTCCTGCATCACTATCATCCTGCTGGTGGAAGATAGCTCAAATTGAAGTGTCAGGCCCATGAGGGTGGACCAAGCCGCTGCTCCCCAAGTGTACTGTCGAGCCGTGGAGAGAGCAGGCATCAGCCGAAGAACACGTAGCCACACCTGCTGGACCGAGGGACAGTCCCAAAGACAGTGACACTGACTCTCCACAAGATGGTCACAAGCTGCACATGCGGCCGAGAGACCACTATGCACTAGCCAACTCCCAACTGCTGTAGCTCTGTGTGCGACTAGCCACACTGAAACAAGGTGACTCGCCTCGGCTGTCTGGAGTCCCACAACCTCTCCTAGAAGGCTGCCAAGAACTCTGCTGTGAGACCCTCCTCCTGCCAATGAGGTGCTGCAGCGGGGCGGGCCTCTCTGTGTGATGCTAGTATATGACGTCCCGGTCGAACAGTGTGCTGAAAGAACGGGACACCTGGGTGGTCTGCAGAAGAGAAGGGGTCCCTCCCGAGCCACTCACCAGGATCCCATTGTACTCCTGCCAGTGGACAACACTCCCAAGCCCAGAGCCTCCAGTGCCCAGTCTCAAGAGCTGCTGGGTCAGGATCTGTGACACAAGTCCTCCCCAGATGCCCACTACTCGGATCCTCTGAAAACAGCACTCTGCCACCTGCGGGGCCTCTACTGCAGCTCGCTGAAGGCGTCCCTCACCCTGAAGCTCAAAGAAAAGGGATGGAACAGTCTCTGAGCAGGCCCTGACTGAGTGAGAACCTCCAGTCGTGTGAAGCCTCCCATCCACCTGGTGGCTACTAGCTCGAGAGGCGTAAGCCACTCAGCTGGAACCGCCTCTGAGATGTTCTGGCACATGCTCTGCACCCCTCTCATGCCCTGTAGCTGGAACCCCTGCACCTCCTCTAACAAGCTTGTGAACTCTAACCAGTCACCTAGAGAGCGCGCTGGACCCGCTGCCATGGGACCCCAGGAAACATGAGGCCGACTACCAACCAAGTGGCCTTTCTGAGTACTAACCATGGGGTCCTAGACAAGGGGCTGCCGTAAGCGCTCCTCCGTACAAGTAGGCTGTCTCTGCTCCAAGCCTCGCCGCAAGAGCTCCCAAGATCAAAGCAAATTCACAGCGAAGCGGTTCTCCAGTCTCCTACTCAAACCAACTCTGCGCCTCTCTGTGAAGATCCATATGGTCGAAGGTTGCCAGGGGCCTCTTGCCAGAGGCACCCTAGCACGAAGCCGCTGTAGCAAGAACTCCTTCCAGGGCTCCTCACCTGGAAGAAGTCCTCTGACGATGAACTTCCAAGAAGGGCTCTGCTCTGCTGTGCTGGGTCAATGATACCAAGCCCTCCCTGTGAACAAGGAAGAGTGATGACCTGCCAAGCCACTTTGGCTCGGGCTATTGGAGTGTCACGTCCTGACCAAAGGAAGTTCCTGGTCAGCCGCTCTACCTGGCTGATACAAGAACTCGAGAAGATCCAACAAGAAGTGATGTACCACATAGTCGCCAACAACACCTGGTTGGCCACTACTACTCTGCCAGCCAAAGAAAGTCGTGCTGAGCTCCAGTGTAACAACTTTCTCCTGATAGACAGGAGAAGGGGAGCAATCTGCTGCTCGGGAGACAAGTCCAAACCAACCTGACAGCCCAAGTACTGAACTGCAGTCCCTGGGGGAATCCACCTAAAACCCTCTCTTGGCATCCAATCGGGCACAGGAGCACTACCAACCGAGAAAGCCACTGTCTTTCTCCGGTTGATCAGTGCGTCCGATGCACAACAGAAGGTCTCCAAAGCCTGCTCACACTTGTGAAGGTTGGCCTCCTGGCCATCTAAGCACAAGGCTGAGTCGTAAGCCCCGTAGACCAACCTGCTGCGAGACCAAAAACCTGCTCATCGCCTCCGCATAGAACAGAAAGAGGAAATGGGCAAGAGGACAGCCCTGTCTGACCGAACGTGTGAGCATGAAGCCAAAAGTACCTTACTGTGAGCGTGTCTGTACAAAGTTGACACCCGTCTGATCCAAGCATCTGAGAAGCCTATCTTGCGAAGAGTGCCCTCTAGAAAGTCCTAGTCAACTCTGTCGTATGCCTTCTCAAAATCGAGAAGAAGAATCACTAGGTCCTCACCATGGAGCCGTGCTAGGGCAGAAGCCTCCCAAAAAGTAAAGATGTTGTCAAGGATACTGTGTTCCTTGACAAAACCTGTCTGAGTCCCATGTATAAGGCTCTCTAGAAGTGGCTGAATCCTCAAACTTAGAGCCTTGTCAAGAATTTTGTAGGCTGAGTTGAGGATGGTGATGGGGCGCCATTGTCGAATCTCATCCAAGGAGGCACCCTCCTTGGGAATGAGGTAGATCAGGCCCTCACTCATGCTGTCAAGCATCACTCCTGTGTGCAAAATGTACTGAAAAGCACTACAGAGATTTGGGCCAAGCAAGTCCCAGTACTCCAAGAAAAAACTGGGAGTCAGCCCATCCTCACCTAGACAGCTACCACGGGGGAGGGCCCTAAGAGCCGTGTGCAGCTCCTCAAGCTGAAGTGGAAGCTCAAGCCTCTGACGCATCTCCTTAGTCACAAGACAAGGCATCTGTGCCCAAACCTGCTCCCTGCATGCATCCTGACGCTCTGACTGGGGCTCTGCAGCCAGTAACTCACGGTAAAAGTCAGTAGCAACTGCACGCATATCCTCCGGCTCAGAAGCAACTGACCCGTTGGGCCTCCTCAACTGACTGACTTTGGCATGCGAATGCCGAGGTCCCACTGCCTCAAAGAAATCACCAGTCACTCTGTCGCGCCCACCTGGGTCCACTGAGATGCCTGTCGGTGGAAAGCAAACTCATGTCGCCTCTCCTCTATGCTAACAAGCTCCTGTCGAGCCTGCTGGAGCTGCTTCTCTAACCAAGGACTGTCTGGATGTTGCTTCTGCATCCTCTGTAACGAAGCAATGCCCTGTCTGAGACGCTGCTCCTCCTCTCTCGCTGCAGCCAGGTGAGCCAGAGACTCCCGGAGAAAGAAACGACTAATCTGAGCTAGGCCTGAGGCCACTCTGTCAGCAGGAGAATCCTGCCTGTCCAAGGTCTCTGTCCAGAGAGCCTCTACCTGCGCCCTGAGTGCTGAGTCCAACAAGACCCTCTCTGGGATGCGAAGCATCGTGCTCCCACTCCTTCGCCTGTCTGCCACTGTGAGGATCACTGGTGCATGGTCTGAGAAGAAAGTCCCTGCCAGAATGCCCACTGTCCCTCCCAAGTCACTGAAATGGTCACTAGTGTAGAAGCGATCTATCCGCGGTAGATTCACTCCTCCCACTCTGCAATCCGAACGAGAGAAGGCAAGGCTGTCTGGGGGCCTCACAAAACCAGAGTGCTGCCAAACGTCCGAGACCCTCGAGTCATACAAAACCTCTCCCAAGCTGCCAGCTCAACTCCATGCACAGTAACATGGCTACCACCAATCCTGTCAGAGGGGTCCTCCAACATGTTGAAGTCCCCTCCTATGTACCAGTGTTCTGCCTCCGGCTGAAACTCAACTATCTGTGACCAAAACTCTGCTCGAGCACTCGCCACATTGGGCGCATAGATGTTCAGGAAGCCTACTAGGCAACCTTGAACCAGCATAGTAATCCACTGAGCCCTGCCTGGCACAATAATCCCTCTGCCCACAATGGCTTGCTGCAAAGAGTCCGCAATAGTCATACACACCCCACCCTGGATGCCTCCAGGTCCAAAAGCAGCTGACCAAAAAGTATCATATCGTCCACGCAAGAGCTGACCACAACGTCTAATGCGGCTCTCACACAGATGGTGCTCCTGAAGCATAAGGAGATCAACCTCTCCTCCCACAAGGCAGCGCTGAAGCTCCTGACGTAGTCGGCCCCGCTGACGTTGAAACTGGGGCCCACCTAGTCCCTGCACATTCCATGAGACAATCCTCATGGGGAGCGAGAGAGAACAGATGCTGCCGTAGCAGCTAGACGGGCTATCTTCGAGGCTGGGCTTGGATGGGGAGTAATCCGCATCCGAGCGTCCTCTAGATAGGCGTGACTGCAACGACTGCCTGGCCCAAGCCCAAGCAGAGCGAGGCGTACGTAAAGAAACCTCTTCTGTCCAGGAGTCCTCATGAATGTATACATAGCATGGCAAGCACCGTGTATCGGCAAAGAACTAAACCACAATGTGTCTACATCCTGCTGAATCTGGAGGTGTCACCACAAACTTGGCCAATGCCACAAAGTCTGAAGCATGTCTGTAACTCCTAGTTCTCCCATGTGGGGAGAGAACTCTAGGACCTGTGTGCAACCATCCCAACACTGAGTCAAGAGTCTACTCTGTCTGGTCCTTGCCGCAGAGGGGAAAGGAGAAGCCAACTGCTGAGTCCAAGGCCTCTGTCCCCCTAGCTACAAGGAACAGAACATGGACCCTGAAGCAGGCTGCCTCATGGTCTGTTGAGGGGTCGCCGAGAAAACGAGTGAAGTCGTAGTCGAAGAAGTCCCATCGGTGCCGGATGTCAACGCTCGTCAGACCACGAGGGATAGCTGCAAGGGGAGACGTCTGTACCTGTAGAGGTGGCCGCAAGAAAGGCTGGCCCTCTCTTGCCAAGCGACTCGTGGCAAAGGCGTTGCCAAGAGATCTTCTAGCAGCCGAAGAAGGCCCTGCCCCCTGGATCGACTGTGGAACTGAAGCGGGAGGGGAGAGAGAAGGAGCAGGGGGGAGCGGTGGAGAAGAGGGGGGGGGGGGGGGGGGGGGGGGGGGGGGGGAGCGGCAGAGGTAGAGGGACGGGGGGAAGAGGCGGCGGGAGCAGGAGGCGGGAGGGAGGATGAGGAAGAGGGGGGGAACTCTGGGGGGAGGGGCTGTCAAGGGTGCAGTTGGGGTGGGGGCTGGAGCAGGGACCTCATCCTGCTCAAGAGGACCAAACCGGTTCCCCGTGGGAACCCACTGCTGTTGAGTAGGCGCCTGAGGACCACTCTGAGTGCCAGGTTGTCGCTGTGGCCCCTGTTGTCGTCGACCAGGGACCTGCTGCCATCCCTCCTCCGCTGGAGCCCCAGGCTCAGAGGGTGGCTCTGCATGTGTGCGCTGTGTCTCTATTTGTGTCTGTTGGCCAGCCCTTGCAGGCTGGGGCTGAGGCTGTGGTGTAGGTCGAGGCCCCCTCTGTGGACAGGCCTTCGCTAGATGGCCCATCTGTCGACAAATGAAGCACTGGTTCGGGAGGCCCGAATACTCCACACTCTCTCTAAACCAACCCCCACTCACCCGAGGTAGAAGAATAACCTTCGGGAGCGTGTGAGTCTCTGACCAAAACGCGAACTGAGAGAGTGCCAGCCGCCTTGGCAGCTACTGAGGCTGCTGTGCGAGGTGTCTCCAGGACCGTCCCAATGGTTGAGCCGATCCTGGACAAAAGTGGTAAGTACTCCCTCCGCAAACCCGGAAAGCAGACGGAGATGGGGATGTTTGCCTTCTCTACTAGAACATCCGAAGCACGGTCGAAACCATGTCTCCACTATCGAAAGTGGGCTCGTGCTGCTCGGATGGTCAACGGTGGCGATGACCTTGGACGCCATCTCGGAGGTCTCAAACTTAATCTGATAGTAACCTCGTCCGAGTATCTGTACGTCCAAGATCTTGCCCACCTCTGTGAGAAGGCGGGCTTGGAGAAGGTCACGCAGCTCTCCTCTGCTAGGTCGGGTACCGAGAATCTTGCAGATGACAAAAGTCGCCTGCAAGTGCTCTACCTCTGCGGCTACGCTCGCGTGCTTTGTCGGCGAAAGAGCAAGTTGAATGGTGGGCTCAGCGGGGTCGGGCGAGGGGGCTTCGGACGAGTCCCTCTGTGGTGGAGCTGGAGCCTCCATTTGTGTCTATTGCTGTGGCGAAGAAGCGGACGGTGAAGAGACACTCTAACCGAGCGCGCCGAGCACGTCCAAAGAAGTGCTGCCAGAGCCAAATGCAAGAATCTTCGGGAAAGAAGAAGACGGGGGGGGGGGGGGGGGGGGAAGGCGGCGTGAAAGGGGGGCAGCGGGCGGGCTAGGGGGCAGCGCGAGCAGGGGGCAGGGGCGGGAACGCGGAGCAGGGGGCGGGCGGGCTGGGCTGCCGCGCGCAAGGGCAGGCGGGGGCGGGAGGCAGCACACAAGGGCAGGCGGGGCGGGGGGCAGCGCGAGGGCAGCGAGGGGGGGGGGGGGCGCAGCAGGGGGGGGGGGGTGTTCAGAAGTAGCGAGCTCGTTGCCATACACTTAATGCAATCTGATTCTTTAGCATGCCTTTATGCATACATACCAATGACCATCATTACCAGATAGCACATTCTCTCGTATGATTTTACTCATTATGCTTGATCCAGCCATGCTTAAAAAATTGTCTTGGCCCAAGTGATGCCCAAAATAGTAGAACTGGGTATCAATTTGCAGCCTTTTTTTGTCCCTGTGATCTTTTTTTCTTTCCAAGCTAGTGTGGATGAATGCTGTTTAACAGCTGCTTTACTGCTCATTTAGCCGTTTGGACTGGTGATTTGATTTTGCAGTGTCCTTTGAAGACTTTAATCTGTTAACGCTCCCGTTCCTGCTGGCATTTCTCTGCTTGCAATACAAGTCATTATGGACTGGTAAGTCATGATAGCAAGATGTGAAGAGGTAACTGGAAACAGTTTAGAGTAATATAAAATGTTGGGCAGTTTTTTGAATTATCTGGGCTGGTATGTGATGATAACATGAAAGGCGGAATTTTGACAGAATTTGTACATAATGTGCTCCAAATTTTTAAACAGGCATTAGTTCTCAAATCAAAGCTCTATCTTTGGGCTTCATAATTGCTTACTCGGTGGTTCTACTCTTTCTCGATTGCTCAACAACAATCTTGTGGTACATCAAAGGCAAGAGCTGGAACTGGACTTCTCATTGGTTTCCATCACTTTTGGGTCTTGATAGGTGTGATCTTTAACACAGTTTAATTTTGTTGTCATTTTGTACTACAGCTTTTTCCGTCATATTTAAGAAAAACCTTTTGTTAGCTTTCTCCAACAGAATTTAGTATAGTTATGGTAGTGTGCCTTGGAGTAGGATTACTTGACAACCCAACATGTAATAAAACAGCTCTTGTTCGTTATATTGTGGATGTAATGGAATCTTGTCATAACAATCTCTTTTATCAAGGTGTGATTGAGGTTTATTGATGATTTGCAACATAGACAAGGTGTAGATGGCTGAATGTTACTGTAGTCAAAGCTATAGGCATCCGCTACTGGGCCAGGATTCTCAGGGAAGAATTAGAAAGTTTCATTTTCTGCCAGGAGAGATGTAATTGAGCTGGATTTTTCAGGGAAGATTTAGAAATGTTTCATTTTCTGTGAGTGAAGTTGTGATTGAGCTGCATTTCTTGGGGAAGGATTAGAATTTTTTCATTTTCTGCCAGGTAGCAGAAGTTTCTAGTGAAGCACCTGTCTCATCCCCCCCCCCCCCCCCCCCCCCCCCCCCCCACACAACAATCCCCTGCGTCCCCCCAAAAAAATAAATCCCAGGGCTTCTTCCTCAATGGTTAATGAGCTTTATGCATATCTATACATATTGTGCTCATCTTGTGCATTCATGGATGCAAGTGCGTGTGGCTGTGTGCACGTCTTCTTTTGAAGGCATTAGTACCGCTATATCACTAGTGGAAAACTTAAGTAAAGAAATGGCTACAGCATTGCATAGCTGGAAACAAGCAATGAAAATTACAGAAGGTGTAAGTGAATTTTGGGAGTGACATACTAAATTTTACCGGAAAAAAGAGCAGAATGAGGTTAAAGAATCCATGTATGACTGCAGCAGCATCACTCCTTGAAACCTGAGTCCCAAAATTGATAACAGGTAAGCAGATGGAAAAGCTGGAAATGAAATAAATTATAGCAAGATTTGAACATCCATCACAAAGGATGATGCGATATTATGTTAAGCAAAGAAATAGCTTCAACACCTGGAACAAAGAAAGAAAATTTTATAAGTAGGTAAAAGGGATTTTTGGGAGTGAACTAAAAATTCTAAAGTTTGCCAGAAAGAAGAGTAGAATGAGGTTAAAAAATGATGTTAGCTGCAACATGATTTGTCACAACTTGGTGATGTGGCATGCCCGCATCGGAACGAGATGAGGAGAGGGAGAGCCTGAGTAGAGCCGGACCTGGACCCGGATCGGACCGGGACTTGTGCTTGGATGCCTGTGAAATTCGGCGGAAATAGTGATGCGATTGGTGGGATTGTATGTCAGTGATGACATGGCAGTGTACAGAGGCTGACGTGGCACTGTACGACGTCGAAGATGTGGCAATTGGGTGCTAGGCTGCTTTTCGGCCGAGTTATGAAAGTGATTGACGATCGGGAGTTTTTGTGAGCTTGGACTCAGAAGCTGCAGACTAGGCTCACACCGGCAGTTGCACAGACAACTCTGAGCTAAGAAAAAGAAGTACTGCAAGGGGCACCTATGTTAGGGGCCACTGCATCTAAGTTGGCAATTCTGCCCTTCCGTGTCTCGTCTCAAGTGTTTAGTTCTCTCTTTCAGTTCAAGTATTTGCTATTTACAGTCTACTCCTGGTGGTGGTGTTTTGTTTTCCCACCTTGTCAGGTGATTTGCCTGTTACAGTTGTATTAGAGCACCAGTCGATTATTCTTCTATGGAGAGGTCGATCTGATTTCTACAGCAACAGTTCATGGATGCAACACCTCCTAGTCATCACAAATTAAGACAAAGAAATACGAGTATGCGAAAGAGGAAGGTGAAGAGGAAGTCAAGGATGAGGAGTTGGCATAGGAAGAGGACAGTGACAAGGGCGGCCATGAAGAGGAGCCCAATGTAGCGCGGATTGTGTGTCGTGCTCTCTACAGTGGTGCTCCTCAATGCAATGTGCGTGACATCTCACTCAAAACAGAATGAAAACACATGAGACAATAGATAGCAACAAATCACACAGAGACACAGCAGGAGACCAGAAGACCAGAACATATGGACTCGACTATCTCAAAGGAACCAGTACAGACTCTGACGTGGCAGCACACTGTCACGTGACACATCCCAACCCTATGTGTTTGTGGACAAGCTACACCATAGCAGGGTTTCCGTCAGTTCAATCAGTTTAGATTAGCAATGATCTGGCACTTTTGTGAGTCTATTCGTAGACCGTGCATGCCCAGTCACTTAGCATAGATGCATATCCTCCGGTTGCACACAACATGATCATCGGAATTCCCATCAGAATCCATTAGCATCAGTTAGGGGAATTTTCCAGTGCATTTAGCCTATTTTCCTTTTTATTGGTATTTTCACTTATTATTTTTAAGTGACTTTCCAACAAAAGTAGGTAGGGCAATTTTGCTAAGTTAATATATAAGCAAACCCAAGTTAGCACTTTCTGGCAGAAGAGGCAGCAAGAGCTTCCCGCTCAACAGGCAACTTCTCAGCAGTACCCCCCACCATCAAGATCCATCGCCATCCTTGCCTAGCCTTGGCGTTTTTCACAGCATCAGGTTCCCAGCATCTTTCCCTTGCATGATCACCCTACAATGCCTTTCAGCTAGCGTTTTTCATTTGCAGAAACGCCCCATCTTCAGCAGCGTTTTTCTTCACAAAAACGCCAGCAGACTTCAGCCCTTTCCAGCGTTTTTCAGCCCAAACACTAATGCTAGGGAATCTGCAGTTCAGCCTTGAAGAAACGCAGATTTTCAGCCATGACACAGTAGCAGAACCACCCCAAGTTGGTTGTAGATGCTTCCCCCATTTTCAGCCATCAAAACGCAGCCAAAACAGTCATTTTCATCTACCAAGAAGACCATGAAAAACAGCAGATAAAAGATCCCAGATTTCAGCCATCAAGTCGTCATCGTCATCACCGTCGTCGTCATCGGCATAGTCCCATTGCATCAGTCCATTGCATTCGCATTGTACACCTTTGTGCAATCAAAGTAGACCACTCTCGCCGACGTGAGTGGGGCCTTCGCAGGAGGGTTTTACAAACTCTCGGGTGTCGTATCTCTTTTCTCTCCTTCTCTCAGTCTCATTCACTTGCACGCACAATCCACTCACTTTGTTTGTGATCATAGCACTTTCCATAAGACGGAAAGCTCTCTCTTTCCTTAAGAACTAGAAGGAACCTTGAGCAATAAAGATCATCAATCTTGAGAAAATACAACATTCATTCCGCTGCACCTTACATTGGTATTAGAGCTTTGGAAGTGTTCTGCATTACTCAAGGAAAGAACCACAAGAACCACAATAATTTTTTTTGGTTTGTTGAGGTCTCACGAACCCAAGTTTACTTGGGCGTGGCGATTCCTAATTGTGTTTTGTTGAAGAGTGACAGGAATTCCAAGAAAGAAGGGCTTGTCCAGCCTCCCCTTGTGTCTTTTTTCACTCATTGAGAGCGGACCGTGCACTTAGCGGCCGGCCAATCGACGTGAGGTGGGAAAAAGAAACCTTGGTGTGAGCGCAAGGCCACCAAGGGGTGCGCCCGCAGAAGAGGGTAGAACTCCGGTGAAGAGAAGATCCTTCTCAACGCGATTTGCAAGCGAAAGAAAACCTCAAGAACCTCAAGAACCCCAAGAACCCAAGACTCTCAAGACTCAAGAACCTCAAGAACCCAAGATTCTCACGAATCAAGGACCTCAAGAACCTCAAGACCCTCAAGAACCCAAGTTCCTCGCGAGCTTAAGACCCCAAGATCATAGTGCATGGTTGTCACCCAAAGCGGCATGGATACTTCGCATTGAGGTGATGAGCATGAGAGAAGCGACGAAGGATTCTCTCCACCAGGAGATTTTTCCAACCGTACCCCTTCGCTATCTATGCCAGACCCTATGGAGGCAATGGTGAAGCAGATGATGGCCATGATGGATAAACAAGAAGACAAGCGCCTTGCTTTAGAACGCGAGAGCGACGAAAGAAAAGCAAGATTGGCCGCACAACAAGAAGAAAATCGACTTGCTCTCGAACGCGAGCGCGTTGAACGAAAAGAACGCAAAGCCGAAAGAGACGCCGAGCGTGAAGCTCAAAGGGAGCTTCGCAATCAAGAATTTATTGCCAAAGTCCTAGCCTCAAAGACCGAACCACCCAAAGATCGTGGGAGTTCGTCAAGTGGCGCAAGCCACGATGCGGATTCCAACCATTCAGTTACAGAAAAGTTGATTTTCAATAAGTATGACGGTAAGATGGATGCTACAGTTATTCATTCTTGGTTGCATCAATTTAATACTTATTTTGCGACAACTAAGAAGATACGAAATAGCAAAGTATTGACGACAGCTATGTACCTTGCCGGTGATGCCATCAATTGGTACCACGCATGGCAAGAGGCACAGCTAGCCGCGCACCTAGAGGTAGCGGACGATCTCACGCCCCTCTCTTTGAGTTGGGCTGATTTCCAAGACAAGCTCAAGGCGCGGTTTATGCCACCTCAGTACCTTGTACGATTGAAGGACGATTGGCGAGCTCTCAAGCAAAATGGTATGCCGGTTATGTCTTTTTCTAATCGTGTTTTGCAGCTAGGTACCCAACTAGGTACCCACCTAGTATGTCGGATGAAGAACGCAAAGAGGCTTTTCTCTTTGGATTGGACGAGTATATCAAGTACGATGTCGAGGTACTCGATCCAATCGATCTCAACAAGGCGGTAGCAATTGCTCTCGCACAGGAGATGAAGCACAACAAGGGAAATCCTAAGGAGAACAAAACTTCCACAAGTACCTCGCAGACTTCTCAGAACCCGCAGAACGGTAAGAACGGTAAGAACGGTAAGAATGATAACTCTTCTAACCAATCTACCAACAGTATCTCATCAAAGAATTCTTCCAATGAATCTAAGGGTAAGGCTAACAACACAACTGCTAAACCTAAGCTTACTCCAGATGAAAAGGTATCACAAGGAATTGTAGGAGGTTACATCACCTCGGAAGAACAAAGCACTTATTCTAAAGAAGGTCGTTGTTTTCATTGTCACATTAAGGGTCACATAAAAAGAACATGTCCTAAGCTTGAATCGAATGAATCTAAAGAACCCACAACACCCACTACATCTGTCAATGCAATGAATGATAACACGATTGTGTCCAAAGTTTCTCAGGGCCCTCCCATTGATGATTCGCTCATTAAATGTTTTGGTCGTACGTCGGGGCACCGTTTTGTTATATTGTTTGACCCAGGTAGTATGCATGATGTGATCAGTTCCTCTCTTGTTGAGAGAGCCCGCCTCGAAGTTAGCCCGAGATCTCCTATCGAGGTCTCTGGCTTTCGTCCTGGTATGGACGCTCTCATCACCGAGGAATGCCTTGATGTTTTATTTGCAATTAAACAGACTACCTCCACTAGAAGATTTGTTGTTTCTCCTCTCTAAAGATGTGATATGATTTTGGGCATTCGATGGTTTCGTGATAATGACGCTCTCATGGATTTTCTGACTAACACTATAACTCTCAATGCCAAAAGTGATTCTCCTATTGTCATTCATGGAGAGGACATTGCTCATTCTCCATCTCTCATTGCTAATATGCAGGACAAGGTTGAAAGGATTCGGGATAAGGAGATTCTCTCAGTCTCTCTTTCTCCACAGCATGACACACAGGATTTGCATGATTGTGTGAAGCTTGATGATGATTTGATTGACCATGATTTGCATGATGATTTGGATGATAAAGACAAGCATGATGAATTGCATAAACAAGATGTGATTGTTCACAAGGATGATGTGTTAGTTGATGCTTTTTCTAGCGAAGCTAACCTCGTTGTAGATTCGATCAATCACCCAGAATTGATCTTGGCTTTCGAGTCAAGGTCCATAGATCCCCCACAATAAGCTTCGATAGACCCGGAAGAAGCGATCTTGGCTCTCGAGCCTTGGTCCACAGAACCCTCACAGGAAGTATTATGTGTTCGCATGATTGATATGCACGCATTGTTCGAGTGTTTCTGTCACGAGGACGTGGCAATTGCTAACCTTAGTTGTTGGTTTCTTTCCAATGATTTTTGTATAATTTTTGAGACCCTCTTTTTGAAGTTGCAAATTGTCGGACATTGTATGGCCAATGTGAACGGTAGTTTCACCTGCAAACAGGAAGTTGGTCGGCATTGGAACTCGTAAAGTAAAAGGATGTCTAGGCTCAGTTCAAGATCATGTAGGTCCCCTCGTCGCAATTAGCAAGTTGGTGGATACTAGGAAGTGAACTCAATAAAGGCATAAAGTCAAGGTGGAATTACCAACAGAAAGTATCCAACAGTTGGGTCACATTGCACTTTTGGATGCGGTCCCAATGAGGATAGATGGTCAGATGACCAGTGGGAGCCCAACAGAATCATTTCCTAAAAATTAGGGAACTGCTATTTTTGGCCGTGAAACATGTTCGCATCATTACCTTCGGTATGACCAAGGGAATATTTTATTACTCTGCTGTAAAGTCAACTGATGCACCAGTTGAGAGATTTTTAAGCAGGAAGCCCAATGCGGGGAAATTGCATGTATGAGTGCCAAGTGGCACTTTTTGGTCAATTTACCAATTCTGGGAGAACAGAACCCGTAATTGACTTTTTGGAGCAGTTTTGGAGGCTGATAACTTTGATTTTTAGCCATTTCTCTCCATGTTTGAGCTTCCCATGACTTTGCCTAGGTCCGAGGAGCTCATTTTCAGCATTGGAAGGCATTAGATGCATGTTTACAGGGTTGTTTTGCTGCGTTTTCAACGATACGCAGGTTTTGGCAGCCATGGAAATCTTCTCCTTTTTGCATCTATTTGTTCACAGATGCATTACAGGTCAAGGGCAGAAGAGAGGGCGCTCGATTTATGCTGGGGGGATGCTTCATTGAGAGCCTATCATCACATGTTAAGAGCTATGGAGTGCTTCCTTTCCCTCTCATGTACAGTGTGGTGCTAGGAGTGATGCCGTGTACACTACACTGCTCTCTCTCTCCCCTACATGCAGTTATGTGATGCCCCACAAGAGGGCTCCTCATTTGATTGATGTACAGCTGTGTGGGTTCATGCTTTGTGCTGAGGCAAGAGCCTCCTTGAGCAGGAAAAGGGGTAGCTAGTTGCTACTCCAAAGCAGGCACTGATGAGGGTCATAACCTCACCATATAGGTGCAAAATCAGCGCTGTGTATGCGCTGTAATTTTACTGTTTTTCAGCCATACGGACGCCAGAACCTTTGGGAATCGTGCCCCATTAGCAGGGGACAATTAGGGGACTGTTTGGGGCTGAAAACAGGGCAAAAACCAGTAAGTACAACATGCTGAATTTACTGTTTTTGGGCAGGAATCAGAGGGTATACGCCAGTAGAAGCGAGTTCCAGCAGGGGAATTGGTTTCGCGCAAGTTTAGGGGTTGTTATGCTACCGAAATTTGGCCAAAATAGGCTGTATCTTGTGGGATACAGTCAAAGGATTCCCAGGACTCTTCTTTGTACTTTACCCTCCTAAAGAATAAAGAAATACTGAAAGGGGTGCCAATTTTGGGGCCTACAGGTTGTCGGTGCCTGCTCGGAGCATTCTAGCTTCCGAGCCGTGTGTGATTAAGTGTTAATTCCCGTTACAGGTCTCCTTTGCAAAGTGCTCTGTGTGTGTGTCTAAAGTAAAGAATTTCGGGTGAAAGCCAGCGCCTACCGCCCCACGGGCCGGTTTCAAGGTTCCATTGCCGGGATATCAATCACTTTTTCCTCAAAGAGTGAGCTTCGGTTGTTTTGGGTAAAGACACAGAGTACAAGAACGCGGGATTATACTATGGCCGACAAAGGGAAGGGCATTATGGAAGAGGGTTCCTCTTCACAGGACAGACAGGAAATTCTGTATGTACGCCCTGCTAAAAAGCGGTCAAATTAGGGCTGATTTTTTGCTGCGTTTTTAGGGTTTGCAGGTATGAACCAAGATGAGATAGGGAGAGGTCTCACGGTGGTAGATTGGCCACTAGATCTCCTGCGGGAGTGACGTGGGTCTGCCAGGTGACATGCTACTTGCCGATTCTTTGAGGCGATTGCTTGGATTTTATGACGCATTGGTAAATCATCTTGAAATTTGAGCTTGCTTGGTCGTGGGTGGTACGTCAGTGTTGTGGAATTATGCTCGTTTGCAGAGGCAAGAGTCTCTTGCAAAGGTAAAAAGTTAAGGGACAGGTTGCAAGATGCTATGTGGTGAAGTTCAAGAACTATCCTCCTATGGATGCAAAGTGGATGGAAGAGCATGAACTGTCAGAGTCACCAAATGTATTGCAACTTTATCTTGAGGCCTTTGGGTTACAGCCTACATATGTCCCAACCCAACATGTGCAAAGGAGGGGTAATGATAGAGCTAGCACATCACATGTACTCATGATTCAGTGCAATAGCAGTGTACAGTTTGATAAAAGTATGAAGGTCTCATTAAGTCATTTGTACACATGTTTTGACAGTCTTTCTTGCGGATACATGTGATGATAAAAGGGTGCTTACAACACAAGATCATCAGTGGCATGTATTTATGGTATGCAATCGAGGACGTTTGCGATTTCAAGAGGGGGGTATGTCACGAGGACGTGGCAATTGCTAACCTTAGTTGTTGGTTTCTTTCCAATGATTTTTGTATAATTTTTGAGACCCTCTTTTTGAAGTTGCAAATTGTCGGACATTGTATGGCCAATGTGAACGGTAGTTTCACCCGCAGACAGGAAGTTGGTCGGCACTGGAACTCGTAAAGTAAAAGGATGTCTAGGCTCAGTTCAAGATCATGTAGGTCCCCCCGTCGCACTTAGCAAGTTGGTGGATACTAGGAAGTGAACTCAATAAAGGCATAAAGTCAAGGTGGGATCACCAATAGAAAGTATCCAACAGTTGGGCCACATTGCACTTTTGGATGCGGTCCCAATGAGGATAGATGGTCAGATGACCAGTGGGAGCCCAACAGAATCATTTCCTAAAATTTAGGGAACTGCTATTTTGGGCCGTGAAACATGTTCGCGTCATTACCTTCGGTATGACAAGGGGAACATTTTATTACTTTGCTGCAAAGTCAACTGATGCACCAGTTGAGAGATTTTTAAGCAGGAAGCCCAATGCGGGGAAATTGCATGTATGAGTGCCAAGTGGCACGTTTTGGTCAATTTATCAAGTCTGGGAGAACAGAACCCGTAATTGACTTTTTGGAGCAGTTTTGGAGACTGATAACTTTGATTTTCAGCCATTTCTCTCCGTGTTTGAGCTTCCCATGACTTTGCCTAGGTCCAAGGAGCTCATTTTCAGCATTGGAAGGCATTAGATGCGTGTTTACAGGGTTGTTTTGCTGCGTTTTCAGCGATACGCAGGTTTTGGCAGCCATGGAAATCTTCTCCTTTTTGCATCTATTTGTTCACAGATGCATTACAGGTCAAGGGCAGAAGAGAGGGCGCTCGATTTATGTTGGGGGGATGCTTCATTGAGAGCCTGCCATCACAGGTTAAGAGCTATGGAGTGCTTCCTTTCCCTCTCATGTACAATGTGGTGCTAGGAGTGATGCCCTGCACACTACACACTACTCTCTCTCTCCCCTACGTGCAGTTATGTGATGCCCCACAAGAGGGCTCTTCATTTGATTGATGTACAACTGTGTGGGTTCATGCTTTTGTGCTGAGGCAAGAGCCTCCTTGAGCAGGAACAGGGGTAGCTAGCTGCTACTCCAAAGCAGGCACTGGTGAGGGTCATAACCTCACCATATAGGTGCAAAATCAGCGCTGTGTATGCGCTGTAATTTTACTGTTTTTCAGCCATACGGATGCCAGAACCTTTGGGAATTGTGCCCCACTAGCAGGGAACAGTTAGGAGACTGTTTGGGGCTGAAAACAGGGCAAAAACCAATAAATACAGCGTGCTGAATTTACTGTTTTTGGGCAGGAATCAAAGGGTATACGCCAGTAGAAGCGAGTTCCAGCAGGGGAATTGGTTTCGCGCAAGTTTAGGGGTTGTTATGTTGCCGAAATTTGGCCAAAACAGGCGGTATCTTGTGAGATACAGTCAAAGGATTCCCAGGACTCTTCTTTGTACTTTACTCTCCTAAAGAATAAAGAAATACCGAAAGGGGCGCCAATTTTGGGGCCTACAGGTTGTCGGTGCCTGCTCGGAGGCGGCCCAGTCACGGACAGGAGAGCCCACATACAGCAGGGTTCCACCATTGATTTGATGGCTCCACCTCCAGAGACTGATGCTTCGCGTGGTGTAGCGACTAATCTTTCTCTTGGGTGACTGCATGGAAGTTTTTTTTTTCACCATGGTAGTGCAGTGCAGTGCAGTAGTGGTTTATTTTGCAGTCTTACGATCTTCTAGCAGTTTCAGTTGTTTCTCTCATCGAGACGATGAGCGGTCTTGTGGCGGGCAACCTGTAGCAGGCTACAATGTCACTTTCACAGGACACACAGTTAGTACAGTTGGTCTGGTCTCGTTCACACTAGAGGGACTCTCTGGGCTACGCAGTGACACGTGGTAGAGATACGAACGGTGGTCTAGTGGACATCGTGGCCAGGTCACCACCACCACCACCACCACCACTCGGTTTGGAGATAGACTTAGATGGCTTGACATTTATGAGCCGTTGGTAGCTCTTTATGGTTGTACGTATGAGTAGTAGCTGTTGGGTCATCAAGGGTATCTTCTTCATATATGGTCCAGCGTCGTCGTCTAGAGTAGCGAGTCTACACACAGCATGTCTGCACCATCCCTGCACATCTGAGCCTGGACACCCCATTGTATCTGTGAGTTCTCGGCTGGAGCTGAGTGTGTGTAAGGTGGAGCAGAATGAATGTTGTATTTTCTCAAGATTAGTGATCTTTATTGCTCAAGGTTCCTTTTAGTTCTTAGGGAAAGAGAGAGCTTTCCGTCTTATGGAGAGTGCTATGATCACGAACAAGGTGAGTGGATTGTGCGTGCAAGTGAATGAGACTAAGAGAAGGAGAGAAAAGAGATACGACACCCGAGAGTTTGTAAAACCCTCCTCCGAAGGCCCCACTCACGTCGGCGAGAGTGGTCTACTTTGATCGCACAAAGGTGTACAATGCGAATGCAATGGACTGATGCAATGGGACTATGCCGATGACGACGACGACTTGATGGCTGAAATCTGGGATCTTTTATCTGCTGTTTTTCATGGCTTCTTGGTAGCTGAAAATGACTGTTTTGGCTGCGTTTTGATGGCTGAAAATGGGGGAAGCATCTGCAACCAACTTGGGGTGGTTCTGCTACTGTGTCATGGCTGAAAATCTGTGTTTCTTCAAGGCTGAACTGCAGATTCCCTAGCGTTAGTGTTTGGGCTGAAAAACGCTGGAAAGGGCTGAAGTCTGCTGGCGTTTTTGTGAAGAAAAACGCTGCTGAAGATGGGGCGTTTCTGCAAATGAAAAACGCTAGCTGAAAGGCATTGTAGGGCGATCATGCAAGGGAAAGATGCTGGGAACCTGATGCTGTGAAAAACGCCAAGGCTAGGCAAGGATGGCGATGGATCTTGATGGTGGGGGGGGTACTGCTGAGAAGTTGTCTGTTGAGCGGGAAGCTCCTGCTGCCTCTTCTGCGAGAAAGTGCTAACTTGGGTTTGCTTATATATTAACTTAGCAAAATTGCCCTACCTACTTTTGTTGGAAAGTCACTTAAAAATAATAAGTGAAAATACCAATAAATAGGAAACGGTAGGCGAACTATATTCTTACGAACATAATAGTTCGAATTTATTCTAGCAGCATGTAAATGCTACTTGACCTGCTCATGGAGAAACATATACCGCAACCAAAAGTTGCTACTGTAATGGTAAAAGCACATAGCGTACTCAATGATCAACGACCATAAGAAAACCTCTTCTCCGTAGAGAAACTCAAATTCCTTCTACCGAACACATCTCAAATAGAGATTCTCGTGTCGGAATATCTTTGCGCGCAAAAAGGCGCTCAAGAGAGTAAGAAACTCTCATCCAGTTCCTTGGCATAGGTCTGCATCTTCATGTGTTATCCATGTACTCAAAGGTGTACATAACTCTTAAGCTGTGTTAGAGTTTCGGTGAACCTGGGAAATTTCCTTCCCTTCGTAAGATCCTTAGAGCGAAAACTCTCAACCTGACGATCCCTTGGCTCGATCTTAGAGCATAACCCGCTCATCAAATAAACTAGGATTTCAATCCTTGGATTCGTCGAGCACAGGCTGTAGTCGTCACTTGTTCCTTCCCTCGTAAAGAGAGTGTTCATTCACTTGTGCGAAAAGCACTACCGTGTCTTCCCTTACCGGGTAGGGGGTGTTGGTTCATAAGCTTAGTGAAAGCTTTTCTTGGTTGAAAGCTCGGAATGGTTCCTTCCTTTCTGCTGTCCTACCCGCAATAGCAGGTAATTTTTTTGTGAACTACCGGATACGAGATCAATAGTTGACATTCCGTATGGTTGAGCAAACCAATTCATCTCAGAAAACAATGTTTCAAATTGATCCTACTCTCATAAATACTCGAGAGTGATTGTCCTTGTTAGACACATGCATATCTGGTGCATAAAAGCAATACGCATTTCTTTGATCAAAGACCTGCCCTCTCACTTAAAGTTTGAGGGTCAAAAACTAAGGAGTTAGATTGGATTCCCTTACTCCAAACTTTCTCCGGATAGCAATGTATCCTTCGAGGAGAGGTAACAAAAATTCGTTGTTTCTATGTTCAATGGTTCTCGTCCCACTGCGGGGATTGTATTCTATGTACATCAAGGTGTACACTTTCAGCTTTTATTGCTGACTCCACCATCTGCTGCAAAGTATCTTGCAGATGGGTTTACAAAATTCGGGCAAAAGTCCTTCGTTAAATTTGTTCATCTTTCCTTCCTCAGAGAGGATCAAGAATGGAGCTACCTTGGCAAGAGTGAATCACTACTTGCTTTGACTCGCTCGTTTTCCTATTGGGCAAACCAATCCCAATCTTCTTGAATGCCTTCCTCAAAGCGTAGAGGAAAAAAACAATTTGTCCAAAAATTCAGCCTTGAATTGAATCCAAGTCTTGTTGTAAGTTCCTTGCAAAGCTTTGGTATACCACCAAGTACTTGCAATCCCTCTTGAGGTGTTTGGTCACATGCCTCACCTTCGACGCTTTTCAAAAATTGTCGCTTGCAAAAGCAACTTCAAACTGTCGAATGAAAGCGTTAGCTGTTGGGACATCTTCCCATCCGTCAAAAGTATCAAACTTGACCGAAGTGTTCTGAGGTCTAAAGACCACCTTCATATCCTTCCCGGAATGATGGGATTTCTTGGCTATGGTTATGGATTGATGTTCATGGATATTTTCTGGATTCTGAAGGATCTCGAGCATTCCGCTCCTTGGATTCTCTAGGTTCTTGAGCATCATGCTCTTGTTGCCTTCTCAGAGAATCCCAAGTCTTGTGTCGACTTCTTGCAGAGAGAAAAAAAATTCCAACTCTGCTAGCTTCTTCCTGCAGGACTTCGGTTTCCGCTTGCTTACTTCTCTCTTGGCTTGTCATGGCTTCTTCCCGTATCTTCCCAGAGTCGTCCTCCTTTATAGAGAAAGAGAGGAGACCATGCTCTGATACCACTGTCACAAACGGGAGCGCATAACAATATAAAATACATTTGGATAAATAGGATTTATCACTTATTGCTGAAGCCAGAGGATATAGAGAGAAATAGAGAGAGAGAAGATCGACACAGTACTGGGGACCAGAAGATGGGCTGGTCCCCCCCCTTAAAGAGAATCCTTTATTAGGGAGAATCTTTTTACAAGCACAAGAACCGGAGAAAACCCCTCCGTTCTAATTCTCTGACTCGATGGTCGTTCCTTCTCGTAAGGGAAATTCGAGAGACGAGCTCTCAATCCTTTTTCTGTCTGTACTCGGAGTCGAGACTCCACAGACAATTTCCGAATTCCATTCCATGAATTCCCATGCGTAGGCCGAAGCCTTCTCGCTTCTCCTTCGCGATGAAGTACCTGCAAACACGCACGCAAACACATAACAACAATTCGTATGGCGAATCCACAATAGATATCTGTCGCTCTTGCGCGGGAAAAGCGACTTCCGTGCTTCGTAGTCTCGCGATCTCTTGCGTTATCTGGCGGCAGAGTCTTCTCTTGTTGACGTTGGTAACCCCCTTTCACTGAGGGCATGTGGTGCCTTTATAGCTCCTTGACCATGGCACGAAAAGCTGCTCGCGTAGAGATCGCGGCCTTTTTTTTTTGGTTTTTTTTTTGTGTGCTGCTCTTCCCGAAATAGGGAGAGAGAATTCGCTGGCTGGTTTTGTTGCTTTATTTTCTAAGTGGCTGTCCACTTATTAAGTGGGCGGCCGGCATATTTTAAAATTGGTATGAACCTGCCCAAAAACTCAATAAAACCTTATAAGTTTAAAACAATGCTTTTCACAACACTTCCCAGGCGTCCCTGGATGCAACCACATGCACGAATGCAATGCAAACATAGATTCCTCGCGGGAAAGTGTTTGCTCTTCCTGGAAAACTCGTTCAAATTTTCCGCTTTTTAAGAAAAGCTTCTCAGAACCCATCTTTATTCTTGTGCTTGCGTCTTTACGCGTATTCCTCTTTTCCTGTTGGGATTTCCTCTCGACTATCCATATCCCCTTTCCGATGCACCCGTCACCCACCTTGTGACTCATCAGGAATACCCATCACCTAGTCCTTTCCCACCGAACTTACGGTACAATCCCCTTCACGATGCTCTATGTCACCCATCCTATGACGCATCAGAGATGTCCGTTCCTGGATGGTCGGATACTTCTTCCCGATGCTCCTTGTCACCCATCTGATGTGACGCATCAGTAGTACCCATTCCTGGTGGCCTTACAGATATTCCCGTTCTCAGTGCTCCCGTCATTACTTTCAATGACGCACTACGAATACTCTGTACTCGGATGTCTCCAGTGAGAAAAATCCTCTCACTTTAAATTCCAATAACTCATTTTCCTTGGTGTTCCAAGCGAGAAAACCCTCTCACTTATAAATCCAATAATTCATTTAAATTTAATTTTATGTCAGATAAAGCCAACTTAGCAACACAGATTGAACAGACTTTTAGTACTTCAATAACAAACTGAACTGAAAGAGAGAGACGACACGCGACACAAAGTGGGGGAATTCCACCTCAGAGAGTATTGCATAGTAACAGGGGATGCCCTGCCCTTTTTCGGGCTTCCCGTCCCCACTTGCCGTCCCGTACTCTTTTTTACACTAAAAATCCATTTGAGCCCCGTCCCCGTCCCCCATTCCCCGTATCGGAATGCGTCCCTTGTGACCATACAAGCCGATACTCCAGACTCTGCACCTTCTCTAGGAAGCATGCGAGAGAATGAGCCCTAACCTCATATTTAAAGACCCTTAGACTACAAAGCAATTTACAGTAAAAAACCTTCAAACTTAAAAGCATTTGGTCCAAAAGCAAAGCCAAAGAGCTGCCAGCGTAAATCATGGTCTGTACAGCCTACCACGTCATCATGTCAGCGCAATTTTGGAATTCTGCCACGTCATTAGTTTTCGTGTGTGTGTGCAGGTCCTGCTTTGTTTTAATCCTTTATGTCACTTGGGGCCCCATCGGACGGGGTCCCCATAAGTTGGTAGGACTTCTTTTGTTACTTGTTCTTCTTAGGGTTTAGGCCCCTCGGCCAACATCTGTAAGTTGGCTCGATTCTTCAGGGCTTTGACACGTCAGCAGTTTGTTACAAGGCCCACAGAAGAAGTCACAGGAGAAGGATGACAAGTCAGACCATAAAGGGAAGAAGCCAAAGCCGAGTGCAGGACTTGTCCTAGATTTGGTTGGAAATCAGCCAAATATAGATGCCACGGAACTATGCAAAGCTTGGAGCAAAGTTAGAGACCAGACAATGCTGGTTTTCTTTGATCTAGGAGCCTGTGCAAATTTCATAGCACCAGAATTGGCATCAAAATTGGGCATTCGTGCTGAGGAGATGGGTATGACAGGGGAAGTAGGTTTGGCATGCCCAGGTCATTCAGAGCCTGCTACTCCCATTTTAGGGAAGCTTCGTCTGCACATTCAGAGCTATGTGGATGCAAAAGAATTTCATATTATGCCACTTGAGGGCCGTGATGTGTTACTTGGTATTCCATGGTGTTACAGGTTGCATGCTATGGTGGATACTTACAACAAAAAGATTACTCTTGTACATAGAGGAAAGACTCATGTCCTTGATGTAAAGCTTAAAGGTGAGTCTGTTCCAGTTGTTTCTGCTTCTGCTATTTCATCTGTAATAAAGAATCATCTTTCTGCGTACTTGATCTTTGCAAAAGAAGTACCTTAAGTTGTAGCTAATTTGTCTACCTTAGATAAAGTCAAATCAACTTTTTTGAGTGGTTTCAGTGATTGCTTTTCGGACTCTTTGCCGGGGTAGTTACCTCCTGAGAGACCCGAGGATCATACCATAGATCTTGTGCCAGGTTCTAGTCGACCGAATAGACCACCATACAGGGTGAGTGCAGCCCAACAGAAAGAGATTATGAGTCAGGTCAACGAGCTTTTAGAGAAGGGGCTGATTCAGCCTAGTTCATCTCCTTTTTGTTCGCCTATACTCTTAGTGCAGAAGAAGGATGGTTCACGGCGCATGTGCATTGACTATCGCACCTTGAATAAGAATACCATCAAGAACAGGTTCCCCATATCAAGGATAGATGACATTCTTGATCGGCTTGAGGGAGTGTCATTGTTTACAAGAATAGACCTAAAGAGTGGTTACCATCAGATACGCATTAGGCCAAAAGATGTCCATCAGACTGAGTTCAGGACAACATTTGGTCTTTATGAGTTTCTTGTCATGCCATTTGGTCTCACAAATGCTCCTGCCACGTTTAATAGAATGATGGACAGAATTTTTAGACCACATAGAAACTTCGTGGGTACCTTCTTTGATGACACGATTGTCTACTCAAAGTCTGAAGAGGAGCATAGGAAGAGGTTACGTAAGAAGAGGCTACTCATTAATGCTAAGAAAAGTGAGCTCTTTTTGAAAGAGATTCACTTCCTTGGGCACATTGTTTCAAAGGATGGGGTACGCATGGATCCCGCCAAAGTGGAAGCAATTAGGTCGGCCAGATTTGAAGTCCGTACATGACATTCGAAGCTTTCTAGGCTTATGTTCCTACTACAGGAGGTTCATCTTAAATTTTGCTGAGATTGCTTCTTCACTCCATGCATAGCAAGGAAAAGCAGTTACTTTCAAGTGGACAGACAAGGAAATTCTAGCCTTCAAACACTCAAAAGAGAAGCTGACTTCAGATCCTGTAATCAATTTGCCAGATTTTTCGAAACCTTTTGTGGTTTAGTGTGATGCGTATGGCCATAGTCTGGGCGCACTTCTAATGCAGAATGGCCGAGTAGTCACATATGAAAGCAGAATTCTTTTGAAGACTGAAAGGAACTTACAAGTCTATGAGAAAGAATTGCTGCCAGTAATTCATGCTCTCACTAGTTGGAAACACTATTTGCTAGGGACTGATTTTGTTGTCCAAACGGATCATCAAACCTTGCGATATTTTCTCACACAGACGAAGTTGTCTGAGAAGCACAGGCGATGGGTAAACATCTTGTCAATGTTCCATTTTCAGATTGTGCATGTGCAAGGGAAAAAGAACGTGGTGGCTAATGCGTTGTCACGAGAGCCCCAAATTTCAGCAGTGTCAATTCTGTACCATTGTGAACTAGACGAAATGAAGAGAATATGCTGAAGATTCAGATTTTGCAAGGATCTATGACCAGCTTGTTGATGGGCAACATCACGAGCACTATATGCTTAAGAATGACTTCCTCATGATGCATGGAAAGTTATGCGTTACTAAACAGACGGCCAAAGATTTTGATGAAAGTCATGCTCCACCTTATGCTGGGCATCGTGGAATTGATGCGACAGTGAAAGGGGTTGAGGCATTTTTCTACTGCCAGCTTTACGTCAAGATGTTGACACATATGTAAAATCATGCTTAGTTTGCCAAAAAGTCAAATTTGACAAGCTAAAGCAACCGGGATTGTTGCAGCCATTGTCGATCCCTGATAGGCCATGGGAAAGCATAGCAATAGACTTTATCTTTGATCTTCCAAGGACGCAAACAGGCAATGATGGGATTTGGACTATCATTTGTAGGTTCAGTAAGCAGGCCCATTTCATTCCTTTGAGGAAGAAGATAAAGCCAGAACACATGGTGAAGATATTCATGAGCAATGTCTTTAAATATCACGGGATGCCTCAGTCAATTGTCAGTGACAGGGATCCACGTATGACGAGTCTTTTCTGGAAGGCATTGTTTGAGAATATGGGCACTACGCTACAGTTCTCTTCTTCGTTTCATCCGCAAACTGATGGACAGTCAGAAGAGGCAAATTCTACTGTCTTGGATCTGCTCAAATGTTATGTGTCAGAGCACAAGGCAACTTGGGAATGTACCATCTCCCATTGGTTGAATATGCTTACAATAACACTGTGCATACGTCAATAGGTAAAGCACCATTTGAGATAGTGGAAGGAGGGAAGAAAGTCCTTCCCATTTTGTAGACTAAGGACAAGATAATTGAGGCAGACAAGTATGTGCAAGATATGGATGAAACATATAGGAAGATAAAGATTGCTCTTGAGAAGACTCATGCTAAGCAAAAGAAAGCTGCTGATTGTCACCGTCGTGAACTTGTATTTTCACTTGGTGATTGGGTGCTTTTGCGCTTTGAAAAGGCCAGGTTAAGGAAAAGGAAAGGCAAGGAACGTTTGTTTCCTAAGCTCATTATGCGATATTATGGTCCTTTTCAGATTTCGGAAAAGATCAGCGATGTAGCTTACAGGTTGAAGCTACCAGAAGGCTGGAAAATACATAATGCTTTTCATGTCAGCCTTCTAAGACGCTTTGTTGGTGATGTGCCATAGAATATGCTTGATGAGGAACAACCCAAAGTGGAAGAATTGGATGAGATCCTTGTTCCTGAACAAATATTGGCACATAAAGAAAGAAAGGTTAGAGGAAAGGTTGCAAGATGCTACTTGGTGCTTTTGCGCTTTGAAAAGGCCAGGTTAAGGAAAAGGAAAGGCAAGGAACCTTTGTTTCCTAAGCTCAGTATGCGATATTATGGTCCTTTTCAGATTTCGGAAAAGATCAGCGATGTAGCTTACAAGTTGAAGCTACCAGAAGGCTGGAAAATACATAATGCTTTTCATGTCAGCCTTCTAAGACCCTTTGTTGGTGATGTGCCAGAGAATATGCTTGATGAGGAACAACCCAAAGTGGTAGAATTGGATGAGATCCTTGTTCCTGAACAAATATTGGCACATAAAGAAAGAAAGATTAGAGGAAAGGTTGCAAGACGCTACTTGGTGAAGTTCAAGAACTATCCATTGGTGGATGCCAAATGGATGGAAGAGTCTGAATTGGGTGATTCACCTCAACTATTGCAATTGTATCTTGAAGCCTTTCAGATGGAACGCACAGTGACTTGATGTAGCCTTTTTGGAGGAAGGCAAGAGCATGGTTCATAATGCTCAACAGAGTAGTTAAAACAATTGTATCTACTCTTTCCATATAGAATTTAGCTAGAGAAGTTTGTGCTCGAGCGTACACTAGAAGACTTCTATGCTTGATATATGTGTTGTAGCCAGGTTGGTGGGATTGTTTAATAGTCCAACGCTACATTTCCGGAAGCATGTATATCTTGGATTTCCATCATAGAATATATGTGATATCAGGAGATATTCGCATGTATTATTGGCATGCAAGCGAGGTCGCTTGCAGTATTTCATGGGTGGGGTGTGACACCAGGAGGTGCATTTTTCCTGTTGCCTTTCGTAAATAAGTACTAGATATTTTTATTTATTTTTATTTCTACTTGTTTTCCACGGAACCCTTGAAAAGGTGCAAGTGGACATTGCATGTCCAGTGTGAAACGGCTGTGGCCGAATAGGTTTCTCACATCGAGAGTCTGGGTCGGTCAGTCTGGGACTGGTCGGGCCAGTTAGCACTGAATTCTGATGAGTATGGAAGCCTATTTGCGCCAAGTGAAGTTTGGGCCACTCGGAAAGTCACAACTTTATAAGTCAGTGGGAACTAGAGAATTAACTCAAAGGGGCAAACTGGACACTTGGCAGGAGGAGAGCTGCCTGCAAGACACCTCAGCAAGAGGAGGCGCCCAAGAGAGAGAGAGAGGGGGCTGATTTTTTACTCATAAGTGACCTACAGTGTGTCTGTGAGTAGTGGGTGTAGGTCTACAGCTTTAATAGAAAGCTTGCCTTTTCCTCTCTCTCATGTAGCACGATGATTTGCTCTCGTGCATCTCTCTCTCCCCTTTAGTACATTTGGTAATGCCCCATTGGTTGGGCTACTCAGATGAACATGTACAGTTTTGGGGGTTTATGCGCGTTTGCCAAGACAAGAGCCTTCTGAACAGAAGCCGGATTGGCTAATTGCTAATCCCCCACATGTACGCACAGTTCCATCGCGAAAAATTGCGAGTTTAGAGAGTTTTCTCGCGTGAAAACTCGTCCAATTCACAGGGGAACCGTCCCATTGTGTGTGGGAGCCCTTGGAACACGCGTAGGTGTGTTCGCTTCGCTAAAAGCGATCCGAAACAGGGAATTACAGCCTGCTGTGTTTTTCTGCAGGTTTAGGGTTTCGCACCTAAACTGCAAAGGAACACTACGGGAGTTACGTGAGAGCCTTGGGATGCGTGTACAGCTATTGGGCACCTGGCAGTGAAAAACAGAGAATTACAGCCCGCTGAATTTCTGTGACAGCTCACCAGAAAGCTTCCAGGTAGCGAGGGAATCCGCCCTAGACAGGTTCTTTTGACCTACAGGGGTTTTTGCACCGTTATGTTGCCGAAATCAGGTCTAAAACGTGCGTTTTTCATCGCCAGGTTTGGACAGCTTTGTGAAAGCTTGTGCTAGGTGGTCGGATCGTCTACCTTAAATTAATAAAGAAATACCGAAAGGGGCGCCAGTCTTTGCTGGATGCAACTGTGTTCTCTTTCCTTCTCAGTGCTCTGTGTAGAGTTAACATGTAATTGAAATAGTACCGCCCTCTACGTTGTACATGCAGGTTATTATAGGACACAGTAGAATCTCTAGTATCACTGCCAGTATCTGAAAGCCAGCAGCTTCGAGTGAAGCAACCTGTTCGACGTCCCTCGCATACTCCCGCCACTTGTTCGATGGTATGTTCAGGCGCTTCAGATCACACTATGCATGTCACAGCTGTGGCTTCTACAGTGTGTGTCCCTCTCTCTACTGCGGCTATTTTCACTCCTACCATAGCGACTAGCTCCCAAGACCCGGTTGGAGTTGCTTCTTCTCCTATGCCTAGTCCTGCTGTGCAGCCACTCCACCCGTCTCTACTCCACCAGAGAGGCATGCTCCCAATCCACCAGAGCAGTGCCACCACCGGCAGTGCCACTAGTATTTTGACACAACTTTCTCAGGGGCAACTTTACAGAAGCTTCCAAAATCAGGAAAGCTGCCTCTTTCCAAAGGGGAATGCACAACACTGGCGGCCAACGTTATTGGGTACTGGGTTGGGATTCAAACACTGTTTCCCTATGGGTAACGCCTGCTTATGAAGCATAGATTCTTACAGATTGGACCATCAGAGTTGGCATTACGGTTGGGAGTAAAGCTCGTAGAGATGGGGCCACATTTAGATGTTCTAGTGGCATCAAGAGGGGGAAGAGAAAAATCAAGCTAGACTTGACTTCAAGAAGGGAAATCCCTAAGTCAAACAAATTAGTGGTGGTACAAGCTATCAATATGAGCGTTGAGGTGTAGGAGAATGAGGAAGGGGATTACCTGATAGCGTGTTAAAGGTCTTTTGAAAAAGGGCTTGATCCAACAGAGTTCATCTTGTTTTTGGTCACTAGTGCTACTTGTGCAAAAATAGGATGGATCTTGGAGAATACGCATTGAAGATACGGTTGGGAGTAAAGATTGTAGAGTTGGGGCCACAATTAGATGCAGTGCTAGTGGCATCAAGAGGGGTAAGAGAAAAATCAAGCTAGACTTGACTTCAAGAAAAGAAATTCTCAAGTCATATAGATGAGTGGTGGGGTACAGGAGAATGAGGAAGAAGATTCCTTAAGAGCGAGTCAATGATCTTTTGCAGCGAATGAAATCGCCATCAAGAACAGGTTTCCAATACCCAGGCTCGGTGATATACTTGACAAATTATGGTGTACTACTTGCTACATTAGGATCATTTGAAGAGTAAATACCATCAAATCAAGATAGCTCCTACGGCGTCCGTTGGATTGTAAAATTTTTGGTGTTGCCATTGGGCTAATCAATGCTCCCGCAATGTTCAACAAGATGATGGACATGATTGTTCAAGGCACATTATTTGATGACGTCATTGTTTTCTCCAAGTCCCAAGTAGAGCTTCGAGAGCCTCTAGCATGTGTGTTGAGAGCACAAAGGGAACATAGATCGGTGATCAACAAGAAGAAGAGAGCTCTTTATGTGAGAGATACACTTGTTGAGGCATATTGCTTTGCCCGAGGGTGTTGTTACGGATCGGACCAAGGTTGAGGTGATTTGCAATCGGCCACCTTTGTGGAATATGCATGAAGAGAGGAGTTGCAAAGATTTATGAGAGAGAATCCAGCAATGATTCAATCATTGAATAAGTGTAAGCATTACTTACTTGGTGCTGACTTTATAATGCATACTGATCATTAGAGTCTGAAATATTTCTTGTTCGAACCAAAGTTGTCAGTGAAACAGATGAGATGGGCAAGCATTCTATCCCTGTTTCAGTTCTAGATTGTATATCTAAAGGACAAGAAGAATGTCACCAGAGATGCCTTATCTTGAGAGGTATAGAAATCTGCAGTCATAGCAATATTTCATTGCGACTTCGATGACGTGAGGGAAGAGTAGCCTTCAAATCCTTATTGTTTGTGATTTTAGCATTTTGAGGCAACGCCTGCCAGCCGCATAATAATTCACAGCACTAGTGAGGGGGTAAAATTTAAAATTCACTTTACTGAATTGGGCAACCGAAGACTCAGGGTGGGCATGATGCCATTTGGACTATTGTGGATAGGTTTTGTAGCAGGCTCAATTTGTACGAGTGAAGAAGACCGTAAAGGCTGATCATTTGGCTGTATTGTTCGTTGCACTGATCTTTCGGATTCATGGGATGCCCAAGTCTATTGTGTTTGATAGAGACCCGAGGTTTACGAGCTTGTTTCGGTGAGTAGTGTGCGAGAATTTGGGTATGACACTTGAGTTGTCTTCATCATTCCATCCACAAAACGGTGGGTAGTCAGAGATTACCAACTCAGTGGTATTAGACTTCTTACAAGAGCGCACATCGATTCAAAGTTGTCCTGTGCATTGCGTGCTACACAAGACGGGAGGCACTCCACTCCCTTGTAACAAACCAACGCAGATTGAGAGTAGTGTCAACCATTTTGTCTTTGACATTATGGGGTTACTGAGGTGACGATACTCTATTTGGTGCCTCCTGCATGATATGTATATATCATAATTACCAAGGAACGCCCATTTAGGAGGGGGAATGCCGGAACGGCGTTCCAGGATCCAGTCAAGCCAAGGAATGTTTCGGAATGGCTGGCCGTTCGAGACAAGCAGTTGATACCGGAACGGCCAAATTTTTAGATTTTGTTCTTGTGAACCAAATTTTCAGGTTTTGGTTTTCTATCTTGTGAGCCTCTGGCTTATAAAATGTCCCTCCCCCCACCCCTTGCCTTCACAATGCACACAAGGCTCAAGCTTTCAAGGGCCAAGCCTCAAGCTCTATCCTCTCGAGTCTCAACTCTCAAGCTCTCAAGTCTACATACTACAAGCTCTCTCCCTATCTCTCTCGAGCTCTCCGTCTGTCTCCCTCTCCCTCTCCCCCTCTCTCCCCCTCTCTCCCCCTCAAGCTCTCAAGTCTACACAGCACACGTCATGCCACGTTTGCCATAGTAATGTTGAATGGACTTCAAATCAAGGTTTTTGTGAGTATTAGAGTCAAAGGAGTCAAGGACTCTAATACTACTTGTTTTCAATCACACAAAGCTAAAAATTGCATTATTTGGGTGTTTTTTATGCCTCCTGTTCCGCGCCGTTCCCGTTCCGGACCCCTCTCCGTTCCCCCGTTCTGCAGGGAGGCCCGTCGCCCATATGCAGCTATGGAGGGATCTGAGAGTCGTCGAGAGTGCCATCGCAGATCAAGATGCTACGATTTTTGCATTACAACAAGCATTGAAGATTAAGTCAAAGATCATTGACGACATAAGAGCACAGCTACAAGGATTTCAAGAGATGCTTTTGTATGGTAATAGGTCTACACACGTTCCTGTGGGATACGGATGGACTCTATGAGGGACACAGGTCCAGACTCCTGCAGGGTATGCAGGAGCATCAGCAAGTCCCTCTCAGCAGTTCTTGGGATCGTACACACAACCCTCATTCCAGTACTATACTTCGCAGGATCTCTAGGTCAAGTACCACAGGTGCAGAGCGTTCCTTGCTGTGACGGTGTTGCTGGTGCACACTGCCATGGTTGTGTCACTAGGCGTCCTGAGTACACTTTAGCGCAGGTGCTTCCATCCGCTGTGCCGCAGGTGGCTGCTCCAACCACAGGGAGCCAGTTTGTTCAGATCATAGTCCAGCAGCCGCAGCGTTACACAATCGATTTGATGGCTCCCTCGGACGTCGAGACTTCTGGTGCAGCAGTGGCGACGACACTTTCTCTTGGGTGACAGGACCGCACTGCTTGCTACTCCTTTCATTATACATATGGTTACTTTTTGCCATTTTTCAGTGTTTTGCTCATTGAGACGGTGACCAGACTTGTGGCGGGTAACCTGTAGCAGAGCTACAGTGTCACTTCACAGGACAGACAGTTGGACAGTTGGTTACAGATGGTTTGGTTCACATTGGACGGATCCTCTGGGTTGGGGAGTGACGTGGCAGGGTACCGACGGTGGTCTAGTGGACATCGTGGTCAGGTCACCACCACCACTCAGTTTGGAGATAGACTTAGCTGACTGGACATTTATGAGCCGTTGGTGGCTCTTTATGATTGTACATATGAGTAGTCATTTTGGGTCATTAGCATCATCATCTTCATATTTGGTCGAATGTAGTCGTTTAAAGTGAGTCTAGTCAGAGAGCACTTATTCACCATCCCTGCACATCTGAGCCTCGACACCCCATTGTACCTGAGAGTCCTGGGCTGGAGCTGAGTGTGCTGCCACGCCAGAGTCTGTATCAGTTCTTTGAGATAGTCGAGTCATTTGTTGTGGTCTACTGTTGCCGTTGTGTCTCTTTGAGTTCAGTTGTTGTCTATTGTTTCCTGTTTTCAGTCTGTTTTGAGTGAGATTGTCACACACATTGCACTGAGGAGCACCCGCTGTAGAGAGCACGACACACTATCTGCCCATTTTAATAAGCTTTCGGTTTGGAAGCGATAGCGCCCTTCGAATTCAACTTAGGATCTCCACGAGTGGGTGGTGTGCATGCCAATGGAGATTTGGGATCAGCATCTGTCTCTTGTCTTGACCTTCTGGATGAAAGCCGAAGTTTGGTTTCTCTGGCTCTGGAAGCAGAGCAGCTTCGTCGCAATGCGTGGCATGATCGCCATCTCCCAAAGCCGAAAATAACGCAGGGTTCCCTGGTGCTACTCTATCAAGCTAAGTATCTGAAGAAAGCTAAGAAGCTGGTCCCAACCTGGCAAGGGCCATTCGTGGTGGAAAAGATTTTACCATAGGGGGTTGTCCAGTTAGTCACTCTGGAAGGTGTGCCCCTGCCACTAGTAAATGGATCCAGGGTGAAAAGCTATCACCAATCCTCTAACTCAGTTTAAGGTATTGTCAGCTATGTTATCTTCAGTACAACCTTCTGTCTTCTGTCTGGAACCTCAATCAGATTTCAAGCTTTCAGATGTATCTCTCTTGCTCTGTGTCCACCAACCCACCAACCGTTCTTACATCTCTAATCTTCTTTTCAAGTGTATCACTTTTGATGTAATTGCATTTTCAGCTATTCCTGAGTTTAACTTCACCTTTTCATCTCCAATTTTATGGAATTTATAATTCTCCCGTCCCACTTTTCTTCCTCTCTTTCATAGTCACTACACTCATCACTTTTTTCATTTCGTCGTTTTCTACTCTCTTGTCTCCAATCTGCATGCACTATGATTATATTGTTACGCTCCAGATCCTCTTCCCCATCCGAATCTCCCTCCCTCCTTCGTACATTCACTCTAGTTAAATATTCTGGAAATCAATTTACCTTGTTCCTTAGCAGTTAGCATCTCTCTCCCTCAATGTGGTAGATTAGGTCAGGTCTTGAGTTTAACTATCGTTGCATAGATCTCTGAGGTTTCTTGGATTGCTTCAAGGCAATTAAAACTCTCTTTTATTCTGCTTTTGCTTTTGGTGCTTCATGGCATTAATTCTCTTTTCTTCGGCTGCTTTTGCTTTTGAACATTAGAACTAAATTTCTCTCTACTCCCCTGGCTTTAATATGTTTCAACCTCCTCGCCCCTACCCAATCCCACCCCCTCACCTCTCACCCCTACCCTGTCTCTCCCTCACCCCTACCCAATCCCACCCCCTCGCCTCTACCCTCTCACCCTCGCCCATATCCACCCCCTTGCCCCTACCCTCTCTCCCCCTCATCCATACCCACCCCCTCGCCCCTACCTTCTCTCCCTCGCCCATACCCACCCCCTCGCCCCTACCCTATCTCTCTCGCCCCTACCCATCCCCTCGCCCCTACCCTATCTCTATCGCCCCCTACCCTCTCTGTCCCTCGCCCCTACCCTCTTTGTCCCTCGCCCTACCCATCCCCTCGCCCATACCCTATCTCTCTGGCCCCTACCCGCTCTCTCCGTCACTCCTACCCAATCCCCCCACCTCTCGTCCCTATCCACCCCCTCACCCCTCGCCCCTACCCTCAACCTCACCCCTCGCCACTGTGTCCTCTACTAGCGCCCCTACACTTACCTCACCCCTCGCCTTGTGTCTCTTGTTGGCTCGCCAGTACCCATTGCCTCGCTCCTACCACTCGGTGTTTCGCCCCTACTGCGATCGCCCCAAGCTAACACCACTCGACCCTACCCTAAAAAAAAAAAAACTGCCCTTTCGAATCTACCGCTCTCTACCTCAACCTCGTATATTAGTCTTGCTGGTGTCGTGTCTCGTGTCTGATACACTCTTCCAACTGCACTTTCTCTACTCACTATGGCAGGAGGTAGCAAGAGACAGCAGAAGGTGGTAGCAAGCAAAAAGAATTGGTGAGAAAAAAGAAAGATCTGCCTGTAGAATCAGAGAGTGAGGAGATGTCAGCAAGCAGTAGCCATGGCTTAGATGACATAACTTCCAGCGACCCCAGCGATGAAAGCTACAAAGCAGACTCGCCGTCTGATTCAGAAGCACACTCTGAGTCAGATGCTTCGAGTGATCAAGAGGACCATACAAAATTAGCTCAAAAGAAAGGTAAACAGCCAATCATGAGTCATATAATCAAGAGGCCTGCAACATCCAAAAATCGCACCGCGTTCTCTTTGGACTTTTATTTACAACCGCCTCGACCATCTCTGAGCGAGGTCTTTACCAATGCTTAGCTGCAGACTCTGGGTCTCACAACATTGGCCGATGCCGATTTACCTACCAATGTTCCTGCGGAGATGATACATACACTGTTAAAAGACTTTCCAAAGGTAAGGGGCCACAAGTTGACAGCTACAAGGCTTGGCCATGCCATGGGTATGACTAGCTTTCCATCTGTGAAGCCGGCTACATGCACTTTTTCTAAGCTGTCCAAGGATGCAACAATTCAAGCATGTCAAGAACTGCTAAGTTCGGATCACTCAAACTATGAAAGGAACAAACGGATTCTGGCAATCTTCATGTATTACTTTCTCGCTAGAGAAGCCAAAGAAGATAAAGAAAAAGGTGATCTTCCCACTATCTTCTCCCAATGCGACGGCCTCTACTGTTTGATCCAGAGCATACCCTGTGGATTCCACTAGATTCTTTTTACCTCTTTATAGTCTAGGGCTAAACGATTTTGCGCCCAAGTGCAATCTGTGCAGTTAAGCTTCAAATGTTTTGCAGCACCTCTCTTGGCATGGGTCATAAATATATATGTTAGCCTCGATGAAGTGGATGAGGATCCACAGGGAACCTCGAAAGGGAAAAGAAAATCTGTAAGTATTCAGGCTGACCCTACAGTTACCAAGAAAAAGAAGCTCAAAGAAAAAGTGGCGAAGGATAATGCAGTCTTTACCCTCCTTGCCAGTTTCAAAGAGCCAGCAGACTAGGGTGACGCATCTTCTGAGTCACACTCCATCTACTCCTACCCCTCGTTCTACTGTGCCAGCGCCAGTGTCTACTTCCACTCCTTAGGACAAGATGGCGGCTTCGCCCTTACATGATCCTATCCTTTCTTCTCCCATCTTCACTCATACTCAAGTCAACATATCTCACTCTCCATCTACAACAACCATCTCAGAGGTACCTACTACACCCGTTGTACTGACTCCTTGCTCGCCGGCTGTGCCACTTACGCATCCTCCAACATCCCATGCATTTGAGGGATCTTCAAGGATGCCCGACTCTACTTCTCTGTTTCAGCCTTCTGAGAATTTACTTCAGGACTCAAGGGCTGCTATTGCCACCATAGAACTAGGTACAGAGCAGCTAGGTGCCACTCTATAGTGGGTGCTCCTCAGTGCAATGTGCGTGACAATCTCACTCAAAACAGACTGAAAACAGGAAACAATAGACAACAATTGAACTCACAGAGACACAACAGGAGACTAAGGCTATGGTATGGTGCAACTCGTTTCGCTCTCCAGGACATTCTCCACAGGACTGTCCCTTCGGGCTTATTGCCACTTCTGCGAGAAATCTGGGCATGAAGACAAGGATTGCTATTATGTCAAGGGATTACGGCAGATACAACAAAGTCTAGGTCCTTCTCTCCAACAAGGGCTAGCACCTGCATCAAACATGGTGTCACCATATAGCCATCAGAACCCGATGCCACCTCTGTTGACAACACCTCCTATGCAAGGTATGCACAACAACTTTACATCCCCCAGCTTTTATCATGCTAGTACTCCTTCAGTTCCCCAAAGCTTCTACACGTCAGCATCCGGTCCCATGCAACAAGGGCCGAGACCACCTCGCCCCTCAAATAGGCCAATTTTGTGCTACGGGTGACAAACCAGCAGGTAGTGTCAAGAGCCAACCTACCTCGCTTCTATCAGATATTGATGGTGCTTTCATGGAAGCAGTAGAGGACTTGTAGAAGCTTAAGATACCAGAGCAAGATCTAATCAAAGGAGACAAGCCCACAGCAGAGTCTATCTTGAAAAGCACTTTTCAGCAAGTGTGTTACATGCAGCGGAATGAATGTTTGCGCTTTGCTCAAGATGAGTGCTCTGAACTGTGCTCAAGGGTTCCTTTTAGTTCTTATGGAAGGGAGAGCCTTCCGTTCTTAATGGGAAGTGCTATGATCACAAACAAAGTGAATGGACACTGTGCGTGCAAGTGTATGAGACTGAGAGATAGAGAGAAGAGAGATATGACACCAGAGACGTTGTAAAACCCTCCTCCGAAGGCCTCACTCTCGTCGGCGAGAGTGGTCTACTTTTCGATTGCACAAAGTGGTACAATGACGATGCAATGGACTGATGCAACCTGGGACTATGCCGATGACGACGACGGTGATGACGACGACGACTTTAGGGCTGAAATCTGTGGTCTTCTATCTGCTGAATTTCGGGGCTGTTTCGGTGGCTGAAAATGACTGTTTTGGCTGCGTTTTTGATGGCTGAAAATGGGGATCTTCTGCAAGGTTTAGGGCTGAATTTGCTGCTTTTCATGCATGCTGAAAACGTTGAACCAACTGCTGCAAATGAGGCTGAAATTGGAAATGCTGGCAGATCTAGTAGCGCTAGCAAAAACGCTAGGAGTCTAGGGAGGTTGGCGATGTCTGCAAAGCTGAAAAACGCCCAGGTTGGGGGAGGTACTGCTGGAGACCAAAAACGCTAGCTGCAGGGAGAGGGAAACGCTGCCTGCCTCCTAGCGTTAGTGAAATGCTGAGGTTCTCGGGGTGATGGCGATGCCAAACTGGAAAACGCTAGGGCTAATTGTTGATGGCGATCAAGTATGGCTGAAAACGCCAAGTGGGGGAAAAGTTTGGCGATAATGGGAATCTGCAAACGCCAGGGTCTTGCGGGGGTTCGTGCTGAGAAGGTGCCTGTTGAGCGGGAAGCTCCTGCTGCCTCTTCTGCCATTGAGTGCTAACTTGGGTTTGCTTATATATAAACTTAGCAAAATTGCCCTACCTACTTTTGTTGGGAAGTCACTTAAATTAATAAGTGAAAAATGTCAAAAATAGGGAAAATAGGCTAAAATCACTGGAAAATTCCCTTGATTGATTCTAATGGATTCCGATGGGAATTCTGATGATCATGCTGTGTGCAACCCGAGGATATGCATCTATGCTAAGTGACTGGGCATGCACGGTCTACGAATAGACTCACAAAATTGCCAGATCACTTCTAATCTAGACTTGACTAGACTGAGTGAACCCTTATCATGCTGTAGCTTGTCCATGGACACATAGGGTTGGATGTGTCACGTGACATCCTCTCCTTTTCAAAGTGAGGTACATTTACCGAATTGTATGGCGTCGAGGGAGATCGCCAATAGCATCCGGAATCGTGGAAGGGACTCTTCGTCAGCCCACTCCGATTTGTGGGTCGTGCGGTACTTGAACTTCATAAAGGTCTGCAACGCTTGCTTCTTTGGGCCGCGCCGAAAGCGACACAAAGTCTTTTGTGGCTCCTTCGATGCTTCAACTTCGTCTTTAGTCATGCTTCTTTCTTCTTCAAGAATCTCCATGGTTGAAAATTCTTGAAACCATTTCCAACACAAAACCATGAACATACCTATTCCATGTAAAGTGAGTGGAAAAAATCTTGTCTTCCTCAAAGATTGTGCATGCAATGTAGATGAACCAATAGACGGAGTGACAACCCGTTCATCAAACACATGCAAACAATGAGATCGAATCTTTCTCTTATGATCTAGAGCAATCAACTGTGACAAAACACAATGGAAATGCCTACGCTTGGTGCTTATACTTTCCTGTGCTCGTTCGGAAACTATGTCATGCCAAGGAAGAGACATGGATTGTGACTTCCTTACATACATACCTTTCAGCTTTTCATAAGAAATCCGCATATATTCGTGCTCATCCATGAGAGAAACGTGCTCAACATACAATATGTCATGCCTAGGAAAAGGGATCACATAAAGACGCTGACTAAAATACAGGAAAGGATCACAAATGAAACACTCGTACAATGCGTGCTGACTAATCATGCGAACCTACGCTCAAGAGCCAAGATCGGTTCTTCGGAATCTATCGAATCTTCTTGTGGGGGATCTGTGGACCTTGACTCGAAAGCCAAGATCGATTCTTCGTGATTGATCGAATCTGTAACGATGTTAGCTTCGCTAGAAAAAGCATCAACTAACACATCATCCTTGTGAACAATCACATCATGCAACTCATCATGCTTGTGAGAAATCACATCTTGATCATGCAAATCATCATGCTTGTCATTGTCATCCAAATAATCATGCTCATCATTATCAACCAAATCATCATGCTTGTCATTGTCATCATGCAAATCATTGGCATTCAATTCATCATGCTTCTCATAATCATGCAAATCCTGTGTGTCATGCTTTGGAGAAGAAGAGACTAAGAGAGTCTCCTTTCCCCAAATCTCTTGCATCTGTGCCTGAACTTGAGAATAGAGTCGCCAGAACTCTTTGTTTTGTCGGTCGCTCTGTTCTTGTATTGCTTTGGCTTCCTTCCTTGCTGCTTCTCTTTCTGCTCTTCTTTCTGCGTGTCTGCGTTCCATTTCTGCCATTCTTTCTGCATTTCTGCGATCCATTTCTGCTTTTCTTTCTGCATTTCTTGCTTCGCGTTCTAACTTCACTATCCCTGTTGTTGAAGGGGCTAAGCTTGTCAGAGGCCGAGCTTATAAGCTCAACCCAAAGTATGCAGAGGCTTTCAAGGCAGAGCTCGAAAAAATGCAAGAGGTAGGGATCATTGTACCTGTGGAGCACTCTGAGTGGTTATCACCCATGGTGATAGCGCCTAAGAAGCAGTCCAATAAAATTCGTGTGTGCATAGATTACCGCGCGCTGAATAAGGTAACTATCCCATATGGTTTCTCCACACCTTTCACTAAGCGTGTGCTCGAAGATGTAGCAGGGCATGTTTTGTATAGTTTCATGGATGGGTTTAGTGGATACAATCAGTTGGGCATCCATCCAGGTGATTAGCTGAAAACGGCCTTTGTGACTCCCTCGTGTATTTTTATCTACACTAGAATGTCTTTTGGTTTGAAAAACGCTCCACCTTCTTTCAATCGGGCGGTATATCTCATCTTTTGTCCTCTGCTTACGGATCATCTTCGCATCTTCATGGACGATTTTTCGACCTTCTCAGGTGCTCAATGTTCAACCCCAGTGGAAAATCTAGAGGAACACCTCACTCAGCTCTCTGTTGTCTTCCTCCGGTGAGAGGCACGCGTAAAGCTAAATCCTAACAAATGTCATTTTTTGGTCACTGAGGGCACACTTCTAGGCCATGTGGTGTCTCCTAAAGGTTTAGCACCTGACCAAGAGAAGATCGTGGCAATCTTAAAGTTACCACCTCCCATCAACCCAAAAGGGGTGCAGAGCTTTGTAGGCCACACAGGCTATCATCGCAGGTTTATACGCATGTATGCACAGGTGGCTCAACCCCTAACACGCCTAACCAGTGCTACTGTTCCCTTTCAATGGTCAAATGTAGAGGCTGAAGCTTTTGCATACCTCAAAAAACGCCTCACTGAAGCACCTATCCTAGTAGCTCCCAATTGGTCTCTCCCTTTTTTCAGGGTAGGGTCAAGTGGTGTTAGCTTGGTTCCGTTCAGTCTGTCCCGTTCCGTTCGACATACGAGAACTACCCTGGCTCCGGAACAATCACCTTTTTTGCTTCCAAGAATACTAGCCCTGACGTTGGGCGCCCCTTTTGGTACTTCTTTTTATATTAATCAATCCATAGAGTACAACTGTTGGGGAGTCACTCTGCAAGTGTGTAACCATACACTGATATGGGAGAAGTGACCCCAAGGCACTTGTTTATAGGCACTTAAGCCCTAAAGCAACTGTCACAAAAGCAGGATCTCCCAAAAGCCCTCACAATCAACTGCTTTTGTAATTGACGCTGAAAAACTGCCATGCCAGTGTCTATATGCTGCCACGTGGCCCCTATTTTTTGGCACGAATTGTGGCGTGAAATCCAGGTCCATATAGTCTCTGTCCGGCTGGTGGTCATGCCACATCATCATTTTGTGACATGATAGGTGGAGCACTCTAGCCACTTTGGACTAGTGATTGGATACTTTCTATGCTACTACAATCTGCAACAGTTGAATAATTAGCACTCCACATCTTGTGATAAACTGAACTAGAAAAGAGAGTGGAGGGAGAGAGAGAACTTAGAAGCCTCTGAGTAGGTCCTCTTCATAGCGTGTCGAACTCCGTAATACAACATGTCTATACCTGTGTAACTGCAGCAAAAATACTGTGTCCAAGGCATCTCTGTTCACTCTATCACTGTAATCCATCACCCTCGACAGAGAAGCCCGACTTTTAAGAGAGAATGAAATTGCCTCACCGACATATGTAATCCTCCTTTGTCTCTGGCTCTAGGCGGCATAGCTGGCATATTCTCTGCTACAGAAGCACTGAAGTTTATCTACCCGTCTCTATCTGTAATTGATGGGAGGAGGTGTGAAGGTGTCCTTTAACACCTTGTATCTGTGCAACATTGGTGAATTCATGAGTGTTGGATGTAAAATAAATCCATCCTCAGTGATGTGAAGAAACTACACTTTATAAAAAGCCATTTTCTTTCCCAACTCTCGAGGAGGAGGCACGCATGCCCTCTGTGTATCAATCTGCCTTGGATTTGGAGCTCAGAGGCAAGTCCCTTTGTGTGAGACTGTCCAGGCTTGAATCATCTCACTCCTCGTAATAAAGCCATTCCTCAAGGGCCATGAGCTTGGGATCGCCTTCTCCAAGCTCCAGCAAAATGAATGTCGGACGTAAAATAAATCCATCCTCAGTGATGTGAAGAAAATACACTGTATAAAAAGTCATTTTCTTTCCCAACTCTTGAGGAGGAGGCACCCATGCCCTCTGTGTATCAATCTGCCTTGGATTTGGAGCTCAGAGGCAAGTCCCTTTGTGTGAGATTGTCCAGGCTTGAATTATCTCACCCCTCGTAATAAAACCGTTCCTCAAGGGCCATGAGCTTGGGATTGTCTTCTCCACTTGTATTAAAACGCAAGCTCCAGCAAAATGAAAAATTTGTTAAGACTCCCTGCTCGTTTTGTTTAATTTGTATGCAAGTCTTGTGTGAGGTGTTTGAACAGTTGTAGATGAATATGACTTTTTCAAGGTTATGAGACAGTTATAAGACTTCCTGCTCGCAAGGTTGTTTCTTGAAAATTTTGTTTAATTTATATGTAAGTCTTGTGTGAGGTGTTTGAACAGATGTAGATGAATATGACTTTTTCAAGGTTATGAAACAGTTATCTTTTTCCTTGTCCAGCAGTGACGTATAGTTTACTTTGTGATTAATTAGTTATTATCATGTTGCTGCAACTGATTAGTCTTTCTTTCATTTTCCAATGTTTTAAGAACACTAGTTTAATGAGGAAGTTATACTAACTGGTTTCTCTTCTATGATTGATGACAGGCTCAATCCCTGGACCTCTATTCCCCATATATTCTTGGTTGTCGGTTCACTGGTTTTCACTATCATAACTGCAGCACGGGCAATCATTGATGGGCCCAACTTTTGCAGTGTGCTAGATTTCTCATGGGGTAATTGCTCAAAATCTAGCTTTGGGGCTATAATGTTTTGCAGAGCTTATTGCAACGTGTTCCTTCAGAAGACTGCCCTTTTGAGTTATTGGAGGGGTTCTAATATGATATAGACATGTTGGACAAAAGTGGGTGATTATCATATATATTATGTTAAGGTAGCACGTGTTGTGTTGTGTGGAGCAGGGGGTGGTTCCAAACTCCTGGTTGGCAAAGTCCCTCCATACAGACAGAGGGGACCCCAAGAAAGAGACTGGAGCAGGTGTTCCCATGCTCTTAAAAGTCTCAATGCAAAACGATCCTCCTTGCTTATGGCTCTATATACCATGTACGAGGGTCCTTGACTGAGGTAGGCAGGTGGGACTCTTGGAGTTTGCATCGTGCTGTAGCTGCATTGCTCTCATGAGCAATAACCTGCGAGTGATATAAATCCTGGTATTATGCCTCCTTATTTGCTCACTGCTTGGGGTGAGGGTCTTCGTTTGTCTACGGGTGCACTGAGTTCTGAGCAGCTCACTGTGAGACACTAGGGTGCCATGATTGGCCCATGGAGTTTGTGCATGTAGAGGCAAAAAAGGAGTAGCTCCTATTAAGGCTTTGCCTCCAAGAAGAAGGGCTTGTATGGAAAAACAGTAGAAGGCTAGGGCTTTGAGTCTGGCTATGAATATCTACAATGCCTAGTTCTTTCTCTACGTTTTTGGATGAGTGCAGATGTTTTGGGCCACATTGGTTGTGGCAGGGCTCCCATCCCAGGCAGGCTAAAGGAATTCTTGTATTAGCTGATGCCGCTTTGAGAAAGGGAAAACCCTTCGAGAGGTGATGAACCACAGTTGCCAGTAGCACTTGGATGGCCACCATGGATCCCCATGCAAGAGGCTTTCTGTGCTCCAGTAGAGAGCTTCTTCCGAATGCTTAGAAGAAAGGGGGTTAGCCGCAGCTCTAGGGTACAAGTCTTAGTGGTCCAAGAGATGATTGTGAACAGTAGTAAGCTTCACGCAAATAAAAAGCTCGGTTCACAGAACAGGATCATTTACTAACAGTTCATTTTATGCCTTTTTTAACTCTCTTTAACTCTGGTTTTACTTTGACAGGCAGTGTCCAGTTTCGAGCAGTCATAAGAAGCATCATACTTCCAACAGTACAACTTGTAGCTGCAGTTGCACGTCCGTGCTGGATATGTTTTCCTTTTTTCATTTGCAGCTGCATTGGGCTGTTCCACTGGGCAATAACTGGCAACTTTGTTGGGCTATCATGGTATACAATTCTTCGTGTAAATCGACATGCATAACTGTAATGGAGACTTGCTTCAGAACTATTGTTTTTGATATATAGGGGCTGGAATCACCTTCTTGTGCTTACTGGCCTCGAGATCCTTGTGCTCTACGTATATCAGCTTCCATTATCATTTCCAGAAACTGTACTAAAAGTTTCGGATTATTTGGGGCTATTTCGGTTTTCGCAAGGAGAGTGTGGCTGGCTTGAGATGACACAGAGCATCTCTCTACTGTCCTTATATATATTGGTGGGGGAAGATAGATTTGATGCCTTTTTTTGCTTTGAGTTAGTTTAGTTTTTATGAAGGTATTTTTGAAAGAGGTGCTTATATTGAGTGTATGATTTTCAGCTATCGGTGTCTATTTTTGAGGTTCAAGAGGAAGACGGGCATGTTTTTCATTACAAAGATTTGTTACCTCAGACATACAATGGTTCAGTCACTATCCCAAGATTAGTTGATGACGAAAATGGTATCAAGGAGAGACTTTTGGCCTCTTCTGAGCTAACACATGCTATAAGGAAAAGGTCAGTTTTGGTAAACTCTAACTAATTAAGTACTACAAGAAGGGCTTGATAAGTTGTCACAACAAGAACAAAGTTTGAATGTTCAAATTTCTGTTTGAATCTAACTGTTAAAATCAATTTGCAGGTCATCAGTTTCTTGGACCAGAACACTTCCAAGCACCAAAATTATGCAGATCATTTCGATAAATTATTCTGTGTATGGGTTTCCGGTAAGTTTCAACTTAAAAATAAAAAATAAAAAATAGTAAATGGCAACATGCACTTTTTATAATAAATTGCTGGATTCTTTGGTTCGCTAGAGGCCTTTTTAAACACAAAAGAGCTAATCCGTAATCTAATTTGAATGGAAAAATTTTGTTGGACAAAAGTAGGAGTGTCTTTCACTCCTATCCACAGTCAAAACTTCATAATCATCTGCGAGGGACTTGCGAAGCCAAAGTGAATTGACGAGTTTGAGAAAAAGAGTTGTGTCTTTTGCTTTACTTTTAGTGAGAATATGTGCAGGGATTATGAGTAGGATTACCATTATTTATAGAACGGTCTGCATGACAGTTGAAAGTGTGGATGCATTATGAAGTCAATGAGCTCAGCTGAAGCCATGACTGTTTAATTTCTGTTTCCATTCGCTATTGATACTGGTAGAATTGAATGCTGCCTTTTATTTGGACTAGTCTATGCATCCATCATTGACTCATGAGCTAAATGAGCCGTAGTCTGAATATCCTGGATACTGTCACCTTTTTTCAAATTGAGGTAGGTTCTACTTTCATAGAGCAGCGAATTCATCTGGTGCAAATTTACTTCAATTTACTTCTTGCTGTCAGAAATGAGAGAAGCACATGTGGCTGTTTATGAAAAGCTTGGCATGCTTCTGTACCTATAGAACTTGTGATGACTGCTTAATTGCATCAGCTAGGACTCTGTCTAAAATGAATAAACCATTTGAATGATCCACAGGGTTGTTTCGTGTTCTTTGGGCTATTGGAACCTCAAGTCCATTTGACATAGCTTTGTTCTTCAAGTTCTCAAGATATTTATGCATGGCATAGAATGCTTGTTTACGGTGTGGCTTTACTACAGTTGCAACATGTCAAGGAGTTTTGGCACTTTAACAAGCCGTAATACATTGGCTTGTAGAAAAGCTTCATTCACTTGGGAGTCAATCGAGGCATCATGTAGCAAGTGTAATGCATCCCATCTCCCAAACCACTTCTTTATGTCTTGCATCCATCCCGTGCTCAAGATCTTGCTTTTATGTGTCTTTTTTTTTTCTTGCTTCCCATGCAATTGTAGGAAGTCGATGTGAGGGGTTTTGACACATCTTTATCATGTACTCCACAACCCTTTCCATGTCCATAACCTCAATTGGAAGAGATCCCAGCTCAAGGAATAGAAGCATATATGGTGTTTGTGCCTTAACTTGGAGAAAGTTTGTAAGAAAAGGCTTTCGGACATTCTCAACCTCTTTCCAAGTAGACTGAGATGCTCCCGCCCCACACTTCAACTCCATAAAGAAGAACCGGTGTCAACAATGTTGTCAAAGGTACTTCTTGAGAATCCAACACTTGACGTTTCCCGCATTACACATGTTCTCAAAGTATGCTCTCTTTCCGGCTTCCAAACAACACATAGCACATTCATGCCACTTGTGATTGGCCGGAACCTCAAGGCCAAGGTATCTAGAGCTCTTAATAACTTCAAGTGTCTCATTATTGTACATAATGCATGGTTTCTCCTTATGGTGACAATTATAAGCTTTTGTGCATCCTCTAAAGTGTGCTCTAGAAGCACTACATCATCCGCATACAGCAAAAGCATGATTACCGCATTGCAAATAGTGACCTCTTCAATGCTTTCTTCTTGCATTAAGGTATCATTTGTTCCAATTGATCGATGCATAGACCAAAGTGACTTTGATAGGTTTCTTTGTCCATAGTTGCATCAAGCTTTCTCAAGGACTTTCGAGCACTTTGGCATTTTTTATCAAACCACCTTTTGCGTGATCTATCTTTATTGATACCATGGACATGCTTTATGGCAAAGCATTCTTCAACACAAAAACTATTAACTTTCTTGAAAGCTTCCCATTTAGTTTTAGTGGTGTGTTTGCTTTGTCATCCATAACTTTTGCTCAATCATTTTAATGTACATAAGTGCCCGTTTGAAATGCATACCTTCTCTTCCTTTTGGCTGAGATTAACATGCTTGCTTCTCCACATGCAAGGTCAATACATAAGGTCCAATGGTTTGATTCCGGGATCCATTGGCCAAGCGTAAAACTCTTTATGTGATACATATGGCTTCGGAGAGTAGCATATAGTCAATCACACTATTTCCATTATGTTTTCTACATGTAAATCCATTGGTTTCACTCCACAAAGATACACCGTTGGCAATGAGCATACTCATGCTATTACATATGCGTAAACGTAACTTTTTATAGTGATCCAGCTCTTTCTCATCCATTGAAGTACGATCATACAAGTGAACTTCCCCCAACTCCCTTGAAATGTATGGCATATCAAATTGTTGAGTATCATGTTGCAATGTTTTTGTGCGAGCATTCATATCCCCAAAGACAATAACATCACCTTCGTCTTTAAAATAAGCAATATCTTCCTCTAAATAAAAAAATGGCTGATCTCTATCCATGCAAGCATAAAAGGGGGAATTATGATGAGGAATGTAGTAACCGGCTATAAAAATGGGTGCTCTTTTTGGTGTCATAATTTTTAGCCATACATAACGTTTGTGCTTGTCATCTTTCACAATTGATACAAAATCTTTCTATTCTATCTTAACCATACATGCTATCCCTCCTTGCCTTCTTCGTTGCTTGAGATTCTTTGACCACATCAATGAATGTATATTGTAATCCTCCAACCCGTTAATTTTTTGTGTATCTGCTCCCAAGTTTCGACAAGAAGTATAACATCGGCTTTGCTTGTGGGTATCCATTGCAATTCTAAAAGCATACTTTCAATTGTAACTCGGCCTCATAGGTCGCGCATTTCTATTTGCTTGAGGGTCTTGCCTCCTCCATGGGCACAATTTCTTCACGAGAGATCTCCTTGTTTTTCTTATATCTCTCCTCATATGCCTTGCGAACATCTTTTGTTTCGTAATTGTGCGATCTGCACATACAAAACATTTTGTATTCCTCAAAAAGATCCAACTATTATAAGGATAATCTTTCATTTGATCTCATCCGGCATGGTGCATACATTTGGCTGTTCTTCCGAGCGAGGAGCTCCTTGCTTACCCACTCTATGTGCTCCATAAACCATAACTCCTGACATGCCAAAGTGGGTTTTGAAAAAATCTTCAATAACAATGGCAAGAGAAGGGGGTGCCAACAATGGCAAGAGAAGGAGGTGTCTTTAACTTCTCTTCGGGAATTCCACGACATCCACGTTCTCAACATTCTTTGTTTGAGTGATAGCTTGCATGAGGGAGGAATAAGGAGCCACATTGCTGCCACATACATCAACCCAAGACTTGTTTGTGCATACATTTTTCAAGTCGCATACATCCTGGCTCATGGTGTCAAATTTCTCCTCTTTTAATACATGGTTATGCTCTACCTTGCTCATGCGCTTCTTCAAAGTATTCAAGTCTACGAGAGCGTTTACATTCCTTGACTTTCTCTTCAAGTTCCATCAAATGTGTTGTTTGCATCTCAAGTGTCCTCTTGAGATTCTCATTCTCAACCACATGAACCCTTAGTATGCCATTCTCCATTGCAAGTGCCCGTAAGTCTTTACCTTGTTTGTTTACGGTCCCTTGCAATGATACCAAGTATGCCATGATCATGGTTTCCGATGTCGTTGGTTGAGTGGTTGTGTTGCTATCTTACACTTCGGAGATTTATCATTTTCTACATGGTTGTGGATCTTGTCGAAGAAGAACCCTTGCGAGTGTCGGAAGACATTGTATGTAAAATAAGAGACGAGACTCAGCTTCCTCGAACGTGTTCACTTCATAAATACTACTGCAAAAACATCTTCCATAACTCTACAAATTTCTGTTTTTACATCAATGCGTAGAGGACGCTTCCTCGAACCTGTTCACTTCAGAAATGCTACTGCAGAAACACCTTCCCGTTGGAATTAGGGTTGCAGAGAAGCACACACAGCTTGGAGAAGACGAAGGAAGCTTAAGGCACACAATAAATAGTGTGTTACTTAGTGTGCAATAGAAAGATTGATAGCCCTAGAGTGATGGGCGTATATACAATGCACGGGGGAAAAAAACTCGTAAAGAGGGAAAAAATGCCCCGGCGGTCCTAGTGTGTTCACACACATCACTACCACATGTATATGGTAACAAATCCCCCTTGGAGTGATGCGGTGAACGAGAGCTGGCACATGAGTAAAGGGAAGTGCCATGCCCTGAGGACAGGATCAGTCCACAAAGGGGAGTAAGCCCAAAGCTTTGCGGAAAGCTTCAAGCTTCTCACGAGACAATGCCTTTGTGAAAAGATCTGCAAGGTTGTCCTGTGTTGGTACATAAGCCAAGCTGATCTCTCCTGTTGAGAGCCTCTCCTTGACATAGTGGTAATGCACCTCAATGTGCTTTGTGCGAGCATGAAAAACTGGGTTCCTCGCAACTGCCAATGCGCTCTGATTGTCAGTGTAGATAGTGTTGGCAGTGTCCTGTCCAACACCCAAATCAGCCATAAGGTGTCTGAGCCATACACACTCAACCGTAGCTGTGAAGACTGCCCTGTACTCAGCCTCACAATTCGAAGTGGCCAGAGTAGGTTGCTTCTTGCTCAACTATGATATACATGAACTTCCAAGCATGAAACAAAAACCTGATGTGGACACTCGCGTGTCAAAACAACCAGCCCAATCTGAGTTCGAAAAAGCATGTAAGTCTGGCGGCAATGATCACCCCTTGGGATAAAACAAGCCAAGATGTAAAGTGCCACTAAGGTAGCGGAAAATCCTCTTGACTGCCTGCCAATGCTTAGACCTTGGGCTATGCATAAATCTGCTGACCTGTGAGATTGCAAACTGAATATGTGGCCTCGTGTTGCATACATAAATGAGGCAGCCAACAGCAGTTTGGTAAAGAGTGACATCAGCAGGATCGCCAGCATCATGTAGACTCAACTTCAAACCCGTTTCCATGGGAGTGGCAATAGGTTTGCAATCCTCAAGTCCAAACTTACATAGCAATGTCCAAGTCTAAACTTACATAGCAATGTCTCTATGTAACTTTTCTGACACAAGGCAATACCACCATCACAATGCTTAAAGTGTATACCCAAGTAATGATGCAACAGCCCCAAATCTTTCATCTTGAAAGTAGCATTCAAATCAGCCTTGAATTCAACAATATGTCTCTCATTTGGTCCAGTGATCAGCAAATCATCAACATAAAGAACCACGATGAGAAATACATCACCCTCACGCTTTACATACAATGTGCTTTCTGTTGGACTATTACGAAAGCCTTGTTTGACCAAATGAGTGTCAGCTTTCTCATACCAAGCACGAGGAGATTGCTTCAACCCATACAAAGCCTTGTTACATTTTCACACTTTGTCCTCTTGTCCTTTTATGACAAAACCGCGAGGCTGCGTTACATAACCTTCTTCAAATATGTCACCATTCAAGAAAGCAGTAACAATGTCTGATTGATGTACATCCCAACCAAAATGAGGTGCCAATGCACATAGAAAACGCACAGTAGTCATACGACAAGTGGGAGCAACAGTTTCTTCATAATCTATGTCTTTTTGCTGTGCATAACCCTTTGCAACAAGTCGAGCCTTATGGCGATCAATCTCACCATCCGGCTTGCGTTTCAACTTGTAAACCCACTTCGTACCAATGGCCTTTTTGCCAGGAGGCAAATCACATAAAGTCCACGTGTCATTCTCTATAAGTGCATCATATTCTGATTGCATGGCAGCCATCCAATTTTCTGAATTCTGTGCTTCATCAAAAGTCAGAGGCTCCTCAACATCATGTAAGCTAGACACAGCCAAAGCATAACAATCTGATGCATAAGATGCATGGCGAGAGCCTGAACGAGTACGACTAGACAAAGGTGCATCCCATTTACTGTCACACAAAGTGTGCACCAGCCATTTTGGCATACCTCTAGCCTGCTCATTTTCAGCCCTTTCCTCATCAAGTACATCATGTACATCTACATCAGTAATAGGCTGATCTAAAACATTTTCAGAAACCCCCATAGGCTGTACATTTGCCTCATTGGAACTTACATTCGTATTTCCACCACTGAAAAGAGGCAACAAAGTGTCATAAATGTCCTATGAGCTTACATTACTGTCTCTAGTACATGACAGCAAGGGCTGAACAGAATCTTCCACAAACACTACATCCCGAGAAACCAGAATACGTTTTGTTTGCGGATGATACAACCTGTAACCTTTGCTTTCAGCACTATAACCAACAAAAATACATTTGACAGCCTTATCATCCAATTTTCTGCGCTGCACTTGTGGCACCAAAGCATATGCGAAACAGCCAAAAACACGCATGTGCTCAATAGAAGGCTTTCTATCATGCCACGCTTCATATGGAGTAATAGACTGCAAAGCTTTCGTAGGACACCTGTTAAGTACATAAGTGGCACACATGATGGCCTCAAGCCAAATAGAATGCGGTAAAGCTTGACTTTTCACCATACATCGTGCCATTTCCGTTAGTGACCTGTTTTTCCTCTCAGCAACACCATTTTGCTGAGGCGTATAAGGCACTATACATTGGTGTTTTATCCCACGACTAGCCAGAAATGCATTAAATTCATGAGACATATACTCCCCCCCTCGATCGGAACGAAGGGTGCCCATAGTACATTTCGAGACATTTTGAGCCATAGCCAGAAATTGTTTGAAGCACATAAAAACTTCGGACTTCGCTTTAAGCGGAAATACCCATGCATGCTTGGAGTAATCATCAATGAAAGTCACGAAGTACAGGTAATTGCCCAAGGACGGAGTTTGCATGGGCCCACAAACATCACTATGCACAAGCTGCAACTTGCTTGTGGCCCGAACTGAACCATCCTTTGGAAACTTAGAACGCTGCATCTGTGTCCACACTTGTCATACAAAGTGAGCTTATACAGCCCACGGCACAAAAGCCGAGATGCAACAATTTCATCACCAAAACTGAGATCATGAACTGTACATCTGTCATCCACAAATTTGACTACAAGTCCAAGTCTAGTAAGTGCGGATATTGACAAGAGATTCTTCTTGATCCCAGGTACATAAAGTGCATCAACAAGTGTGAAAGAACTGCCATTAGCAGCAGTAAGCACAATCTTTCCAAATCCCCGAACTGGATAAGAGGCGTTGTTGGCACAAGTGACAGAATTCCCATGAGGGACAGATTCGAGAGAGGTAAACAATTCACGATGTGAGGTAATGTGCTTTGTAGCACCACTGTCGAAACACCACACATGTGAATTTGCAGCAACCGACAAGCATGCATCATGGACAACAGGATTGTAAGTGCACTCTACGCTAAAAGCCCATTCTGCATCAACATCAACAACACAGTCTCCTTTCACAAAAGACTCAACAATGGTTGCATTTGTAGTGGAACCAACATTTGCAGTGGAACCACCCTCTTTCTTCTTAGCCTCTTTGGCCTTCAACTTAGGACACGACTTGATAAAGTGATCATTGGCTTTACAATAATGGCAACGCATCTTCTTTTTGCCCTTATCACCAGAATTGCCAGATGAAGTACTGTCAGCAGAAGCATTAGGAACATAATTTTTGCCACTCGCAGCAGAACCATAAGAAGTGGCTGCATTGTTGTTACCACCCTTTCTTTGAGAAGCAATAAAAGCCTGTTCAACTGCACGCTGTCTAGTCCTGTTTTTTCTGGACAGTGACTCTTGCAACAGCAATGTGCATAATGCATCAAACTTGACAACTTCTGGATTTCCTTGGGTCATCAATCTCCAAGTACTAGCAAAAGTCTGGTAGGAATCTGGTAAGGCATCAAGAACAGTCTGCACAAGGGAACTGTCTGAAATGACTTCACCTGCAGAAATAAGCTGCTCATTGATATCCTTGACACTAGCAAGGAAAGTGTCCATATCATCTTCCTCATGCATAATCTTCGACTCCAACTCTTTACACAACAAAGCAATTTTAGCCTCATTGCGGCTTGCATAAAGACCTGTTAAAATATCCCAAGCCTATTTTGCAGATTTTGCTGAACGGATGTGAGGAACAATGGTGCGCTTCACAGACAACGCAATCAATGCATGAGCCTGCGCATCCTTAACATCCCAACGAGCTTGTTCTGCCGTAGGCAAAACAACTCTAACAGCTGCAATCCTTGCAGCAAGACCTGCAACATCCTCAACAGCTGCAATCCTTGCAGCAGGACGTACATCAATGCCCTGCACAATGTTCCAGACACCCTTTGACACAAGAACATGTTGCATCATATAAGCCCACATAGGGTAGTTGTCCCCATCCAACCTGTCCTCAGCAGCAAACATCTTAAACACATGTGTGTTGTTGTTGTCAGTCATGGTAAATGCTGCACCTGATGTGAAAACTGCCCGAAAATAGGAGAAACGGAGCGAGAACAACTTGTGCTATATAGCACAAACCGTAGAAGACTATAAGGCACCTGTTATGCAGAAAACGGCACTGACAGAAATTCTGCACAAAATGACGAAATAGCCTGTGCAGTACTGCCTGTAGTGGAAACGGAGGCCGAAATGAGCCCAAATCAAAATTCTGAGCAGACCAAGCTCTTCGAGCTTACCCAAAAAATTTGTCGACCTGCGAACGCTTGCCAAAGCTCACTGAAATCGGAGAAAGTGAGCAGGCGTGTGCTGGAGCAGCTGGCGACTAAACCCGGGAGGACGTGACTCGCTCTGATACCAATTGTTGGAATTAGGGTTGCAGAGAAGCACACAGCTTGGAGAAGACGAAGGAAGCTCAAGGCACACAATAGAGTGTGTTACTTAGTGTGCAATAGAAAGATTGATAGTCCTAGAGTGATGGGCGTATATACAATGCACGGGGGAAAAAAACTCCTAAAGAGGGAAAAAATGCCCCGGCGGTCCTAGTGTGTTCACGCACATCACTACCACATGTATATGGTAACACTTCCATAACTCTAAAAATTTCTGTTTTTACATCAATGCGTAGAGGGCGTCGTGCTCTTTGACTGAAGCTATAGATCAACCAAATTGGAGTTCGGATAAAGAAGTTATGATCAAAAGAGTGAACTGTTGTCTACTAGGTCAAAAACAACTGCACTAGAGAGAGAGAGAAAAGAAAGAAATATTTTTTACGTCTATTAGAAGGCCGAAATCGGCCTATGAGACAAATCAATGTACATGGGTGTGTCTTCCGTCAATCGGAAAGACAAAAGTGCTGAAAAAAACTGACTGATAAAGTTGATACAAATCTCCATGATGAGAGTGTGAGTGTGTGGAGCGCTCTCTATGGTAGCCTATATGCAAGAGGGTAGTACAAGCATGATATGCATCTGGGTGACGAGCTAACTAGCTTTATCCTGTGCTAATGGATGGGTGTAAGATGTGGTACATGGGTGGAGCAAGAGCCAGGGTTGCTCGGATGGTTGCAGCAGGGTCGGCCATTATCTGGGCTCATCTCTCCTTAGTGGCTCGGCGATCACGGGTCTGAATCTGCGCAATCTGGCGTCGATGAAGTCTGGGGGCCCGGCAGCCTGTAGCACGGGGCCATCTCCTAGCTTTGGAGGTCTCAGCCTGCTGAAGAGTCACCCCTCTTTGTGTATCGGGTGGTGGGGGGGCTGATAGATGTCGTGAGACGAAGAAGTCAGCGAGGTGGGTCTGTCTCCCTCCTATGTGAGTTGTCGTGGGCTCAAGTAGGGCATCTCTATGGCTCTGTATCTCTAGTAAGAATTGCCCCAGTTGGTGTTGCTCTCTGGAGTCCATGATCTCTCGAAGGGTAGACTGCCGTGTGAATAAACCCTCATATCTGCCTTTGATGTCATATGAGAGAGAGAGAGAGAGAGAGAGAGAGAGAGAGAGAGAGAGAGAGAGAGAGAGAGAGAGAGAGAGAAAATGAAATGAAATGTTATATTAACGTCTTCAAAAGGCCAAAATGACCTATGAGACCAAAAAGTTACAATTGGTGAATCTGATACCATGTCTGAGTACGAAAATTACCAGGTTACAAAGTTACCAAGTTACAAAGAACTAAGACTAAGGCACTAAGGAGAAAGGGAATAAAAAGAGGGGGGGGGGGGGGGGGGGGGGGGTTTGTGGGTTCAGATGAAATCTCTCATCGGTCGCTGTCGGATCTCATCGACTTCCTCCATGGTCAGAACTCTGGTTGGGCGTCTTGCATGTCGAGCTAGAGTGATCTGTATCTTCTGTTGCAGCCTTCGTCGGTAGTGGGAGACCCCCCGAGGTCGTGGACATCTGGATCTGCCAAGTTCAGTGGCTCTGTCAAGCAGTGTACCTCTAGTATGAGTAGGCTGTAATGACTGCTGCGTTTGCTCTCCTCTGTCTGGTGTAAAGAACTCTGTGATTCGTCTCTGAGACTGTCTTTCCCCTGATGTCCTCAGCAAGCTCTCCCTAAGTCTGCGTAGCTCTAGCAGGAACAATCCGAGACACTTCTGATCCTTGTATCTCATGACTCTAGAAAAAGGTCCTAACCCTTCTCTAAACAAGCAGTGGAAGCGTCCGCGTATCTCATAGTATGCCGGGCAGTGGCATGTGTGGTGCAGTTCTGTCTCTGGCTCTAAGTTACATAGGTGACATATCCTGGCTCCTGCCAGCACCCCTCGGAATCGGCCAGTCTCGATCTGGAGCTGATGTGAGGATGTGCGTATCTGTCCAATAGCGCATCTTATTCCATGAGATAAGTGTGTATCCATGTATGGTGGCCTAGTCACAAATCCGTCCTCTGTGAGTTGGAGAAGATGCTCTCTGTAGAAAGCCATCTTCGTGCCCAACTCTTGTGTCGGTTGTATCCATGTGCTCCTGGTATTTAGTTGAATCAGATCCTGACGTATGAGCCTGGTGATCTCTGTCCGTGTGAGAGACAAGGAGGGTGCATCCAAGGAGTATTGAAGCGGAGGTAATCTATCCATATTGAGACCATGCGACTGGAACCATGATGCCATCTGTCCATACCAACATGCTGTATCGCCTTGTAGAGCTAGTTGTCGAGATGACTCCAGGGCAAGCCGAGCGTATCTGTCTCTGGGGAGATCCCATAAACCGTGCATAAAGGACACCGATCTCGTCAGTGCCTCCACCACGAGGGGGGGGGCCGGCTAGCTCGGCTCGGATAATCTCATGTGGTACTGAGGCCTTAGCCCGAATCATCCGAGCGATCATAGAGACCAGAGGCCTCTCCATACATCGCCATCCATCTGTATTACCAGATCTTCCATGGTGGTCTACTGAGGGTCCCCATACCTGAACTCCATAGAGCATAGCTGGAGTCACTAGAGTGTCAAAGAGCCATAGCTTTGTTCGGGGTTTCTGAAACTGAACCTGCGAACACATCCTCTCCAGTCCTCCCAAAGCTGCATATGCTCTCGTCAGTCTAGTTTGTGATGCTCTCCTTAGTGAAAACACCGGTCCACTGAATACTACCTCAAGATAGGTATATGCATCTGTGTACTCCACAGTCTCCTGGCCATACATAAATGTGGGTGCCGACCTCCTGACCCACTGTGGTGTGGTGTTGAACACCATAACCTTGGTTTTTCCCAGATTGATCGACAATCCACTGTCACGAGCAAATGTATGCACACACACAGAGAGAGAGAGAGAGAGAGAGAGAGAGAGAGAGAGAGAGAGAGAGAGAGAGAGAGAGAGAGAGAGAGAGAGAGAGAGAGAGAGAGAGAGAGAGAGAGAGATGAAATGAAAATAAAAATAAAAGGTACTGAAATGTAATTGTGTAGGATATGACCGGGGGGGGGGGGGGGGGGGGAATAGTGAATGAGGGCTAATATAACACAATGTGGGTATGTGTGAGGTACAAGATGAGCAGTGTGTACAATCCTCAAAAGAGCTAAATCACAGGAGACCCATCATTGGTCGCTGGCTGATCTCATCAATCTCCTCCATGGTTAGTGGTCTGACTCGGCGGCGTGCATGTCGGGCCAAAGTGATCCGAATCCTCCGATGCAATCTCCGGCAGTGTTGTGTAGTCCTCCGTAGTCGTGGGCGTTTGGATCTCCCAAGCTCGGTCGCTCAATCGATCAGAGTGCCTTTGGTATAAGGAGAATGTAAGCTTTGTCGTGGTAGCTGCTCCTCCGGCTGTCAGTGTCCGCTCTAAAGAAGCGAGTGATCTGTCTGTGAGACTAGCTAGCCTCACCTCTCATTAGGCTCTCTCTGTGTCGGCGCAGCTCGAGCAAAAACAATCCCAGACATCGTTGGTCCTCATACCCCATGACTCTAGAGAGTGTTCCAAAGGCCTCTCTGAATAGGCAGTGAAAGCGGCCTCATATCTCATAGTAAACTGGTCAGTGACATGGGTAGTGCAACTGTGTCTCAGGCTCCATGTGACATAAGGGACAGGTCCTGGCCTCTACCTCGATACTCTGTTGTATCTACTAGTCTCGACCCGAAGCTGGTGTGAAGACGTGTGTATCTGGCCAATAGCACATCATATCCGATGAGATAAGTGGGTGTCCATGTATCTGGGCGTCGTCACAAAACCATCCTCAGTAAGTTGGAGAAGATGCTCTCTATAGAAAGCCATCTTCGTGCTCATCTCTTGTGCCGGCTGTATCCAAGTCCTCCTGGTATCTAGCTGAGTCAAGGTGCTGGCGGATGAGCTTTGCTGGGAGATGAGCCCGATGTTCGCTCACTACGTGGGTCTAGGAGTGAGTTTGGCTTGTGTCATGTTGTGTGTGCAGGATGGATCCGGTGAGGGAGTAACATTGGTATCAGAGCCCCTTCCTGCTCGTACGCACGACATGGCAACGTGCACAAAACCACTAGAGCTCATGGGGCCATGATGGCCCAACCTGACAGGCTCTCCCAACTCTCGTATAGGGTGGTATGGGACGCTACTAGTGAGAGAGGAGGGCAAGGGGGGAACATGCCAGCCGGCGGTGGGAATTTAGCCGAGTGCTCTTTTTGTTTCTCGCGTGTGGAATGTTGATTTGTTAGTAGTAGCCACATGGATGCTTGGTATTTCTTTGTTTTGCCTCTCCGTTGCCGATAATTGCATGAGGGTGTCCTCGAGAGCTGCCACTCTGAGGACATGGCAGCCCCTAATGCAATTGGTAGGAGGAACTGATTGATTTTGGAGTATGTTTTGTGGAAATGGAGTAGGGGAATATTTTCTCTTAGTCTTGTGTTTTTTTTTTTGCATGGTAGTTTAACCAGGTGCTTCCATTTGTATATACCCGGATTGTGCATTGTCACTCATATTTTGGGTACTGTTGTACCACATTTTGTTTGAAAGAAGAGGCAGAAGCTGTAATCGTAGCAAGAGCTGAGTCTATTGCACGCGAGCGCACAGGTTGCAGGGTGGGGGCGACAAGGCTGCGTAGAGATGGTGCTGTCAGAGGCAGCACGCTCGTTTGCAGAGTCCGCCACATAAGGGGCGATGCAAGTAGCGCAGAGGCGGTGCAGAGGGTAGGCGGTTAGCGCGAGGCCAGTGCATGTTGGGCCACGCGAAGGCGATGCAGGTCGGCAACGCGAGGGCGGCATTTTTTTTCGCTCGCTAGATTAAAAGTTTTTTTTTTCGCTTGCCACACGAAGTGTTTTATTTTTAACCCTTTCACAATTAAGTGGACTTTTTCTAAGTGAGTGCCACCCAACTCATTTATTTTGAACTTAAGTGTGAATATGTCCTTTTAATAAAAAGATGGCCCATTGCACCTTGATCTTTTCGGCACTCAACAACCGGACTCAAATTAAAACCGCCCCATTGGCCCCTCCCTCTCCCCGCTCTCTATGAGTCACGCCGGCGAGTGTGGGTGTAACTTGTACGTTACCGCAATCCCACCTTGGGCGTGAAAGGCAAAATCTTTCTCGCACTCTCTCCTACGCTCTCTCTATCCCCTACTACTTACCACTACTTTCTTATTATTTTACGTCTTGGACGTATTTCCCAAGCGAGCTCCTGCTACTTACTCTTGAAATTGCTCGCACATCCAAGCGCCATGGCTTCACACGACGCTTCTACGCACGAGAATGGCACCGCTAGCACACATCAACCCACGGAGGAGGCGTCTCTTTCTCCTTACCATTCCATGCACACGCATGGGCTTCGTCTTGAGGGTCTTTCTCCCCCATCTTATACCTTCGACGCATCTCTTGTCGCTATACTGTAGTAGCAACTAGCAGAGATGCAGAGGCAACTTGTCGAGTTGCTTGCCACGTAGGTTCTGTTTTCGCCCGTGGCCATGAACACTTTACCTCGTCAGTTCCATCCTGACCCCTTCAAAGGGGAAAAGAAGGAATGTGAAGAGACCGCTATTGACTCATGGCTGGCGATATGGATGGCCGGAAAGGCTTATGCGTGGTGAGCTAGGTTACTACCTAAGCCAACGACTTGGGCAGACTTCCAAGCGGTCGCTCGTGCTCGGTTTGTGCAAGTCGATAAGATTGAGTGCTTCAAGAAGCTGTTCAAGTTGGAAATGGGCAAGAAAACCCTGGACAATTACTCACAAGAATTCAAGGACTTCGTTCACAAGACGAAAGCCTTCGAAGACCCAAAAGGTCACATTGCAGATGCTCTATCTATTTGGATTGCCGTCGGCTTACAAGAATGAGGTATTGCGGAATCCTGTCACTTTGCTAGAGGACATCTATAAGTTCGCCAAGAACTATGATAATACCTTGGCAACTTTTGGAGGTGGCGTGATGGATGGGGAGACTCCTCATGGTGGTTCCTCCACGTTAAGGTATAAGCGTTCATACGCTTTGGCATCCACGAGTCAGTCAATGGACCTTCTGCAGAAGAAATTGAAGCATGACGGCAAATCAAAGGCAGTTCGCATGGAGGATCAGAAGAAGAACCATTGTCTCGACTGCCACCAGACCGGCCACTTCCACGGCGGCAAGGTGTGTCCAAAGCAAAAGAGGAAGCCGTCTACCTCCATACCGGCGGCCACTTCGGTAAACGTCGTCAACAATCCAAGTACTTTGACTTTTTCTTATTCAGAGATTTTTCACGTTAATGCATGTAGCTGACCGGGTTCTCGCATTAATAAGATTGTCTTTGGCCCGCATGATCTTCTCCGTGTAAAGGAGAGATCAATGGCCATTCTATGATGGTCTTATTCGACAACGGCTCTATCACATACTGATGATGTGGCATGTCCGAGACTTTATAAAGTTGTTCCAACTTATGGCTCTTAGCCGAGGCGGGTCCTAGGCGACATAAAGTAATAAAAAAACCAGCGAATGGGCCAGTTGTACGGACGTCGCAAATTGCGTTGGTTGCTTACGTGGCAGTGCGTACGGATCTCCACGTTTTACATTGAATTCCGCGATTCTCACTGGCTGCCTTTGGCAACGCTAGCTTTTGGGAGACATTGCTTTTAAGTTTAAGGCTTTTGGGGCTCTGCTTTTAGCAACCCTTGTAACCTTTATATTGAACCCAAGGGGCTCACTCTGCAGAGCATCTGGACGTAGATTGTGAGAGCAAGCACCCGTGGGCGGTTGTACTTTGCTCAAAGATTAATAGAAAAAGAAATACCGAAAGGGGCGAGAGTCTTTGGGGCCAATATCTCTTGGCACGGAACTCCGCGGGGCCATGTCGACTCTTTATTTTGTGAAGTGTTTTGAAGTGAATCTTTGCTGTGTCGCGACAGAACCTTGACTTGTGGTGTCCAAGTTTGTAACAGTGGTATCAGAGCACGGCCGATTTTTCTTCTACCGAGAAATCCGATCCCTTTTCTCGCGACACTTATGGATTCCGAAAAGAATCATCCGACCTCTTCTGCAACCACTGAGGCGGGAGGAGGCAGCGCAGAAGATTCAAACGACTTAAGAGAAGATGAGTATAGGCCACCTCGGCCTACACAATATGAACTTTTGGAGATTCAACGTCGACAACAGGTTGACGAGTGCACAAACCAGATGCTTCAGTTTGCTAAAGATTCCTAGTTTGCAAAATTTTTGACTCAGCAGTCCATGGCTGAAGTGCATCTCAGTGGGAGAAATCCACCGAACCACCAATTAAATCGGCAATCAAGAAACCTCCTACTTTGAGGATGGTTTAGGAAAGAGGAACTTCAAGAGGTGGTTCAGGCTCATATCAATCAGCTTTTGGACACGAAAAATCGATCGAAAAAGCTATTGAAGAACCGCAAGAAGGGGTCTGACTACCCTGGTTTCTTGGGCCTTCAATCTTCTTTTGAATCTGCAAGAAAGCAAAAGAAGCGTGTGCGTTTTGAAGGACTACCCAGTTCTTCCTCCTCTTCTTCTGACATTTCTTCTAGCTCTTCCGACTCGAGTGAGGAGGATAGAAAGGGCAAGAAGCGACCTTAAAAAGGAAAGCTTTGAAAAGAGCAAGAAAAAGGCAAAGAAACTCAGATTCCGACCAGTTCTAATAGCTCTACGGAGGAGTCATCCTCTAACAGTTCGGACTCTGATGACCACCTATTTTATGCGAAGAAGGACTTTTATAGAGGCAACCAATACAACTTCCTCGAAGATAAGAGCAAGAAGACAAAGGAATTTAAATAGGGTGGGCAGTTCATCAAATTTGAATCCTTTTCTGGATTCCGAGAGAGGGCTTTGGCCTTCATCCAACAATTTGACATAGCCTTCTCTGGAGGGCATTACTTAGAGCACTCCAAGATCAGGAGGGCTGCACCTTTTCTAAAAGGAAATGCTCGAACATGGTGGTCCACTCTTCTTCTGAGGAAGAAGCCCCGGTCAAGTGGTTGAAATTCAAACGGCTCTTTATTTCTTCTTGGTTGACCCAGGAGTACGAACGAGATGTAAGAACCGCTTGGAACCATCTTCGGATGACCAAGGGAGATTCTTTGGATACATATTGCGAGAGGTTTTGGGACTCTTTTGTTCCGACCTCTTCATTTAAGAAGGTCACCTTTAAGGAGCAGATTGAGCGGTTTTGCTGCGGACTCCCTACAGAGATCCGAGATTATTGCCTTGAACAAAAGTCGGACTCTATTCAAGAATTAATGGGTATGCGAAACGGGGGGTCTCGATACATTCGGGTAACTTGACTTACCCCACTGATAAAATCTTGACTCAAAGGACCAGACAGACCTCCAACAATGAAAGTAGAAAGAAAAGAGTCCCTAGGAAAAGAAAGATACACGACCCCGACTGACTCTTCGAGAACGGGCTATCTCTCTCAAAGAGGGGAAGTGTTTTGGTTGCGGGGAACAAGGGCACATGTTCGCAAAGTGCCCCAAAAAGGCATAACAAGGAGAGGCTGAAGACATGGCAGAGAGTTCTAGCGCAGTAGAGGAATGTGGTAGAAAAGGCAAGATGAAAGCAAGACTGGTACCAGATTGCATGGGAACCGACCCAAGCCAAATAGATGAAAGTACAGAACTTTGCCGAGCTTGGGGAAAAGTGAAAGATCAAGAAGCCCTTACCTTTTTTGATGGAGGAGCCAAGGCCAACTTCATTTCACCTGAATTGGCGGCGCGGCTTGAGATTACGCCCGACAAGATGGGGCCACTAGTACATGCAGTTTTAGCGGCGCCCGAACGGGATGTAGCCATTACGTCTGTCATTGACAACTTTGTTTGCATTGTCAGGGGTATTTGGGGCATGATGACTTTTACATCATGCCTTTGGAAGGGTGTGACATCCTCCTAGGAGTCCCTTGGTACCATAAGAACAACGTTGTGGTCAACTGTCGGGCCAAGAAAGCAACTTTGACAAATGAAAAGGGCAGAAAAATTGTACTAGATGTAAAATTGAAAGGCGAGTCCATCCCTATTGTATTGGCTTCGGTCATTCAAAATTATTGAAATCTAGTCTTTTTGTTTAGTCGATCTATTTGAAAGAGTTGAATGATGATCACAAAACGAACATGTCTGAACTAGACAAAGAACACCAAGATTTTCTCCACACTGCTGTTTGTTTCTCTAAAGGCCTGCCAGGCGAGTTACCCCCATCTCGTCCCGAGGATCATACTATTGATTTGATTTTTGGAAGCACATCACCGAATCGGCCACCTTACTGTGTTAGCCGAGCCCAGAATGACGAAACCATGAACTAAGTGAAAGACCTTGAAAAGAGTCTTATCCAGTCGATTACTTCATCCTACTGCTCTCTGGTTTTGTTGGTATTAAAGAAAGATGCATCTTGGAGAATGTGCATTGATTATAGAGCTCTCAATAAAATCACTATCAAGAACAGATTTCTGATTCCAAGAATCTATGATATTCTTGACCGACTACAGCGATCCTCTTGTTTCAGCAGGATTGATTTTAAAAGCAGATATCATCAAATCAGAACGGCTCCGGGAGATGTCTACAAGACAGCGTTTCAGACAAGCTTTGGTTTATACGAATTTTTGGTGATGCCTTTTGGACTTACCAATGCTCCAGCGACTTTCAACCTAATGATGGATAGGATTTTCCGAGAGCATTGATCTTTTGTCATCACTTTCTTTGATTATATTATAGTTTTCTCCAAGGATGAAGTAGAACATCAACACCATCTGCTACAGGTCTTTCAGGCATTGCGTGATCAAAGATTAGTTATCAATGCCAAAAAGAGTGAATTTTTCTTGCCGGAGATACAGTTTTTGAGACACATCATCTTAGCAGCAAGAGTACAAATGGCCTCGACCAAGATTGAAACTATTCGCGATTGGCTAGACTTGGAGAATGTTCATGAAGTTAGAAGCTTCTTGGGCTTGTGTTCTTACTACATGCGGTTTATTTGGAAGTTTGCAGAGGTAGCTTCCCCTTTGCACATATTGACTCAGAAAGGAGTTCTTTTCTCGTGGGGATCGACAGAGGTGAGTGTCTTTCAGACATTTAAGGAAAATTGACTGCTAGACCAGTGTTGGCTTTGCCAGACTTGCAAAAGCCATTCGAAGTATATTGTGATGCTTGTGGTCGTGGTCTGGTTAATGCAAGAAGGCCATGTGATTGCTTATGAAAGCAGATTATTTTCAAGACCTGAATTGACAGTACAGATTTATGAGAAAGAGCTATTGGGAGTGTTCTGTGCTCTTACTCAGTGGTGTCATTGCTACTCGGAACCGATTTCATGGTCTTTAGTGATCATCAAAGTTTACGCTACTTCTTGTCACAGAAGCAGCTTTCGGAAAAGCAGACGCGGTGGGCTAACATCTTGTCACGGTTTCACTTCCAGATTGTCCACGTGCAGGGACGGAAAAACTTGGTGGTAGATGCATTGTCTCGGAAGCCCCCTAGTCTTGGCTATTTCCACGATTCATCATAGAAGCTTTAAGGATATAGTTGATCAGTACGATGTTTTTACTCGGATACAGAATGGGGAGATAGTAGCAGGATATTCCACACGCGATGGCTACTTGATGAAGAAAACTATGTTGTGTGTTACATAGCCGTTGAGAGAAAAGGTTTTGACTCAGTGCCATTGTCAACCTTTTATGGGTCACCGCGGCATTGACACCACCTTGAAAGGTGTGGAGCGCTATTTCTTTTGGCCGAGACTCAAGAAGGATGTGGATGACTTTGTTCGCAGTCGTTTAGTATGCTAGAAGGTCAAGTTTGACAAGCATAAGGCACAGGGATTACTACAGCCTTTACCCATTCCCACCGGCCCTTGGGAAAGTATTGCAATGGATTTCATCTTTGATCTCCCAAAGAAACAGAGTGGGCATGATGGCATTCACATTGACTGATTTTGCAAGCAAGCTCACTTCATTCCAGTGATAAATGATGTCTCCTTTCGACTCAAGCTGCCCGATACTTACAATGCATTCCATGTGAGTCTTTTGAAACCTTTTAAAGATGATGTGCCAGTTGATGGGGAGCCTGATGAGCAACCCGAAGTGGAAGAAAGCGAGGAGATACTCGTTCCAGGACAGATTTTGGCACACAAGGAAAGAAAGATGAAAGGTAAAGTGATTCGGCGGTTCTTGGTTAAATTCAATAACTATCTTGCATTGGATGCGAAGTGGATGGAGGAGGAGGACCTAGCAGATACTCCTCAGATTTTGGAACTTTACCTTGAAGCGTTCGGTTTAGCATAATCTACTCCGATAGAACCCCGAACTTAGCAAGGGTGAATCTGGTGCAACGGGTTTGCACAAGAGGGGAGTCACTCCGCTCCTTTGTCAATAGATTACCTCGATTTTGAATAAGGTCACTGATGTCCCCTTTGGGTTTCAGGGATACTAATGGGCTAACCAGTATACTGCTGAATGACTTAATGAAACGGAATTCTTAAAATTGAAGATGACTGATTTGTACTCTCTCACTTGACTTGTTTGAGTGTAAAACGAAATGACTGCAACATTTCGGTCTCATAAATCTTTATAGACATGATTGCAATAAGGATTAGTTAATCGAGCATCAGTGAGGTCCGGACTGGATCTAGATGCGATTACTAAATACATTGCTGGCAGTCATGGTATGAGATTTGGAATGAATTTTTCTATACTAAGAGTGAGTGTCTAGTAAGACAGTTTATGGTCTCTGTCTGTTTTGCAGGCGTAATCGAGGGCGATCACAATTCTTTCAATAGGGGGATATGTCACAACTTGATGACGTGGCATGTCCAAAACTTTATAAAGTTGTTCCAACTTATGGCTCTTAGCGGAGGTAGGGCCTATGGGACATAAAGTAATAAAAAAACCAGCGAATGGGCCATTTGTATGTACGCTGCGAATCGCGTTGGTTGCCGACGTGGCAGTGCATACGGATCTCCGTGTTTTACGCTGACTGTACAGAATTCCGCGATTTTCGCTAGCTGCTTTTGGCAGCGCTAGCTTTTGGGAGACATTGCTTTAAAGTTTAAGGCTTTTGGGGCTTTGCTTTTAGCAATCCTTGTAACCTTTATATTGAACCCAAGGGGCTCACTCTACAGAGCATTTGGACGCAGATTGTGAGAGCGAGCACCTGTGGGCGATTGTACTTTGCTCAAAGATTAATACAAAAAGAAATACCAAAAGTGGCGCCAGTCTTTAGGCCAATATCTCTTGCCACGGAACTCCGCCGGGCTGTGTTGACTCCTTATTTTGTGAAGTGTTTGAAGTGAATCTTTGCTGTGTCGCGACAGAATCTTGACTTGGGGTGTCCAAGTTTGTTACAGGCTCTACTCATAATGTTATTTCTTCCCGTGTGGTACAAGCACTTAAGCTCGGCACGTCACCCGCAGACCATCTGTATGTGGTCCATTATGCGGAACGTCCGAGCGATCAATGGACTAAGGTTGTGCCGCGACTCGACCTCTGAATCCAGTGTTACCAAGAAGTCTTGGACTTCCGTATCATGGGCCTTGAGCATGTAAATGTTACTTTAGGCATGCCATGGTTTTATGACAAGACAGCTTCCCTGTCTAGCAATTATGCATCGCATACAATTTTCTTTGAACTTGATGGTGTGTACCATGTGGTCGAGGGATCTCTTTCTTCCCTGACCGCGGAATATGATGTAAATTTGCTTTCAGCTAATGAATTCAATGCAATATTTGATTCCGTTTTGGCTGAATTTGTGGACGTTTTTCCGTCGGATTTACTAGACAAACTGTCACCGTCTCATGGGCCTGATCTTGATCATAAGATAGAGCTTCTGCCCGGTAGCCATCCCGTCTCTCGTCAACCGTCTAGGTTCAGCCCGAGAGAGGAAGACGAGATAGCTAGGCGACTTCAAGCATATCTTGCGAAAGATTTTATTAAACCTCGTAAGCCTTCGTGGGGCGCTCGGTTCTTCTCGCTTAACAGAAAGACGGAGGGATGCATTTGCGTGGATTACAAAGGTCACGATAAGGTCACCGTCAAGAATAAGTATCCGTTACCTCGCATGGATGACCTTATGGATCAACTCTCGGGTGCTCGTTATTTCACTAAGATCGATCTACTTTCCGGGTACCATCAGATACGGATACATCCGCGTGATGTTCTGAAAACTGCGTTTCATACACGGTATAGACATTACCAATTTTTGGTTTTACCGTTTGGGTTAACCAACGCTCCTACCGCTTTCCAACAAATGATGAATGATCTCTTTCGTCCATATTTAGGAAAGTGGGTTGTGGTGTTCCTTGACGACACCTTAATTTACAGCAAAACACTTGAGGAGCATCTGCAACACCTTCCTCTCGTCTTGCCTGTTTTGAGGCGAGAAAAGATGTATGCGAAGCAAAGCAAGTGTGAGTTTTTTCGCACCAAATTGCTATATCTGGGTCATATCATCTCGGTTGATGGCATTCGCATTGACCCCGAGAAGATACGTGTTGTGGTGGATTGGCCCATTCTTTGCATGACTCCTGCGGCAACCCTCTATGCTCTGTCTATCAAGATTGAAGATTCTATAATTTGTTTCTAATTGGTAAGTATCTTTTTGAGTGTTGCATTAAGTGGCAAGCCTTTATCTATCTCTGGTAGCCTCATCCTTGTGGACTCCTTTTCTATGCGACCGGTGGGCCCTAGAGGGCATGGTGGGACAAGGTGGACTTCAAGCAAATGTCCATTGTAGGGGTGCATGTTTATGGGCATGTTTGCCCAAAAGTGTGAGTGAATCTCTTTCATGGCTAGGGTCATGCCCACTTTTGCAAGTAGATCATTGCTGAGAAGAGGATGGAGCCTTTACGACAATGTCGGCAGTCACAAAATTATGGCCATGACCCAATTGGAATTTCTGGTCCAATAGGCCCCAAAACGGAGTTTCCTTGTAACTATGATGTGTCCCCCTCATGAGAGGCCTTGCAATGCACTTTCCTTGATAAATGAAGTGTGTCGTGGAGCAAACAAGCTGCAATATGAAGCGGGAATTATAGTGAAGAGTTATACAAGGATAGTAGTAGACTTGTCCTTGTAGCTTATTGGCGGGGCAAGATGTATTTCATCTCCATATTCGTTCATGTGCCTACTCGCTTATTTTGTTGGAAAAATTTATTTTTTTATCCTCGCATGTCCCTTCCATCATGGGGAAACTAAAGAATATCCTTTGTCTCATGGTGGGACGAGTGCAATAGAGACATTCAACCGTGGATGTGGTTGGTCATTGCCATGAAAACACCCGATATCCTTGCCACAAATAGAGTGACAGAAAAGCCATTCACCACTTGTGTAGCACTAGTTGTTCACTGCTGGGAAAACAACCATTCTTGACACAGATTGGAAGGGTGGCATATGCAGTGTCACTTGCAAGTGCGTGTGGCTTTGTCATTCATGGGGAGCCAAGGCCCAGCAAACAAGGCAATATAGATCCTCACATGTCCCTTCATCATGGGGAACTAAAGAATATCCTTTGTCTCATGGTGGGATGAGTGCAATAGAGACATTCAACCGCGAATGTGGTTGATCATTGTCATGAAAACAACTGATATCCTTGCCACAAAGTAGAAGAGTTGCCAAAGAACCATTCACCTAGAGGACGTTGATAGTGTTCTTCTAGTGGCTTGGATGCAGTCTAAGCCGATGCCCATCACTTCTAGTTGAGTGGGGCATTTGTATGACGAGTGCAAGAGAATAATACGTACCAAAGCATTCTGGCCAAGATATTGAGGTTCAGTATTGACCCATTGATGGCGACAGAGGGACTGACAATTTTTTTTACAAAGCAGGGGATCAAAAGAGAGAATACTGAAATGATACTTGAATCACTCATCCAATTCATGGGGAGATGAAGAATGGGTGTCCGAGTTGTATACTCTTTTCTTTCCTTTTGATTATTGAGCTTTTGCCCATTAGTTAGCTCCTCAAGTGGAGGTTGTTGATGGGCTAGATTGAGTGTGTGTTGTTTGTGCATGCCAGAAGTAACACCTTCATTCATAGTATCTTTTCAAGTCAATTCAAGATGTGCTGTTCTAACATCCTCAATTGTCAAGAGAGTTTACGCAATGGGATTTGTACTATGATATGCTACCAGCTGGCTCTGTTTATTCACATGTTCAGTTATATTTTAAGCATTCTTTACCTTAATTTCGTGTTACATTAGGATCATATGACGACCATGTAATCTTTATGGTCTCATAGGTCTTTTAAGCCTTTTGCAGACATAAATAAACAGTTCAAATCATTTCATTTCTGCAGATATGCCTTTTCCTTCTATCATTATGGAGCTTTAAGTATGCTAGCATCAGCGCATTCTTCATCCTTGTGTATGTGGGACTCGTTCTTTATTCATTCCCATCAGTTCTTGTCCTTTGGCGAATGAATACAGTTTTACTGCTGTTCATACTATTTTGGGCTATCTGTACCTACACTTTCAATGCAGCTTTTACAGTACTACATGATGCACTTGAGAAGGTACTTCTTTACTTGTGTTTGGGATTGAAGGTATAACAGGTTGCATTTTTTGAACACGACAATTCTGCAATCCACTCATAGCTAACTATCCTTACAGGACACAGACATATGGAACACAGTCGGTTTCTGGCACTACCCTGTGCCAGGCTTATTTTTGCTAGTACAATTTATTCTTGGCATGCTCCTTGGTGCAAGTATGTATTTCAGCAATGTGTCTTTGAGGAGCATGAATGTTGCGGAAAATTCTAATAATGCTGATGACATTATTCAGGAAGGTACTTCACAGGTCTTCAAGTGATGTATGTGTCGTAGCTTATGCAAAGCAAAAAATCTCTAATATGGTCATGTTATTTGATTGGCACAGAATCACATGATGGAAAAATACTATTCTTGGCAATCTTGACCTGGTGCATCCACAGAAGCTCACACACTCTCTCTCTAGTATTGCTTTTTTTTTCTGGAGTTCGGCTTGGGTTTATTGGTGCCATTTATAGTAAGTTTATTTGGTTCATAGCTGGATGCTTTAGTGTTAAATTGCGTCTCATTCATTGTGCTCATGTGCTAGACATCGCTATTGGCAGGGAGTTTTACGTCCAACATGATTGCGTTATTCCTGCCAAAATTGTTCCTGCAATAGCAGTGCTCTTTTTCACAAGTTTGGTTTGTCTGCTGCAAGAGCTGTCAAAACTAATGCATGATGTATTGCTTGGTAAAGACACATTTTACAAATGAAAAACAGTGGTACAGTCTCCTCCTAGTGATGGTCTGTAATAAAAATTGTTTGTTCGCTTTTTTGCTTCCATCAGAGGTACGTGATCAGGTTTATAAGCAAAAGCTGCTATTGTGCGCAGGGCTTCTAGCTCTACCTAGTTGAGTGTGGGGTCGTGTAGCTTGTGTTTGCTTGTGGCTTTATGGTGAGAGGAGATCAATATGCACTTTTTTTTCATGAGTTTTATCTTCCATAGTCTTCATATGATGGTTTTAGGTAGTGTCTCAGAGGCCAGCGTCTAGATCTTTCACAATTGGTATAGTGATGCTCGAGTCGGGACAACGACCACATGCAGAAAAGCACTCAGTAATGCATTGCAATTCTAGGGTCACACACTCTGTTTCAGGGTTCTCCGACAGATCCAGTTTTCTTGCTCACATCTTTCGGCTACAGACAAGGCACTCTTGATATGCTTCCATCCACTACACATTAGTTGGATCTCCATCTAGGGGATACAGTTTTTACCACAATTTTATGCATTACTTCATGGATCATGTGGAAGGCTCATTGCCCTCACAGCTTTCCCTCACATCTACCACCTTGAAAACTTTATTTGCAGAGTTGTTGCGTACTCTTCACAACTAGTGGGATACATCAGTAGGCTCCTCCAGGCCAGAGGAGCGGCATAGATACTCTCTTATTTGGCCATGGGCGTAGTTTTCTGTGTTTTTCAGTTTGGATCAGGGACACATCACATGGCATTATGCACCTTCTTGGGGGTTCATACTGCATTCTTCCTATATGCCACCATGATGTATAGCTAGCACTCTTTGGCACTACTCCAATTTGTAATTCCTTTGGGAGGTAGGCCCTATAGGCAATAGGGCCAATTTTCTTTGTGATCAAGAATGGACCATCAAATGTAGCTGAAATCTTATAATGCTTTCCAGTTTGCATAGTCTTGGAATCTTTGGGTATCTTCAGATAGACCCATTGTTCCATATCTAGAGCCCTTGGAGACCTCTTTTGACTAGCATAAGTAGTAACTCGGTCACGAGTTGTTCTTACACTGTCCTAAGCCAATTCAAGCATTTCTTGCATATCAAATTACAAATCATGAGCTTGGCGATCTTTGACTTTCTCTAAGCCAATAGCAATAGGGGGGGGATTCAGGCTCAAATCCATACATCAGCATGAATGGGCTCAATCTAGTAGCAAAATGCTTGCTACTATTATAGGCAAAATGTAATTCCGGAAGATGCCTTTCTCACACAGATTGCTTACGAAATGAAATGTTATATTAAACGTCTTCAAAAGGCCAAAATGACATGTGAGACCAAACTAATACATGGATCTAATACAATGTCCGGGTACAAAATAAAATGAAGTGAAAAAAAAGCTAAAATGAACATTAGTGCTCGGCGTCGAGTGCTGTCCGAGGATGCTGAAGAGCATCGTCAATGTCTGCCTCTGTAAATAGTCTACTGGACATCTCCCATGTTATGAGAGACATAACCCCTCAACACATCTTCCAACACCTGATTCCTTCTTTTAGTTTGTCCCTTAGACTCGGATGATCAAAGGATGACATACTCAACTTCGTTTGAAGGTGAGAAAATACATCTCGCCAAAATCGTCTAGTGAACTTGGTGCCCCGATTATTGACAATACCAACTCATGGCTTTTTACTATCGATTTCGTTGGTATAAACTTTGCCATTTTTGTGAGTCTATCAACCATAACCCAAATGCTATTGTTGCTACGACTAGTATTTGGCAAATCAACAATAAAATCCATAGAAATACTCTACCACTTCGCATTAGGGATTTCTAATGGATGTAGCACGCTAGCTTTCTTAAGGCGCTCTGCCTTGCTGACTTGACACGGAGTGCATCTCTTCACATAGCTCTCTATGTAAGAGCGCATCCTTGGCCAATGGAAATATCGTTTGACCAATGCTAAAGTTCTTTGTATACTTAGGTGTCATGTACTAGGAACATTGTGGCATTCAAACAAAATCCTTTGTCAAACCTTTGGCACAAAGATTTTTCCATTTCTAAACAATAGTCCACCTTTAATGGAATATTGTCTCTGTCCCATCTGCCTTGTGCGACTAACTTGGGTCCTTGCATCATCCCAACCTATATGCAAGCCACGTCCTACTTCGACCTCATTCCATATCTTGCCAAAATGGTTATCAGAACGACATAGCCCTCGAAGAGAGAGAGAAAGAAAGAAAGAAAGAAAGATTTTTAACGTCTATGTCAGGCCGAAATCGGCCTATGAGACAAATCAAATGTACATGGTGTGTATGTCATCCGTCTATCGGAAAGACAAATGAAACAAAAACTGATACAAAACTGAACTGAGTGTAGGTAGTGGGGTATCTGAGGAGGGATGGAGCTCTATCTCTAGGGATGCATGTCTATATGCTCAAGGTAGTACAATCATGAGAATGCATCAAGCTATCTAGCTCCATCCTGTACTAATGGGGGGATGTAAGATGTGGTACATGGGCGGGTCTGGTGCCAAGGCTGCCCGGATGAAAGCTGTCGGGTCGGCCCTCATCCGGGCCACTCGCTCCTCAGTGGCACGGCGCTCCCGGGCTCGGATCTCCTCGATCTGTCGGTGGTGGGAGCTCGTGCCCCTGTAGCCTGTGACTCGTGGTCGTCATCTAGCTCGGCTCACCTCCGCCTGTGGGAGTGTCACTCCCCTCTGAGTGTCTGGTGGGGGAGGGGCGGTAATCCTCTGAAAGAAGTCTGTGAGCTGCGACTGTCTCCCCTCTGTCTGTGTAGCTGTGTGTGGCTGTAGTAGTGTGTCCCGATGGCTCTGTATCTCTAGTAAGAACCGTCCGAGCTGTCTCTGATCTCGAGAGTCCATGATCTCTCGGAGAGTGGGCTGTCCTCTGAATAGGGCCTCATACCTGCCTCTGATCTTAGTGTATGCTCTGCATCTACATACAAAGTGCTCCTCACTCTCCACCTCCTCTGTGCAGGCTCTGCAGACGCGCTCCTCCCTGGGAACACTAGTATGTCTCCCGATCTCAATCTCTAACCTGTGTGAAGCCACTCTCAGCTGACCAATCGCCACCCGTGAGCTATGTGGCATATATGTGTCCATGTAGCGTGGTCTCTGTATGAACCCCCCGGACAATATGGTGAGAAACTGGTCTCTGTAATCTGACATCCTCGTCCCCAAGCCAGGTGACTCCCAGACTCTCCTAGTGTATAGCTGCCACAGATCCTGTCTCAGTACCAAGTTCCTCTCACTGCGAGAGAGGTGAACATATGGTGAGTGGGGGTCGTACTGGAATGGTGGTAGGCTCTCCATGTCAAGACCGTGTCCCTCAAACCATGCTCTGACCTGTGAGTACCATGCTCTCTCATGCCCACTCTCTGATAGCTGTATAGCTGCCTCAAATGCTCTACGAGTAAGTCTGTCAGGAGGTAGCTCTCTCATCCTCTGGATGAAGCAGACTGTCTGGAATAGTGCCTCTACCACCATGGGTGGTGTGGCGAGCTCGGCTCTAATAATGTCATGTGGCACTGTCTTCTTGCTGCGGAGCAAGCGTGAGATCATACATACCTGTGGCCTCTCAAGCTGTGTCCACTGGTCAGCTGTCAATCCTGGTGCCCATACTGCCGCCGAGTACATCAAGGCCGGGGTGACTAAGGTGTCGAAAAGCCACCCCTTCGTGCGGGGTTCCTGAAAGTGTGCCTGGTGGCATCTCCGCTCTAGCATGGCCAGAGCTGCATATCCTCGGGTGAGCCTGTCAGCAGCAGCCTGCCTCATAGTGAAGGGTCCTGGTAGGCTGGTGAATGTGATGCCAAGGTAGACATAGGAGGTGACTACATCAACCTTTCCTCCTGCTGCTGTGAAGGTGGCAGCGCTCCTCACTGCACTGGATGTGTGAAAGATCATAACCTTGGTTTTGCCAAGGTTCACAGTCAACCCCTTGTGTGTGCTGAATTCGTCCAAGGCCTCAAGATGGCGTTGCAAGCCCTCGGGTGACTCTGAAATCAACACAATATCATCAGCATATAACATGATGTGGACCGGAGTACCTGCCAAGTCGCTCCCCTCTCCCCCTGCTCGCAGTATGTAGTCGGAGATCTCGTCGATGTAGAGCCCAAAGAGTGTCGGGGAGAGTGGGCATCCTTGCTTAACACCAATGGTGCTAGCAATGGTCTCTGAAAAACCGCCTGGGCAACGAACTCGACCCGTCACCTTCTCGTAGAGAGCATATATGGCCCAAATCATCTCTGTTGGTACCCCAATGCTGTGAAGGCGCTGGAAGAGTCTCTCGCGTGGGACTGTGTCAAAGGCCTGGTGGAAATCCACAAAGCAGCAGTAAAGCCTCTTCTTCCGCGCCTTTGCCCCATCAATGAGGCAGCGCAGAACGAAGATGTGATCAGTGGTGGAGAAAGCTCGTCTGAAACCTGCCTGGCCTGGAGCTCGTAAACCCTCGATCTCTGCGTAGCAGCTGAGCTGTGCCTCAAGTACTGCTCCATATAGCTTGGCCATCGTGTGGCCAATCATGATAGTCCTGTAGTTCCCTGGATCCAGGGTGTCGCCAGATTTGTGGATAGGCACTATGGTGTGCTGTGTCCACTCCTCTGGGAAGCCCTCCCCTATAGCCCGGTTGAAGACATGTGCAATCAACGGGGCTATAGTGGAGGCCGCATAAATGATGTGCTCACTCTGTAATCCAGTATGGTCAGCTGATCGTCTGTGCTGCATGCGGCGTATGGCCCTCTCTACCATCTGTGCTGTAAAGAAGGAGGAGCACGTGGGGCGTGGCTCGTGTGGCTGTGGGATAGGAGGCTGTCCTGGCACCTCGTAAAGTCGCTCTGCATAATCATGCCATATCTGTGGATCCTCAATAGCTGTAGTCGGACGTGGCTCGCGCAGGGTGCGCCATGCTGTTGCGCTATCCATGCTCATGAATAGGCGGTATAGCTCAAGCTCCTGTGCCTCTTCGAATGCTCGCCGCTTTTGGCGTGTCAGCGTCTTCATATGCCGTCTGGCCTCTCTCTCTGTGATCTCTCCTAAGGCTCGCTGTGCGCGGAGGCGTCGGTATAGCTCTCTGCACTCATCATCATACCAGCGGTTCTGAGGCATAGTCTCGGGGGGGGGGAGTGCGTCCTGTGTGAGTGGTGTGTGGAAAGGAGCTAATAGCTGAAGTGTGGAGAACGGAAGAGATATGTGATGTGAGAACTGAGAGTGGTGTGGATGGGTGGAGGAGGCATAGGCCATGCTCGACCTTGGCCGAGTAAAGAGAGGCTAGCTTATGTGTGAAATGGATGGTGGTGTGTGGAGTGTGTGCTGTGGAGCTGTGTGGGATGGTATCTCCGGTGATGGAGAAAGAGAGGTATGTGTGGTCGGCTCCGATGGGTATGGGTGGAATGGTGAAGGATGTGATAAGGTGTGTAGCCTCCCTGGGTCCCAGAATATAGTCGATTGTACTCCCCCCTCCCTCTGCAACTCCATGTGGCATACAAGTCAGGCCCCCTGAGGTGGGCCACTGGACCATCCCGTTATAAATAACGAGACGGTGCTGGGAGCCAAGTCGAAGTAGATGTCGTCCGTAGGCTGTGACTGGAGCTCTGTCTGCTGTATCTCTCATAGTAGCCTCCTCATCTAGAGTGTGTAGTGCCTCTGAGTCCTCGTGGTCATATGCCTCACACTGCTCACTGCGCGTACGAGCATTGAAGTCTCCCATAAGGAAGACTTCACCCAGTGTGGAGTACTCCATAATTTCCTCCGTGAGGCATGTGTACGGTGACTCCTGCTCAATAGGGGCGAATCTGGAGCCTGTGGGAGCAAAGTAGCAAAGGGCAATGTAGACGATCCTGTCTCGTGAGAGCTCGAGGCGAATCCACATGTAGCGGGCCTGTGGGTCCCGGGCAACAATCTGTAGTCTACTGTGAAGCCCCTGTCTAAAGAGTATGGCCACTCCTCCTGAGCCACGAGTGGTGTGCTGGCGCATACACCCCCGATGTAGAGACTCCCACTGGAATCCATGTATCCGTGGTAGCCCTCTCTCTGGGCTCTCGTGTGTCTCTGTAAGTAGAATGATGTCTCGACCTCTCATCACCTCCTCAAGTCTCTCTGGGTGTGTCCATAGGTCTCCATTGCAATTCCAAACCGTGACATGAGAGAGAGAGAGAGAGAGAGAGAGAGAGAGAGAGAGAGAGAGAGAGAGAGAGAGAGAGAGAGAGAGAGAGAGAGAGAGAGAGAGAGAGAGAGAGAGAGAGAGAGAGAGAGAAATGAAATGAAATGTTATATTAACGTCTTCAAAGGGCCATAATGACCTATGAGACCCGAAAGTTACAAAGTGGTGGATTTGATACAAAGTCAGAGTAACAAAATAACAAAATAACCTAACAACAGTACAAAACAAAGATATATACTATGGGGTCCTAAGTTGATCGATGTGAACGAAGCAAAAGACTAAGGAAAAAATGGGCGGCTTGTTGGGATAGCTGAATCACAAGAGATCTAGCATCGGTCGTTGGCGAATCTCATCAATTTCCTCCATGGTTAGTAGTCTGACCGGGCGTCCTGCATGCCTGGCCAGCGTGCTCCGAATTTTCTGTCGTAGTCTCCGTCGATGCTGTGTAGTTCTTCGCTGTCACGGGCGTCTGGATTTCCCCAGTTCAATCCCTCGGTCAATCAGTGTGCCTCTGGTGTGAGACGAGGGGGAGCTCTGCTGTGGGAGTGGCTCTTGTGGCTGTCCCGTGTCTGCTCTGAAGAAGTCTGTGATCCGTCTTTGAGACTGGCTAGCCTCGCCATTCATCAGGCTATCTCTGTGTCTGCGCAGCTCGAGCAAGAACAAACCCAGACATCTCTGATCTTCGTATCCCATGACTCTTGAGAGTGGTCCAAAACCTTCTCTGAACAAGCAATAGAAGCGGCCTCGTATCTCGTAGTAGACGGGGCAGCGACATGTATAGTGTAGCTCTGTCTCAGGTTCCATGTTACACAAGGGGCATGTCCTGTCCTCTGCTGCTACTCCCCTGTATCTCCCCGTTTCAATCCGCAACTGGTGAGAAGATGTGCGTAACTGGCCAATAGCACATCGTATCCCGTGAGACAAGTGGGTATCCATATATCTTGGTCTCGCCACAAAACCATCTTCCGTAAGCTGGAGAAGATGGTCTTTGTAAAAAGCCATCTTCGTGCCTAATTCCTGTGCTGGTTATATCCATGTCCTTCTGGTGTCTAGCTGGGTCATGTCTTGGCGTATGAGCTTGGTGATCTCTGACTGTGTAAGGGTGAGAGATGGTGCATCCAATGAGTAATGGAATGGTGGCATCCGGTCTATGCTGAACCCATGTGCCTGAAACCATGATGTCATCTCCCCATACCAGCATGTTGTATCTCCTTGTATGGCTAACTGTCGAGAGGGTTCAAGTGCTATGCGAGCATATCTGTCTCTAGGAAGTGCCCATGTGCGGTTTATGAAGGAGACTGATCTGGTGAGCGCCTCCACCACAAGTGGGGGGGCCGCTAGCTCTGCTCGGATAATGGCCCATGGTACTGATGCCTTGGCTCTAATGAGCCGCGAGATCATAGAGACGAGAGGTTTCTCCATGTTCCCCCATCCGTCTGAGCGACCCGTCCTCCGGTGGTGATCCAGTGAAGGTCCCCATATCTCGGTTCCATAGAGCGATGCTGAAGCCACCAAGGTGTCAAAGAGCCAGAGCTTCGTCCGGGGCTCCTGAAACTGAACCTGCGAACACATCCTCTCCAATCTACCTAATGCTCTTCTGAGTGAGAATGTAGGTCCGCTAAAAACCACTCCAAGGTAAGTGTAAGCGTCTGTGTATTCCACAGTCTCCTGGCCGTATGTGAGTGTAGGTGCTGACCTCCTGATCCACTGTGGGGTGGTATTAAACACCATAACCTTGGTTTTACCGAGGTTGACAGACAAACCACTTTCGTGGGCAAACGTATGCAGAGCATCCAATTGACGTTGCATTGCCTCTGGGGATCCATGCACCTTTATCCCCATCGCTGTCAATGTAGTCAGAAACCTCATCCACATACATACCGAAAAGAGTGGGAAAGTCCCTCCGGGGTGCGTACATGCCCTACTATTGATCTGTACAATGCCATGATCCCCCAAATGAGTTCTGCGGGTACTCCCATTTCCTGTAATGTGCGCATCAGTCTAGCTCTGGGTACCGTGTCGAAAGCTTTGCGGAAGTCCACAAAGCTACAATAGATCCGTCTCCCATGAGATCTGCCTTCCTCGATGATGGCCCTGAGTGTTAGGATATGGTCAAGAGTAGAGAAGCCTCTCCTGAATCCTGCCTGCCCAGTTGCACGTATTCCTTCCCTCTCTGCCCATCTACTCAGCTGTTGCTCAAGAATGGATGCATACAACCGTGCCAGTGTGTGCCCAATCATAATAGTGCGATAATTCCCAGGCTCCATGGGGTCTCCTGATTTGAAGATAGGTAACAGGGAATGGCCGTTTTCAGGTCTCCGTTCCCCGTTCCCATTCCAAGTTCCCGTTCCGAGTCCCCATTCCGTGTTTCAAACGTGAGTACCCGTAACAGGGAATGGCATTTTTTTCCGCGTTCCCGTTCCCCGTTCCCGTTCCGGTTTCCCGTTCCTGGTAACTATGAGGTACGATCGTAGATAGGCTCCAAGTGTCCGGTAGGCCCTCACACATGGCACGGTTAAACATAACTGCTAGAAGCTCTGCTAGTAGGTCTTTGGCATGCATGAAATGCTCAGCTACTAGGCCCTCATGATCATATGCTCTCCCAGTCTTCATCCTGTCAATGGCTTTCTTCACCATCTCAGCAGTGAAAAAGACACATGTATGTGGGCATGTGTCTGGGGGGTTGGGTAGGGGCGGCTGTCCAGGTACTTTGTACAAAGATGATGCGTATTGACCCCAGGTCTCTGTGGAGGAAATAGCAGGGGGGGGGGGGGACTGCTCATGAAAGAGCCGCCACGCCTCACACGAGTCTTGACTCAAGAATAGCTGATATAGATCCTGTTCGAGTCTAGCCAGAAAAGCCCTCTTCTTCCGCCGCACCAGGTGTCGGAAGTCCATCTGTGACTGTCTGTGAGTGACGTCCCCCAACAGCACCTTCCTCTGAAGTCTGGCTCTAGTCTGGCGGCACTCCTCATCCTACCAGTTGTTCTGAGGCATCCTCCCAAATCGGCGGCTCTGCTCAGGTTGGGTGTGTGGGTATGCTTCAGCTGCTCCCTCATGTAATGTCTGTGTCAGTATAGTAGTTAGCTCCTCCAGAGGTCGCCCCGGGTTCTCAGTGCATAGGCGTCTGTAGATTCCGTCCATGTATACAGAGTTCGTCTCCCTTGTGAATGTGTAGCGAGTAGGGATTGCTACTCGTGGCCTGTGTGCTGCACTGAAATGGAAGGAGATGGTCATCGACACGAGAGCATGATCTACCGCCACCCCCACCGATCTGGGCCCAACTGTGAGATCCTCGATACTAGAGATGAGATTCGGTTGTGCCATGACATAGTCCACCGTGCTGGCTCCATGTCTGTGTGGGAAGCATGTAAAGCCTTCCGCAGCAGGAAATCTCTGTAGGCCGTTCAAGATGGCCAATCCATGTGCAGTGCCCATGTCTATCAGGTGTCGCCCATACTCAGTATATTCCATATCGTGTGATAGTCTGGAAAGGCCCGTCTCTGCCACATCTATCTCTCTTAGCATCTCCTCTGAAGTATCATAAAACACTGCTTGGTGATGGGCAGTCCTAGCATTGAAGTCGCCGAGGATGATAATGTCACGGTCCCTAGAGAACTCCCATATGTCATCATCCAAAATAGAGAAAGGGGACTTTCCTTTGGGTGGTGCATAAACTGATGTACTCGGGGGAAAGTAACAAATAGCTAGATAGAGGTATCTGCCTGTCTCTCCTTTCAGTCTCACCCACATGTACCTAGCTTGCTTGTCCCCTGCTCTCCCACTGCCGTGCTCGCTGCTGTGCCCGCCTGCAGCCCCGCGCCCAGTGCCTCGGCGAGTTCTTTCTTGAGTGACGTGGTCTCTTCCTCTTGGGTCGTCACTCGGTCTTCCAGCGTGCTTATCTTGCTCTCTTGGATCAGCACACGTCCTTCGAGAATGTTTATTGTGCCCCAGAGATTGCGGTTCATCTTGGTGATGGTCTCCGTCATTTCCTCTTTGCATTTTCGAATGACATTCTCTAAGGGGTCGGCTTTTTCATTCGTCTTCCTCATGTTTGATTGCCGCCCGCAAGGGGGTTAGATGCGTGTGTGCACCCACTCTAGCAGCTAACGCGGCACTAGATGTACGTGTGCACCCACACTGGCGGCGATCGCAACGAGTGGCGGAGCGCGAGGCGGTGTGGCCCGGTCAATATGTTCAGCTCTGTGTGTGTGCGCGCGCGCCTCGAAAACAAAATTGAAGGAGGGGGGGGAGTAGAAATGAAATGAAATGTTATACTAAAGTCCTCAAAAGGCCATAATGACTTATGGGGCCCGAAAGTTAAAAAGTGGTGGGGGCGAAGGCGGGGGCGGGGGCGGGGGCGGGGTCTCAAAAAAATAGAAATAAAAAATAAAAAAAATTTACTTCCTACGCGTAGAAGAAGGGGGGGACATCCTACACGTTAAATTATTTTTTTTTTTGGGGGGGGGGGGGGGGGGGGGGGGGGAGGGGGCGCGCGGGTTTGCAGAGGCAACGCGAGGAGGGGGAGGCACTGGGCGCGGGGCTGCAGGCGGGCACAACAGCGAGCAGGGCGGCGGGGGTCAGCGAGCAGGGCGAGGGGGAAGCGAGGGAGCAGAGCGAGCGAGCAGGGCAGCGCAGGAGAGAGAGAGAGGGGGGAGAGCAGGGCAGAGAGAGAGAGAGAGAGAGAGAGAGAGAGAGAGAGAGAGAGAGAGAGAAATCCCGAGAGATTTTAGCCATAGACAAAGCATTAACCTCAAGAATCTGGCTAAGTGCATCAGCAACTCAATTGTTGGATCCTTTCATGTAACGAATCTTGCATAAGTTCAACCCATCTAGCTTTTTTGCTTCTGAGATCACGTGATAACAAACCTAGCGCAAAGAGTGATGATGTGTCCATGCAATAAAGGTAGAGCCATACAAATAATGCAGCTACTTTCTCAAAGCGTGGACTACAGCATAAAGCTCTCGCATATGTTAGGTAATGCATTTCAGCGTCAGAAAGTTTCTTGCTTTCAAATGCAAGAGAACATCCATCCTGATAAAATGCTGCACCAAGTGCATAATCGCTAGCATCTGTTTTAACAATGAATGGCTTGCTAGGATCCGCAATATGCAACATTGGTGCAGTAGTCACCTCGTAGTCACCAAGTGCTTCATCGTCTTAAAGCTCTCATCAAGACGCTCATTCCAGACAATAGGAGGGTTACCTGTAATGTGCAGTTGAAGTGATTGATGGTGAATGCTCAAGATGAGTGCTCAGTGCTTACTTTACTTCATGAGAGATGTGCTAAGACTAGAGAGAGAAGAGTGAATGATACTGTGAGTGAAGGTTCTGTGAGCGATAGATGCAGGCGATGTTGAGGATGTTGCATGTTTTGGCGGCAGGGTTGTTGCTGCCAGAGCTGTTGCCTACAGCTGAGCAAGCTCGTTGGGATGTTAGAGAGGTGGAGGCTCATGCATTGATTGCATTGTTTGTGAAGTGCACTATTACTTCTCACATTCGCTCGGCGAAATCTGTAAAACAAGCTTGGTATATTTTGGCTGGTCTTTATGCAAGTCGCAATGAGCCTAAAACTGCATTGTTGTGTAAAGAACTAGAATTGAAGATTATGCATGAGGAAGATGAAATGGACACTTTCCTTGCTAGTATTAAGGATATTAATGAGCAACTTATTTTTGCGGGCCAAGTCATTTGTGACAGTTCCCTTGTGCAGACTGTTCTTGATGCTTTGCCAGATTCCTACCACACTTTTGCTAGTACCCGGAGACTTATGACCCAAGGAAATCTTGAAGTTGTCAAGTTTGATGCATTATGCACATTGCTATTGCAAGAGTCACTTTCCAAAAAACACAAGGCTTAACAGCGTGCACTTGAACAGACCTTTATTACTGCTCAAAGAAAAAGTAGTAATAACAATGTAGCCACTTCTCATGGTTCTTCTGTGAGTGGAAAGACACCTGTTCCTAATGCTTCTGTTGGCAGCATGTTGTCTGGAAATTTTGGTAAAAAGCGCAAAAAGAAGATGCGTTGCTATTATTGCAAAGCTAATGTGTCAGGTGCAGCGGGAGTGTTTACGGATTTAGCTCGGATGTAGTACTCCGCACAAACACAAGGGACACTTTACTTCACTTGAAAGACTGAATTGAATTGAAAGAGAAATGAAATGTTATATTAATGTCTTCAAAAGGCCAAAATGACCTATCAGACCAGAGCATTATAATGTTGTGAATCTGATACAAAGTCAGAGTAACAAAATGATAAAATAATAAAATAGAAGTACCATGGGATCCTAAACTGGTAGGTGTGAACTAAGCAGCTAGCTGGGATAGCTAAATCACAAGTCACAAGAAATCCAGCACCGGTTGCTGGCGGATCTCATCAATCTCCTCCATGGACAGTAGTCTGACCGGGCGTCGTGCATGTCAGGCCAAAGTGATCCGAATCCTCTAATGTAGCCTCCGTCGATGCTGTGTAGTCCTCCGCAATCGTGGGCGTCTGGATCTCCCCTGCTCAGTCGCTTGATCGATCAGTGTGCCTCTGGTGTGAGGCGACAAGATCTGTTGTGTTAGTAGCTCCTCGGGGTGTCTAGTGTCTGCTCTAAAGAAGTCTGTGATGTGTCTCTGAGACTGGCTAGCCTCTCCTCACATCAGGCTCTCTCTGTGTCTGCCCAACTCGAGCAGAAACAAACCCAGGCATCTCTGATCCTCGTACCTCATGACTCCAGCTTGCTTTTGGGGGTGTGAAGCTTGTCTTGTCAGTTTGGCCTTATTTTCTATTTGATTTTCGTTTTTCTTTTTTGTTTTCTCTTCATCTTTGCTGTTTGAGCTCTGTTTTTTTGGTGTGTGATGGGGTGCTTGGAGCTCTACTCTCTCTACAAGGTTTTCTACTGATGGACATGTTGCAATGGCTCCGGAGTTCCCTCGAGTTAGTCCCCCAACTCTGATTACAAAAGCCACCTTCAGCAAGTGAATTGTCTTCCACAGAGGTTGATACCTCCTTGGAAGCTACATTTTAGTACTCATGATGGTTCTTCCTCTTGGCCTGCCTCAGTAGATTTCTTGGTGATGCCAGTTCTTCTCTATCATCTTTGTCATCGACTGGTATCTCTTGTCTGTGCTACCTCAGCTTCATGTTTGCAGATGGTACTAGTTGGTGGGCTTTCGCCCGACACTGAGCAGGTGCCTTTGGCAGCAAGTTCCTTTCTCGCTGATACTACTGGTGGCTGTCTGGGATTTTTTCGTGTAGAGAGCACTTTTGGTGGGAAGTGCCTATCTTTCAGCAGCAGTTTTCCTCCTTTCTTTTGCAGATAGCCAGGGCACTTTTAAATCTCTTTAGGAGAGTTTTTTCCCCATGGCATTTCCACTTCATTCAGTTTCACGTGGTTTGTCTGTCAGATGTCGCCTTCGGCATGCTTTGTACATCAGTCAGAATCGGCACCATTTTGGGCAGTCAGGTGGTTTTCAAATAAAAGAAATTAGCCTCTTTTTGTTGATAAAAGAAAAAAAATCTCAAGACTAGACACGTTTACGTCTGCAACTCTTCTCTCTTGTTTAAGATTATAAGCATCTGCATTTTTTGTTCTTCAGTCGTTTAATCACTTTAACCTCTAATTTCTTTCTGCATTGCAGTGATTTTCTTCCTGGCATTTCTGCTAAAGCCAGATTTATCCACAAGAATGAGGCACTACGTGATAATTTTTTGTGGGACCCATGTTGCGATGCTGTATTTGTTAAGGCTAACCCTCATTGCGGACCAAATAGCCATTGCTGGCAACTGGATTCGACAAGTTCTTATTGTATTGGGTAATCTCTTTGACTCAAGTTTTCATCATTAGGTATTACCGTTCACGTTTCAAAAAGTGGATGTTTTCTTTGTTGGCATGGAGGTAGACACATTTTCTCATGCAATTTGATGTATACTTGGCAAGTGATGTCTCTGAATTTTTAGAGGCCCAGTTGTCATTCTTTCCTATGCAGTAGGCATGCCTTACAAAACCTTCAACACTTGGATACTAAAAGAGCGCTTAAGTTTATTTTTTTGTAAGATTGCATGTATAAAATGTCATTTGTTTATCTTTTACATGAGCTTGTGAGACAAAAGATGCAAGGTAAACTTCAAGAATTAGTCTTATCGAAAAACTTGAAGCTAGCACTGATGCATAGCTGCTTGAATTCCTAACAATCGGCTTTGCACACTAGTCAGTATTAAAGTGGAACAATGCATTGAAAGTCAGTGTATGTAGGCTCTACTTGCTTTTAGTGACATTAATCTTTTAGAGGAACGCAGGTGTCTGTCACATTCAAGAAAATTCTCTTGTAGATACAGAACGTAAATCACTATTTTCTAAACAGAAGCAATCAAGGAAAATTCCATGCTTACTGATTTTGTTATAATATAGCAGACCAGTAGCCCATTGTGGTTTTGGAATCATAAATGCTGTCGTGTCTGCAGGTCTCTCCGAGACAGGAAATTTTTTGGATTTTGTAATGATTACAACTTTGTTGGTGTTCTCTTCTCTTCAAGTGCATGGATTTCGAGTTCTTTTGTTCATTGCTAGGCTGGTCAGAAGGAGTCAGCTGCCCCCTTTTGGGTTGAAAATATTCAAGAGCACAACTAGTGGTCTTATCTTACTTTCTGTTTGCGCATCAAGCAACTTGGATTACTTCTATCAGGAGAGCAACCTGACAGGTCAGAGAGAGAGAGAGAGAGAGAGAGAGAGAGAGAGAGAGAGAGAGAGAGAGAGAGAGAGAGAGAGAGAGAGAGAGAACTGAAATGTAATATTAACGTCTTCAAAAGGCCAAAATGACCTATGAGACCAAAAGGTTACATATGGTGAAACTAATAACAGGTCTGGGTACAAAAAGTACAAAGAACTGAAAAGAAAATAGTGGGTAGGGTTGGGGTGCAAGCTGACACAAGGGGAATACAAAGGGTGAGCTGATACAATGGAGCTCTCTGATAGTCGAGGCATCATATACATATACATCAGTATCCAAAAGGCTATATAGATTCAATGTCCTCCAAGGTAGGCACTCTGTCAAGACGGCTCCTATGTCGCGCCAGTATGGTATGGATCCTCTGTCCTAGTCTGTGTCGATGTCGAGAGGGCCCCCTCATCCGTGGGTGATGGAACCCCCCCAACTCTATCGCCGGATCAAGCAGTATGCCTCTAGTGTTGTTATGTTGTTGGGGTTGCTCAGACTCCTCTATCTGTGACTGAAAGAAATCTGGAATCTTCCGTTGTTGCTGGATCTCTCTCATTGTGCCCCTCTTCAAGAGGTCTTCTTTATGTTTGCGAATCTCCAGTAAGTATAATCCGAGGCATCTCTGATCTTGGTATCTCATGACTCTAGAAAGTGGACCAAAACCCTCTCTGAATAGACAGTGAAAGCGGCCTTGTATTTGTTAGTATACTGGGCAGTGACATATGTAATGTAGCTCTGTCTCTGGCCTGGCACACCTGACAAATCCTGGACTCAGCGGGTACTCCTCTAAATCTGCTTGTCTCGATCTCTAGCTGATGTGAGGATGTGCGTATCCGACCAATAGCACATCGTATCCCGTGGGATAGATGAGTGTCCATGTATCCTAGTTTGATCACAAAACCATCCTCCGTGAGTTGGAGAAGATGCTCTCTATAGAAAGTCATCTTCGTACCTAGCTCATGTGTAGGTTGCATCCATGTCCTCTTTGTATCCATCTGAATCAAGTCCTGTCTGATGAGCCTTGTAATCTCTGCCCTAGTGAGGGAGATGGAGGGTGCATCCAGAGAGTACTGAAATGGGGGTAGCCGATCCATACTAAAGCCATGTAACTGAAACCAAGATGCCATCTCTGCATACCAACATGATCTATCTTCCTACAATGCCAGATGTCGCAAAGACTCTAGTGCTAATCGAGGATATCTGTCTGTAGGGAGAGCCCAAGTGCTATGCATAAATGAAATTGATCGAGTGAGTGCCTCCACTATCAATGGAGGAGCAGCGAGCTCCGCCCTAATCATCCGGGAAATCATAGACACCAAGGGCTTCTCCATACATCTCCATCCGTCAGTACTGCCAGCTCTGTTACGATGATCAACTGAGGGGCCCCATATCTCCACTCCGTATAGCATGGCCGAAGTGACCAAAGTGTCAAAGAGCCAAAGCTTTGTTCGAGGTTCCTGGAACTGAACCTGCGAACATATCCTCTCAAGTCTCCCTAATGCTGCATAGGCTTTGGTCAATTGCGTATCTGTTGCACGCCTCAGGGAAAATACTGGACCACTGAAAACCGCCCCAAGATAAGTGTATGTATTTGCATACTCCACAGTCTCTCGACCATATGCAAAAGTGGGGGCGGACCTCCTTACCCATTGCGCCGTGGTGTTAAACACCATTACCTTGGTCTTACCAAAGTTCACAGACAATCCACCGTCCCGTGCAAATGCATGCAATGCATCCAAATGACGCTGCATCCCCTCTGGAGAATCTGAGATCAACACAATATCATCAGCATATAATAACAACGGAATCCATGTCCCTGCAAGCTAAGCACCTCTATCACCCTCTTCATGTACATAATCTGAAAACTCATCTACATATACCCCAAACAGAGTCGGAGATAGGGGACAACCCTGCTTCACTTGAATGGTGGAGTGAACCACGTCGGACATGCCTTGAGTAGTGCGTACCTGTCCTACCACTGTCCTGTATAAAGCTAAGATCCCCCAGATCAGATATATGGGCACCCCTATGTCTTGCAATCTGTGAATGAGTCTGGCTCGTGGCACTGTATCAAAGGCTTTGCGGAAATCCACAAAGCTACAATATATCGTCCTACCATGGTGTCTACCCTCCTCAATAATGGCTCTGGGTGTCAAAATCTGGTCAAGAGTGGAGATACCTCTCCTGAACCGTGCCTGTCCTGCTGCTCGTATGCCCTCTCTCTGTGCCCATCCACTCAACTCATGCCCCAGAATTGATACATATAGCCTAGCCAACGTGTGACCAACCATGATGGTTAGGTAATTCCAGGGAAGCATAGGATCTCCCGACTTGAAGATAGGCACAATAGTGGACATACTCCAAGTCTCAGGGAAACCCTCCTACATGGCTCTATTAAACATCATGGCGAGAGGCTCTGCAAGCATATCTTGGGCATGGATAAAGTGCTCTGCTACCAGACCATCATGATCTTGTGCTCTTCGTGTCTTTATCTTGTCAATGGCTTTCCTTACCCTACACAAAACATGCTCACTTTTGGATCAACTTCTTTTGTGCAGCTATGTGAAACCCTTTTAACAATTTGACGCATAATTTATAGCATCATCGATGATTGTGTATTGAAATGTTGAGAAGAACAAAGTAGAGAGAAGATGGACAAGTCAATCAATCTTGGCACGCTCTGTAAAGATGCACTATGCTACTGTCATGAGGACGTGGCAACTGCTAACCTTAGTTGTTGGTTTCTTTCCAATGATTTTTGATTAATTTTTGAGACCCTCTTTTTGAAGTTGCAAATGGTCGGACATTGTATGGCCAATGTGAACGGTAGTTTCACCCGCAGACGGAAAGTTGGTCGACACTGGAACTCGTAAAGTAAAAGGATGTCTAGGCTCAGTTCAAGATCATGTAGGTCCCCCCGTCGCACTTAGCAAGTTGGTGGATACTAGGAAGTGAACTCAATAAAGGCATAAAGTCAAGGTGGGATGACCAACAGAAAGTATCCGACAGTTGGGCCACATTGCACTTTTGGATGCGGTCCCAATGAGGATAGATGGTGAGATGACTAATGGGAGCCCAATGGAAGCATCTCCTAAAATTTAGGGAACTGCTATTTTGGGCCATGAAATCTGTTCGCGTCATTAGCTTCAGAATGACAAGGGTAACATTTTATTACTCTGCTGCAAAGTCAACTGATGCACCAGTTGAGAGATTTTTAAGCAGAAAGCCCAGTGCGGGGAAATTGCATGTATGAGTGCCAAGTGGCACTTTTTGGGTAATTTACCAAGTCTGGGAGAACAAAACTCGTAACTGACTTTTTGGAGCAGTTTTGGAGGCTGTTAACGCTGATTTTCAGCCATTTCTCTCCATTTTTGAGCTTCCCATGACTTTGCCCAAGTCCAAGGAGCTCATTTTCAGCATTGGAAGGCATCAGATGTGTGTTTGCAGGGCTGTTTTGCTGTGTTTTTCGCGATAGCAGGTTTTGGCAGCCATGGAAATCTTCCCCTTTTTGCATTTATTAGTTCACAGATGCATTACAGGTTAAGGGCAGAAGAGGGGGCGCTCGATTTATGTTGGGGGGATGCTTCATTGAGAACCTGTCACACAGGTTAAGAGCTATGGAGTGCTTTCTTTCCCTCTCATGTACAGTGTGGTGCTAGGAGTGATGCCCTGCACGCTACACACTGCTTTCTCTCTCCTCTACGTACAGTTATGTGATGCCCCACAAGAGGGCTCTTCATTTGATTGATGTACAATTGTGTGGTTCCATGCTTTTGTGATGAGGCGAGAGCCTCATTGAGCAGGAACAGGGGTAGCTAGCTGCTACTCCAAAGCAGGCACCGGTGAGGGTCATAACCTCACCGTACAGGTGCAAATTCAGCGCTGTGTATGCGCAGGAAATTGACTGTTTTTCAGCCGTATGGACGCCAGAACCTTTGGGAATCGTGCCCCACTGGCAGAGGCAGTTAGGGGACTGTTTGGGGCTGAAAACAGGGCAAAAACCAGTAAATACAGCGTGCTGAATTTACTGTTTTTGGGCAGGAATCAAAGGATTTATCCCAGTGGAAGTGAGTTCCAGCAGGGGAATTCGTTTCGCACAAGGTTTGGGGCTGTTATGCTGCGGAAATTTGGCCAAATCAAGTGGTATCTAGTAGGATATAGACAAAGGATTCCGAGGACTCTACTTTGTATATGTACCCTCTCAAAGTATAAAGAAATACCGAAAGGGGTGCCAATTTTGGGGCCTACAGGTTGTCGGCGTATGCTCGGAGCATTCTAGCTTCCGAGCCGTGTGTGTGATTAAGTGTTAATTCCCATCGTCACAGGTTTCCTTTGTAGTTCTTCGCTGTCGCGGGCGCCTGGATTTCCCCAGTTCAATCGCTCGGTCAATCAGTGTGCCTCTGGTGTGAGATGGGGGGGAGCTCTGCTGTGGGAGTGGCTCTTGCGGCTGTCTCGTGTCCTGTCTGAAGAAGTCTGTGATCGGTCTTTGAGACTGGCTAGCCTCACCATTCATCAGGCTATCTTTGTGTCTGCGCAGCTCGAGCAAGAACAAACCTAGGCATCTCTGATCTTCGTATCCCATGACTCTTGAGAGTGGTCCAAAACCCTCTCTGAACAAGCAATGGAAGCGGCCTCGTATCTCGTAGTAGACGGGGCAGCGACATGTATAGTGTAGCTCTGTCTCAGGTTCCATGTTACACAAGGGGCATGTCCTGTCCTCTGCTGCTACTCCGCTCTATCTCCTCGTCTCAATCCGCAACTGGTGAGAAGATGTGTGTAACTGGCCAATAGCACATCGTATCCCGTGAGACAAGTGGGTATCCATATATCTGGGTCTCGCCACAAAACCATCTTCCGTAAGCTGGAGAAGATGGTCTTTGTAAAAAGCCATCCTCGTGCCCAATTCCTGTGCTGGTTGTATCCATGTCCTTCTGGTGTCTAGCTGGGTGATGTCTTGGCGTATGAGGTTGGTGATCTCTGACTGTGTAAGGGTGAGAGATGGTGCATCCAATGAGTAATGCAATGGTGGCAGCCGGTCTATGCTGAACCCATGTGCCTGAAACCATGATGTCATCTCCCCATACCAGCATGTTGTATCTCCTTGTATGGCTAGCTGTCGAGAGGATTCAAGTGCTATGCGAGCATATCTGTCTCTAGGAAGTGCCCATGTGCGGTTTATGAAGGAGACTGATCTGGTGAGCGCCTCCACCGCAAGTGGGGGGGCCGCTAGCTCTGCTGGGATAATGGCCCGTGGTACTGATGCCTTGGCTCTAATGAGCCGCGAGATCATAGAGACGAGAGGTTTCTGCATGTTCCCCCATCCGTCTGAGCGAACCGGCCTCCCGTGGTGATCCAGTGAAGGTCCCCATATCTCGGTTCCAAAGAGCAATGCTGAAGCCACCAAGGTGTCAAAAAGCCAGAGCTTCGTTCGGGGCTCCTGAAACTGAACCTGCGAACACATCCTCTCCAATCAACCCAATGCTGCGTGGGCTCTAGTAATTCTGGTCTCTGCTGCTCTTCTGAGTGAGAATGCAGGTCCGCTAAAAACCACTCCAAGGTAAGTGTAAGCGTCTGTGTACTCCACAGTCTCCTGGCCGTATGTGAATGTAGGTGCTGACCTCCTGATCCAATGTGGGGTGGTATTAAACACCATAACCTTGGTTTTACCCAGGTTGACAGACAAACCACTTTCGTGGGCAAACGTGTGCAAAGCATCCAATTGACGTTGCATTCCTTCTGGGGATTCGGAGATCAACACTATGTCATCAGCATATAACAAAAGTGGAATCCATGCACCTTTATCCCCATCGCTGTCAATGTAGTCAGAAACCTCATCCACATACATACCGAAAAGAGTAGGAGATAGCGGGCAGCCCTGCTTCACCCCAATAGTGGAGTGAACCGGTGTAGAAAGTCCCTTCGGGGTGCGTACATGCCCTACTACTGATCTGTACAATGCCATGATCCCCCAAATGAGTTCTGTGGGTACTCCCATTTCCTGTAGTCTGCGCATCAGTCTAGCTCTGGGTACCGTGTCGAAAGCTTTGCTGAAGTCTACAAAGCTACAATAGATCCGTCTCCCATGAGATCTGCCTTCTTCGATGATGGCCCTGAGTGTTAGGATATGATCAAGAGTAGAGAAGCCTCTCTTGAATCCTGCCTGCCCAGTTGGACATGTCCCTTCCCTCTCTGCCCATCTACTCAGTTGTTGCTCCAGAATGGATGCATACAACCGTGCCAGTGTGTGCCCAATGATAATAGTGCGATATTTCCCAGGCTCCATGGGGTCTCCTGATTTGAAGATAGGTACGATCGTAGATAGGCTCTAAGAGTCTGGTAGGCCCTCACACATGGCCCGGTTAAACATAACTACTAGAAGCTCTGCTAGTAGGTCTTTGGCATGCATGAAATGCTCAGCGACTAGGCCATCATGATCATACGCTCTCCCAGTCTTCATCCTGTCAATAGCTTTCTTCACCATCTCAGCGGTGAAAAAGATACTTGCGTGTGGGCATGGATCGGGGGGGTTGGGGAGGGCCGGCTGTCCAGGTACTGTGTACAAAGATGATGTGTACTGTCTTCAGGTCTCTGTGGAGGAAATAGCAGGGGGGGGGGGGGGGACTACTCATGAAAGAGCCGCCACGCCTCACGCGAGTCCTGACTCAAGAATAGCTGATATAGATCCTGCTCGGGTCGAGCCAAAAAAGCCCTCTTCTTCCGCCGCACCAGGCGTCGGAACTCAATCTCTGACTGTCTGTGAGTGACGTCTCCCAACAGCACGTACCTCTGAAGTCTGGCTCTAGTTTGGCGGCACTCCTCATCGTACCAGTTGTTCTGAGGCATGCTCCCTGATCGGCGGCTCTGCTCAGGCTGGGTGTGTGGGTATGCTACTGTTGTTGCCTCATGTAATGTCTGTGTCAGTATAGTAGTTAGTTCTTCCAGAGGTCGCCCCGGGTCCTCAGTGCATAGGCATCTGTAGATTCCGTCCATGTATATAGAATTCGTCTCCCGTGTGAATGTGTAGCGAGTAGGGGCTGCTACTCGTGGCCTGTGCTACACTGAACTGGATGGAGATGGTCATCGACACCAGAGAATGATCCACTGCCACCCCGATCGGTCTGGGCTCAACTGTGAGATTCTGGATACTAGAGATGAGATTCGGCTGTGCCATGACATAGTCCACTGTGCTGGCTCCATGTCTGTGTGGGAAGCATGTAAAACCTCCCGAAGCAGGAAATCTTTGTAGGCCGTTCAAGATGACCAATCCATGTGCAGTGCCCATGTCTATCAGATGTCGCCCATACTCAGTACATTCCACATCATGTGATAGTCTAGAAAGGCCCGTCTATGCAACATCTAGCTCTCTTAGCATCTCCTCTGAAGTATCATAAAACAATGCCTGGTGGTAGGCAGTCCTAGCATTGAAGTCCCCTAGGATGATAATGTCACCGTCCCTAGAGAACTCCCATATGTCATCATCCAAAATAGAGAAAGGGGACTGTCCTCTGGGTGATGCATACACTAATGTACTCGGGGGAAAGTAACAAATAGCTAGATAGAGGTATCTGCCTGTCTCTGCTTTCAGTCTCACCCACATGTACCTAGCCTACTCGTCCCTGCGGGCTATATGTATTAGTGGCTACAGATCCTCTCTAAATAACACTGCCACTCCCCCCGAGCCCCGCCCTCTGTTCTCTGAGCGTGTCTCCTGTTTGTAGGCCGTCTCCCACCTGTATCTACTGATGTGAGGCATGGATTGCCCTGGGGCCTGGTGTGTCTCAGAGTAAAAGATGATGTCTCTTCCAGTAAAGCTATCCTCAAAGGCACCCACATCAAGACGCATAGATCCATTGCAGTTCCAGGTAGCTACTTTGAGTGTGGTCCCATAAGTCTCGCACTGTCATGTGGAGCGTCGTTCTAGTATTACCACTTTTCCGTCTTGGTAAAAAGGGATCTTGCCTTTTTCCCTTGCCGCTCTAATCTCTGGCATTACTTCTTGCATATGAGCGATCTGCGAGAGGGTGAGATCATCCCAGAGAAAGATGCCAGTCTCTTTAAGAGTTGGTCTTTTCTTCAGGAATGACTTCTTTGCTTCCATGGAGGGAAAGCGGAGGATGAGTGCTCTTTCTTTTGAGGTTTCTCCACTGCTTCCATTTTTCTTTATGTTGCCCACTCTCCATGCCCTTGTGTGCGTCGGCTCATGAATCCCCATCAAGGCCGTGAGTTCTTTTACTTCTTCGTCCACATTGCCTTTGTCTTTAAGACCACAAATTCTCACATGTAAAGCGCGCACCCTTCTCCTCTGCTCCTCCTCTAGTGTTTGATTAATGATGTTGTTGGGTGTGGGCGTGGGCGTTATCTCCTTGCCTTTTCCTTTCTTGGCCACCTTGATCCATTTCTCGGCTTTGTCCGCCTTCTGTTGAGTTTTGGTAAGAACATCCACCCAAGAAGTCGTCATTTCTTTATGCTGCTCTTCTCCTTCTTTGATGGCCCGTACTTGCTCCTTGATCGTGTTGATTTCTTCGATTACTGAGGGTTGCAGTTCGCCCTCTTCCAGTGTGTTTTTTGATCGTGCTTCGGCGAGCTCTTTCTTGAGTGACGCGATCTCTTCCTCTTGGGTCGTCACTCGGTCTTCCAGCGTGCTTATCTTGCTCTCTTGGATCAGCACGCGTCCTTCGAGTATGTTTATTGTGCCCCAGAGGTTGCGGTTTATCTTGGTCATGATCTCCATCATCTCCTCTTTGCATTTTTGAATGGCATCGTCTAGGGGGTCGGCTTTATCATTCATCTTCCTCATGCTTGATCGCCGTCCGCAAGAGAGTTAGGTGTACGTGTGCACCCACCCTAGCAGCGGGCGCGGCGGCTGGGAGTCACTGGATGTACGTGTGCACCCACACTGGCGGCGATCGCGATGAGTGGTGGAGCGCGAGGCGGTGTGGCCAGGTGCCCTCAATATGCTCAGCTGTGTGTGTGTGTGTGTGTGTGTGTGTGTGTGTGTGTGTGTGTCTCTCTCTCAAACAAAAGTGGAGGGGGGGGGAGGGGGAGGGGGGAGGGGGGGGTAAAGTATGGTAGAAATGAAATGAAATGTTATATTAAAGTTTTTAAAAGGCCATAATGACCTATGAGGCCCGAAAGTTACAAAGTGGTGGGGAAGGGGGCCGGGTTCAAAAAAATAAAAAAATAATAATAAAAAAATAATAATATATATTATATTTAACTCCCTACGCGTAGAGGATGGATATCCTACGCGTGAAAGGGAAAGAGAGGGGAGGTAGGGGGGGGGGGGTAGAGATAATCTACGCGTAGGAGAGGGGGGGGAGACATGCTACGTGTAGAGAGTTGGGGGGGGGGGGGGGGGGGGGGGGGGGGGGGGGGGGGTGGGAGGGTGAGAGGGGCGCAGAGCGCGAGGGGGGGTGCAGCAGCGCGAGGGGGAGGGGGGCGAGCGGGCGAGGGTGCAGAGGGTGCAGGGCGCATGGGGGTGCAGCGCGCGAGTAGGGCAGGGCTGACGCAGGGGCGAGGGCGCGCAAGGGTGCGCGAGCAGACAGAGCAGCGCAGGGCTGTGGGGGTGCGCGAGCAGGGCAGGCAGCGCAGGGGCTGCAGGGAGAGAGAGAGAGAGAGAGAGAGAGAGCAAGGGGCGGGGGGGTGCAGAGCGCACGAGCAGGGGCAAGAGAGAGAGAGAGAGAGAGAGAGAGAGAGAGAGAGAGAGAGAGAGAGAGAGAGAGAGAGAGAGAGAGAGAGAGAGAGATGAAATGTTATATTAACGTCTTCAAAAGGCCAAACTGACATATGAGACCAATCTGTTAAAAAATAATGAATCTTCTGGGTACAAAAAGACTAGAACAAAAATACCACTACTACTAGAATCCATCGTCATTTGCACTTTGGATGTCGAGAGAGTATGGCTCGATATCCTTTGCTGTAGTCTCCGTCAATGCTGTGTAGCCCCTCTCGTCAATCGCGGCCGTCTAGATCTACGTAGCTACAGTGCTCGGTCGATGAGCACTGTAGCTACGTAGATCCAGACGAGCACTGTAGCTACGTAGTGGTCGAATGAGTATGGGCCGAGCTCTGCAGTGATAGTTGCTCCTCTGGCTGTCCCATATCTAGTGAAAAGAAATTTGTAATCTGTCTGTGGGATTGTCTCTCTCTAGCTCTCCCCAGTAAAGTGTCTCTATATCTATGTAACTCAAGTAGATATAGCCCAAGACATCTCTGATCCTCATAACTCATGACCCTAGAGAAAGGACCGAAACCCTCTCTGAATAAGCAGTGGAAACGGCCCCGAATCTCATAGTACAGTTGTAGTCTCCGTCGATGCTGTGTAGCCCCTCTCCTCAATCGTGGCCGTTTGGATCTCCGTAGCTGCAGTGCTCGGTCGATGAGAGTGCCGGTAGTGGTCGAATGAGTGTGGGCCGAGCTCTGCAATGATGGCTGCTCCTCTCCGGCGCTCCCCAGTAAAGTGTCTCTCTATCTGTGTAACTCAAGTAGATATAGCCCAAGACATCTTTGATCCTCATAACTCATGACCCTAGAGAAAGGACCAAAACGCTCTCTAAATAAGTAATGGAAAGGGCCTCGTATATCATAGTACATTGTGCAATGACATATGTAATCTAGCTCTGTCTCTGGCCCTAGCTGGCATAAGCAGCATATCCTATTGTGTGCTGGTATCCCTCTGAATCTACCAGTCTCAATCTCCCGCTGATGTGAGGATGTGCGTATCTGACCAATGGCACACTGCAAGCCATGAGACATATGTGTGTCCATGTAGCCGGGTAACCCATCTCCTGTGAGGTGGAGAAGATACTCTCTATAGAAAGCCATCTTCGTGTCCAACTCCTATGGCGGCTCTATCCATGTCCTCCTGGTATCTATGTTGATCTGGTCCTGACAAACGAGTCTAGTAATCTCCACCCGTGTAAGAGACATCCAGGGTGCCTTAAGAGAGTACTGGAAAGGGGGCAGCTTGTCCATGGTGAAGCCATGATTTTGAAACCATGATGTCATCTCTGCATACCAGCATGAAGTGTCCTCCTGAAGAGCTAACTGCGTGGAAGACTCAAGGGCCAGTCTAGCATATCTGTCTCTAGTAGTATCCCACAAGCTGTGCACAAAGGAGACTGATCTGGTAAGTGCCTCAATCTCCATAGGAGTGGTCTCCTCAAGAGACTCCCTGTGTCTGCGCAGCCCTAGCAAAAACAGCCCGAGGCATCTTTGATCCTGATATCTTATGACTCTAGCCAACGGTCCAAAGCCCTCTCTGAATAGACAATAAAAGTGGCCTAGTATCTCATAGTATACTGGACAGTGACAGATGTGATGTAACTCTTGTCTCTGGCTCTTTATGACACAACTGGCATATCCTGTCTTCTGCTGCTGCCCTCCTAAATGTGCTATTCTCAATCTCTAGTTGATGCGATGATGTGCGCATCTGACCAATAGCACATCCTATTCCATAGGATAAATGAGTGTCCATATAGGCCGGTCTGATCACTTATCCATCCTCTCTTAGTTGGAGGAGATGCTCTGTAAAGAAATCCAGCTTCGTGCCCAACTCTTGTACCGGCTGTATCCATGTGCTTCTGGTATCTAGTTGAATGAAATCATGTCGTATAAGTCTGGTGATCTCTGTCCGTGTGAGAGAATGGGAGGCTGCATCCAAGGAGTATTGGAATGGAGGAAATCTATTCATGCTGAAGCCATGTGACTGAAACCATGATGTCATCTGCCCATACCAACATGTTGTGTCCCCTTGTAGTGCTAGCTGTCAGGATGACTCGAGGGCTGGCCGAGCATATCTGTCTCTGGGAAGGTCCCATAAATCATGCATGAAGGAAACTGATCTCGTAAGGGCCTCAACTACGAGAGGGGGGGCAGCTAGCTCAGCTCGAATAATCTGATGTGGCACTGAGGCCTTAGCCCGCATCATCCGAGAGATCATAGAGACTAGAGGCCTTTCCATACATCTCCATCCATCAGTGCTACCAGGTGGTCCACTGAGGGTCCCCAAATCTGAACCCCATAGAGCATAGCTGAAGTCGCTAGAGTGTTAAAATACACAGCTTTGTTCAAGGTTCCTGAAACTGAACCTGCGAACACATCTTCTCCAATCCTGCCAAGGCTGCATAAGCTCTCGTCAAGCTGGTCCACTGAGGACTACCCCAAGATAGGTGTATGCATCTGAATACTCCACTGTCTCCTGGCCATATGTAAAAGTAGGTGCTGACCTCTTGACCCACTGTGGTGTGGTGTTAAACACCATAACCTTGGTTTTCCCCAGGTTAACAGAAAATCCACTATCGTGGGCAAATGTGTACAAAGCATCAGAATGACGCTACATCCCCACCGGGGAGTCGGAAATCAACATTATATCATCGGCATATACAATAGTGGGATCCATGTCGCTGCCAACTGTGCTCCTCTATCACCATCCCTCTCAATGTAGTCAGCAACCTCATCCACATACATACATGCCAAATAGGGTGGGAGATAACGGGCAACCCTGTTTCACCCCAATAGTGGAGTGAACCAAATCAGAAATCCCCTCTGGAGTGCATACATGCCCTACTACTAACTTGTATAAAGCCATGATCCCCCAAATCAACTCTTTGGGTACCCCTATCTCTTGCAATCTGCACACGAATCTAGCTCGACACTGTATCGAAGGCTTTGCGGAAGTCCACAAAGCAACAATAGAGCCGTCTCCCACGTGATCTCCCCTCCTCAATAATGGGTTTGAGTGTCAGAATATGATCAAGAGTAGAGAATCCTCTCCTGAAGCCCGTCCTGCTGCCTGTACACCCTCTCTCTCTGCCCATCTACTAAACTGCTGCTCAAGGATGGATGCGTGTCCAATCATGATAGTGTGGTAGTTCCCAGGCTCCATAGGGTCCCCTGACTTGAAGATAGGTATGATCGTGGACAAACTCCAAGTATCAGGTAGGTCCTCGCATATGGCATGGTTGGACATCACTGCTAGAAGCTCTGCAAGCAAATCTCTGGCTTGTATAAATGCTCTGTTACTAGGCCATCGTGATCATATGCTCTTCTAGTCTTCATCTTGTCAATGGCTTTCTTTACCATCTCGGCAGTAAAGAAAGCACATGTGTGTGGGCATGACTCTGGCGGATTTGGAAGAAGTGGCTGCCCCGAGACTGTGTAGAGAGATGATGCATATTGACCTCATTCCTCCGTAGAAGTGGTGACCGGTGGGGGGGGAGTGCTCATGGAAGAGTCTCCATGCCTCCTCTGAATCCTGGCTCAGAAAAAACCGATATAAATCCTACTCTAACCAAGCTAGAAATGCCCTCTTCTTTTGTCGTACCAAACGCTGAGAAGCAATCCATGATTTCCTGTGAGTAATGACTCGAAGTACCTCCCTCTGAAGTCGGGCTCTGATCTGCACTCCTCATCATACCAATTATTTTTGGGTGTGCTCCCAGAACGTCGTCGCTGCCCAGGCTCAGAGCTGTTGCATCCTATAGTGTGTCTATCAATATATAAGTGAGCTCCCCGAAAGATCTCCCTTGATCCTATGTGCATAAGCGTCTATAGATATTATCTATGTAGACAGAATCAGTCTCTGAAGTAAAAGTGTATTGGGTATGCGTAGGTGTCTGTGTGAGTCGAGCTGTGCTGAACTGGAACAAGACGGTAAACTTGAGGAGAGCATGATCTACTTCTACCCCAATAGGCGTGGGCCCGACTGTAAAGTCCTGAATAGAGGGGATGAAACTGGGCTGAACCAAAACCTAATCCACTGTGCAATCTCATACATAAATCAAAATCATCTTGAGAAATTCTTATTCCTTCATTCACACACTTAGTTCATATTGAACAGAGTGTTTCAATCATTGGTCATCTCATCAGTCAAGTAGTCTTGATGCACCTAGATCCCTGTGTAGCCATCTCATCCTGCAGGAACTCTTGATGCGCTCACCATAATATCCAATCATCTCATTTGTATGGGAATCTCGATGCACTACAATCATTCAACATGCGTCATCATTCGCTCATTCAAATTCATCATTCTTATATCGAATCGAAAGGATATCCGATTCGTTCCTGAGCTTCCGTCGCTCTCGATGTCACCATCTCATCGTTGATTTCACGTGCAAAACAGGCAAGGAGATGGCTCACCTCGTTGCAAAAGAGTGGATGTCTAGCCCCATGCTTCCCAATCCATATAGATACGAGTTCCTCGCTCCTATTTCCGGTTATCTGTCACAAACAACAAGATTGTCAGTTCATGAGTATCCCTTTCAGTGTCCTTTCTAGTATCTGGTTCATCTTTTGGTCAAGAGCTCTGTCCAGCTCGTTCTGCGAGTAAAGCTTTCGCTTTTCAGCACTCTTATGTCCTTTCAGCTTTCCTCACGTCCTGAGAGGAGAATCAATGGCCTCACGCCATCTCCAGTGAATCTCATCAATCGGGTGATCCTTCAGGTGTTCGCAAATCTCGGATCTCTAGAGTACTTGATCAACCTTTTCACACCCTAGTCAACCTACAGTTGACACTTGGACTTCGCTTTGGCAAACTTCTTTGCCGAAAAATTTGCCCAAATCTTCATTCTTTTCTTCAGATCCCGCACCTAATTTCAACTAGGAGGTGTTATCTCTGTTAGATTCTCCATGAGAACCCATGTGTAATCTGGGATTCTTTATGGCTTTATGCCTTGTAAGACAGAGCAATGACGACGGCGATGCGCGATGTACAAAGGGTGGGAGTGACTAATAAGTCCAAAGTCGGAACACAAAGATTCTTTAATATCAATATCAAATTCCAAAAGTGCCCAAGTGCCCTGCCTCATAGTTACAAGGGACGCCCATTTTTGGGCTCCACTTTTCCGTCCCCACTTGCCATCCCGCCCTCTTTTTTACACTAAAAATCCATTTGAGCCCCGTCCCCTCTACGGGACGTGTCCCTTGTGACTATGCCCTGCCTGCTCTTTGATAGGACTGGTATGCTTTGAGAAAAGCACACGCGTGATGCTCTGATACCACTGTAACAAACTTGGACACCGCAAGTCTAGATTTTGTCGCGACCTAATAGAGATTCGCTTCAAAACAATTCACAATTCAAGAGAGTCGACACGGCCCGGCGTAGTTCCGTGCCAAGAGAGATTAGCCCCAAAGACTAGCGCCCCTTTTGGTATTTCTTTTATATTAATCTTTGAGTAAAGTACAACTGCCCGTGGGTGCTCGCTCTTAGACCCTGCATCCAGATGCTCTGCAGAGTAACGCCCTTGGGTTTCTTTTATTCTTACAAAGGGTTGCCAAAAGCAGAGCCCAAAAAGCAATTAAACTCAAAAGCAACTACTATTCAAAAACTGGCAAAAAGCAGCCAGCGCAAATTACGGAATTCCGTATAGCGCCACATTAGCATGTTAGCGCAAATTGCGAGCGTCCGTACAGTTGCCACGTCATCAATCAGTCAGCACAATTTCTGGACATTCCGTGTAGTCTGCCACGTCATCTGCTGCTATTGTATGTGTGTACGAGCAGTATTGCCACGTCATCATTTTGTGACAGCCAATCCATGTGCAGTCCCCAAATCTCTCAGATATCCCCATATCCAGTATGCTCTTTCTTCCGCAAACACCTATTCAATCCCATATAACTGACATCCAATTCTCTCAACATTTCCTCTAAGGTATCGTAGAAAGCTATCTGAGACTGGCTCGTCTTGGCATTGAAGTCTCTCAAAAGAATGACATATCCATCCCTAGAGAACTCCCATATGTCCTCATCCAATATCATGGAGAGAGATGAAATGAAATGAAATGTTATATTAACGTCTGCAAGAGGCCAAAATGACCTATGAGACCAAAAAGTTACAATTGGTGAATCTGATACCATGTCTGAGTACAGAAATTACAAAGTTACAAAGAACTAACACTGAGATACTAAAACCCTTTTGAGGGGGCGGGGGGGGGGTTGTGGGTTCAGATGAAATCTCTCATCGGTCGTTGCCGGATCTCATCGACCTCCTCCATGGTCAGTACTCTGGTTGGGCGTCTTGCATGTCGAGCTAGAGTGATCTGTATCTTCTGTTGCAGCCTTCGTCGGTAGTGGGAGACCTCCCTAGGTCGTGGACGTCTGGATCTGCCAAGCTCAATGGCTCGATCAAGCAGTGTACCTCTAGTATGAGTAGGTTCTGAGATCTGCTGTAACGAGTGCTCCGTTGGCTCTCCTCTGGCTAGTGTAAAGAAATCTGTGATTCGTCTCTGAGGCTGTCTTTCCCCTGATGTCCTCAACAAGCTCTCCCTAAGTCTACGCAGCTCTAGCAGGAACAATCCGAGACACCTCTGATCCTTGTATCTCATGACTCTAGAAAAAGGTCCGAACCCTTCTCTGAACAGGCAGTGGAAGCGGCCACGTATTTCATAGTATGTCGAACATTGACATGTGTAGTGCAGCTCTATCTCTGGCTCTAAGTTACATAGGTGACATATCCTGGCTTCTGCCAGCACCCTTCGAAATCGGCCAATCTCGATCTGGAGCTGATGTGAGGATGTGCGTATCTGTCCAATAGCGCATCTTATCCCATGAGATAAGTGTGTATCCATGTATGCAGGCCTAGTTACAAAGCCGTCCTCCGTGAGTTGGAGAAGATGTTCTATGTAGAAGGCCATCTTTGTGCCCAACTCCTGTGTCGGTTGTATCCATGTGCTCCTGGTATTTAGCTGAATCAGATCCTGACGTATGAGTCTCGTGATCTCTGTCCGTGTGAGAGACATGGAGGGTGCATCCAGGGAGTATTGAAGCGGAGGTAATCTATCCATGGTTAGACCATGCGACTGAAACCATGCTGTCATCTGTCCATACCAACATGCTGTATCGCCTTGTAGAGCTAGTTGAGAGAGAGAGAGAGAGAGAGAGAGAGAGAGAGAGAGAGATGATGAAATGAAATGATACATTAACGTCTTCAAAAGGCCAAAGTGACCTATGAGACAAAAGAGTTTACAAATGGTGAATCTGATACAATGTTTGTGTAAAAGACTGAAATCTGAAAATCAAAAAGCTGAAACTGAAGTGAGCTAAAGTGAAATGGAACGAAGTGGAATGGGATGAAATGAAAGGGTGAGATGTTGGAATCAAGATCCTATCCTATGATATCTAGCATCGGTCTTTGGCGGAGCTCATCAATGTCCTTCTCAGTGAGTACTCTGACTAGGCGTCTCCCATGTCTTGCCAGAACAGTCCGGACCCTCTGATGCAACTTCCACCAATGTCTCCATGACCCTTGCAGTCGTGGGTGTTTGGATCTCCCAAGCTCAGTGGCCCTGTTGTAGCAGGCTATAGTGTCACTGCTACAGGACACAGTTACAGTTAGTACAGTTGGTCTTGTCTGTTCACACTGGACGGACACTCTGGACAGTGACACGTGGCAGGGATACGGATGGTGGCCTAGTGGACATGTGGCCAAGTCACACTTAGCTGGCTGACATTTATGAGCTGTTGGTGGCTCTTTATGATTGTATCTATGTGTAGTATCGGTTGGGTCATTATCATTATCTTTCATGGATGGTCTGGTCGTGGTCTTGGTAGCGAGTCTTACACAGAACACGTCTTCACCATCCCCGCACATCTGAGCCTCGACACCCCCATTGTACCTGAGAGTCCTGGGCTGGAGCTGAGTGTGCTGCCACGCCAGAGTCTGTATCAGTTCTTTGAGATAGTCGAGTCAGTTGTTGTGGTCTACTGTTGCTGTTGCTCTGTTGTGTTTGTGAGAGTTGTTGTCTATTGTTTCTTGTTTTCAGCCTGTTTTGAGTGAGATTGTCACGCACATTGCACTGAGGAGCACCCATTGTAGAGAGCACGACGCACTATCTGCGCTACAGGTGCTCTCATTTTGGCGATCACGGTGGGACCTCATCTAAAGTCTCACTCTGTTGAGTAGCTGGTTTTCTTCGCTTTGCCTGTGCAGCTTGTTGGTCTAGTCCAGTTTCACCCTTGACAGCTTAATCTAGCTGGTCTAGTCTCTCGCCTTGCTGGTCTGGTCCTCTCTCTCCCTGGTCCACCCAGTCCTCGTCCTAGTCTAGTCCTCCTCGTCCCTGGTCTAGTCCTTCCTCGTCCTTGTCCAGGCCAGGTGGTCTAGTCACTCGCCCTGGTCTACTAGAGTCTAGACCAATGTTCAGCCAAGTGAAGGTCGTCTTGCCCAAGTGAAGGTCTTCTTGCCCAAAGCTTGGTGGGGTTGGCAGTTACTGCATGACACATACAAGGAGGTCATTGGAGCGTCAAAGTGCACTACTGAGTCCTCTGAAGTACTACCACAGACGGCGTCAACCCTTGGTGCCCAGTAGAAGCATATTAACCCCATCACCCATACCTACTCATACGGCTACCTCCATTCCTTCGACCAGTTCTACATCCTCCAGGTCACCTTCTCCGGTAAGGCTCTCCCCCATTTTATTACAGCAAGCTAGTGAGCAACAGACTCAGGAGCAAGAGGCCATGGAGGAGCTCACGAGTGTTGTGGCAAAGGTGAACATCAAGTTCCCTACCTTTAAGGGTCTCTCCACAGAGGATGCAGACGACCATGCTCGGAGGTTTGTCTCTCTTTGCAGAGGTCGTGGCCTCAACAGAGAAGACGCATACCTGGTGCTCTTCCCGTCCACCTTGGATGGTCTTGCAGATAAATGGTAGTGTCAGTTTGTTGAAAACCACTTTACTACTTGGACCATGTTAAGACAGCAGTTCTGTGAAGCTTTCCGACCAGGGGATTATCAAGAGAAGATTCGAGATGAGTTGGCCAACCTGTTGCTCCAGCCCAAGGAGACATTTGCAGAGCTCATGACCAGAACAAAGTCCCTGGTCGCCAAGCTGCCTCACCAACCAGGGGAATTCATGGTGAAGAAGTGGGTAGAGAAGGCTCTGCCTAAGACTTCTCAACAAAAGCTCAGAGAAAGCCTCCGTCCTAAAGCCAGTCTGGAGGACTTTGTTGCTACTGCTGCTAGAATAGAGGGAGCAAGAATGCAGTTCACTGACTCTCCTCAGTTAGATATTGTCCCTGTACTCGTGGACAGTCCATCAGACCCCTTGACTTCTTTACGAAGGGAACTGGAAGCCCTAAAGTTACATCGGGCCCTTCAAGAAGAGAGATACTTCTCTCTCAGACAGGAGAATCCTCCACATCAAGAGGCTTATGATCAACTTAAAAGAGAGTTAGAAGAGCTCACGTCTCAGCAGGAGACTAAGGCTATGGTATGGTGTAGTTCATGCCGCTCTCCAGGACACCCTCCACAGGGCTGTCCCCTTCACTCGTATTGCCACTTCTGCAAAAAATCGGGTCATGAAGATAAGGATTGCTACTATCTAAAGGGATTGCACAAAATACAGCAAAGTCTTGGTCCTACTCTCCAACAGGGGTTAGCACCAGCATTCAACATGGTTTCCCACTACGGCCATCCCAACTACATGCCACCTTTGCTCAATACCCCTGCTGTCCAAGGTATGTCAAGTACTTTCCCGACTCAAAGTTTTTATAATGCTAATGCCACCTCAACCCCTCAGAGCTTCTACACTTCAGCCTCCAACTCCATGCAGCAACCACCTCGTCCCCCGTTTCGTCCTTCCAATCGGCCCATACTCTGCTACAGATGCGGAGAATATGGGCATTATCAGAGCAAGTGTCCTTTACCTGAGGGGTCCCCTCCTTGTCTTCATTGCCTTGATTCGAAGGATCACTGCAGTAAGGATTGTCCCACGCAAAGGGCATCGTTCCCGAAGATAAACTTGATTACTGTGAACACCGTGCCTCAACCATCACCTGCTACTCAGGTGGTTAAACCACTGCAAGTGGAGGAGCCTGCTGGTGTCCTTACTCGGGCACAAAGAGCAGCTCTTGGTCTCAGTCTGCCCACAGGTCCACCTCGCCAGTCCCCACTTCCTCAATCTGGTCTACCTGACCCAAAGGACGAGTCCTTCAAAATTGCTCAGAGCAAACCAACTTCCCTGTTATCTGACATTGATGGAGCCTTCTTGGAAGCAGTGGCTGACTTGGAACAGATTAAGGTCCCAAAGGGAGCCCAGTTCGAAGGCGCCAAGCCCACAGCAGAAGCCATTTTGAAGAATACTTTTCAGCAGGTGTCACTATACGACATGCTAAGGCTCGACGCAACACTCAGAAGTGACACCCTGTCAGTCATTCAGTCTCTGTACCGAGGGGCTGGGCCTAGTGGCGGGCACCTCCCTGTACAACCCTCAAAGTCTTATTTGATTTCCTATCCAACTGCTCCCCTCACCGATTATAAAAGTCCTCGTCTCACTGTATCTATTCTTGGGCACCAGCTATCCAGCGTCATCATTGATGGTGGATCTGGAATCAATTTGATGCCCGAATTCACTATGAGGGCCTTAGGTCTACAGCCTACCCGACCTGCTCCTTTCATTGTTACATTGGCCGATCAAAGAACAGTCTACCCAGTGGGCATAGTCGACAAGGTGCCTCTGAAGGTACAAGATTTCACTTTTAACTTGGATTTTGTGGTAGTTAATCTTCCCCAGGTAGAGGGAGGTTATCCCTTGCTGATTGGTAGGCCATGGTTGCGACATATGAAAGCACTTCACGACTGGAGAAACGATGCCATGTGGATACATACTCCTGGCTCTCCAATGCAACAAATTCGTCTCGAAGGAGGCATGGATCCGATCGTTCAGCATAGCTCTTTGTTAGTAGAGTCCAACCCTGACTTGGAGTAGCCGGTCCCTCCTGATGGGTCCGATGAAGACTTACTGCAGTGGTTAGAAGCTACCTCTTCGATGCCATGCTATGTAGTCTCTCTTCAACCTTTGCCAACATATTCACCCTCTCCCTTGATCCTACACTTGAAGCTACACCTGAAGCCAGTAATCCCAGTCAGCCAAGTGCGCCAGAACCCTTGATGGAAACCGTCGGCCTCGGTGAGCCTATAACCCACCATAGAAGGGGGAAAAAGTCTCCCTTGCAAGAGTTGGCCAACACCCCAGCTCCTTCCTTAGCCTCCACTCCATTTGACTCGCCACCCATGCCGGAGCACTTTGAGGTATCTGAGGATTTACCATTCGCAGAGCTTCCATCAGGATGGTTGCAGGAAGAGTATACTGATTTCAACATTGATCATACGCCAGCTCATAATGTCCAGAAGCTCACAGAGGCGGCACGGTCTTCTCTCCCTGACGCAGCCTTACCCACTGCACCGCCTGACCCAGTCAAAGAGGTCAACCTAGGCGGCCCCGACAACCATCAGCCCATCTTGTTAGCCGCTTGGTTATGGGATCACCCCGCTCTACTCGACCAGGTAATCTCTTTCGTGCGCTCTTTCAAGGATGTGTTTGCTTGGTCTTACCACGACTTGGAAGGAATCCCAGCAGAGCTAGGAGTCCACACAATTCCTCTGGTTGAGGGGGCTAAGCCGGTCAGAGGACAGGCTTACAAACTGAATCCCAAGTATGCAGAAGCAGTCAAAATCGAGTTGAAAAAAATGCAAGAAGCAGGTATTATTGTACCAGTAGAGCACTCGGAATGGTTGTCCCCTATGGTTATTGTCCCAAAGAAGCAGTCCAACAAAATTCGAGTTTGCCTCGACTACCGGGCTCTGAATAAGGTCACCATCCCGGATGGATTTCCGACACCTTTCACTGAGAGAGTCCTCGAAGATGTCGCTGGCCATGTACTGTATAGTTTTATGGACGGGTTCAGCGGCTACAATCAGTTTGGAATACATCCTGACGACCAAATCAAAACAGCTTTTGTGACTCCCTGGGGTATTTTCATTTACACTAGAATGTCTTTTGGGCTTAAAAATGCACCACCTTCTTTCAATCGCATAGTATATCTCATCTTTTGTCCTCTGCTTACTGATCACCTTCGCATATTCATGGACGACTTTTCCACCTTCTCGGGTGCTCAATGTTCGACCCCAGTAGAAAATCTAAAGGAGCATCTTGCTCAGCTCTTTGCAGTCTTCCTCAGGTGCAGAGAGGCACGTTTAAAGCTCAATCCGAACAAGTGTCATTTTTTAGTCACCGAGGGCACATTGTTGGGCCATGTGGTGTCTGCTCAAGGTTTAGCACCTGACCCAGAGAAGATAGTGGCCATCTTGAAGTTACCTTCTCCCATAAATCCCAAAGGTGTTCAGAGCTTTGTGGGCCACACCGGCTGTCATCGCAGGTTTATACGTATGTATGCACAAGTGGCTCAACCATTGACCCGGCTCACCAGTGCTGCTATTCCCTTCCAGTGGTCAACACCCGAGGCTGAAGCATTTGCATACCTCAAAAAACGCCTCACTGAAGCGCCTATTCTAGTTGCCCCGGATTGGGTCCTACCTTTTCATGTGCATACAGATGCCAGTCTGCTGGCTGTGGGTGCTGTGCTGACTCAGCCTAGCAAAGAGTTCAACTTGGATCGCCCTGTACATTATGCAAGTCGCCTGCTCACCAAAGCAGAGCGCAACTATAGCACCACAGAGAGGGAAGGTTTGGCTATAGTGTATGCTCTACAAAAATTTCGTCACTATTTGCTAGGGGTCCACTTCACAATTATTACTGATCACCATGCCTTGCGCTATATGCTTAAAAAGCCAGAGGTTGCATGTCGAGTATGGCGATGGCTCCTCCTATTCCAAGAGTTTGATTTTGAAGTGGTACTCCGTCCTGGTAAGCATCATGTAATGGCTGACCACCTCTCTCGCATTCACACAGGTGAAGAAGCTACCGGGATTGCGGATGACTTTCTAGATAGCAGTCTTTTTAAAATAGATACAATACCGGAATGGTACGGCGAGGTCTTACATTTTCTATCTACTGGGCTGTACCGAGAGAAGGCATCTCCACTGCAGAAGAGGAGATTGCTGTTGAAGTCCAGGCCTTTCACTCTGATTAGGAGCCAACTCTACAAATCGGACCAGATGGTGTTCTGAAGCGTTGTGTCTCGCCTCATGAGGTGGAGCATATTCTGGAGGATGCCCACAATGGTCCCACTGGTGGCCATTACCCTGGTCACATCACCGCCCAGAAGATTCTACAGAGTGGTCTATGGTGGCCCTACGTTTTTAAGGATGCAATAGCATATTCTAAGGTTTGTGATGTGTGCCAGCGTTGTGGGCCGAAGCCAAGTAAGCAATCCAACCGTCCTTTGCAGGCCTCGATGGCGTGGCTACCTTTTGAGAGATGGGGCTTGGACTTTGTGGGTCCAATATATCCTCCGGCTCAACTAGGTAATCGCAAATATCTGCTAGTGGCTACAGACTATGCAACAAAGTGGGCAGAGGTACTGGCGACAGTAGATTGCACTGGCAATACAATAGCCAAATTTTTATATGAAAATATTTTATGCAAATTTGGATATCCCTTAGAGATCACCAGTGATAGGGGCAGTCATTTTGTCAATGACATGATCTCAACTTTGCTGGCCAATTACAAGATTTTTCATCGCAAGTCATGCTCTTATTACCCTAAAGCCAATGGGCAGGCCGAGAGCACCAACAAGGTTCTGATCGCCCTCCTACGGAAAGCATGTCATCTCCATCCAGCATCGTGGGCTCAGGCTGTGCACAGCACTCTTTGGGCATACCGCACATCTTTCAAAGCAACAACAAATCACACGCCTTTTCAACTCGCTTTCTGTTTGGAAGCCATAGCTCCATTTGAGTTCAACTCCGGATCCCCTAGGGTGGGTAGTTTGCGTGCAAGTTGGGGCATGGAATCTGCTTCTATATCCCGTCTCACCTTATTGGATGAAAGCCGCCGTTTAGCTTCACATGCTCTGCAAGTGGAGCAACTTCGTCGCAAAGCATGGCATGATCGCCATCTCCGAAAGCCGCAAATAACGCAAGGAGCATTGGTGCTACTTTATCAAGCTAAGTATCTGAAAAAGGCTAAAAAACTAGTTCCAGCCTGGCAAGGGCCATTCAGGGTGCATGAAATTTTGCCACAAGGAGCAATCTAGTTAATAACTTTGGATGGTGTTCCATTGCCTCTGGTAAATGGCTCCATAATCAAGTGCTATTACTCTGAGTAAGCAATCTGCAGCAATTTCGCCATATGTTGGTTCAAATATCCCATCTCTCTCATCCCAACTACCTTTCCACCACCAGAACGGGAGTTTTGTTATGTCTCAATCTCTGCTAGGTTTGTAGAAGTTTCCATCTTTCAGTCTGAAGTATCATTTCCCACTCAGTCTCGGTAATTGGGTATTGTCTTCAACTTCTTACAATTCAATCACTCTTTCTCTTATTGTTCTATCATCAGTGTTATTTGACATTAGCACTAAGGTATTTCCAGTTAAGCTCCTAGTCTCTTTGGTGATCTTTTCTTTAAGGTTACTACCTCCTCTCAAGGTCTACCACATATAAGTAGCTTGTCACTAAAGATTTGGTAAGTAAGTTCCTCGAAAATGGTTGGGCATTGTTCCCACTATGGTCACAATGGGCAAAATTCAAGGACATGCTTGGTATCAAGCAGCGGTAAACTCTTTGATGTATGCCTCTCTGCAAAGTGTGCAAAGTGATGTATTGTATCCTCACCGGAGAGGCACAGCCTTCCCATTTGTCCAATTAGTCTCCCTCCCCTATCTCTTAAATTCGCCCTCCTCTGCTCTCTCCAAATTTGCCTCCCTTCCCTCTCAAATTCGCCCAGGCTGAATTAGTCCCTTCCAGAAATTCGCCCCTCCTGCCTTCTCCTACCAATTCGAACCCCTCCCCTATTTCCCAAATTCGTCCCTCTCCCCTTCCAATTCGCCCCCTATGCCCTCCCAATTCGACCCCCTCCCTTCCCAAATTCGTCCCTCTCTCCCCTCCCAATTCGTCCCCTATTTCCCAAAATCGCCCTCTGTTCATATCCGCCCCTCCTAATTAGCCCTCTGCCTTCCAATTCCCCCTCCCCTCCCAATTCGTCCCCATCCCCTTGGTCTATATTGGTCCCCCCTCCTCTCCATATTCGTCCCCTCCCCTTCGTCCCAATTCAAAAACTCCCCTCCCCTCCCAATTCGTCCCCTTCCCTCCCCTCCCCTCCCAATTCGTCCACCTATGCAAAATTCGCCCTCCTCTGCTGAATTGAATTCGCCCATGCAAGAGCTTGTCCTTTCTGCCGGCTACAAGAGTTCGGGCCTGCAAAATTCGCCCTCCTTTGCCTTTACCAATTCGTCCCCTTTCCTTTGACCAAATTCGCCTGGGACTGAATTCGTCCCTGTTCCTGCTGCCCTTTTTCGACCCCTGCCCAAATTCAAATTCGCCCCAGCCCTATTGGATTCGCCCCAGCCCTAACTTCATTCGAATCTAACCTCTTGATTCGCCCCTACCTACCCAATCGCCCTATACCCTTAACTCGCCCCTACCCCATTGATCCGCCCTTACCCAACGCACCTAGACCCTAACCAATCTGCCTAGCCTGAGTCGAATCCTCTCGCCCAGCCCCACCCTAATTCGCCCCAGCTCACCTTCTGTCCAGCGCCTCTGCCTAGCCCAATCCCAAATCGTCCCTACCACTGGCTTTTCTAGTACCCTCGCCCCCTACCTGAGCAGCTCCCTACCATCACCACTACTAGCGTTTTTCGTCCCAGAGTTTCTATACTCCGCCTTGGTCTACATCTGACTGATCCGTGGTGCTTTTCCATCACCTGGTCTACTAATCTGCTCACTGTTTTTTCATCCACCCGGACCTCACCATGGCAGGAAGTAGCAAGAGAAAGGTAGAGTTGAAGAAGAGGAAAGCTCTGGTTGCAGAATCAGAGAGCGAAGCAGAGGAAGTATCTGCAAGTAGCAGCCATAGCATAGATGACTTTACCTCCAATGACCCAAGTGATGAGAGCTACAAAGCAGACTCAACAGCAGCATCTGATGATTCAGATGTAAATTCCGAGTCAGGTGCTTCCAGTGATCAGGAGGAACATTCAAAAGTGGCTCAGAAGAAAGGAAAGTAGCCGATCATCACTCATGAAATCAAGAGGCTTGCTTCTTCGAAAAATCGCAGAGCATTCTCATTAAATTTTTTTATGCAGCAGCCTCGACCATCTCTTAGTGAGGTGCTTTCGACTGCTCAGCTACGGAATCTGGGTCTCACAGCATTGGCTGATGCAAATTTACCTGATACGGTTCCAGCAGAGATGATACATCAACTGTTGAAAGACTTTCCAAAGGTCCGGGGCCACAAGCTAACAGCTACAAGGCTTGGCCATGCCATGGGTATGACCAACTTTCCAGCTGTGAAGCCTACTACTTGCACTTTCTCTAGGGTACATCTTCAGCGTCACACGTCTACTTCTACCCCTGGTTCTGTTGTGCCAGCGCCAGTGTCTACTACCGCTCCTCAGGACAAGATGGTCACTTCACCCATACAGGATCCTCTTCCTTCTTCTCCCATCTTCACTCATACACCGGTCAACATATCTCTCTCCACCTACAACAACAATCTCAGAGGCACCTACTACACCAATTGTACCTACTTCAAGCTCGCCGGCCGTGCCACATGTGCGCCTTCCAGCATCACATGCATCTGAGGGATCTTCAGGTAGGACCGACTCCACTTCTCTGTTTCAGCTTTCAGAGAAGTTACTTCAGGACTCCAGAGTTGCTATTGCCACCATCGAGCTCGGCGCAGAGCAGCTAGCTGCAACGCACCAGCGTCACTCCGCCACATACGCAGCTATGGAGGGATCTCTGCGAGTTGCCGAGAGTTCCATCGCAGATCAAGATGCAACGATTTTTGCACTACAACAAGCATTGAAGATAAAGTCAAGGATTATTGATGACCTAAAAGCACAGGTGCAGGGATTTCAAGAAATGCTTATGTATGGTAACAGGCCTACCCAGGCTCCTGTGGGATATGGATGGACTAGGCCAGGGATACAAGTCCAGAATCCAGCAAGCTTTGCAGCACCAGCAGGTCCCTCTCAGCAGTTCATGGGACACTACCCACAGCCCCAGTTCCAGTACTTTACTCAGCAGGGGTCTCAGGTCCAGATGCCACACATGCAGAGCCAGAGTGTTCCTTGCTGTGACGGTGTTGCTGGTGCACACCGCCATGGTTGTGTTACTAGGCGTCCGGAGTTCACTTGAAGGCAGGTGCTTCCATCCGCTGTGCAGCAGATGGCTGCTCCAACCACAGGAAGCCAGGTTATGCAGAGCACAGTCCAGCAACCGCATCGTTACACAATCGATCTGATGGCTCCTCCCGATCCGGATACTTCTGGAGCAGCAGTGGCGACGACACATTCCCTTGGGTGATAGGACTGTGCTCTTGCCCCACCTTTCATTGTACATATAGTTACTTTTGCAGTTTCATTAAGTGTTTGGCTCACCGAGACGGTGACCAGTCTTGTGGCGGGCAACCTGTAGTAGCAGGCTACAGTGTCACTGCTACAGGACACATTTACAGTTAGTACAGTTGGTCTTGTCTGTTCACACTGGACGGACACTCTGGGCAGTGACACGTGGTAGGGATACGGATGGTGGCCTAGTGGACATGTGGCTAGGTCACACTTAGCTGGCTGACATTTATGAGCCGTTAGTGGCTCTTTATGATTGTATCTATGAGTAGTAGCGGTTGGGTCATTATCATTATCTTTCATGGATGGTCTGGTCGTGGTCTTGGTAGCGAGTCTTACACAGAGCACGTCTTCACCATCCCCGCACATCTGAGCCTCGACACCCCCATTGTACCTGAGAGTCCTGGGCTGGAGCTGAGTGTGCTGCCACGCCAGAGTCTGTATCAGTTCCTTGAGATAGTCGAGTCAGTTGTTGTGGTCTACTATTGTTGTTGCTCTTTTGTGTTTGTGAGAGTTGTTGTCTATTGTTTCCTGTTTTCAGCCTGTTTTGAGTGAGATTGTCACGCACATTGCACTGAGGAGCACCCATTGTAGAGAGCACGACGCACTATCTGTGCTACACCTGTCAGTCAGTGTACCTATGGTACAGGTGGACTCTGAAGTCTTCCGTGATGCCTGCTTATCTGAATGTCGCGCATGTAGTCTGAAAAAATCAGTGATCTCCCTCTGTTAGCGTCTCCTCAAGAGGCTCTCCCTATGTCTGCACAGCTCCAATAAAAATAGCCCAAGGCATCTCTGATCTTATATCTCATAACTTTGGCCAGTGGTCCAGAACCCTCTCTGAACAGGCAGTGGAAACGGCCTCGTATCTAATAGTAGACTGGTAGTGACAGGTGTGATGTAACTCTGTCTCCGGCTCTATATGGCATAGCTGACAAATCCTAGCCTCTGTTGGTACTCCTCTAAATCTACCAGCCTCAATATCTAACTGATGTGATGATGTGCGCATCTGTCCAATAACACATCGTAATCCATGGGATAGATGAGTGTCCATGTAGGCGGATCTGATCACAAAACCATCCTCTTTAAAGCTCAAGGATATGCTCTTTGTAGAAAGCCATCTTCGTGCCAAGCACTCGCATAGGTTGTATCCATGTCCTCGTAGTGTCTAACTGAATCAAGTCCTGTCTGATGAGCTGAGTGATCTCGGTCCATCTGAGAGACAATGAGGCGTCTAGCGAATATTGGAAAGGGGGTAATCCATCCATGTCAAAAACATGCAGCTTGAACCAAGTTGTCATCTTTGCATACCAACAAGAGGTTTCTCCGTGTGAGGCAATCTGTCAAGAAGACAGCTAGATGGGCGTATCTATCTCTAGGGAGATCCCAGATACTGTGCATGAAAGAAACGGATCTAGTGAGTGCCTCGATGACCAATGGTGGAGCAGCGAGCTTTGCACGGATAATCTCATGTGGTACAGAGGGCTTGGCCCTAATCATCCGAGAAATCATAGAGACCAGAGGCCTCTCCATGCATTTCCATCCATCAGTACTGCCAGCCCGGCTATGGAAGTCCACTGATGGCCCTCGCACCCCAGAAAGCATAGCTGATGTGACCAAAGTGTCGAAAAGCCATAGTTTCTTTCAAGGTTCCTGAAACTGAACTCCATCTTCCCTAAAGCAGCTCCCTTGGTGCACTATGGGGTGGTTTTAAACACCATAACCTTGGTTTTATCAAGGTTGACAGACCCAAGGCCTCTGTAGAGGTAATGGCAGAGGAAGGGGGGGGGGGGCGGGGGCTCATGAAAGAGTCGCCATGCCTCATGTGACTCCTGACTCAAGAATAAATGGTGTACATCCTCCTCTAGTCGAGCCAAAAATGCCCTCTTCTTTCGCCGCACTAGGCGTCAGAAGTCAATCTGTGAGACTGACTGACTGTCTGTGACTTGCCCTTGCCGCTCTAATCTCGAGCATTACCTCCTGCATATGAGCGATCTGCGAGAGGGTAAGGTCATCCCCGAGAAAGATGTTTGTCTTCTTAAGAGTTTGTCTCTTCTTCAAAAAGTCTATCACTTCCATGGATGGAAAACGAAGGATCAGTGCCCTTGCTTTCGAGGTTTCCCCATTGCTTCCATTTTTTCTTTTTATTGTCCAGTCTCCAAGCTTTTGTGTGCATTGGCTCATTAACTCCCATCAAAGCCATGAGTTCTTTTACCTCTTCGTCCACATTGTCTTTGTCTTCAAGGCCACAAATTCTCACATGTAAAGCGTGCACACGCCTTCTTTGCTCCTCTTCTAGTGTCAGGTTAATATTGGTGGGTGTGGACGTTGTTTCCTTGCCTTTTCCTTTCTTGGCAACATCAATCCCTTTCTCGGCTTCATCCGCCTTTTGTCGAGTCTTTGTAATAACATCCACCCAAGAAGTCGTCATTTCTTTGTGTTGCTCTTTCCCCTCTTTGATGGCCCGCACTTGCTCTTTAATCGTGTTGAGTTCTTCTACTACTGAGGGTTGCAGTTCTCCCTCTTCAAGTCTCAGAGAGAGGGTAGAGGCTCTCTGGACAGAGGGCATGGACAGACAAGATTCTCCTGCAAACAGAGTGGCCTCAGGCCTAGCTCAGATTAGCCACTTTTTTCTTCAGGAGTCTCTTTCTCGCCGGGCTGCAGCGAGAGAGGCGGACCAACGTCTCAGACGGGGCATTGCTTCATTTCAGAGGATGCAGGAGCAACATCCAAACAGTCCATGGTTCAAGGAGCAGTTACAGCAGGCTCGACAGGAACTTGCTAGCACAGAGGAGAGGCGTCATGGACAGGCATCTCAGTGGACTCAGGTGGGTGACAGAGTGATTGGTGCTTTTTTTGAGACGGTGGGACCTCGGCACTCACATGCCAAGGTCAGTCAGTTGAGGAGGCCCGATGGGTCAGTAGCTTGTGAGCCCGAGGATATGCGTGCAGCTGCTACTGACTTTTACCATGAGTTACTATTTGCTGAGCCCCAGTCAAAGCGGCAGGATGCATGCAGGGAGCAGGTTTGGGCACAGATGCCATGTCTTGTGACAGAGGAGATGCGCCAGAGGCTAGAGATGCCACTTCATCTTGAGGAGCTGCACACGGCTCCTAGGGCCCTCCTCCGTGGTAGCTGTCTAGGTGAGGATGGGTTGACTCCCAGCTTTTTCTTGGAGTACTGGGACCTGCTTGGCCCAGATCTTTGTAGTGCTTTTCAGTACATTTTGCACACAGGAGTGATGCCTGACAGCATGAGTGAGGGCCTGATCTACCTCATTCCCAAGGAGGGTGGCTCCTTAGATGAGATTCGACAGTGGCGCCCCATCACCATTCTCAACTCGACCTACAAAATTCTTGCCAGGGCCTTGAGTTTGAGGATTCAGCCACTTTTAGAGAGCCTTATACATGGGACTCAGACAGGTTTTGTCAAGGAACGCAGTATCTTTGACAACATCTTTACTTTCTGGGAGGCTTCTGCCCTGGCACGGCTCCGTGGTGAGGACCTTGTGATTCTTCTTCTCGATTTTGAGAAGGCATACGACAGAGTTGAGTGGGACTTTCTAGAGGGCACTCTACGCATGATGGGCTTCTCAGATGCTTGGATCAGAGGGGTGTCAGCTTTGTACAGACAGGCTCACAGTCAGGTGCTTTTGGCAGGAGGTAGAGGTGAGCGCTTCATGCTTACACGCTCGGTCAGATAGGGCTATCCTCTTGCCCCCTTTCTCTTTCTGTTCTATGCGGAGGCAATGAGCAGATTTTTGGTGTCACAACAGGTTGCTCTACGGGGGCTTAGCACTCCCTATTCGGGGAGATGAGCTACTGGACGCTGAGTTTGCCGATGACTCAGCCTTGTACTTAGATAGCCAGGAGGCCAATCTTCACAGATGTGAGCAGGCTTTGGAGACCTTCTGTTGTGCATCGGGTGCACTGACCAACTGGAGAAAGACAGTGGCTTTCTCGGTTGGTAGTGCTCCTGTGCCAAATTGGATGCCAGGAGAGGGTTTCAGGTGGATTCCCCCAGGGACTGCAGTTCGGTACTTGGGTTGTCAGGTTGGTTTGGACTTGTCTCCAGAGCAGCAGATTGCTCCTTTTCTCTTGTCCATCAGGAGAAAGCTGTTACATTGGAGCTCAGCACGACTTTCTTTGGCTGGTAGAGTAGTAGTTGCCAACCAGGTGTTGTTGGTGACTATGTGGTACATCACTTCCTGCTAGATCTTCTCGAGTTCTTGTATCAGCCAGGTAGAGAGGTTGATCAGGAACTTCCTTTGGTCAGGACGTGACAGTCAGATAGCCCAAGCCAAGGTGGCTTGGCCGGTCATCACGCTTCCTTGTTCTCAGGGAGGGCTTGGGATCATTGATCCAGCACAGCAGAGCAGAGCCCTTCTTGGGAAGTTCATAGTCAGAGGACTTCTTCCAGGTGAGGAGCCGTGGAAGGAGTTCTTGCTGCAGAGGCTTCGTGCCAGGGTGCCTCAGTCAGGAGGCCCTTGGCAACCTTGGACCATATGGATCTTTACAGAGATGCGTCGAGTTGGTTTGAGCAGGAGACTGGAGGACCGCTTCGTTGTGAGTTTGCTTCGATCTTGGGAGCTCTTACAGCGTGGCCTAGAGCATAGACAGCTGACGTGCACGGAGGAGCGCCTACGGCAGTCCCTCGTCTGGAACCCCATGGTTAGCACTCAGAGAGGCCATTTGGTTGGTAGTCGGCCTCATGTTTCCTGGGGTCCCATGGCAGCAGGTCCAGCGCGCTCTCTAGGTGACTGGCTAGAGTTCACAGGTTTGTCAGAGAAGGTGCAGGGTTTCCAGCTACAGGGCATGAGAGGGGTGCAGAGCATGTGTCAGGACATCTCAAAGTCAGTTCCAGTTGAGTGGCTCAACGCCTCTCGAGCCAGTAGCACCCCGGTGGATGGGGGCCTTCACACGACTGGATGTTCTCATTTCAGCCAGGGCCTGCTCAGAGACTGTCCCAGCCCTGTTCTTCGAGCTTCAGGGTGGGGGACGACTACAGCGAGTTGCAGTAGAGGCCCCGCAGGTAGTAGTAGTGTTGTTTCCAGAGGATCCGAGTTGTGGGCATCTGTGGGAGGACTTGCGTCATAGACCGTGACCCAGCAGCTCTTGAGACTGGACACTGGAGGCTATGGGCTTGGGAGTGTTGTCCACTGGCACGAGTATAGTGGGATCCTGGTGAGTGGCTATGTAGCGACCCCTTCTCTTCTGCAGACCACCCAGGAGTCCCCTTCTTCGGCTTGGACGTCATATACTTGCAGCACAGAGAGAGGCCCGCCCTGCTGCAGCACGTCATTTGCAGGAGGAGAGCCTCATTTGCAGGAGGAGAGCCTCACAGTCGAGTTCTTGGCAGCCTTATGGAAGAGGCTGTGGGACTCCAGACAGCCGAGGCGCGTCACCTTGTTTCAGTGGCTGGTGGCACATAGAACTACAGCAGTAGGGAGTTGGCTAGTGCATAGTGGTCTCTCGGCCGCTTTTTTCATTCTTGACTTCGAGAAAGCATACGATCGTGTTGAGTGGGACTTTCTCGAAGGATCATTAGCCAGGATGGGTTTCCCCTCGCGATGGATCGCAGGCATTTCCGCTCTCTTCAAGATTGCCAGCAGTGCTATTACTATCGGTGGTCGTGTCAGTCGCAGTTTTGAGCTCTCTCGATCTGTACGACAGGGATGTCCATTAGCAGCATATCTGTATCTGTTTGTTGGAGAGACTATGTCAGATTTTCTTCGTGCTCAGAGTCATGCATTTTGTGGCTTGACCATGCCAGTACCTTCAGCTCCGGACCTTATCGATCAGGAGTTCGCTGATGACACTATGCTGATGTTGCACTATATGCTAGCAGCTCTTGATGCCATGTGGGAGGACTTGGGGGTTTTTTGCATTGCCAGTGGTGCACGTATTAACTGGCATAAATCCTATGGGTTACTGGTTGGCAGTGATGACATACCTACTTGGGGGGTAGCTGATGGTTTCACATGGATGCAGCCGGGTCAGATATGCAGATATCTGGGCTTTCAGGTTGGATTTGATGTTTCCTTACAGCAGCAGTTTGCACCCGTACTACAGTCTATTCGCAGGAAGCTATGTCATTGGTCTTCACGTCATCTGTCATTGGCTGGCCGTGCATTGGTCATCAACCAGGTCATTCTGGCTACAGTATGGTATACGGCCTCTTGTTGGATGCTACATTCTAGAGTGATAGCTCAGCTCCGCAGACTAGTGCAGAACTTTTTATGGAGTGGCACAGATGGGACTACTGATACTCGTGCTCGAGTTCGCTGGTCCACGATTATTCGACCTAGGTCAGAGGGAGGCCTTGGCATTATTGATCTAGAATTACAGAGTCGCGCCCTTCTTAGCAAGCTTATTGTTCGGGGTCTTTTTTCCGGCCAAGAACCTTGGAAGATGCTTCTTCAGGCCGCTCTTTGCACAGCAACTCCACGCCTCGGCACTAGAGATGGTCATACTTGGCATACAGGGTATCGTTTTCTCTTTACGGATGCCCCCTTGTCCACCCGCACTCTCTCACCCTTCATCCGATCACTCCTTCAGATTTGGGTTTCCATGCGACGAGCTCTCATACGCTCACCTCCCTCATGTCGTGAGGAGATTGAGCGCCAGCCTCTCATTTGGAATGATGCAGTTCTTGATTCTTCGGTTAACCCACCCCGTCAGCTTGGAGAGAGGACTCACATTGACTGGGCTGCTTGGGACACTGGCCCTGCTGCCTCTATGCGGTTGTTTCATGAGACGCGTATGCTGGATGCAGATTTTATAGCAGAACATTATGACATTGGTCGCAGGGTGACAGACAGACTTCTTGAGATTGACTCCGCCGTTCCTTCACAGTGGGATGCAGTCATGCGAGGCACGGTTCAGATGCCTCCACATAGTGGCTGGGAAGGTCTCTTTGCTCAGAGCACTCTCTTATTAGTTCGTTTAGACACCATGCTGTTCACAGTTAATTCAGTTCCTCTCAGGGGATTCATGCTAGATTGACATATGCTACCACCTCTCCGCACCCTGTCTACCCCGGCGCTCGATGGGAGGCCATACGAGTAGTTGGCTCTCGCGGAAAGCGTCGTTGTGTTGACCCCCGTTTCGCATCTGCTGATGCCGCCCTTTGGAGGCTTTGGGTGTGGGAGGGTCGTGCCTTATCTCAGCTTTATTGGGACCCAGGAGAGTGGCATTGGCCTCACTCTAACCCCACCGGTGCACATGTATCATTTTTTGAGTACACTGTCAGAATTGGAAGATTCGCATTGAGGAGACAGCACCCAGAGCAGCCCACTCGTATGCGTTTCTGGTTACATTCAAGTCTCTCCCATGCCTATCTACAAGAGTTTTGGTCAGCCATCTGGGATTTACATGCGGCTCGTCGTATTTCTTTTTTCATGTGGGTGATTGCACATGCAGGACTTCCAGTTGGGACTTGGCTAGCTACTATGGGTCATGATCCGTTATGCGCTCGATGTCCTTCGCGACTACATGAGTCACCTGCACACTGTCTTTGGTCATGCTCCTCTTCTCATATAGTGTGGCTACCAGTTTGCTTTTTACTTAGCGTAGCAGGTGTTCAGGATGGATTTCTCACTTGGGGCTCTGTCTCATGGTTGATGCCAATGCCTGGACCGCATCTTTTCTACTAGGGCTCAGACACAGATCCAGCTCTTATGCTTACCTCGACTGGTTATCGGCGAGGAACTTTGGCTATGTTACCACAAATCGCATGGCAGGGGGATCCTCAGACACATGATGAAGTTTTTTCAGTCATCACTAGCATTACACTATGGAATATTTGGAGAGCTCGTTGTCTTCACATTCTCAGTGCGGCTCCACAACTCCTTCAGGATACCCTTACTGCCATTTGGCTGGACATCATTCACACCCTGATTTGGCAGTGGGATTCTTCCTCAGGTACATCTAGAGCAGCCGAGGCTCGACGATTTGCCTTTCTTCGGCGTTGGGCCCGAGCTCCACTCTTTTTCACACTTACACAGGTGGTCAGATTATATGGCATTATGCCCCCCCTCAGTGGTTTCTCCTCCACTCATCACACAGACCACCATGAGATTGTACTAGTCGAGTTGTCACTATAGTGGCTCTCATCCTTACATTCAGCTTGTACACCCCACGTGACAGGCTATTTTGGCATCCGTTGGGGATTATATTGTACTCAGTAATATACAGCCCTGATTTTTCAAAAAAAAAAAAAAAAAAAAAGAGAGATGAAATGTTATATTAACGTCTTCAAAAGGCCAAATTGACCTATGAGACCAAAAAGTTACAATGTGGTGGATCTGATACAAAGTCAAAGTAACAAAATGACAAAATAAAATACTATGGAATCCTAGACTGTTAGGTGTCAACTAAGCAGCTAGCTGGGATAGCTAGATCACAAGAGATCCAGTATCGGTCGCTTGCGGATCTCATCACAGAGAGAGAGAGAGAGAGAGAGAGAGAGAGAGAGAGAGAGAAATGAAATGAAATGAAATGTTAATATATATTAACGTCTTCAAAAGGCCGAAATGACCTATGAGACCAGAGCGTTACAATGTGGTGAATCTGATACATAGTCAGAGTAACAAAATGAAATGACAAATTGATAAAATGATAAAATAAAAGTATTATGGGATCCTAAATTGGTAGGCGTTAACTAAGGCTAGCTGGGGGTAGGTAAATCACAAGTCACAAGAGATCCAACATCGGTCGCTGGCGGATCTCATCAATCTCCTCCATGGACAGCAGTCTGACCGGGCGTCGTGCATGTCGGGCCAAAGTGATCTGAATCCTCTGATGTAGCCTTCGTCGATGCTGTGTAGTCCTCCGCAGTCGTGGGCGTCTCGATCTCCCCAGCTCAGCCGCTCGATCGATCAGTGTACCTCTGGTGTGAGGCGACAACATCTATTGTGGGAGTAGCTCCTCTGGGTGTCAAGTGTCTACCCTAAAGAAGTCCGTGATGTGTCTCTAAGACTGGCTAGCCTCTCCTCTCATCAGGCTCTCTCTGTGTTTGCGCAGCTCGAGCAGAAACAAACCCAGGCATCTCTGATCCTGGTACCTCATGACTCTGGAGAGTGGTCCAAAGCCCTCTCTGAACAAGCAATGGTAGCGGCCTCGTATCTTGTAGTAGACGGGGCAGTGGCATGTGTAGTGTAACTCTGTAGTGTAACTCTATCTTAGGCTCCATGTCACACAGGGTGCATGTCCTGGCCTCTGCTAGCACTCCGCTGTATCTCCAAGTCTCGACCCACAGCTGATGTGAAGATGTGCGTATCTGGCCAATAGCACAGCGCATCCCATGAGACAAGTGGGTTGTCCATGTATCTGGGCCTCGTCACAAAACCTTCCGCCGTAAGCTGGAGAAGATGCTCTCTGTAGAGAGAGAGAGAGAGAGAGAGAGAGAGAGAGAGAGATCAAATGAAATGAAATGTTATATTAACGTCTTCAAAAGGCCAAAATGACCTATGAGACCAAAAAGTTACGATTGGTGAATCTGATACCATGTCTGAGTACGGAAATTACAAAGTTACATAGAACTAACACTAAAACACCAAGGAGAAAGGAAATAGGGAGGGGGTTTGTGGGTTCATATGAAATTTTTCATCGGTCGCTCTCGGATCTCATCGACCTCCTCCATGGTCAGTACTCTGGTTGGGCGTCTTGCATGTCGAGCTAGAGTGATCTGTATCTTCTGTTGCAGCCTCGTCGGTGGTGGGAGACCCTCCGAGGTTGTGGACATCTAGATTTGCCAAGCTCCGTGGCTCAATCAAGCAGTGTACCTCTAGTACGAGTAGGCTCAGAGATCTGTTGTAATGACTGCTCCGTTGGCTCTCCTCTGGCTGGTGTAAAGAAATCTGTGATTCGTCTTTGAGACTGTCTTTCCTCTAATGTCCTCAGCAAGCTCTCCCTAAGTCTACGCAGCTCTAGCAGGAACAATCTGAGACACATTTGATCCTTGTATCTCATGACTCTAGAAATAGGTCCGAACCCTTCTCTAAACAGGCAGTGGAAGCGGCCGCGTATCTCATAGTATGCCGTGCAGTGACATGTGTAGTGCAGCTCTGTCTCTGTCTCTAAGTTACATAGGTGACATATCCTACTTCCTGTAGGTACTAGGCACCCCTCAAAATCGGCCAGTCTCGATTTGGAGCTGGTGTGAGGATGTGCGTATCTGTCCAATAGTGCATCTTATCCCATGAGATAAGTGTGTATCCATGTATGCAGGCATAGTCACCATAGTTACCAAGAACAGGGAAACGGAACGGGAACGCGGAACCAAATGCCATTCCTTGTTACGGGTACTCACGTTTGAAACACGGAACGGGGATTCGGAACGGGAACTTGGAATGGGAACGGGGAACGGAGACCTGAAAACGGCCATTCCCTGTTACTATGATAGTCATAAAGCCGTCCTCCGTGAGTTAGAGAAGATGCTCTCTGTAGAAGGCCATCTTCGTGCCTAACTCTTGTGTCGGCTGTATCCATGTGCTCCTAGTATTTAGCTGAATCAGATCCTGACGTACGAGTCTGGTGATCTCTGTCCGTGTGAGAGACAGGGAGGGTGCATCCAAGGAGTATTAGAAGCGGAGGTAATCTATCCATGTTGAGACCATGCTGTCATGTGTTCATACCAACATGATGTATCGCCTTGTAGAGCTAGTTGTCGAGATGACTCTAAGGCAAGCCGAGCATATCTGTCCCTGGGGAGATCCCATAGACCATGCATAAAGGAAACTGATCTCGTCAATGCCTGCACCACGGGGGGGGGGGGGCTAGCTCGGCTCGGATAATCTCATGTGGTACTGAGGCCTTAGCCCGAATCATCCGAGCGATCATAAAGACCGGAGGCCTCTCCATACATCTCCATCCATCTGTGTTGCCAGATCTCCCATGGTGGTCTACTGAGGGTCCCCATACCTGAACTCCATAGAGCATAGCTGGAGTCACTAGAGTGTCAAAAAGCCAAAGCTTTGTTCGCGGTTCTTGAAACTAAACCTGCGAACACATCCTCTCCAGTCCTCCCAGAGCTGCATATGCTCTCGTCAATCTAGTCTCTGATGCTCTCCTTAGTGAAAACACCGGTCCACCGAAGACTGCCCCAAGATAAGTATATGCATCTATGTACTCCACAGTCTCTTGGCCATACATAAATGTGGGTGTCGACCTCCTGACCCACTGTAACCTTGGTTTTCCCCATATTGACAGACAATCCACTGTCACGAGCAAATGTATGCAGAGCATCCAAATGACGCTGCATCCCCTCTGGAGAGTCAGAAATCAGCACAATACCATCAGCATATAGTAACAGTGGAATCCATGTCCCTGCTAGCTGAGTCCCCCTGACGCTCTACATAGTCTGAAAACTCATCCACATACATCCCGAAAAGAGTCGGGGATAGGGGGAATCCCTGCTTTACTCCAATAGTGGAGAGGACCATGTCAGACATTCCCTCAGTGGTGTGTACCCGCCCCATCACTGTCCTGTATAGAGCCAGAATCCCCCAAATCAGCTCTGTAGGCCCACCCATGTCCTATAATCTGCGTATAAGTCTGGCTCTCGGCACTGTGTCAAAAGCTTTGCGGAAATCCACAAAGCTACAATAGATTCTCTTGCCATGGTGTCTACCCTCCTCAGTAATAGCTCTGAGTGTCAGAATCTGGTCAAGAGTGGAGAAACCTCTCCTGAAACCTGCTTGCCCTAGTGCTCTTACGCCCTCTGGCTCTGCCCATCTACTCAGCTCCTGTTCAAGAATGGATGCATACGGCCTAGCTAATGTGTGACCAACCATGATGGTGCGATGATTCCCGGGAATCATGGGATCTCCTGACTTGAAAATAGGCACAATCGTGGACATACTCAAAGTCTCAGGGAAGCCTTCATACATGGCTCGATTAAACATCATAGCCAGGAGCTCTGCAAGCATATCTCTGGCATGGATGAATTGCTCTGCTACCAGAGCATCATGATCATGTGCTCTCCTTGTCTTCATCCTGTCAATAGTTTTCCTTACCCTCTCGGCAGTAAAGAAAGAACATGTCTCCGAGCATGTCTCTAGTGGGTCCGTTAGAGGTGGTTGTTCTGATGCTGTGTAGACAGATGTGGCATATTCCCCCCATGTCTCCGTGGAGGTGACCGCTGGTGGTGGTGAATGTTCGTGGAATAGCCTCCATGCTTTGCTTGAATCGTGACTTATAAATAACTAATACAGATCCTGCTCTAGCTGGGATAAATATGCCCATTTCTTTCGTCGCACTAGGCAACGAAAGATAATCCGTGATTGTCTATGTGTGGTAATACCCATGAGCACCTCCCTCTGTAACTTGGTCCTCATCTCTCTACACTCCTCGTCATACCAACTGTTCTGGGGCATTTTTCCAGATCGTCTTCTGATGCTGCATCGTGGAGCGTCTCTGTCAGTATCCGAGTGAGTTCGTCTAGTGGCCGTCCTGGCTCTTGGGTGCATAGCTTCCTATATATCTCATCCATATACACAGAGTGCGTCTCCGTCATGCAGGTATACCAGATGTGTGTAGGGACCTCTCCTAATGGAGCTATGCTAAACTGAAACGTCAGGGTGAAGGACAAGATAGCATGATCAATTGCTACTCCAACTGGCCTAGTGCCCACCATGAAATCTTGAAAGAATGGAATGAGACCTGGCAGGGCCATAACATAATCCATTGTGCTTGCACCATGTCGGTGTGGAAAGCAAGTAAAACCTCTAGCTGTCGAAAATCTTTGTAGGCCATTCAAAATGGTCAATCTATGTGCAGTTCCCATATCTATCAAGTATCTGCCATATTCAGTGTATTCCTCATCTTGTGGTAATCTGGATAGACCCGTGTCTGTAACATCCAGCTCCCTAAGCATTTCCTCGGAAGTATCATAAAATTGGTGGTGGGCAGTCCTAGCATTGAAATCCCCTAGTATGATAATGTCACCATCCTTAGAAAACTCCCATATGTCATTATCCAAAATAGCAAAGGGGGATTGTCCCCTAGGTGATGCATATACTGACGTACTAGGAGGAAAGTAACAGATAGCAATGTAGAGGTATCTGCACGTCTCTGCCCTGAGCCTTACCCACATGTACCTAGCATGCTCATCCTTGCGCGCTATATATATCAATGGCTGCAACTCCTCCCTGAATAGAACTGCCGCTCCCCCTGAGCCTTGTCCTCGATGCTCCGATCTGGTCTCTTGTCTGCAGGCTGTCTCCCATCTATATCCGCTCACGTGTGGCATGGATTGCCCAGGGGCTTGATGCGTCTCAGAGTAGAAGATGATGTCTCTCCCTGTGAAGCTATCCTCAAAGGCCCCTACATCAAGACGAAGTGACCCGTTACAATTCCAGGTTGCCATCTTTAGTGTGGTCCCATAGGTCTCGCACCGTCATGTGGCACGTCGCTCCAATATCACCACCTTTTCATCCCTGTAAAAAACAATCTTCCCCTTTTCCCTTGCTGCTCTAATCTCCGGCATTACTTCTTGCATATGAGCAATCTGCGAGAGGGTGAGGTCATCTCCAAGAAAGATGCCAGTCTTCTTTAGAGTCGTTCTCTTCTTCAGGAAGTCCTTCTTCGCTTCCATAGAGGGGAAGCGGAGAATGAGTGCCCTTTCCTTCGAGGTTTCTTCGTTGCTCCCGCTTTACTTGATGCCCACTCTCTAGACCCTCGTATGCGTCTGCACGTTGACCCCCACCAGAGTCATGAGTTCTTTCACCTCTTCATCCACATTATCTTGGTCTTTGAGGCCACATAGCCTTACGTGTAAGGCCCGCACACGTCTCCTTTGCTCCTCTTCTAGTGTCAAGTTGATGATGGTTGGTGTGGGGGTGGGGGTTATTTCCTTGCCTTTCCCTTTCTTGACAATCTCGATCCATTTTTCGGCCTTTTGTGCTTTTTGTTGTGTCTTTGTGATGACATATACCCACGAGGTCTTCATTTCTTTTTGTTGCTCCCCACCTTCTTTGATGGCCCGCACTTGTTCCTTAATCGTGTTAAGCTCTTCAATTACTGAGGGTTGAACCTCTCCTTCTTCGAGGACATTCTGCGATTGCACCTCTGCAAGCTTTCTTGAGTAGTGCGATTTCGTCATCTTGGGCCTTCACGCGATCCTCGAGTGTATGTATCGTGCTTTCTGTGCTGCCACGCGCGCGTCGAGTATGTTGATAGTACCTAGGAGGTGGCGGTTGATCACGCTGATGGACTCGCTCAACTCTTCTTTGCATTTTTGGATGGCATCCTCCACCGGGTCATCTTTGCCATTCTGCCTCCTCATGGTCGAAAGGCCGCCACAAGAGCGGGAGAGGGATACAGGAGTGAAAAGGAGAGGCACAAGTTTTTTTTTCCCCCCCTCTCTCTATACGCGGCTAGGCTTTCTCTCTTTACTTGCGGGAGGGGTTTTTTTTTTAACCCTTTTTCTCTCTCTACGCTCGCAAACTTTCTCTCTCAACGCTTCTCAACTCTCTCTCTCTCTACGCTCTTCCCTCTTTCTCTCTCTACGCAACATTTTCCTCTCTTTCTCTCTCTACGCCATTTTTTCCCCTCTTTCTCTCTCTACGCCCCTTTTTTCCCTCTTTCTCTCTCTACGCGCTAGGTTAGGCTGGGTTCGGTAGAGCATGAGAGAGCAAAGGGCAGGTGTAGGGGTAGCGGGAGAGGAGAGGGCTGGGGCAGGGATAGAGGGAGCAGGGGAGCGGGGGGCCAGGGGCAGCGAGGGGGGGGAGAGAGAGCAGGGCCGCAGGGACAACGAGAAAGAGCGCAACGGGCGAGCAGGGGGCAGGGCGCGAGAGCAAAGGAGCAGGGGGTGTAGAGCGCAGCGCACCAGCAAAGGGCGGGGGTGCAAAGGACAGCACGAACACGGGGCAGGGCGTGAAAGCAGGGGAGCATGGGGAGCATGGGGTGCAAAGCGCAGCGCGCGAGCAGAGGGCGGGGGTGCAAGGGGCAGCGCGTGCGAGAGAGAAATGAAATGAAATGTTATATTAACGTCTTCAAAAGGCCAAAGTGACCTATGAGACCAAAAAGTTACAATGTGGTGGATCTGATACATAGTCAGAGTAACAAAATGACAAAATGACAACAAATATACTATGGAATCCTGGACTGCTAGGTGTGAACGGGGCAGAGCAGCTAGCTGGGGTAGGTAAATCACAAGAGATCCAGCATCGGTCGCTAGCGGATCTCATCAATCTCCTCCATGGTCAGTAGTCTGACCGGGCGTCGTGCATGTCGGGCCAAAGTGATCCGAAGCTCTGATGCAGCCTTCGTCGATACTGTGTAGTCCTCGGCAGTCGTGGGCGTCTGGATCTCCCCAGCTCGGTCGCCCAGTCGATCAGTGTGCCTCTGGTGTGAGGCGACGGGCTCTGCTGTGGTAGTGGCTCCTCCGGGTGTCCAGTGTTTGCTCTAAAGAAGTCTGTGATGTGTCTCTGAGACTGGCTAGCCTCTCCTCTCATCAAGTTCTCTCTGTGTCGGCGCAACTCGAGTAGAAACAAACCCAAGCATCTCTGATCCTCGTATTGCACGACTCTGGAGAGTGGTCCAAAGTCCTCTCTGAACAAGCATTGGAAGCGGCCTCGTATCTCGTAGTAGACGGGGCAGTGGCATGTGTAGTGCAACTGTGTCTCTGGCTCCATGCCACACAGGGGGCATGTCCTGGCCTCTGCTGGTACTCCACTGTATCTCCCAGTCTCGATCCGCAGCTGGTGTGAAGATGTGCGTATTTGGCCAATAGCACGTCGTATCCCATGAGACGAGTGAGTGTCCATGTATCTGGGCCTTGTCACAAAACCGTCCTCTGTAAGCTGGAGAAGATGCTCTCTGTAGAAAGCCATCTTCGTGCCCAGCTCCTGCGCTGGTTGTATCCATGTCTTTTTGATGTCTAGCTGAGCCAGGTCTTGTCCGATGAGCGTGGTGATCTCGGACTGTGTAAGAGTCAGAGAGGGTGCCTCTAATGAGTACTGGAAGGGGGGCAATCTATCTATGCTGAACCCATGCGCCTGAAACCATGATGTCATTTCACCATACCAGCATGTTGTATCTCCCTGCATGGCTAACTGTCGAGAGGACTCAAGTGCAAGGCGGGCATATCTGTCTCTGGGAAGCTTCCACATGCGGTGTATGAAGGAGACAGATCTGGTAAGCGCCTCGACTACTAGTGGGGGGGCAGCAAGCTCTGCTCGGATAATGGCACGTGGTACTGAAGCCTTGGCTCTAATGAGCCGTGAGATCATAGAGACCAAAGGCTTCTCCATGTCCCCCACCCATCAATGCGGCCTGTCCGCCCGTGATGATCCAATGAAGGCCCCCATATCTCAGCTCCATAGAGCAATGCAGACGCCACTAAAGTGTCAAATAGCCAGAGCTTCGTCCAAGGCTCCTGAAACTGAACCTGTGAACACATCCTCTCCAATCTGCCCAATGTTGCATGGGCTCTGGTCAATCTAGTCTCTGTTGCTCTCCTCAGTGAAAATGCTGGTCCACTAAAAACCACTCCAAGGTAAGTGTAAGCATCTGTGTACTCCACCGTCTCCTAGCCGTATGTGAATGCGGGCGCAGACCTCCTGATCCACTGTGGGGTGGTATTAAATACCATGACCTTGGTTTTACCAAGGTTGACAGACAAACCACTTTCGTGGGCAAATCTATGCAGAGCATCCAAGTGACATTGCATCCCCTTTGGAGAGTCGGAGATCAACACAATATCATCAGCATAGAGCAATAGTGGAATCCATGTCCCTGCCAGCTGTGCACCTCTATCACCATCTCTCTCAATGTAGTCAGCAACCTCATCCACATACATACCAAATAGAGTAGGAGAGAGCGGACAGCCTTGCTTCACACCAATAGTGGAGTGAACCGGTGCGGACAAATCCTCTAGGGTGCGTACATGCCCCACTACTAACCTGTACAATGCCATGATCCCCCAAATGAGCTCTGTGGGTACTCCCATCTCCTGTCATCTGCGCATCAATTCTGGGTACTATGTCAAAGGCTTTGCGGAAGTCCACAAAGCTACAATAGATCCGTCTCCATGTGATCTACCCTCCTCAATGATGGCTCTGAGTGTCAAGATATGGTCAAGAGTAGAAAAGCCTCTCCTGAAACGTGCCTGCCCAGTTGCACGTATCCCTTCCCTCTCTGCCCATCTACTCAGCTGCTGCTCAGGAATGGATGCGTACAATCGTGCCAATGTGTCTCCAATCATGATAGTGCGATAATTCCCAGACTCCATAGGGTCTCCTGACTTGAAGATGGGTACAATCGTAGAAAGGCTCCAAGTATCAGGTAAGCCCTCACACATGGCACGGTTAAACATAACTGCTAGAAGCTCTGCTAGTAGATCTCTGGCATGCATGAAATGCTCAGCCACTAAGCCATCATGATCATATGCTCTCCCAGTCCTCATCCTGTCAATGGCCTTGCCTCCATATCTCAGCGGTGAAAAAAGCACATGTGTGTGGGCATGGATAGGGGGGGTCGGGGAGGGGCGGCTGTGCAGAAACTGTGTACAAAGATGATGCGTATTGGCCCCAAGTCTCTGTAGAGGTAATGGCAGGTTGGGGGGGTTGCTCATTAAAGAGCCGCCACGCCTCACGTGAGTTGTGACTCAAGAAATGTTGGTAAAGATCCTACTCTAGTCGAGCCAAAAATGCCCTTTTCTTCCGCCGCACTAGGCGTCGGAAGTCAATCTGTGACTGCGTGTGAGTGATGTCTCCCAAAAGCACCTCCCTCTGAAGTCTAGCTCTAGAGATGAGGCTCGGCTATGCCATGACATAATCCACTGTGCTGGCTCCGTGTCTGTGTGGAAAGCATGTGAAACCTCCCGTAGCAGGAAAGGCCATTCAAGATGGCCAATCCATGTGCGGTCCCCATGTCTATCAAGTGCCGTCCATATTCAGTATATTCCCCATCCTGCGATCGTCTAGATAGGCCTGTCTCCACCACATCCAACTCTCTCAGCATCTCCTCTGAGGTATCATAAAACACTGTTTGATGATGGGCAGTCCTAGCATTGAAGTCCCCTAGAATGATAATGTCACCATCTCTAGAGAACTCCCATATGTCATCATCCAAGATAGAAAAGGGGGATTGTCCTTTAGGTGGTGCATATACTGACGTACTCGGGGGAAAGTAGCAAATAGCAATGTAAAGATATCTGCCTGTCTCTGCTCTCAATCTCACCCACATCTACCTAGCTTGCTCATCCCTGCGAGCTATATGTATCAATGGCTGCAGCTCCTCCCTGAATAACACTGCCACTCCTCTCGAGCCCCGCCCTCTGTGCTCAGATCGTGTCTCCTGTCTACAGGCTGTCTCCTATCTATATCCACTAATGTGAGGCATAGACTGCCTAGGGACCTGATGCGTCTCAGAGTAGAAGATGATGTCTCTCTCGGAAAAACTCTCCTCAAAAGCACCTACATCAAGACGCATGTATCCATTACAATTCTAGGTAGCAACTTTGAGTGCAGTCCCATAGGCCTCACATCGTCATGTGGAGCATCGCTCCAATATCACCACTCTTCCATCTCGGTAAAAGGCAATCTTCCCTTTTTCCCTTGCCGCTCTAATCTCTGGCATTACCTCCTGCATATGAGCGATCTGTGAGAGGGTAAGGTCATCCCCGAGAAAGATACCCGTTTTTTTAAGAGTTGGTCTTTTCTTCAAAAAGTCTTTCTTTGCTTCCATGGAGGGAAAACGGAGGATGAGTGCCCTTTCTTTCGAGGTTTCCCCATTTCTCCCATTTTTCTTGTTGCCCACTCTCCAAGCTCTTGAGTGCATCAGCTTATGAACCCCCATCAAAGCCATGAGTTCTTTTACCTCTTCGTCTTCATTATCTTTGTCTTTAAGACCGCAAATTCTCACATGTAGAGAGCGCACACGTCGTCTTTGCTCCTCTTCTAGGGTCAAGTTGATAATGGTGGATGTCGACGTTGTTTCCTTGCTTTTCCCTTTCTTGGCCACCTCAATCCATTTCTGGGCTTCATCTGCCTTCTTCTGAGTCTTTGTAATAACGTCCATCCAGGAAGTCGTCATCTCTTTGTGCTACTCTTCCCCCTCTTTGATGGCTCGCACTTGCTCTTTGATTGAGTTTAGTTCTTCTATTACTCAGGGCTACAGTTCTCCCTCTTCAAGTGTGTTTCGTGATTGTGCCTCTGCGAGCGCCTTCTTGAGTGACGCAATCTCTTCGTCTTGGGCCGTCACACGATCTCCGATTGCAGTGATCTTTCTTTCTTGGGCAAAGACACGATCTTCGAGCATTTTTATTGTGCCTAGCAGGTTGCGGTTGATCTTGTTAATAGTTTCTGTCATTTCTTCTTTGCATTTTTGAAGTGCATCCTCTAAAGAATCGGGTTTATCATTCTGCTTCCTCATGCTTGGTCGTCGCCAGAAACGAGGTCTACAGTTTTTGAGTTTCCTGTAATTCCCTGTAAATTCAGAGTCAGAGTAACAAGATGAAAAAAATGAAATGACAAACGTCACAATAAAATACTATGGAATCCTAAAACTACTAGGTGTGAACTAAGCAGCTAGCTGGGATAGCTAGATCACAAGAGATCCAGCATCGGTCGCTGGCAGATCTCATCAATCTCCTCCATGGTGAGTAGTCTGACCGGGCGTCGTGCATGTCGAGCCAAAGTGATCCGAATCCTCTGATGCAGCCTCCGTCGATGCTGTGTAGTCCTCCGCAGTTGTGGGCGTCTAGATCTCCCCAGCTCAGTCGCTCGGTCGATCAGTGTGCCTTTGGTGTGAGACGACGAGCTCTGCTGTGGTAGTAACTCCTCCGGGTGTCCAGTGGCAGCTCTAAAGAAATCTGTGATCCGTCTCTGAGACTGGCTAGCCTCTCCTCTCATCAGGCTCTCTCTGTGTCTGCGTAGCTCGAGCAAAAAGAAACCCAAGCATCTATGATTCTCGTACTGCATGACTCTGGAGAATGGTCCAAAGCCCTCTCTGAACAAGCAATGGAAGCGGCCTCGTATCTCGTAGTAGACGGGGCAGTGGCATGTGTAGTGCAACTCTATCTCAGGCTCGATGTCACACAGGGGGCATGTCTTGGCCTCTGCTGGTACTCCGCTGTATCTCCCAGTCTCGATCCGCAGCTGGTGTGAAGATGTGCGTATTTGGCCGATAGCACATCGTATCCCATGAGACAAGTGGGTGTCCGTGTATCTGGGCCTCGTCACAAAACCATCAACCGTAAGCTGGAGGAGATGCTCTCTGTAGAAAGCCATCTTCGTGCCCAGCTCCTGTGCTGGTTGTATCCATGTCCTCCTGGTGTCTAGCTGAGTCAAGTCCTGGCGGATGAGCCTGGTGATCTCGAACTGTGTAAGAGTCAGAGAGGGTGCATCCAGTGAGTATTGGAAGGGAGGCAATCGGTCTATGCCGAACCCATGCGCCTGAAATCATAATGTCATCTCCCCATACCAGCATGCATCATCTCCCTGCATGGCTAACTGTCGAGAGGACTCAAGTGCAAATCGGGCATATCTGTCTCTGGGAAGTTCCCACATGCGGTGTATGAAGGAGACAGATCTGGTGAGCGCCTCAACCACTAGTGGGGGGGCAGCTAGCTCTGCTCGAACAATAGCACGTGGTGCTGAGGCCTTGGCTCTAATGAGCCGCGAGATCATAGAGACAAGAGGCTTCTCCATGTCCCCCCATCCATAACTGCGGCTTGTCCTCCCGTGATGATCCAATGAAGGTCCCCAAATCTCAGCTCCATAAAGCAATGCAGAAGCCACTAGAGTGTCAAAGAGCCAGAGCTTCGTCCGAGGCTCCTGAAACTGAACCTGTGAACACATCCTTTCCAATCTACCCAATGCTGCATGGGCTCTGGTCAGTCTAGTCTCTGCTGCCCTCCTCAATGAAAATGCTGGCCCACTAAAAACCACTCCGAGGTAAGTGTACGCATCTGTATACTCCACAGTCTCCTGGCTGTATGTGAATGCTGGCGCTGACCTCTTGATCCATTGTGGGGTGGTATTAAATACCATGACCTTGGTTTTACCAAGGTTGACGGACAAACCACTTTCCTCAGCAAACCTATTCAAAGCATCCAAGTGACGTTGCATCCCCTCCGGAGAGTCGGAGATCAACACAATATCATCAGCATATAACAATAATGGAATCCATGTCCCTGCCAGCTCTGCACCTCTATCACCATCTCTCTCAATGTAGTCAGAAACCTCATCCACATACATACCAAATAGAGTAGGAGAGAGCGGGCAGCCCTGCTTCACCCCAATAGTGGAGTAAATCGGTGTGGATAGACCCTCTGAGGTGCGTACCTGCCCCACTACTGACCTATATAATGCCATGACCCCCCAAATGAGCTCTGTGGGTACTCCCATCTGCTGTAATATGCGCATCAATCTAGCTCTAGGCACTGTGTCAAATGCTTTGCGGAAATCCACAAAGCTACAATAGATCCGTCTCCCACGCGATCTACCCTCCTCAATGATGGCTCTGAGTGTCAAGATATGGTCAAGAGTAGAAAAGCCCCTCCTGAACCCTGCCTGCCCGGCTGCGCGTATCCCCTCCCACTCTGCCCATCTACTCAGCTGCTTTTCAAGAATAGATGCGTACAACCGTGCCAATGTGTGTCCGATCATGATAGTGCGATAATTCCCAGGCTCCATAGGGTCTCCCGACTTGAAGATAGGTACAATAGTATATAGGCTCCAAGTATCAGGCAAGCCCTCACACATGGCACGGTTAAACATCATTGCTAGAAGCTCTGCTAGATCTCTGGCATGCGTGAAATGCTCAGCAACTAAACCATCATGATCATATGCTCTTCCAGTCCTCATCCTGTCAATGGCCTTCCTCACCATCTCCGCGGTGAAAAAAGCACATGTGTGTGGGCATGGATCTGGAGGGTCGGGAAGGGGGGGCTGCTCAGGAACTGTGTACAGAGATGATGCGTACTGGCCCTAGTCCTCTGTAGAAGTGATGGCGGGGGGGGGGGGGAGTGCTCCTGAAAGAGCCGCCATGCCTCACGTGAGTCCTGACTCAAGAATAGCTGATATAGATCCTGCTCTAGCCGAGCCAAAAATGCCCTCTTCTTCCGCCGCACTAGGCGTCAGAAGTCAATTTGTGACTGTCTGTGAGTGATGTCCCCCAAAAGCACCTCCCTCTGAAGTCTAGCTCTAGTGTCCGAGCATTCCTCATCATACCAACTGTTATGGGGCATGCTCCCCGAACGGCGTCTCTGCTCAGGCTGGGTATGTGGGTATGCCTCTACTGTTGCATCATGTAGTGTCTGTGTCAATATAGTAGTAAGCTCCTCCAGAGGTCGCCCTGGCTCCTCTGTGCATAGGCGTCTGTTAACCCCATCTATGTATACAGAGTCTGTCTCCCGCGTGAAGGTGTAGCGAGTAGGGACTGCTGTTCGTAGCCTGTGTGCTACACTAAACAGAAAAGAGATGGTCATTGACACAAGAGCATGATCCACTGCCACACCAACAAGTCTGGGTCCAACTGTGAGATCCTAGATACTGGAGATGAGGCTCGGCTGTGCCACATGACATAATCCACTATGCTGGCTCCATGTCTATGTGGAAAGCATGTAAAACCCCCTGAAGCGGGAAATCTTTGTAGGCCATTCAAGATGGCCAATCCATGTGCAGTCCCCATGTCTATCAAGTGTCGTCCATACTCAGTGTGTTCTCCATCTTGTGATAGTCTGGATAGGCCTGTCTCTACAGCATCCAGCTCTCTCAGCATCTCCTGTGAAGTTTCATAAAATACTGTCTGATGATGGGCAGTCCTCGCATTGAAATCCCCTAGAATGATGATGTCACCATCTCTAGAGAACTCCCATATGTCATCATCCAAAATAGAGAAAGGGGACTGTCCTCTGGGTGGTGCATACACTGACGTGCTCGGGGGAAAGTAGCAAATAGCAATGTAAAGATATCTGTCTGTCTCTGCTCTCAGTCTCACCCACATGTACCTAGCTTGCTCATCTCTGCGGGCTATATGTATCAATGGCTGCAACTCCTCCCTGAATAACACTCCCACTCCTCCTGATCCCCGCCCTCTGTGCTCTGATCGTGTCTCCTATCTATAGGCAGTCTCCCATCTATATCCACTAATGTGGGGCATAGACTTTCCAGGGGCGTGATGTGTCTCAGAGTAGAAGACGATGTCTCTTCCCTTGAAACTATCCTCAAAGGCGCCCACATCAAGTCGCATAGATCCATTACAATTCCACGTGGCAACTTTGAGTGTGGTCCCATGGGTCTCGCACCGTCAAGTGGAGCGCCGCTGTAGAAGGCCGTCTTTCCCTTCTCCCTTGCCGCTTGAATCTCTGGCATTACCTCTCTCATATGCGCAAGCTGTGTGAGAGTGAGGTCATCTCCAAGGAATATGCCCGTTTTCTTTAGTGTAGGACGCTTCTTCAAGAAGTCCTTCTTTGCCTCCATGGATGGGAAACGGATGATTAAAGCTCTCCCTTTTGAAACTCCCCATTGCCTTGCGTCTTCTTCCCCACCCTCCATGCCTTTGTATGAGTAGCCTCACTACCCATCATGCGGAGAAGTTCTTCAACTTCCCCTTCCACATCATCTCGGTCTTTTAGACCGGTTACTCTTATATGCAAAGCTCTAGTTTTCCTTCGCTGTTCTTCTTCTAGAGTCATGTTGATGATTGTAGGAGTGGGGACAGATGTGGTTTCTTTCCCTTTTCCTTTCTTAGCGACTTCTATCCACTTCTCGGCCTCATCCGCCTTCTTTTGCGTCTTCCTGATCACATCCATCCACGAAGACGTCTTTACCATCTTTTGTTTCTCCTCCTCTTTGATCATCCGTACCTGCTCTTTGATGACCTTGATTTCCTCTACTACCGAAGGCTGGAATTCCCCCTCCTCTAGTCCATTGCTCGCTCTATCAGCAAGTTCTCGCTTGAGAGCTGAGACCTCTTCTTTAAGTGCTTTGGAGTCCGCCTTAAGTGCTTGTAGCTCTGCGTGCAGGTCCTCTTTCTCTTTCTTCCACTGTGCACCTTCGTTGAGAAACATTTGAAGAAGGTTGGCCTTCTCTTTCCACCATCCCTCCATATCTGCTTTCTAGTCTTTCATCGCCCTCTCCATTTTTGTAATCCGCTTGTTTGTAAGCACAAAGGTTGCCTTCAGATGGGGCTTACACACCGGCGAAGCAGTCATGACCTCCATCAAAAATACAATGTGCACTTCTACTCTGAAGCTTGTTGGGCTGGTGTTCGGAGAGAGAGAGAGAAAGAAAGAAAAGAAAGAAAGAAAGCTTTATTTACGTCTTCTAAAGGCCGAAGTCAGCCTATGAGACAAATCAATGTACATCTAGTGGTAGTCCGGGTGTCCGGAAAAGAAAATACTGAAAATAGAATGCTGAAATAAAAGCTAATCTAGAACCGGGATGTGCAGTGTGGTGGTATGATGGTAATGTGTGGTGGTATGGGTATATATGGCTCTGGCACCGCAAATACTGACCATATGAATATATGGTTGTGGAGTAGCTCTGTCACAGCAAAAAATGACTACCTCGTGCTGAGTGAAATTAAAAGTGTGAGGGCATACCCGTATCAGAGCTGGCTAGTAGTGTGTAATGGGTGATGGGTATAAAAAGTGGTACATGGGGGGGAGGGGCTGAAAAACCCGATGTAAGTGGGTGCTCCGATGTGTGGTGGAGCGGGCCCTCTCCAGCTGCTGCTCATGAAGTGTACGGATCCTCAGTATATCCTGCTGGTATAGACGAGGCCGTCGGTATCCTGACTCCCGGGGTCGGCGTCGTGCTCGCTGTGCCTCTGCCTGCTCGAGTGTCAACCCAGTCGTCGTCGGTGGTGTGGGATCCCCTGAAGTCATTCTCTGGAAAAACTGAGTGATCGTCTGCTGAACACCTCCAGTGTCATGTGGTCGTGGTCGTGTAGACTCCTCACGTATGTGGAGTGCTCCTGTGATGAAATGGCCCACATGAGTCTGGTCTCTCCTCCTCATGCATGTCTGGAGAGTGCCCTCAATCCCAAATCTCTGTCTAAGCTTTGAGTAATCTGGGCATCGTAGCATGAAGTGCTCCTCCGTCTCCACCTTTGTTTGACACATTGGGCAAGTCCGGTTCTCTCGTGGTATGCCTCTTGCTCTACCCCACTCAAGCTGGTGTGATGAGACTCGGAGCTGGCCGATGGCTACCCGTAGGTGATGTGGCATGTACTGTTGCATATACTGAGGGGTGTCTATGAAGCCCTGATCTGATATCTGGAGAAAATGATCATGATAATGGAGCATTTTCGTCGGTAGTGGCTGCCTGGGGCTGATCCATGTCCTCTCAATGTAAATATGCGAAATCTCCTCCCTGATGATCCTATTCCTCCCCTGATGAGTGAGAGTATAAGTAGGTGCATGGATGTCATACTGGAGGGGTGGTAGTCGATCTATATCAAGCCCATGTCTAGTGAACCACTCGCTGGTCTGTGCATACCAAGAAGAGGCATCTCCCGCCAGTGCCATAGACTGTGATGCCTGTAGTGCTCGATAGGCAATGCGGTCCCTATCCATACTCTGTAATCTATGTAACAAGCAAACCGTCTGAAACAATGCCTCTACTAGCATAGGTGGGACTGCTAGCTCTGCTCTGACTATATCATGTGGAACGGACGGCTTGCTGCAGATCATCCTGGAGATCATCAGTACTTGTGGGTGCTCTATCAAAGGCCAGATCGAGTCTGCCAAGCCAGATCCCCATATGGCTGCCCCATACATAAGAGCCGGTGTAACCAAAGTGTCAAAAAACCACCCCTTCGTAGGGGGCTCCTGAAAGTGTGCCTGGTGGCACTGTCTCTCCATCTGTGCGAGTGCGGAGTACCCCCTGGTCAGTCAGTCTCTGGCTGCCTGTGTCATGGAAAAGGCCCCTGATGCCGCGGTAAAAGTCACCCCCAAGTAGACATATGAGCCTACAACCTCAATACTGCCCCCTGCTGCTGTGAAAGAGCTCTCTCGTCTGATCCGTGCTGATGTATGAAAGATGAGAACCTTGGTTTTCCCAAGGTTCACTGAGAGCCCTCGCTGCGCACAAAAGTCATCAAGCCCAAGTAGATGCTGACGCAGCCCCTCTGCTGACTCTGATATGAGTACAATATCATCGGCATATAATAGTATATGGACTGTGGTGCCACCCATAAATCCCTCCACAAGTGCGCGGTTAAAGAGAGAAGCTATGAAAGGTGCCAAGGTCTCTCTCCCATAAATCAGATGCTCGGCCTGTAGCTCGGTCTGGTCTCGAGCTCTACCATGCTGTAGATGCCGGATGGCTTGAGCTACAATCTCTGATGTGAAGAAGGACGAAGTGGTGGGGCGTGGTCCCTGTGGTGGCAGGGGTATCGGTGGCTGTCCTAGTATCTGGTAAAGGTCCTCTGCATAGCGGTACCATGTGTCCGGGTCCTCGATCAATGTCGGTGGCCTGCGCTCGCGGATGCGGCGCCATGCCTCTGTACTATCTCGGCTCATGAGCAAGTGATATAAGTCCCAGTACTGCTGCTCCTCCCATTCCCGCTTTTTACGGCGGGTGAGAGACTGCATCTGGCGCTGAGCCTGGCGGTGTGTAAGTACCCCGCGGGCCTCATCCTCTCTGAGCTGATGTCGTGATGCTCTGCAATCATCGTCATACCAGCTGTTCCGTGGCATGGAACCTGTGCGGGGTGCATGTGTGTGTGTGGTGAGGGAAGCTCTGAATGGCAGATTTGTGAATCATGGAGGTAAGATCTGATGTGTGATTCTAGGGGGGCATGTGGGTCGAGAGATAGGAGATGGTGTGCGGAGATGGTGTGCATAGACATGAGAGAGCTCGTGTGTAAAATGAATAGTGGTATGTGGCTGTGTGAGTGGGGTGGGTGTGTGTGACAAATGGGAGGTGAGTGTGAAAGTGAGGAAAGTGTGGTCTGCGCCGATAGGACGTCTCCCAGCACTGAAAGATCGGAGAAGCTGGGCCCCGAGAAGACTCCCAAGAATGTAGTCGACAATACTCTTTCCCCCCCCCCGAGAGGGAAGCAAGTGAGCCCGCTCGAATCAAGCCACCTCTGCATCCTGTTATAAATAACGAGATGATGTCGGCTACCAAGCTCCAATAGGTGACTGCCGTACCCGGTGGTATCCTGCCCTGAGTCTGCTGACAGTCTGCTAATCCCCCCGACTGTGGGCGCCCGGGGGGGGCGGGTTGTGTGTGTGTGTGTGTGTGTGTGTGTATATATATATATATATATATATATATATATATATATATATATATATATATATATATATATATATATATATATTGACAACTTGGACAACATGAGGGAAGGAGAAGCATCAATAACATGAGAGAGAGAGAAAGAGAGAGAGAGAGAGAGAGAGAGAGAGCTGAGTGCTCATGCTTTGGATTGAGCTTGTGTATTTTGTGCAGTGCAATGGATTTTGAAAAGGGTTTCGGATATTGGAGGAGCAATCCATGTTGTATATCGGACGTTTGGAACTTTAATTGCAACTGTAACAGTGCTACTAGTAGTTTACAGGCTTGGTCCAAATTGTATCTCGTTTGGATATTTTCTCCTACTATTATTTTGGGTCACTGGGCGCCAGCTGATTGGGAAAACGCGGACACGACTATGGGCACCTCTCTTTATATATGCTGTAGCGGTTTTTATTGTTCATTACATTATAGCCGGATTTCCTGTTTTGGAGGAAAAATTAGGGGAGATTGTCAGCTTGTCCCTTTTCTTAGGCTTCACACCAGAAGCATCTTTTGTTGGTCACCTGTGGGATTCACTGTTGATACTAATAGTGATGCAGCTATTTCGATATGACCGAGCCCAGAAGTTTGAAGGTGTGAGGTGCAGCATTGGTGATCACATACATGCATTCTCCGGGTGCATGGGTTTGATTAGACGGTGCTTGATATTGCACACCGGCAAATTGCTATTGATGGCAGTGTTTTATGCAAGCATGTCACCAATAGGTTTAACAGGCTTTCTTTATCTTGTGATGCTTGTGGGAAGCTCTATTTTGCCTAAAAGGTCTAGAGTTCCTGCAAAGATGTTTGCTTTCTATACAGCTCTACTATCAATAGCAGAATTTCTCTATCAAATGTTAGGCCAAAGGCTAGAATTATTTCCAGACCAGATTCATGGCCCTTTCTGTTCATGGGTTGGCTTTCAAGTTTTTTCCGATGGTTTCTGGGGACTAGAGGCAGGGTTTCGAAGCAGAGTATTGGTTTTTGCTTGTTGTACTCTTCAATACAGCGCTTTTTGTTGGGCGGAACAACTACCAGCATCTCTGCTGAATGATGGAAAATATAATGAGCCTTGTTGTCTCTTTGTTTCTTATCCACAGCAAGTAACAAAGAGACTCAATTATGAACATGACAGGAAACCTCTTTTGGATGAAACAAAATCAAGGCACTCTACGGCAAGTTTTGAGGTTCCTGCCGAGCCGAGCATTCTTCCAGATACACCTGGTGGAGGACTATGGAGGACACACAGTTTTCAGGAAAAGGTAACAGATTCATCCGGCAGTAACATGTCTCCTGGTCTTAAGTCCACTGCGGAGGGTATTAAATACAGAGGTTTTGAGGCTATTATGCTGAGCTCTCCTAGCTCAAAAAAGACCCGTCAATGGAGTAAAAGGGCAATGCTTGCTCTAAGAAAGGAGAGATATGAAGCTCAATTGAGAACATTAAGAATATATGCAAAACATTTAGCTGAGAACTTTTTCAACCTTTTTGGAGTCGAAATTTGCATGCTTGTGCTGCTTTTCGCGAGCTTTTCTGTCCTGAATGTCCTCTCTTTAGTTTACGCAGCGATCTTAAGTCTCTGTATACTTCTTAATAGAAATTCTCTAAAAGCTGTGTGGCCTTACATTGTGATAATCTCTTCTGCAATTCTTGTGGCGGAATATATCTTGTATGCAAGAGGTCCACCAGATTGGAACTTTCCTCAGTCAGTTGGAGGATACAATACACGTTGTCATACATGCTGGTCAGATTTTCAAGCTGATTTGGATTACTGCAGCAAGTGTTGGCTTGGTAAGTTTTGCTTGTTATGCCATTATTAATAGAAAATTCAAGTTTTTCCTGTCGAGACTCTTTCTTTCCTTGCAAAGTTGCTATGTTTTCAGCCTAAGAGGTCGGTTTGGTGAAGTAAACCTCAACAAGGGCATTATAATGTGATTTTATGAGAAAAGTTTTATGATGAGGACTCTTGTCCTTCCTCTTTTGCTGCTTTGCAGGTGTTATGGTTGATGATTGGCAGACAATTATTGCTTACTTTATGGTATTCTTTGTCTGCTCCCTGAAACTGAAATCAAATATCAGAGCTGGAAGTACAAGTATTTTTTTCTTTCATGAAGTTATTCTCTCACCCAATGACAAATTGGCATGGAGAGAAATCACCTACGAGACAAAAGGCCAGTGGACCTGGCTGGACAGGCTTAGGTTCTTCACTTATCTGCACTTTTTGGATGTAGTACTCCTTTTGGTATTCATCACGGGAACCTTTGAGTATGATTTGTTGCACCTGGGCTACCTGGCTTTTGCCTTAATCTTCTTCCGGATGCGAGTTAAAATTCTAAAGACCAGAAACAGAATTTTTCGTTATCTGCGTCTTTACAATTTTGTGCTTATCGTACTCTCTCTCTTGTACCAAGCCCCATATTTTGGTGATAGCATCAGTGAAGGAAACAGCATTTTTTATATGATTGGTCTTGTTAAGATGGCATATGGGTTTGATATAACTTCACAGACCATAGTTATTGACATTACAATATTCTTTGTTGTGCTTATTCAGTCAGCCATCTTCCGCTCAAAAGAATTTGAGCAGGTCCTTCGTTATTTGGAAGCGGAGGAAATGGATGCAAGACTAGAGGCACAAGAAGCCAAAGCAGCTTGGAAAACAGAACAGCTGCACTGCATTCGTAATATGGAAGAGATCAAGCAACAGCGGCGTATGCAAGTAGAGAAGATGAAAGCTGAAATGCTCAATGTACATTTAGATATGGATGCACTCAATTCAAGGGGGAAAGTCATGGAAGGACACGTGACAGGCCAGTTCAATGACTCATCCAGAATGGCGCAAACCCTATTTTCAGGTGCACTACATCCTGACAGTACTGGTGAGTTTGAACATGTTTCAGACTTACCGCAAGATAAGATAGCAGGCTTTGGCTCTGATAATACCTGGAGAAGAAGGTCAAGGAGTTTCAATGATGCAGAAACCTCAATAAGAGAGAGAATCTTTTCAGCCACAGGTGCAGAAACACAATCTAACTTAGGAGGCTTCAACCAAAGAGTAACAAAAGATACCGGAAAGTCTGAGATTCTAGAAGAAGATTTGGACAAATCAAAATCTCAAACTAACAAGAAGAAAAGTTCTTTTGTCAGTACTTCAAAGCGATTTGGTGTGCAAATGATTGGAGATGGTGTTGCTCAGGTCCAAACTCTTGGGAACAAGGCTCTTGAAAATCTGACAGGCTTTCTGAATATTGAGAAAAATGAGTCTGATGACACAGAAGGGTCTTCAGTTGAAGGAGAGGCCGAGGATGTTCGAGGAGAAGCAGACATGAGAAGGGATGGCTCTTTCATGGTTGACAGTAGAGACAAAGAGCTTTCTAGATGGAACACTCAGGAGGAATCTTTTAAAGAGATGCTGCATCACTTGTCTGTGTTATATCTCTTTTGTTTTTCCAAAATCAGATCCAACATTGATATTGTCTGTTATTTCTTCTTCCTAATAGTTTTTATATGGGAGTTCAGCCTTCTCATGCTGGTGTATGCAGTTTTATTATTCCTCTATGCTCTTCTAGTGAATCCAAGTCCAAGTCAAATGTTCTGGCTTGGCATGCTCATCTATACGGAGGCCAATATCTTGGTTCAGTACATGAGTCAAGTTGTAATACATCACACTGAGCAGACGGCTACATCCTCTTTGAAGCTATGGCTTGAAAGAGTGGGTATTCCAACAACAGCAGAGGGTAGTTCATTTGTTGGTAGTGTAATACCTCTTTTCCTCGTCTACCTGGCAACCCTGGTTCAGAGCTCAATAAAAGCTCGTGATGGTGAATGGATGTCAGTAACATTTCGAAGGCTTAGTAGCAGCAAAATTGCCCCTAGGTCTTCATGGAAGGTTCTGCTACCGTATTACACAGTAAAAGTAAAGGACAGTATTTTAAGCATTGTTATAAGCTTTGGTCGCTACTGTTTTGCTCTGGTTCATGGTTCAGAAGCACCGCCTCATTTTGTGCAAGTAACTATGCTGGTGAAAGAGTGGCCCAAAGAAGGCATTCAACCTGGAAGAATTGAATCTGACTTCAATAGGTTGCTCACAGCAGTGCACCATAGCTTTTGTACAGCCCAGGTGGAGGAGTGGGATCACAGTGCAAGTAGTGTCCGGGTGGAAAGTATTGAAAGCAGCCAAAAGGAAGAAGATGCTGTTGTTGCTGTTCTTGAAGTGATTTTTGTGGCATCAAAAAGAGTGTGTCCAGCCAGCCACCAGTATTCATCTTTGACTCCGGCGAAAGATATTGCCTGGGAAATTCAGAAGGCTAAAGATGAAGGGCTGGTAGAAGGAACCTGTTTTCCTTTTCCTATTTTGTCCGTGATTGCTGGTGGTAAAAGAGAGGTGGATCTTTATGCATATATTTTTGGCTGTGATCTACTGGCCTTCTTTCTTGTGGCAATCTTTTATCAATCTTTTATAAAAAACAGTCCTGAATTTCTGACCGTCTACCAGCTTGAAGACCAGTTTCCTAAAGAGTTTGTATTTGTGCTAATGGTGAGTACAGGATGAAGAAGTCTTTGTTCTTTTTTTCCTATCAATATGCTGATACTTTTTTAAGATGTGTGTGTGAAACTAACCTTAGCTTGTTTTGACAGACTCTATTTTTCCTCATCGTTGTGGATCGGGTCATCTACTTATGGTCATTTGGAATTGGAAAAGTTGGCTATTACCTTTTCAATCTGGGACTTTTTGGTTATTATGTAACTCATTATGGGTGGAAAATGAGTGGCAAGGTGCATGGTCTCCTATTGCTGCGGATATTTTGTTTGGTCAAAGGACTTTCGTTGTCATTACAGGCATTGCAAATCAAGTATGGTCTTCCTCATAAGACAGCACTCTATAGGCAATTTCTTACCAGGAAGGTGTCTCACATGAATCATATATGTTTTCGGATTTATCGATCACTGCCATTCCTTTTTGAGCTTCGCTGCATCTTGGACTGGTCTTGCAGCACTACTTCTCTTACAATGTATGATTGGCTCAAGGTTTGTTCACTTTCTTTCTTTCCATTGTTGAATAGAAGCACATGTTCAATTGTTGCATTATTGCTCGACCGCATGCTTTATATGTCATCAATCAACAACAGGTGAGCTAAGCACAGGGATTAGCCACCAATATAGGCCACTTTCAAGAAATGAAGATGTAACATGTAGCGCGGATAGTGTGTCGTGCTCTTTACAGTGGGTGCTGCTCAATGCAATGTGCGTGACATCTCACTCAAAACAGAATGAAAACAAGGAAACAGTAGATAACAGCTGATCAACACAGAGACACAGCAGCAGACCAGAACATATGGACTCGGCTATCTCAAAGAACCGATACAGACTCTGGTGTGGCAGCACACTCAGGTCCAGCCCAGAACTCACAGGTACAATGGGGGTGTCGAGGCTCAATTGTGCAGGGATAGTGCAGACGTGCTGTGTGTATAGACTCGCTACTCTAGACGACGACGCTGGACCATATCTGAAGAAGATGATCCCCAATGACCCAACAGCTACTACTCATTTGTACAACCATAAAGAGCCACCAACGGCTCATAAATGTCAGCCATCTAAGTCTATCTCCGAACTGAGTGGTGGTGGTGACTTGGCCACGATGTCCACTAGACCGCCGTCCGTATCCCTGCTGCCACGCGTCACTGCCCAGCAGGGAGAGTCCGTCCAATGTGAACCAGACCAAACCAATTGTACTAACTGTGTGTCCTGTGAAAGTGACACTGTAGCCTGCTACAGGTTGCCCGCCACAAGACCGCTCACCGTCTCGGAGAGTGGAGAACTAAAAGATCTGCAACCATGAAAGACTCCCAAGAGGTGATATCTATTGGTGGTCGGATGATGGAGGGGGAGGGAGAGGCGGGTAGAAAGGTGGGTAAGGACATGGAGGCCAGGTGTATGGTGGTGGGTAGTGGCCATGAGGAGGGTACATTGGATAGAGAGTAGCAACCCCATGAGCAGCAGACTAAGTAGGGTGAGAAGGTGGAACAGTTGGTGGAAACCCAGGGAAGCCGCTGCAGAAGGGAGGAGGGAAAGAGGTGGACTGGGAGAGGGAGACCATGGAGGGTCCATGAAACTGTGAGGAAGACGACCTTGGGTGCCCAGACTTCATAGTAGGTGGTGCTTTTCAGCTGCTTGAGAATCCCCCCAATGAGCCTTGGAAGCGTCTGTTTGTAGTTCCATAGCAGAAACTTGCATAGAACTTGGAGCTGTAGCTGTTTGTAAAACTGCTATAGACTTTTGTTGGGCACAGGAGGGACACAATGAATTTACCACAGGGGAAAGTTCCTGAACTGCGGCCATATCATTTGCTTCTTTTAGCTGCATTTGTAAAGTGCGGACTATGTGTTTGAGGTCCTGTACCTGTTGAGTGAGAATTCTTATGCGATTTTGAGCCTGAGCAATTAACATAACCCTATCCATCGATCGTTGAAAGTGGCTGCGCACTTCCCTTTGCATATTGTCATATACACCGCGATGCAGGCCGTTAGATGGCTGCATCTATAATAGTTGAAATTGCTCTTATGTCAGCATCTAGAAGTCTGTCAGCCTGAGGCAAAAAAATGGCAAACATGTCAGGTTGCCCAGAGCCGTTGTTCTCTCTAGGGTAAAACCCTCAATAGAAAGCTGTAGCCTGGTATTGCCGACACAAGTGGAGTGTGTGTTTGGGCGCTTGCAACACTAACAATAGTTGGTGTAAATGTAGAGGTGGCCACGGAAGTGGCCATGCTCACATTTCTTGGGTTTGCGGTATTGACATCAGATATTTTAACCTGTGATTCAGAGAATGGTATTGTTGCTAGCTCTTTGATCGAGTCCTTTTGTACTTTAGCCCTCTTGCGTTCAGTGCCTTTCCCTTTGGACATTTTGGATGGGACTCACTGTTCTTTGGCATCATCTCTGGCATCATCTTGCACAGTGAAAACAGCAGTTGCATCTGCTTTCTGCTGCATAGTCTGCATTATCCAATACATAATTGGGGTTGCATAGCAATTGAACCTCTCCGCTTTTCCTTTTCGTTGGGTCCGAAATCGCTTTGTCCTGTCCTGCAACGCCTTAATGAGCAGATGGTGAAACGGATAGGGCAGACATTGACAGAGACAAAAAAATGCATCACATATAACTAGATAGGAAGGAACCACTGCTCTTTCTGGTGTGCGTAGTAAAAAGTAATACTGTAGAATGGAGTGCAGCTGTTGATTCCTGTGATAGTCCGCATGTGAGTGTAGCAACAGCTCTTGGCACGCATTAGCAGCGTCTTCAGGAGAGAGATTGGAGAAGGTTTTAGTGGTGGGCAAAGGTGCAAGTACATTCCGAAGTGCACAAAATTATTGAATATCGAGCAATTCGTAAGTATCTTCACCTGTCGTAGCGTCGCAGGTACTCTCCTTGAGAGGATCCGGCCGCGGGCCATCATTGGCAGGATCAGGCGTACTTTGCTTAAAATCAAATGTCATAGTGATATCCGAATCCATGGCGACACAGTGTAGTGGAAGGAATAGCAAAAGAAAATACATGTAGATGTAGGATTCACTGCTAAGGCTAATTAAGATCAATTAGCCTTGCTAATTACGTCGATTGTCCAAATCGAAAACGATCCAAAATTTCAACCATGATCCCCATCGCACACCCAATATCCTCCACGGTAAGAGTAAGTCCATTTAGTTTTGGGAACGTGAATAAAAGGGCACTCAGCTTGGCATTGGAAATGATGCAAGATACATCAGCCTGAGCCAGATTTTGGAGACTAAGGTGTAGTAACTGCTGCTGAGAAAAAACATCTCTAAGTACTGGGTTGGGCGTCTGTAAGTGATATATCATTAGTAAGGGTACCTTCGAGATGGCACCAGAAGGGCGGGGCACCTGGAGAGTGGTGACCTTGCTAGGAGTGATTGATTGGGGTGAATCTTCCTCGGAAGATTCCTCGGACAGTTGCCCTGAACTCGAGGCATAGTCTGGTTTACTTTCACTGCTATCCCCGGAGGAGGCAAAGGACTCTTGCTCCGACTGGAGATGCTATTCTCTATTTCGAGTACGAACCATACTGATGAAATGTAGGAGAGACTTTATTTATACTCAAGTCTACAATTGATAAATCCTTCAAAACCTGTGCTACCCAATCCGTACCTGATACGTATACAACTATTTCCGCAATTGAGTAGACCCTAAACCACACTCAGATACATGTTCTCAACCGCACCCAAATACACCGCACAAGTGCCAGATCACTGTAGCAAGTCCAAGCTTGAATTTAACTCTGTTCAAAAGCTGCCATCTTCAAGTACTATTCAGCGCTTGGGTGGCCAAGGAGCACGGAGAGAGGAAGCCTGTCGATGGAGAGAGAGGAGGCCTGGCGATGGAAGTTGGGTTCTTTTCGTGAGATGCAGGCCTGGGCTGAAAACGGTTTGCAGAGAAAGTGCGTGACTTTGGGATGTGGGCTGAATTTGACGGGCTGAACTTAATACGCTGATAGCTAAGGTGAAAAATAATGCCAGGTCAGTTTTAAAACTTACGTGGCTTGCAAAGGCAAAGGCTGCGAAGGACGAGGGCGAGGGCGAGGTCGGCAATGCAAGGGCGAACCAAGGGCGAGGCCATCAGGGGCGAGGGGGAAACCAGATGTCGTGGGCGAGGGCGAGGGCGAGGGCGAGGGCATGTGTGAGTACACTAGAAGCATCAAGCAGGCAAAGGGACTAGCAACAGCACAAGGTAATCTAACTCATTGAAAGAATCCGTGGTAGATGAAAATGCGAAGTTAAATTGCTAATGAACATGTAAATGGCACACCCACAAGATACCCAAATGAAGAGCACAGAGACTTATATAAATAGCAAAAAGAACTTAGTGCCATGTGAGAGGCGCTAGAGATCATCAGAAGTTTTAATAAGGTATTAGTCGGGTTGAGATAGTGGGTAGGCCAAACAAAAGTCAACGAAGCGAGCAGAGTTAATCGAAGAACAACCAACTACAATTGAGGACCTCAAAGTGAACCACAACAAGAGTGATCAACTGTATTACGACCAAAGAAAGAGTCCTACAAAATCTAGAACCATGCTCACCAGAGCAGCCGAAGGAGAGGAGGAGAGGGTACATGAGATACTAACACAGAGTGAAGGAGAGAGTTTTACAAAATCTAGAAGCATGCTTACCAAAGCAGCAAAGGGAGAGGGTATATGAGATAGTGATGGGGAACATCAAGATTAAGTTTAGGGTTGAGGAGGCCGCGAGTAACATCAACACTTGATTCTAGAACCTTGACCATCAGCTTACAGAATGATAGCATTTGATCCTAGACCCATTGACTAAAGGCAGCGGAACTCCTCCTAGGGTGGATAATTGTACGGCCCCTTGGGGTAGAATCTTTTGCACCTTGTATGGTCCTTGCTAGGCTGGAACCAACTTCTTTGCTTTTTTCTGATATCGAGCTTGATAAAGTAGCACTAGTGATCCTTGCATGATTTTTGGCTTACGGAGATGGCTATCATGGCATGCTTTGCGACGAACCTGCTCTGCTTGCAAAGCCAAAGAAGCCAATCTTTGGCTTTCATCCAAAAGGTAGAGACGAGAGACAGATGCCGACCCCAAATCTCCATTGGCACGCAGACTGCCTACTCGCAGAGATCCTGAGTTGAATTCGAAGGTGCTATCGCTTCCAAACCGAAAGCTAATTGAAATGGGGTGTGATTGGTTGTGGCTTTGAAAGAAGTTCGGTATGCCCAAAGGGTGTCGTGGATAGCTTCAGCCCAAGGCGCTGGATGGAGATGACATGTTTTCCGCAGAAGGGCTATCAGAACCTTATTAATGCTCTCGGCCTGCCCATTTGCTCCATTTGCTCTAGGGTAATAGGAACAAGACTTACGGTGAAAAATCTTGTAGTTGGCGAGCAAGGTTGAAATCATTTCATTAACAAAGTGACTACCTCTATCAATGTTGTTCTCTAGGGGACATCCAAACCTACACAAAATATTTCCATATAGAAACTTGGCTACAGTATTGCCAGTGCAATCCGTTGTTGCCAGTACCTCTGCCCACTTGGTTGCATAATCTGTAGCCACCAGCAGATACTTTCGGTTACTTGGTTGGGCCGAGGGAGCGATTGGACCCACAAAATCTATGCCACATCTCTCAGAGGGCAGCCATGCCATAGAGACCTGCAAAGGATGGTTGGACTGCTTGCTTGGTTTAGGTCCACATTGCTGACACACATCACATACTTTCACATAGGCAATTGCATCCCGGAAAACGTAGGGTCACCATAGACCACTCTGTAGAATCTTATGGGCGGTAATGTGACCAAGGTAATGGCCACCAGTGGGACCACTGTGGGCATCCTCCAAAATATACTCAACTTCATGAGGGAGACACACCGCCTGAGAACACCATCCGGTCCTGACTTGTAGAGCTGGCCTCCAATCAGAGTGAATGGCCTAGACTTCAACAACAGTCGTCTCTTCTGTTGTGGAGACGCATTCTCTGGGTACAAGCCAGTAGATAGCAAATGCAAAACATCGTCGTACCATTCCGGAGTGGTATCCACCTTAGAGAGACTGCTATCGCGAAAGTCATCCTCAACCCCTGTAGCTGCTTCACCAGTTTCAAGGCGAGAGAGGTGGTCAGCAAGGACATGATGTTTGTCAGGTCTGAGTATCACCTCGAAATCAAACTCTTGAAATAAGAGTAGCCACCGCCATACTCGACCTGCAACTTGTGGCTTATTAAGCAGATAACGCAGGGCTTGATGATCAATAATAATTGCGAAGTGGACCCCTAATAAATAATGGCAAAATGTTTTTAGAGCATACACAATAGCCAAACCTTCCCTTTCTGTGGTGCTATAGTTGCGCTTTGCTCTAGTGAGCAGGCGACTTTCATAGTGAACGGGGCAATCCAGGTTGTACTCCTTACTAGGTTGTGTAGCGCAGATAGTGTGTCGTGCTCTCTACAGTAGGTGCTCCTCAGTGCAATGTGCGTGACAATCTCACTCAAAACAGACTGAAAACAAAGGAACAATAGACAACAATTGAGCTCATAGAGACACAACAGCAGCAGACCACAACATATGGCTCGACTATCTCAAAGAACTGATACAGACTCTGGCGTGGCAGCACACTCAGCTCCAGCCTAGGACTCACAAGTACAATGGGGTGTCGAGGCTCAGATGTGCAGGGATGGTGAAGACGTGTTGTGTATAGACTCGCTACTCAAAATGACGACGCTGGACCATATATCTAGAAGATGATCCGATGACCCACAGCTACTACTCGTATGTACAACCATAAAGAGCCACCAACGGCTCATAAATGTCAGCCATCTAAATCTATCCCCAAACTGAGTGGTGGTGACCTGGCGACGATGTCCACTAGACCACCGTTCGTATCCCCTGCCACGTGTCACTGCCCAGCCAAGAGAGTCCGTCCAGTGTGAACCAGCCCCGGCCAACTGTACTGACTGTGTGTCCTGTGAAAGTGACACTGTAGCCTGCTGCAGGTTGCCCGCCACAAGACCGCTCACCGTCTCGGTGAGAGTAACAACTGAAACTGCTAATCGACCGCAAAGAAACCTCTACTGCACATCACTGTCATTATAAAAAAACTGCCCAGTCACCCAAGAGAAAGATTAGTCGCCACACTATCCGAAGCATCAGTCTCTGAAGGTGGAGCCATCAAATCAATGGTGGGGCCCTACTGTATGTGAGCTCTCCTGTCCGTAATTGGGCCGCATGGGAAGGGACCAACCACCTGCTACTAGGTAGAGGGTAGCACCTGTCCTGTAGTCTACTGAGGACGTCGAGTAACACAGCCATGGCGGTGTGCTCCAGCAATACCGTCGCAGCAAGTAACGTTCTGCATCTGAGGCAATGGTGATGAGTGAAACCCCCGAGGATACTGTTGATTGTAGTACTGAACCGGAGTCTGTGGGTAGAGTCCCATAAATTGCTGAGAAGGACCCGTTGCTGCATTTTGCACTGGTGTACTTGCTCGAGTCCATTCATACCCCATACCCATCATCGTAGGTTGGGTTGCCCTATTTTCATGTAAGAGCAGTTCTCTAAATCCTTGTACCTGAGTTTGAAGGTCATTAATCACTTGACACTTTAACTTCAAGGCCTGTCGGAGTGCGAAAATAGTAGCATCCCGATCGGCGATGGCGCTCTCAGTGACTCGCATTGATCCCTCCATAGCTGCGTAAGTAGCTGCATGACGCTGGTGTATAGCTGCCAACCGCTCTGCTCCAAGCTCAATGGTGGCAATGGCTTGCCTGGACTCCTGCAGTATATCCTCAGATAGCCAAAAAAGTGATGTAGAGTCCGACACTGTGGAAGGTCCTGTAACAATGTCAGGCGGAAGAGAGCTGGCAAGTAGTACTACTGGTGGCACTGGGGTGGCAAGTGGCACTGCTCGTGGTGGTGGACTGGGAGCATGCCTCTTTGGCGGAGTAGAGACGGTGGGAGTGGCTGGAGCAGGAATAGGCATAGGAGAAGAAGCAACTCCCACTGGGGCTTGGGAGCTAGTCACTGTGGTAGGAGTAAAAATAGCAGCAGTAGAGAGAGGAACACACACTGTAGAAGCCACAACTCTGACATGCATAGTGTGATCTGCAGCGCCTGAACTTACCATCGAACCAGTAGCGGGAGTATGCGAGGAATGTCGAACAGGTTGCTTCACTCGAAGCTGCTGGCTTTCCGAAACTGGCAGTGATATTAAAGATTCTACTGTGTCCTTCACTACCTTTGCCCTCTTTTTCTTAGGCTTCCCAGGTAGATCCATTGTCTGTTCAATATCTTTCCCTTTTGCCTTAGAGCTTTTATGCCGCATATCCGCATCCACATCCATGGGACTAACATGTATATTAATGACCCAGGCCAACATGGGAGCTGCAAAGCATTGAAAGCTAGATTGCACAGATTGCACCTGAGCTCTGAATCTTTTTGCCCGCGACTGTAAAGAGGTAAATAGAATTTGATGAAAGCCACACGGGATGGTGTGGATGAGGCAGTATAGCCTATAGGCTTTCGCAGTGCGAGAATATAGTAGATCACAGCTGCCCTTGCTTACTTTAACAACTCTGACCAAAAAGTAGTACTTGAAAATGGCCCAGAGCTTTTTATTTCTTGCATAGTCAGCATGACTAGTACTAAGTAGCTCTTTGCATGCCTCAATGGTCGCATCTTTCGAAAGTTGTGAATAGATTCTCGTAGCCGGTTTTACTGTAGGAAAGGTTGTCATCCCCAAAGCTTGACCAATGCGTGTAGCAGTCAGTGGGTACCCTCTTACGAATGCTGACAGACCGAGCGTATGTAGCTGATCTTTTGATAAAACTTCTCGAAGAGACGGATGAGGCTGCTGCAGATGGAAGTTCAAAGTGAATTTGGTTTGAGTTTTGGAAGAACGAGGCCGAGGAATTTGATGGCTCAGCACCTGCGTGATTGCCTTCTTCTTTTTCTTTTTCACATCATCTTCATGTTGGCTAGAAGACTCTGAGTCAGAGTCAGAGGCAGAGCCGGAGTCAGACGCTTTGTAACTCTCATCACACTAATTAGTGGAGGACAGATCGGTGAGGCCATGGGTGGAAGTTTCCACATCTTCTTCTTCTGTAGAACTTCTAGATGTTTCAATGGGTCTCTGGCGAGACTTCCTAGTCTTCTTGCTTGTACCCGCCATAGTGGATTGTTCTTGGCCTCCGCTTGAACTCGTTGTTGTGTTCCTCAAACACGTGCAAAACTGAAAACGTACTGAAAATGTGAGTCGAGATTGATGAAATAGGACCTGGTTGAAAATCGTGAAAAGCTCTGCACCTGATTGCGATGCACTGCAACCTGCAACGCGATGGGATAGACGGATAGGTAGGGGCGACAGGTATTCAATAAGGGGGCGAGAGGGGAAAATTGGGTAGGAGCGGGTGGGAGATTGGTTGAGGGGCCAGGGAATTAGAGCGCAGGGCTGTTGATTTGTGAGGGCGAGAAAATTAGAGGGCAGGGGCAAGGGAATTGCTTGTTGGGTAGGGGCGAGGGTTTTTAGTGGGCAAGGGTGAAAGGGGGTTTTTAGTGGGCAGAAGCGAGATGGGTCTAGAGGGTAGGGACGAGAGGGGGTTTTTAGTGGGCAGGGGCGAGATGGGTTTAGCGGGTAGGGGTGAGAGGGGGTTTTTAGTGGGCAGGGGCGAGATGGGTTTAGCGGGTAGGGGTGAGAGGGGGTTTTTAGTGGGCAGGGGCGAGAGGGGTTTAGAGGATAGGGGCAAGGGGGTTTTTTAGTGGGTAGGGGCGAGAGGGGGTTTAGAGGGTAGGGGCGAGGGGGGTTTTTAGTGGGTAGGGCGAGGGAGAATTTAGAGGGTAGGGGCGAGGGGGATTTTAGAGGATAGGGCGAGGGGGAAATTAGAGGGTGGGCGAGGTAGGTGTGTTGAAGGGCTATAGTAGAGGGAATGATGGAAGGAGGATAAGGCGAGGGAGTTGAGGGTGGGACAAGGGGAATTTGGCTAGAGAGGGGTGGTGAGGAGCAAAAGGCATAGTGCACCAGAGAGAAAGGAGAAAGGAAGTTGTGATGTGCTGCAGCATAGTGCACTAGAGAGAAAGGAGAGAAAGGAAGTTGTAATGTGCTGCTAGAGAGAAAGGAGAGAAAGGAAGTTGTAATGGTTGCCCATAAAAAATTGCGTGCTTCCTTTAACTAGGATATGGTCAATCAGAAAGGTTAGAGCAACCATTCCCACCTTCGAGCAAACTTGTATGTACGTGTGAGAGAGGGAAAGAGCAATGAAAAGAGTATGGCAGCAGGAGTGAATATTGAACGAGTGTTACGAAAGAGATCGCACCAGAAAGGCAAGGAACTAGATGTGTGTGTGTGAGAGCTCACCTTAAGAGATAGAGGGGAAGGGAGATACAGCAGAGAAGGTTTGAATGTGTTAGGAACAATAACAAAAATCAAAGATCAATCCAACGAGAGCTGGACCTCGGATATTCAACAAATCCATGAGGAGAGAGGGGCAGTAGAAACAAACAGAGTAGTAACGCTCGATCCTAGTAGGACTCCAAAAGCCCAATTCTATCAATGATAAGAGAGCAAATTGATGCACGCAGTCAAACGAGGAGAATCTTAAAGATCACCGATGACAACTGAGATGCGAACTGACAGGAGGAAGACTTGAGAATATTGAATCGAAAGCCGGAGAGATCTGAGGACGGGACAGTCATAAGGTTGTTGGTGGGAGGGATAAAATACCCAGATTTCTAAAGAGTCAAGAAAGTGAGTGATAGCACTTAATTCTTGATCCATTTACCAATGGCAAGGGAACGCCTGCCAGAGTGACTAACTGGACAACCCCTTGTGGCAAAATCTCTTGTACCATGAATGGCCCTTGCCAGGCTGGGACCAGCTTCTTGGCTTTCTTTAGATATTTAGCCTAATAGAGTAGCACCAGGGAACCCTGCGTTATTTTCGGCTTTCTGAGATGGCGATCATGCCACGCTTTGCGACGAAGTTGCTCAGCTTGGAGAGCATATGAAGCTAACATCCTGCTTCCTTCTAACATTGAGAGACGAGAGAGGTTTGCGGAAGCAATCTCCACTGTGACGCGAACACTTCCCACTCTTGTTGAACTTGAGTTGAACTCATATGGTGCAATTTCTTCTAGATCGAAAGCTAGCTGGAATGGGGTGTAGTTAGTGGTTGCCTTGAAGGAGGTGCGATAAGCCCAAACTGTGCCGAGGATAGCCTGACCCCAAGAAGTTGGATGCAGGTAACAAGCTTTCCTGAGAAGCGCGCTTAGCACTTTGTTAGTCCTCTCAGCTTGCCCATTTGCTCTAGGATAGTAAGAGCAAGATTTACGATGAAAAATCTTGTAGTTTGTGAGGAGTGTGGAGATCAGGTCGTTGACGAAATGACTATCTTGATCACTGGTGATTTCCAGAGGGCACCCAAACCTGCAAAAAATATTTTCATATAAAAATTTTGCGATAGTGGCGGCTATACAGTCGATGGTAGCCACCACTTCGTCCCACTTGGTTGCATAATCCGTTGCTATCAGGACATACTTACGATTGCCGGGTTGAGCAAGTGGATTAACTGGACCAACAAAGTCCAAGCCCCATCGCTCAAAGGGCAAGCACTCCATAGCAGGGCAATTGGATTGCTTACTCGGCTTGGGCGCACAATGCTGACAGACATCACAAAATTTGACACGAGCAATAGCATCTTTGAATAGATAGGGCCACCATAAGCTTGTTTGTAAGATTTTTTGCGCCGTGATGTGACCAGGGTAATGGCCACCTGTAGGACCATTGTGTGCATCTTCTAGAATGTGGTCTACTTCGTGAGGGGAGACGCACCTGCGCAGCGCACCATTTGGCCCAGATTTGTAGAGGTGTCCACCAATCAAAGACAAGGGTCTAGACTTCAGCAAGAGTCTTCTTTTTTGCAAGGGAGAAGAATTCTCAGGATATAGTCCAGTAGAGAGAAGATGTAACACATCTCCATACTAATCTGGGGTAGTGTCGACCTTAAAGAGATGACTATTTGGAAAGTCATCATCTACCCTAGTATCGGGCTCACCTGTATGTATGCGAGAGAGATGGTCGGCCATGACGTGCCGCTTGCCTGGACTAAGAACTACTTCGAAGTCGAATTCTTGGAATATCAGTAGCCACCTCGAGACTCTTCCTGCAACTTGTGGTTAAAAGATAGCGTAGCGCATGATGATCCGTGATGATAGTGAGTGAACCCCTAACAAGTAATGGCGAAACTTCTGTAAAGAATACACCATAGCCAAACCTTCCCTTTTTGTGGTGCTGCAGTTGCGCTCTGCTTTGGTGAGCAGGCGACTTGCATAGTGAACAGGGCAATCCAGGTTGTACTCCTTACTAGGTTGAGTCAGGACAGCACCCATAGCCAGTTGACTGGCATCAGTATACACATGAAAAGGTAGAGACCAATATGGAGCCACTAGAATAGGTGCTTCAGTGAGGCGTTTTTTGAGGTATGCAAATGCTTCAGCCTCAGGTTTTGACCATTGGAAGGGTACAGTACCACTAGTGAGTCGAGTCAATGGTTGACTCAGTAGTGCGCTTTGACGCTCGAATGACCGCCTTGTATGTGTCATGCAGCGACCACCAATTCAACCAAGCTTTGGGCAAGAAGACCTTTAACTGGCTGAAGACAGGTCCAGACACTACTAGACCCAGACCCAGACTGGACCAGGGACGAGGAAGGACTAGACCTAGACGAGAGCTGATTGGACCAGGGTTAGAGAGGACCAGACCAGTTGGACCAGGGCGAGAGAGGACCAGACGAACCAGACGAGTTTGACCAAGGCGAGAGAGGACCAGACGAGTTGGACCAGGGCAAGAGAGGACGAGACCAGCAGGCTACAAAATGCAAGGCAAAGTAGGCGAAGCTAGATAAAAACCAACTAGCTTGAAGATGTACCTCAACAGAGAGTGAGACTTCAGTTGAGGTCCCACCGTGATGGCCAAAATGAGAGCATCTATAGCGCAGATAGTGTGTCGTGCTCTCTACAGTGGGTGCTCCTCAGTGCAATGTGTGTGACAATCTCACTCAAAACAGACTGAAAACAAAGGAACAATAGACAACAACTGAGCTCACAGAGACACAACAACAGCAGACCACAACATATGACTCGACTATCTCAAAGAATTGATACAGACTCTGGCGTGGCAGTACACTCAGCTCCAGCCCAAGACTCACAGGTACAATGGGTGTCGAGGCTCAGATGTGCAAGGATAGTGAAGACGTGCTGTGTGTATAGACTCGCTACTCAAAATGACGATGCTGGACCATATATCTAGAAATGATCCAATGACCCAACAGCTACTACTCATATGTACAACCATAAAGAGCCACCATGTCCACTAGACCACCGTTCGTATCCCCTGCCACGTGTCACTGCCCAGCCAAGAGAGTCCGTCCAATGTGAACCAGCCTCAGCCAACTGTACTAACTGTGTGTCCTGTGAAAGTGACATTGTAGCCTGCTACAAGCTGAGTCAGCACAGCACCCACAGCCAGTTGACTGGCATCAGTATGCATATGAAAAGGGATAGACCAATGAGGAGCCACTAGAATAGGTGCTTCAGTGAGGCATTTTTTGAGGTATGCAAATGCTTCAGCCTCAGGTTTTGACCATTGGAAGGGTACAGTACCACTAGTGAGTCGGGTCAATGGTTGAGCCACCTATGCATACATTCGTATAAACCTGCGATGATAGCCTGTGTGGCCTACAAAGCTCTGAACACCTTTCGGGTTGATGGGAGGTGGTAACTTCAAGATGGCCACGATCTTCTCTGGGCCATGCGCTAAACCTTTAGCAGATACCACATGGCCTAGAAGTGTGTCCTCAGTGACCAAAAAATGACATTTCTTAGGATTGAGCTTCAGGCGTGCCTCTCTGCACCTGAGGAAGACAGCAGAGAGCTGAGCGAGGTGCTCCTCTAGATTTTCCACTGGGGTTGAACATTGAGCACTTGAGAAGGTCGAAAAATCGTCCATGAAGATGGGAAGATGATCCGTAAGTAAGGGACAGAATATGAGATATATTGTGCGATTGAAGGAAGGTGGAGTATTTTTCAACCCAAACGACATTCTTGTGTAGATAAAAATACCCTAGGGAGTCACAAAAGCCGTTTTGATACGATCACCTGGATGGATGCCCAACTGATTGTATCCATTGAACCCATCCATGAAACTATACAATACATGCCCTGCTACATCTTCGAGCACACGCTCAGTGAAAGGTGTGGGAAAACCGTCTGGGATAATTACCTTGTTTAGAGCGCGGTAATCTACGCACACACGGATTTTATTGGACTGCTTCTTAGGCGCTATCACCATGGGCGATAACCACTCAGAGTGCTCCAAAGGTACAATGATCCCTGCCTCTTGCATTTTTTCTAGCTCCGACTTGACAGCTTCTGCATACTTTGGGTTGAGCTTGTAAGCTCGGCCTCTGACAGGCTTAGCCCCTTCAACCAAAGGGATAGTATCGACACCCAATTTTGGTGGGATCCCTTACAAATCCTTGTCGGACCAAGCAAGAACATCTTTAAAAGAGTGCATGAAAGAGACTACCTGATTGAGTAGCACGGGATGCTCCCATAACCAAGTGGCTAAGAGGATGTGCTAAGGGTTGTCCGGGTCGCCCAAGTTGACTTCTTTGACCGGGTCAGGAGGCGTAACTGGAGAGGGCGCCTCGGAAGATGAAGAGTGAGCTACCTCTTGGGGCTTCAAGACATCATGGGCTGGTGTTTGATCAATTGGAAACTCTGCATACTTCTCTTGTAACCATTCTGGTTGGAGCTCCTCGAAGGGTAAGTCTTCAGAGACAGCATAGTGCTTTGGAGTGGGCGGGGTGTCAGGGGGTGTTGAGGGAAGAGGTGGTACGTTGGCGAACTCATGCAGAGGGGATTTCTTTCCCCTTCTATGATGTGTTATAGGTTCACCAAGGCAAACAACCTTGATCAGGGGAACATTTGAAGCATGGTCATCCTAGACTAACACACTTGCTTCTGGGACTGGCACACTTTTTGTTGTATGACTTGGACTGGTGTTAACCTAAGGATCCGGGAAAGAGAGTGTATCCACAAGGTTTGAATAGAGACCACATAGCACGGCATCGATGTGGTAGCTTCCAACCACTGCAGCAGGTCTTCGTCAGACCTGTCAGGTAGGGTAGGCTGCTCGAGGTCAGGGTTGGATTGTACTGACGATGAGCTGTGATGAACTACTGGATCCATACCTCCTTCGAGTCGATTTGGTTTGCATGGGGGAGCCAGGAGTATGTATCCACATGGCGTCGTTTCTCCAATCATGAAGTGCCTTAGTATGCCGCAACCATGGTCTACCAATAAGCAAAGGAAATCCTCCCTCCACCTGGGGAAGACTGACCACCACAAAATCCAAGCTAAAGGTGAAGTCTTGTACCTTTAGAGGCACCTTGTCTACTATGCCCACTGGATAGACTGTCCGCCGGTTGGCCAATGTAACAACGAATGGAGCAGTGCGGGTAGGCTGCAAACCTAAAGCCAACATAGTGAACTCTGGCATCTGATTGATCCCAGAACCACCATCGACTATGACGCCGGAGAATTGATGCCCAAGGATAAATACAGTGAGACGAGGACTTTTGTAATCGGTGAGAGGTGGTGTTGGATAGGAAATCATGTACGACTCTGAGGGCTGTACAGGGAGGTGCCCGCCACTAGGCCCTGCACCTGGGTACAGAGACTGAATGACTGAGAGGGTGTCACTTATGAGGGTTGCATCTAGCCCATGGCCTAATGGATAAGGTATTTGACTTCTAATCAAGGGATTGTGGGTTCGGGTCCCACCGGGCGTGCCAAAAATGAGAGCACCTGTAGCACGGATAGTGTGTCGTGCTCTCTACAGTGGGTGCTCCTCAGTGCAATGTGTGTGACATCTCACTCAAAACAGAATGAAAACAAAGGAAACAATAGATAACAGCTGATCAACACAGAGACACAACAGCAGACCAGAACATATGGACTTGACTATCTCAAAGAACCGATACAGACTCTGTGTGGCAGCACACTCAGCTCCAGCCCAGAACTCACAGGTACAATGGGGGTGTCGAGGCTCAGATGTGCAGGGATAGTGTAGATGTGCTGTGTGTATAGACTCGCTACTCTTCTGACAACGCTGGACCATATTTGAAGAAGATGATCCCCAATTACCCAACAGCTACTACTTATATGTACAACCATAAAGAGCCACCAACGGCTCATAAATGTCAGCCATCTAAGTCTATCTCCAAACTGAGCGGTTGTGGTGACCTAGCCACAATGTCCACTAGACCACCGTCCGTATCCCTGTTGCCAGGTGTCACTGCCCAGCACGGAGAGTCCATCACTGGCCTACTCTTAGCACCAATGAAGGGCTCGTCCGTTTTGTCCAGTTGTGGAAGTGGAGATGGATGAGATGGACCTATTGGCAAGCTGAGAGCAAGAGCTGCTCTTTGTGCCCGAGTGAGGACGCCAGTGGGCTCCCCTACTTGTTGTGGCCTAATCGTATGAGTAGCAGGTGATGGCTGAGGGCTGGTGTTCACTGCAATCAGATTAATCTTCGGAAATGTGAATTCTTGTTGGTTCTGAGTTGGGACGAAAGATGAGGATGCCCTTTGCTTGGGACAATCCTTACTGTAGTGGTCCTTAGACTCTGGACAATGTCGGCAGGGAGGAGACCCTTCAGGTAAAGGACACTTACTTTGGTAATGCCCATATTCTCCACATCTGTAGCATAAGATGGGCCGATTTGACGGACGAAACGGGGGACAAGGTGGTCTCTGCTCTTGTTGCTGCATGGAGTTGGAGGCTGAGGTGTAGAAGCTCTGAGGGGTTGAAGGAGCATGGGTATTTGACATACCTTGGACAGTAGGGGGACAAGGTGGTCTCTGCTCTTGTTGCTGCATGGAGTTGGAGGCTGAGGTGTAGAAGCTCTGAGGGGTTGAAGGAGCATGGGTATTTGACATACCTTGGACAGTAGGGGTATTGAGCAAAGGTTGCATGTAATTTTGATGCCCATAGGGGGAAACCATAATGGATATTGATGCTAGCCCTTGTTGGAGAGAAGGACCTAGACTTTGTTGTATTTGCCGCAATCCCTTGATATAGTAGCAATCCTTGTCTTCATGCCTAGACTTTTCGCAGAAGTGGCAATAGGCCCGAAGGGGACAGTCTTGTGGAGGGTGTCCTGGAGAGCGACACGAGCTGCACCATACCATAGCCTTAGTCTCCTGCTGAGACCGAAGCTCTTCTAGCTCTTTCTTCATTTAATCCAAAGCCTTGTGATGTGGGGGCTTCTCTTATCTAAGAGAGATTGATTTCTCCTCTTGAAGAGCACGTTGTAGTTTTAGGGTTGCAAGTTCCCTACGTAAAGAAGTCAAAGGGTCAGATGAACTCTTCAAGAGTGCAGAGGCAGTCTTTACCTGAGGAGAGTCGGTAAACAACTTCCTTGCCCCCTCTATCCTAGTAGCAGCCGCAACAAACTCCTCCAAGGTGGCATCAGGTGGGAGATTCTCTCTGAGTTTTTGCTGAGAAGTCTTTGGAAGAGCCTTCTCTACCCATTTCTTGACCATGAACTCACCTGGTGGCTGAGGAAGCTTGGCGACCAGAGACTTTGTTCAGGTCATGAGTTCTGCAAAAGTCTCTTTGGGCTGAATTAGCAGGTTGGCCAACTCATCCAGAACCTTTTCTTGGAAATCGCTTGGTCTGAAAGCTTCACAAAATTGTTGTCTCAACGTAGCCCAAGTAGTAAAGTGGTTCTCTGTAAACTGACTGTACCACTTGTCTATTAATCCATCCAAAGTTGATGGAAACAACACCAAATAAGCATCTTCTCTATTAAGACCACGACCTCTACAAAGAGATACAAACCTCCTTGCATGGTCGTCTGCATCTTCTGAGGAGAGTCCCTTTAAAGTAGGAAACTTGATGTTTACCTTGGCCAAAACACTAATCAACGCCTCCATGGCCTCTTGCTCAAGAGCCCGTTGCTCAATAGCTTGCTGTAACAAAAGGGGAGAGAGCTTTACTGGGGAAGGTGACCTGGAAGATGTGGAACCGGATGGAGGAATGGATGATGCCGTATATGGAGGTATGGGTGATGAGGTTGGTGGACTTCTACTAGGTACCAAGGGTTGACGTCTTCTGTTGTAGTACTTCAGAGGACTCAGTAGTGCCCTTTGACGCTCTAATGACCGCCTTGTATGTGTCATGCAGTGACCACAAACCCAATCAAGCTTTGGGCAAGAAGACCTTTAACTGGCTGAATGAACACAGGTCTAGATTCTACTAGACCAAGGCAAGTGACTAGACCCACCTAGCTGGACCAGGGACGAGGAAGGACTAGACCAGGACAAGAGCTTGGTTGGACCAAGGCGACAGAGGACCAACCAGCAAGGCGAGAGACTAGGTCAGATAGAGTAAGATGTCTAGGGTGAAAACTGGACCAAGCCAGTAGGCTGCACTGGGTAAGGCGAAGTAGGAGAGGCTAGGTAAACCCAGCTAGCTCCTCGATTTGTACCTCAACAGAGAGTGAGACTTCAGTTGAGGTCCCATCGGGCATGCCAAAAATGAGAGCACCTGTAGTGCAGATAGTGTGTCGTGCTCTCTACAGTGGGTGCTCCTCAGTGCAATGTGCGTGACATCTCACTCAAAACAGAATGAAAACAAAGGAAACAATAGATAACAGTTGATCAATACAGAGACACAGCAGCAGACGAGAACATATGGACTCGACTATCTCAAAGAACAAATACAGACTCTGGTGTGGCAGCACACACAGCTCCAGCCCAGAACTCACAGGTACAATGGGGGTGTCAAGGCTCAGATGTGCAAGGATAGTGCAGACGTGCTGTGTGAATAGGCTCGCTACTCTAGACGACGATGTTTGACCAAAGACGATCCCCAATGACCCAACAGCTACTACTCATATGTACAACCATAAAGAGCCACCAACGGCTCATAAATGTCATCCATCTAAGTCTATCTCCAAACTGAGCAGTGGTGGTGACCTGGCCACGATGTCCAATAGACCACCGTTCATATCCCTGCTGCCACGTGTCACTGCCCACTGCCACGTGTGCAACCATGCATGGAGGACCTGGTCCGACTCAGCATCACCATCGATTCTAACCATGCATTGAAAGTGCTAGAGTAGGCCCCCAAAGCACTATTTTGTATTTTGATACAAAAGCTAGGCGCCCAAAAGCTCATACTGCTAAAAACAGGTCGCCTCCAAAAGCCTGGTAAGCCAATTTTCTTTATGTGTTGCCTAAAGCCACCGTACAGCTTGCCACGTGTCAGCCTACAAAACACGGTAAGATTTGCGGTGCAAATCCGGCCCACCATGTCATTACCCTGTACAATCCTGCTTTCCTTTGTCGTGTCAGGAGTAAGTCATGCCACATCATCATTTTGTGACACCCTTCTCTACTTTCGTTGTTTGGGTAGGTCTCACAATGTCACGTGCGCACTACACTTGCACCACATGAACAAGCTTCTGCTACAGTCTAGCGCCAGTCTTACTGTAGCTTAGGATCTAGCGTGGCACTTTGTGAGCCTCTAGCAAGACGTGCATGCTCAGGCAAGTCATAGTTGCATACCCTCTCTTGCACAGTATAGTCAATTCAGCATATAGGCATGTGAGCACGCAAACAGTCTCTTAAGCAGTGACGGTCTAGCCTTTTGTCAAGGATCGTGGAGGCTGAAAATTAACTGCACGACCTAGTTTTCTTAGTGTATATAAGAAGAGCCTGCGTCAGCACTTTAGGTAGATGGCAGGCAGTCTTCTGCAGCATCTCAGCAGTACCGCAGCAGGAGCACCAGCGTTTCAGATTTCAACAATCAGCCTCAGCGTCAGCATTATCAGCAGATCCCTTGGCGTTTTCAGCAGCACCTCATCGCCATCAGCATTCCCTCAGATCAGTCAGCCTTTCAGCCTTGATCCTGAGCGTTTTCAGCATCCCCTCATATCAGCCAGCTTTAGTACCTTCAGCCGATCATCGCCGACAAGTTGCAAGTACTAGAAGTACCAAGTACCCAGCACCATTCAGCACAGCAGTACCATCATAGACATTACCGTTTCACCATCCAACTTAGCCTCGCTATATCAAGTATCCCTAGCAAGTACCCATCAACATCCTAGCAATACCAAGCGTCTATATCTAGTCCATCAGTGTCTCGGCATTAGCATCATTGTATCAGCATTTTGTGTAAGTAATAAAGCAAGTACTTGCCTTGGCAACAGAGCAAGGGGGCCCTTGAGGGTGGTTGAGACCCGACATGCCGTGTCGTCTCTCTCTCTCTCTCTCTCTCTCTCTCTCTCTCTCTCTCTCTCTCTCTCTCATAGACCGAGCATTGGAGCTAGGGAGATCTAGACGACCCCGAGGGAGGAGAGGAGCTACACAATTTCGAAGGAGGCTATGGCAAAGGATTCAAGCCATACTCTTTCGTCGTCCAGACTGCAGATGAAGATGGATCTCTACTCCCCTCCCATATTGTCTTCACATTGTACTGCTTAGTTCAGAATCCCGCAGTATTTACATTTTGTTATCCTAGTTTAATTTATTTTGTTAATCTGACTTTGTATCAGATACACCGCATTGTAACTTTTTGGTCTCATAGGTCACTTTGGCCTTTTGAAGACGTTAATATAACATTTCATTTCATCTCTCTCTCTTTCTCTCTCTCTCTCTCTCTCTCTCTCTCTCTCTCTCTCTCTCTCTCTCTCTCTCTCCTCCTTCATTGTGTTAAGTTCAGTTTCTCTTTTCAAGTGAAATAAAGTAACCTTGTGTTTGTGCGGAGTACTAGATCCGAGCTAAATCCTTATAAACACTTCCATTGCACCTGACACTTAGAGACAAGAACTTGGATAAGAAAAAATGCTTTTCAAGGAGGAGAATTATGCTCTGATGCATTTCTGCCCTAAACAATCTCTTGACTATCGTGGACAATTATCAGTGGAAGATGGGGATGGGACATTGGAGCACAAGTGAATTTTCGTTACTGGAAAATCTTTGAAGGAAGGACTTATATGAGAGGTTTAGGATCAACTCCCTTACCACAGGACCACATTTTGTTACTTTGTACCTTTGTCCTTTCTCGAAGATGGATGACACACACATGCATATTTGATTTGTTTCAATATTCATAGGCCGAAGTAGACGTAAAAGGCTGTTTCTTTCTTCCTTTTTTGGAGGCTTTAGAAGCATAGGTATGGAAGAGGTTAGAGAGTAGGCTGTAGCGTCCAAAAGCTTCAAGTGACAAGTGGTTACATTGTCATGTTGTACGTTTCTATTGTGTTTTTGCGTTGTTTCTGCATTAACTGTTCCCAAAAGATGTACCATACAAAATGTATACGTTGAGACATTGATGCATTTACTATCATTCATATAGCCAATTTTTATCTCATGCACATAAGTATAGTACATGTAACATGAGCAAAGTTTTGATTTGCAGCTGGAGGATATATATGCTAGTCTATACATAGTAAAGTGTGATGGTAAGCTTTCTCGTGAAAAGCACCAACTTGGTGAGAAGCGAGGTGTCTGGCCCAAATTTTTCAGTGGTATTTGCACTTTCTTGGTTTTGATCTTCATTATCTGGGCTCCAATGCTGGTAAACTGTTTTTTCACTCCTTGATATTTTGATTGTGAAACTTTGATCCCAATTCCTGACGTGCATGGAATCCTTTGAGCAGATTTATAGCAGTGGGAATCCCACAAACTTTGCAAATCCTGTACTAGATGCTCATGTTCAGATAGATCTCAATACAAGAAGCGGAAAGTTTATGTTGTATCATACCTCACTATGCAGTATATACCCAATGGAAAATCTTGTGGAATCAGAAGTCATTGATGATTCTCACCTTGAAGACTACGATTTGGAGGATGTACAGCTTATCTGCTGTGAATCAGATGCCGATAACCTGTGGCTCGTGCCACCTCCAACTCTCAGAACTCTTCTCAATTCAATGCAAGAGGACTTCAGTATCATAGCAAGATGGGAGTTCAGTAGGCAAAGACCTAAAACAAAGGAACTTGCTCTATTTTCAAATGAAAGCAGCAGTTTCGATTTGATCAAGGACTCAAGTGACAACCTTACTGGTTTATTGATTTTGGACCTTCATCCCCAGTATTTTCGCATCACAAGCACTGGAGAAGTGCGAATGCTCGAAGGGACCGTAAGTTTACAGGGATTTATTTGTAGTTTCAAAGTCTATTTTTATATTTATGAAGCCTTGTGACCATGTGATCAACACCCATGGTTTTGCGATTGTAGCAGACAGATGTGGTGTCCGGAAATCTCTCTTTAACTCAAGCATTCCAATCCTGGTGGTCGTTTTTGCGAGATAACACTTCAAGCCCAGAAGCCTGTGGAAACTTAAAGGGACCATATGCTATTGCAGTGTCAGAGGAAGTACCACGTAGGCCAACGTGAACTGTTATGTTGGATCTGTTCTTTGTCATTGTTGCACTCTTTAAGGTCACTGATCATAAGAATTTTTTTGAAACAGAGGGTCTGATTGGGGATACTTTGTCCAAGTTTAGCATCACCAGTCTTTACATTACTTTTGTTTTGGCTGTTGGGCGGTTCATTCGGTTGCAATGTGCTGATTTGCGGATGCGGATACCTTACGAGAATTTCTCATCTTGTGACAGGTTGTGGTCAATTATTGGAAGATTGCATATGTTAGCTGTTTCAAATCATGCACTTTTTAACTTGAATCATAAAATGAGTCATCTTGGTATGCCCATGATGAAATAGGTGAAAGGCGTGGAAAGAGTGTAGGAAGTCAGGTAGGAACCAGAGTAATCTTTACTCCCTTATATTGTCTAGGCTGACGGGTCCTTAAAGAAAAGTGCATGAACCTGTTCTTTGAAGACAGTCAATGATGCTATTCCTCTCGCAAGACTTTTGTTATAAAGCGACTCTACATCTGGCACAACAAATGACCAGTCGGAGATCTCTTTCCCTTGTTATGTTGTGCCTGAGACTCATGCTTATTTCATGATCGACTACAGGGTAATAATTGGTAAATCGTGGCTGATTCAGGCTGACTGGCCAAGACCTACATGGGTAGAGGATACTTCACAAGGACTGTCACTCAAAGGATAATCGTGAATGTTCCTTGTGATGCCCTTGAGAATCACCAACGTGAGACGAAAGATCAGGCCAGTATTACCAAATAAACCACAAAAGGTAGGCCTAGTCTTTAGGCGAAAGTTTGGGAAGCATACGTTATATGCATGGTACAAGGTGAGCAGAACTTCTAATGACGGTCTCTCCAAGAGCTTGAGACCAAAGGAGGGACCATTTTTCAGAGGCGTGGCTAACTCGTTGATTTGTCAGCCCAGATGGGGACAACCCTCATCTGACATCTCTGTTCTCTTTCCACAGAAAACATCAAGGCAAAACCTACACAAAGCCTTAAGAAAGGGATTGGCTATGCAGCCATCTATTCATTGGAGCTAAGCTTTTGGACGAGGCGTGACCTTAAATTAGAACAAAACCATTCGATAATGCATGGGTGATACGAAGGCTGCTAACTTGGCCATTCTTCTTGAACACTGTTTTGACTTACTCAGCTGTCTACTCTCATAGCTTCCTAATTCAGAGTTCTCATCATCAAGTCATTCTGTAAAATGTCTGAGCCACATGTTGGATTAGAAGGCTGAGGGTTTTATGTGAATCAAGGCAAAGAACATCAGCATATGAGAACAAATTGCTATGACTATTGCTTATAGGTTCTTATTTTAAAGATGTTTTATAGGAGATTTTCAATGCTTGAGCAAGCCTTACTAATTTGAACAGTGCAATGGTGGTTAAGCTTGAGGTTGCTTGAAATTCACGGATGGACTCTTGTTTTTTGCAGGCTCATGGCGATATGCGAAGACATCTATGCAGCACGGGCTGCAGGAGAGCTTGTTCTAGAGGAAGGCTTGTTTTGGACCATAATCAGAATTTACAGATCTCCTCATGCATTATTGGAGTATACTAAACTTGATTAAATGTGTTTCTTTGTACATTTTTGAAGTTGTATAGTGTATGCTCGCATTGGTGTATGCAGCTTCTGCATCCTTCAACATGAGAATTAGGTGTATAAATCCGGCTTGTCTCACAGGTAGATGCAGGAGGGGTATACAAAGTTTCTTTGCTTCTTGAAAGCTTGTAAAAATATAGATACCTGTAGTCTCATTCATCAAAGCGATAATCTCTGCTGTATTGTGAAGGTCAGATGGACCCAAGAAAAAGTGGTCTTCGACATTAAAAGTGTTTTATTGTCAAATTGGAAAAGTGCAGTTCTGTATAATGAAGGAAGGTTAGGCTTTAGAAGTGACCAGATCAAAGAAAATGTCTCAACAATTGCCAAGCAATTTGCTTCAATGTTTTTGGGAAATCATAGACAGGCAAAAATTAATTAATTGTTGTTGCAATGTTGGTCTTTTCTGTCATGATGTGTAATCATTTTAATGACCTAATAGAAATGTGCGTGGTCCAACCCATTAAACAACCTAATTACAAATGGGAAAGGGTTCACGAGTGATAAGAAGCGAGATGGAGGAAACAAAGACCTATAACTTCTTAGCAAGTGGACGGTAATAAAGTGATGCCTATTGTGGTGCAAAAAGAAGCAGATACCAAAAGCTACATGATAATGGCGGAAACTCACTGCCAATGCAAGCCCTCTCACCATAGCCCACCAAAGAAATACCTTTGCCCTAAAAGGAAGATAAGTATGCCAATCTCAAAACAATGCATCTCTTAACCAAACATAAAATTTTTTGACCCATCTTTTTTTGGTTGTGTTATCTAGCCAATGCTTTTGTCTAATAAGAGAGTGGTAAACATTTTTTATAGAACTATCAATGAAGGGCTTTTTTCCTTTCACTTTCCAATCTTGCCAATGTTGGATCAATGACCAAGGTAGGGAGCACGTGATAAGAAGAAAGACAACCATGAAGTTACTCCCAAATACCTCAATACCCACAAGGGGTATGATATTATTGCATGTAAGTTAATTGTCCCCAAGGTAAGGAAAGTCCCAGAATCTCATTATTCATTTTGTTAAATGAGAAAGAAGCATCAATATGGGGTGGATATGCATGGCTTAAAGTAAAGGGTTGAGAGGACAATCTTGCCCCATCGAAGGAGTGAGTGATACGCATGACATGAAAGGAGAAACCTGACCGATGGGTATATAATGTTGGATATACATAAACCAAAACAATTGCATGCATCAATTCTGGAATGAAAGACGAACTAGCAGGATGAAAGGCTTTTTCCAAACCTTATTGAACCATCAAGACCCATTGATTGGTTGCCTACCAAAATCAATGCAAGCTGAAATAAAGAATGTTATAGGACAGAGTCCAATGATTAGTTCTCTCACAATACATGCAACCTTTCTTGATTTTAGATCTTGAAATGATATGAACCTTTGGGTTCCATTCTTGTTGTTAATCTTCCTCTCTTTGTTGTCCAAAGAGTTGGTGACTTCTTCGAAGCTTGGACATGGATCTTTCTTTGAGGATTATTACAATCTGATTATACACGTGTTGCAAGATACTCAACAAGACAACGACTTTTATCTTTATCTCTTGAGCTTAGTTAGACACAAGCTAAGTGCATACGCTCTTAATCTATTGATAAGGCTTGAGGTATCTTTGTCTTACTACATGCTAATTCTGTATAAGATGCACTCCAAAGAGACCTAGGTGTGCTTCTCTTTTGATCGATTTTTTTCTCTAGGATGGTCCAACATTGTTGCTTAAAGTGGTATCATCACAAAATGGAACATAATTATCATCTAGAGTCTTTTGGTCTACACACCCCTCAACCCAACCATGGCCTCCTAAAAACCCGTGTGGACTCCACCCATGGACCATGGTACCTATGGTGGGCTCTATGCACCTAGCCCCATGTGCCATCTATGCTTCATGGTCCCGATGCTAAAGATGACATGACATTGCCTCCCTCTAAAGCAAAGTTTACGTCCTCATAAACAACTTTGGACACCTAAGGAGAGAAAACCAAAAGGTAAAAAACTCTCTTTGGCTTGAGTTCAATCTTAAAACTCCTTGCTAATTTCCTCACAGCTTCTTTCTTTGAGGAATCTATAATTCTTTATTGAGTTTACTATTGTAAACTTGTTTTAGATCCTTGATGGCAACCCTTGACCTTTTAGGTTCTTTTTGAACGTACAATTACCTTGCACTTATGTGCTAAAATCTTATACCAAGCATTCCATACTATTTGGTTGAGCATTCTAATATCCCATCTTAAGTAATTGTTGTCCATCCTATCTTCAAAGCTTTAAACCACTGAACAAGTGAGACCTCCAAAGATTTAGTACGTTTACTCAAAGACATTCAGCATATTGACTCTGGCATGTTTTGCCATCTACCCACTTACTTGCATCCAAGCCAATAATCTTACTCTTCCCACAAGTGTCTGTACTTTTTCTAGTAAGGAATTGATCATTCATGTATGGGTGATCTATCAAGCCTCACTTTATTTTATAACCACTAAATAATTGTCAATTCGTGGGACATAGCTGATACAACTAGTGCATGGGGGCTACAAGAGGTTGTCAATCTCTTGGAAAAAACACTCGATCCCAATCCAATAGTCAATTGTATGTCACACAACAAAAGCTATTCATCACATCAGCAAGAAAATCATGATAGTTCACTAAGCTATCAAGCTCCAAACTTATACGACCAATAGACAAGGACTAAACACACATGCTTATGGCCTCAAATCCACTTTCTAACCACTTGCAAAGAATAACAATTATCACTAGCAAGAGAGAATTGACCTAATTGATTTCGATCCAGAATGCACCTAAAAGCTTAGCTTCGATGCCTCAATATCCCTCTGATAACTAAACTGCAGTTTCTATTCTTAAATCTTGAATTATGAGTTGATTAGTAAGAGGATTAGCAACAAAGAATTCACAAAATCATTGCGAGAGACTTATGTTGTTACGTAGAGCTTTCATCTATTAATGCATAGAAGCAGACAACACTTCAAACGGACAATCCACAAGGGAGGTATGAGCATTAGAAGAGAGAGGTTTTTACAAAAATTGATTGTTATACTTTAACCAAGGTTTAAAAATGACAATCTGACTCAAATTTGGGGTAGAATGGATTGGAGATCACGTTTGGGTAATAAGAACTTACAATTTGGAAGCTTATAGCTCTGACTATTGACTATACATTTTCATAAGAATAAAAGAAAATACAAGATTTGTACTCAACGAGGCTTGCATTCAGTTAAAAAGTGAATAAAATCCTTGGGCTAAAGAAATGGTAGCTCTATTATCTTGGTGTTAACATTTCTCCCTCCTAGACTCGATCGTCCGCAACACAATTGTTTGATTACGAGGTGGTGGGCGGGCTTCCGCGCGTTGTGTTGCTTATGTAGAGCCTCCAATGCTTCTTTATAATTCATTCACGACTTCTTCTCTCCTTTTGTGATAAACTGGAGATCTTTTTTTCTCTTTAGTTTCGTGGTGGAATAGGTGACAAAGCATGCACAAAGAATTGTTATCATAGGGCCAAAGTTTTTGGATCTGAAAGTGAAGAACCCAATGTAGAAGGCTTCCTGAAAGTTTTTCATATAGTATGAGAACAACAACATCAGCCTGGCATATAATTTGTAGAGTACTTCATCTGAAGGTTGGTATGACAGGTCGTAGAACAGAGCCCTTGATTGCCTTCGAGGAAGAACATCCATGGCGCGTCTGTTTGTTCAACTTTGTAGAAGTTTGCATACATGTTAGGATCATCTTTGCAATCTTTAAACAATATGAAAGCGAGATTTGGAATCCTCTTGAAGATCTCTATGGCTCATGTCAGTGTCTTAACGACATAATCTTCTCTTGGTGGCTTGCCTGATGGTGGAGATATTCTGGGGTAGTTGAGCCACGTGGGGTGGCTTTTGAGGATCAACCAGTGACTACCCCATCTTCTGAGGTGGGGCTTGTGTGTTTTGGATGTCTCCCCAACCAGATTTTCCTTTGCATTAGATGCGGCTCGGCACCGTCAGCTACTTGATCTTGTAGTAGTTCTTTGACCTTTAATACTTCATACTATGGCAGTGATTGTTGATGCCAAGTGTCAATAATTTGCTTTGATGTGAGTTGAGACACATTTGTTGACTGCAGGATGTGCACTTTCAACATCATATCTTCTTTCTAGATTTGTTGGGTCTCCTGTAAAATAGTTACCTTCTTTAAAGCTTTCTCTGCTTCCACTATGAAGCTATCGAGCGGCCTTGTTGTGTTTTTGAGAGGGAGGTGGTCCCCTCCATTTTGTTTATAAAATGTAGAAATTGTAATGCTTCAATATATTTTGATCCCTATTCAGAGATGTCCTCTTTGGCTGTTGTTTGCTTTCCTTTAATTAGATCCTGAGCTTTTTGTAGATCCGTGAAGTCTTGTCCTTCATCTTCGTGTTGCTCATCACTATCGTGATCTTCATCTTCAGAAGATTCCATAAGCTTTCCTTTAGATTGTGTTGTAGGGGCTTTAGCTATTTCAACTTCTTCCTCTTCATTCTTGACACGAGTTGTGAGCCATGCATTCTAGTTGGGTGGCAATGGTAAGTTCTCTACCAAGCCCACAACATGGTATACAATCCTCGGCAACGCTTCTGGGGCTTCGAAGTAGGAGACCACTAATTTTCTTAGTGCTCTTTAAGGTGTTGAGAACATACAACGCATTATCAATTGGCATTGACACAGTATAGCTCTAAAAGCTAAGGCCCCCGACGTGATTGGGGGTGATGTACCCTTGGTGGCCATTTTGCTGAGAAGTGAAAATGTTGATGGTAGATCCATGTGGGGTCTTCAGCTGGCTTATGAATAGTGTCAGCAAAACTGGTGGTTAAGGTGTTTTTGGTGAACGCCCTTGTTCTTTTCTTATCTTTAGACCTCATTGAGACACCTTCAATGGGCATCTTTTTAGCTTATGTGACTATCTCTTTAGTGATATTGACTTTTGTGGCCTCCTCGATAGTCTATGATTTTGACAGTGCCATCTTCTTGGAAAGTGCTCAAAAGTTCATATGGTCTTGGTAAATCCCAACATGCAGTTTGCTTCTCTGGTCTCTGGTACCTTGGCCACATCGTGTATCTCTTTGGAAAAAACCTATAATCCCATTGCCTTGGTTATCAACACTTATGAACCTGCCACGGAATATAGCTACATGGTGCTCTTCCAATTGTGCTTGTCCCACATAAGTCTTTTTAGCCACTCTGATAGACTCCTCCTCCGGCTGGTATGGTGGAAGTTCCTATAATTTCTACTTCATTGTTCTTTTCTTATGAACACTAAATGGTGATGATTACATTGGGCCTGTAGGCAACACACAGGATTTTACAATGAAGTACATTTCAAAGTTAATTTTCTTTCCAAATCATCCTACTTCCAAATTTGATTTTGATGCTTCAAGGTTATCACTAAAACAGACAAAAACATGATGCAACTCTCAAAATCACTTTTGGACAAAAAATATATAAAGTGGAGTTATTATTTAGAGCTTGATTTTGACATGAAAATTGGATCTTGGCTTTGTACGTGGGTTAAGGGTATCATATATATGCAAAATTTGGCTCTTATAAAAATTTGAATGAACTGATGCCAGGTTGGGGTTACTTTTTGAATAGAAGGCTTCTGGAAATGACTAATTGTGAAAGGGAGTGGTCTTAAAGTCCAATTTTTTTCAAACTTGGTGGTTGGGCTTGTAATATCATGTTAGAGTTGTAGGTGACAAGAAATTGTGAAAATGGGTCCATTCTAGCACAAAGGATAATAAGCACGATCATTATCTCCTGTTATTTTTTGCAATTGTTTTGCAAGTTTGACTTTACATATTGTTGGACCATGATGTAATGAAGCTCTGAATGTGGTTTTGGTGAAATTTGAAAATTCAAGTGCCCCCTTGGGTCAACTTTTGAAATTTTGAAGCCTTGGTGCATTTTTTGATATAAAGTCAAAGTGAAAATGGATTTATGTACTTTTTCCTAGCATATAGGGTCTATTCAACATGTATAAACAAGATATGGTAGGGTTTTGGCAAAGTGAAGCTCTCTTGGGCAAATAGATAATAATCACGTTTATTATTTAGACTTGAAAATATTTGCACAAAGTGACTTTTTAAGTTGCAAACATGCTCGATAGGTATAGTAAATAACCTTTAGCCCCTTTGGAATTCGTTTTGTTGACTTGAGGTGGATCCTCCCACTTTGCTCTCTAATCTTGGTGGTTGTGTCTCAAACTCTTGATGGTGGTGATTCTTCCCACTTCGGAATCCATGGGGTTGTGTTTTAAGTTGTATGGATCGACTCTATCTATTTTGGATCACTTTAGAGCCAATATGTGTCTGTAGGTCAAAAATGACGCTTTGCACACCTCCAAGCCATTTTCTAATGCCAAAGGCATCACTTGATATTTCCACATGATCCCAACAAGAACTCTATGTCCTCCTGTGAAGTCTGAACTCAATTTCGACACTTGATAAAAATTGAGATTATTATCTATAGACCCCCTATAAACCTTGGTCAAAAGGTTATATGAGCTTATGGGAGTGTTTTATAGGTCTTTGCTATGGTTCCCCTCAAATTTGGTGCACTTTGGTACACCGGACCAGTTGTTATGTTCAATTTTGCATCTTTTAACCCTGGAGAGACCCTAATGACCTAAGTTTTTTTTTAATTATCCATTTGACAAACCCGCGATAAAAAAACTTCATTAGTAAATTAGAAACACATTCCTCATGTCTCTTACAAGACTGTGCACCATACAATCCGCTAGAAGTTCATAATCGCGTGTAGAAAAGAGTCTCCAAGACCTCTCTCCAAAGGTGACAAGTGAAAATGAGATTCTATTTGGCATACCTAGTATATACATACATGGGACTCGTAATTCAATTTTTATCGTACGTCTCGGCTAGTCTCCATAATTTGTGAGTCACACTTTTCCTTCAAATAAAATTTCATTTGGACTTCGTTTGCCCAGTTTATGAAAATTTTGCAAAATCGGGCACCATGGACTTGATTTAGGCTTTTTGTCTCACCACCACCAAAATTGAACAAGATGTAATATGTTGATTTATCATAACTTCTTGATCACCATTATACCTTCCATTCCTCAATCTGAGTTTATTTGCTATTTATTTATTACTTTTTATCTTTTTATTAGAAAGATTAAAAGAAAATTACAAATCCAAACTAAAAAATAGAAATCCAAGGCAATAATTAACAAAACACACATAAATACTATACTTGGCCATATTTTTGTGGATTGCTCCATTTTGTTTGCTTTTCTGGCCCAAAAAAACACAAAAACAAGCTAAAATTATAACGTTTTTTCACTTTTTTAAATTTATATACACTATATACACACACCTAAGGTTTATTATACTGCATATTTCCCATTCTCTATATCTCGAAGGGCATTTTAAGTGGATTTTGTAGGAAAAATCACACATTAACTTATAAGCACTTGACTGACTATTCATACATTGTCCTTTTTATAGCAATTTTCATGTCGTTGGGTCCACATTAAGAATGCCCCCCCCCCCCCCCCCCCCCCCCCCCTCCACTTATTTGGAGTCCTTTCGACACAATAGTGTGTGTTTCGGATAGTGTTGTGCATGGGTTGAAAATTTGTGTCCATGGATAGCCTAAATAGGCGATGCAATGCAAAACATTATACAGTGCAAGAGGAGGGTATTGAGCAGTTTTCTCAAGGGTTTCCGATGTTGAGGCTTCTTGATTTTTATTTCTCTTAAATAGAAAAATTTGCAGCATCTGAGCCCATTCTTTGATAGTCAATTGCGAACAACTATCTCTGTTCTGTCGATTAATCGGTTGAGAGTTTGGTCAGTGCTTTGACTGCAAAATTGGCAGTTGTTGAAGCTTTGATACCCACTTATAAGACGACTTGATTGGTGGCCTTGCTTCTAGCCAGTTCTTTGGTTTCAGACCCATCTGGTAGTCTTAGGTGGTTACACTCTCTGCTTGCTCTTTGAATTAGAGGTTGATTTATGAGGCTTGTATATATTCTTCAAATTATTGAGAGTAGATCTTGTGGTGGGCATTGAGGTGTGGATATATATTTGAGATACATGTACTAGTTTGGCATGGTTCTACTTACTTAAAAGTTATTGGTTTAGCCTTGCATTCCTCTTTGTTGTAAGTAAGTGGTACTTTTAATTCTCTGCCCTTAGGTGAGAGTTCCAAGACCTTAGTGTCCTCTTCAGGAACGGCTTTGTGCGTCCTTATAGGGAACTCCCAATACCATGTCTTTGTACATATGTTCATCTGGAATGCAGATAAAATTGTGCAAGCATGGAAACCCTTGCACTAGAAGGTTGAGGTTGATCATACCCAAAGTTGGAGTGAATTCCTTGTGACACACTTTCACTTTGGCTCAACGGTACTCCATTGGTTGTGTAGTGGCCTTTTTGTAAGTGGAATATCTTATCTCATCGATTCTAATACCTATATCTGCTAAGGAATTAACTCTAACTTCATCTTTCAATGTCACCATGATTCTCAATCCATCCAACTATTCACCACATGTATCTACCTCATCTTTGTTAAGGCTTGAGTAAAGTGAAGTGCTTGAATCTATAACGTGTTCACTAGCATGAGTTTCAGGGTCAGTTGCATTGTTACTTTTCTCTTTAATACTTTGATGCAAGCCTCTTCTTGAGCGTCATCAATGGCCTATTGATTCATAATCCTACATTCTTTTGTTGCATGCATTCTTTCTAGCAGTTCATTGTGAGACCCCCTTGTTTGAAGATTTTGATCAAGCGATGAGAGTCAAAAAACCATTTTTGTTTTCTTATTTTGGACATAGATGTGTGCAATGGCTGATAAGCAAACTCTTCAAGACCCTAAATGTTTAGAAATTTTATTACCCGTCCACTCTAGTTCGTTGCAACTCAAAGTGTTGGAAGTAGAAATACCATGGGTAGTATTGCATCAAGTCAATAGACCAGGTTGAAAGGTGTAGCATTCAGAGATGTTTTGTACGAAATCCTATAAGCCTAAAGAGTTTAATGGAGATTCATCTCCGAATCAGTGCATTCAGAGCTAACAATCTTTGTAAGCACTGAGCTGAAGATTTTGTTTGTGTGCTCTTCTTGGTTAGTAGTTCAACCAACTTTGGTGTTATAGGAAGCGGAATTTGAGAATCTACTTGTGCGATGGTCATTAAAGTGACCAGGTTCTCTCACCACCTTGGTATCATCTCTACGGAGAAAAGATAAGCATCTTGGAAAATCATCATCAACTCCTTTGGGATATTCCTTGAGGTGATCCTTGATAAGTGATCAAATCTCTGATGTGCGGTGCCCTTCTTAACAACCACCATTACGTCAAACTTCAATAAGATGATGAACCATCTCACTATTCTACTTGTATTACACACTTTATTGATTAGATAGAGTAGTGTCTGGTGATTTACGAAGAACACAAACATATTTGCCATATAAGTAATGTCTAAAATTTTTGACATCATAAATCATTATGAGGCCTTCTTTTTATGTCGTAGTGTAATTCTATTCAGCTATGCTCAATTGCTTGCTTGCATAAGAGATAGGAAAATCCATGGTTCCCTCTCTTGGTTATGTTAATATGCTACTAATAGGAAAATTAGAAGCATCCACATGCACATGGAAAATTTTATTTCAAATAGGAGTTTTCAACATTGGAGTTGAAGACAAATCTTGATTGAGCTTTTGAAATGACTCTTTGCATTCTTCAGTCTAGATAAATTGTGTGATCAAGCCATACATGGATTTATTAATTATGGCATACATTTAGATGAATCCCTGTTAGTATCCACAATATCCCATAAAAGCTTGAACTTCTTTGACACTAGTAGATCTAGGCATTTCTGCAATGATCTTTACTTTCTCCATATCAATAGCAATTCCGTTCTTGGAGACTATGTGTCAAAAAAAAATTGCCTTACCTAACCATGAATACACATTTTTCATGATTTAAACAAATCCTATAGAGGCAACATTTCTCAAAGACTTTCTTGAGATGCTCAAAGTGGTCCATTCATTTGCATGAGTTCACGCACATGTCATCCATGTAAACTTCTAAGAAGTTTTATACATACGCTTGGAAAACATGGTACATTTGGATGATCATACGCACATGTCATCCATTTGGATGAGTGCACGCACAGGTCATCCATGTAAACTTCTAAGAAGTTTCATACACACTTTTGGACGTGATTCATTAGTCTTTGGAATGTTGATGGAGCATTTGTTAACCCAAAAGGCATGACTCTACATGAAAATATGTCCCACTCCGTGGCAAAAGCCATTTTATGTTGATCTTTTGGATCAATGGCCAGTTGGTTGTAGCCTGCGAACCCATCTAAAAAGTTGTAGGTTTGCTTTCCAACCACTCTTTCAAGGACATGATTAGTGATGAGAAGAGGACAGTTGTCTCTTATGGCTGTTGTGTCTGCCTTTTTAAGGTTGATTCATACCTTGATCTTTCCATTTTTCTTTGCTACCACCACAATTAGGGATACCCAATCTGTATGCTCAATCCCATAGATGAACTATGCTTCCTTGAGCTTTTCAATCTCCTTCCTGCTTGACTTAGAATCATCTCGCATGGGTATTGTATGTTGACAAATGTCAGGATCCACTCCCTTAAGATCTTTGTATGACCGCACAAAGACATCCCTATATTCCTTTAAGGTCCTTATGAGAATTTATTCTTCTTCTTTAGACAAGTCAATTTCAATATAAGTACGTTTTGGTTTCTCCCCAAGGTTTGTTAGGTCAATCCTCTTGGCACGTTTGGGTTCTTCATAAGATTTTCCCATTTCTATGGGTTGTCTCATGGGTTGTTCCATGATGATTCTTTTGTCTTGAAGTGTATACGTCTTATAGTGTGATGGAATGCTCATAGCCTTATCCTCCTCGCTTTCTAGCTCCATTTTAGTGGTCCATACATCTTTCAAGGTTTGTTTCAATTCTGGATATTTAGCTTTTCTCTCCCCTTTTGTGATAGTAAGTTCTTTTTTCTATGGTTGGTTTTTTTTCTGAGCTTTTTGTTTCATTCCAGTCTATTGTCTCGAGTTTCTCTCTTTTTTTGAGGTGGGGTATCTGCCGGTGATCTTGTCCTAGATACACTCTTCAACATTGACCACCATCAAAAATTGTGTTTTCTCCTTGATTTTGGCACAAATTTGGTTTCTCCGCAGTTTAGTCTCTTTTTTTGTATCTTTTTTGTCGTTTACGATGTTCATTGAAAAAATCAAAGTAATTTTCCTCTCCCCCTTGTAATATTAGCTTCGCACTTATGTTCTTTTTCACTGACTCAAATTCTTCTACTGTAAGAGTTTCCTCTTCTAGTTCGTCTATAGCATCATAGTAATGATTAGAGAAAACTTGTTGATCATCAAGCTACACAATAGTTATCATTTGGATAGGAATAATTTTGTAGCCCTATTCATCACAAAATAAGGTGGGTGTGGACCCACCACTGATACAAACATCCATGCGAGCCAATATTTGAGTCCACTCAAATGACTCAAACAGGTGTTCAAGGAGAGGCTCTGGCACATAATCTGTGTCATTCACATCTTAATCCAAGATACAATCTTTTCGCTTTAAACAACCATTTTGTGAAGCCTCACACATCCAAATAAGAGTGTTTTTGTTTCACCATGATGGTGGTTTAGTTTTTCTTGGATGGGTGTTTTCAGGATACCCTTGTAAGAATGATCGTTTAGGTTCACCCTTGTAAATGACCGTATTTGTTTCAAATACAGGTAGTAGTTATTCCCCCAATCTTGGATTGATTGAACCTTCCTTATAAAAGGTCATCCTAAAATGATTTGTAGCTCAATTTCTTTTCAAAATTGACGATGAAAAAGGTGTGTTAGTAGTCAATCCCACAAGAGTTGACTATCACATTTTTCAATAATCCCATTTGTCGTTTAAGTGACCATCTACCATTTGCAATTTTATTTTTGTTTGCCTTATTGTTGGTCTACCTTAGGCTTCCCATATTGCTTTGGTGGCTATGGCAATGCTAGACCCAATGTCTAATATTGCCATGGTTTTTACTTCAATATACTCCACAAAAAGAGTTGTGTTCCACTTGTTTCCTTTGCACTAATCTTCTACTTTGTTCATCAGAATAGCTCTGACAAGTTTTTTTTGAGATTCTTCTCATTACAACCCTTCGGATGTTTCCTTCATTAACCTAGTGATTCCCACTTTTTCTAACGTGTTTTGAAGATCTTTCCATAGATGTGGTATAATCTTTAGTAATTCTCCCAATGTAGTAGTACATTTGATGGGTGTTCATTATCAACCAAACATTTTCCACTTCTAAGGTTTGTTTTGCTTGACTCAACGTTTAAGATTCTTCTCATTACAACTCTTCGGATATTTCCTTCACTAACCCAATGATTCCCACTTTTTCTAACGTGTTTTGCATATCATTCCATATATGTGGTCTAATATTTAGTAATTCTCACAAATAGTACATTGGATGGGTGTACTATTACATTGGGTCTAAACGTTTTGCTTGACTCAACATTTAAGATTCTTCTCATTACAACTCTTCGGATGTTTCCTTCATTAACCCAGTGATTCCCACTTTTTCTAACGTGTTTTGCATATCATTCCATATATGTGGTCTAATATTTAGTAATTCTCCCAATATAATAGTACCTTGGATGGGTGTACTATTATCAACCAAAGTATTTTCACTTCTAAGGTTTTTTTTTATCAACTCAACTTTGTGGTCTTACATATCAAATATTTTTCTTCATTTTCTCTTAGGTATGAGGGTAGAGTTTTGCATGTTTGGGCTTTGGAAAGCTCTGACCCCCAATCCACTTCCATAGGTGGATTGTCTGGCTATACTTCTTCAATGGGACTTGATTTCAAGGTCAAGCTTCCATCATTAATCTCTCTCACTTTTTCCCACCAATGTTCAAGCCAGACTCCCTCACTTATTTAGTGTCTTTTGTCTCCATTGTTATTGGTTTTGTTTTGTCTTTTGCGAGATTTCCAAATATTTCAAATTTTGGTTTTTGCACTTCAAGCATCATTTTTGTTACTCTCACTAGCTTCTGATAAGCTTACATTGTTGATACTTTCATATCAAGGATTGGATAATTCTTCCATTTTGTTTCCATGGTTTGACCCCCTTAGAAAGCTTCCAAACTTGCGTTGATGGGTTCATAGACTTTATCCACAGGTACTGAACCACTTGATTTTGGTTTTGGTTCTTTGAACTCTATCAAATTGACTTTGTTCTTTCCTAGAATTCTTTGAGCTTTCTCCTCGGTTTCCCTTCTCCATTTTGTTTCCTAAGCTCATAATGCTGACCCTTCCTTCGTCTGGAATCTTTAGAGGAATTTTTACTACTTTTCAACTCGCTCGCACTGCTTTGTTTGTGCCTTTTGGCCTTTGCTCTCATAACTACTTTGACTGGAACTATTGGTTCATTGTCAAAGGAGCTAACTAGCATGTTTACTATGTTTGTTGTCATTTTACCTTTCTTTTCTAGGTTCCTAGGACAATCCTTGGGATAATGACCTCCTTTTCTGTCGTATTTCATGCAACATGCCTCAATTGGCTTGGTATTTTTATCAAGTTTTGAGCAATCACCTTTCCAATGATCATCTAATCCACATTTATGACAATTTTCCATTCTCGGTTTAGGCATCAGTCTCATCATGGATTCCCTAGCCCCTTGATTGGCAATGAAGTACACATGTGCTACTTTTGGAGGTTCCTAATAAGCTGATTCAGCCATTGTAGTTTGTGGTTGATTATACCAATTTTTCATAGCTATCATAGTAGATGAACTAGCTTCATTGTATGGCATAACCAATACTACGGCTTGCTCTTCCACTTGTCCTTCAAGATACATATACTTGACTCATATTGCATTGTTTCGTGGTAGTGGTGGTTGTTGACCTAGCACAGGTTGTGGTCTCTCCACAACCACAGGTGGATTTTGCATTTTGTCCATGCTTAGGTGGATACCTATATATATATTTGTACTTATGGCCTCATTGGCACATATTGAACATTTTTGTTATACTTTGGTCAGTAATAACATTAGTTTGTCTCATGGTTTGTCCACTTGCCCTCAATAGAACACCGTTTAGGTGGCCTTGTTGGTCCCATGGGTTGCCCTTGTGGTGGACCTTGTCAGGGCCCTATCACTGGCATTCTTTGCATGTTGCTCATCACATCATTCATCCACTTGAGCATATCCTCTATGGAATTTAGAGGAGCTGCTACAGTTGGTCCTACTTGTGTTGGCATAGCAGATATAGTTTTCTCGCTATGAGTATCTCTCATAGTGCTCTCCCCCCAAGTCTGTCGCATCAAGAATGCACACTTTTAATGTTGTGTGTTTCTTGCTATATATTATAGCATGCAACTCTTTTTTGACTAGATATAAGACCTAGGGTAGCTAGACCTTGAGATCCTCCTCCCAACCTCCCATTATAAAGGCAGGCTCCTAGCCTCTTGCCCTAGACGGATCCCCTGTCCACATTGCCTAGCCTGGTCGTAGTCTGGTCGTAGTCTGTGACTTCCTGGCCTTGCCCTTGTCCTGACATTAATCCCCCCTTAAGGAAGATTTTCGTCCTCAAAAACAAAAGTGGAAAACTTTTTTCTTAAGAGCACTAATGTTTTCCCAAGTGGCGCCTTCTTCAGATCGATCTTTCCACTTGATTAAAGCTTGTCGACGTACATGATGACGCGTATGTAAATCATAATAGTCAAGAATTCGTTCAACTTCATGCAATGGGGTAGGAGGTTCAACGAAATCGACTAGAATCTGTTGGTCAATGACATTTTCATCCTCGTGTAATTGCTTACGTCAACGGCTTACATGAAACACCGGATGGACACGAGAGTGTGTGTGTGTGTGTAATGATAGTTTGTAGGCACGATCACCAACTCGCTTGAGGATTTTGAAAGGCCCACAATATCTTGGAGATAATTTAGGTGTTGGCCCAGTTTTCAGACTTTCTCAATGCTCTGGCACACACAAAAATACTTCCTCCCCTTCTTCAAAGGTAACTTGTTGATGTTTCTCATCAACGTACTTCTTATATCGATCCTGCGCTTGTCGGACATTGTGACGAGCGAGTTTTAGTATATCCATATGGTCTTGAAGAAAATCCTTAACCTGTTGGAGCTCTTTGGTTGCCAACCCCACTGTAACGGGTGTACGTTGAAAACCATACATGAGCATGAAAGGACTAAATCCAGTCGTGACATGCTTAGCATTGTTGTAAGCAAACTCAAGAAGAGGTAGATATTCTTCCCAATCTGTTTGTTTTTTGCTAACGTATTGATGGAGCATATCCTCTAGCACTTGGTTAACTCGTTCAGTCTGACCATCCATTTCTGGGTGATCGGTTGTACTGAGGTCAAGTTGTGTACCCAATCGTTTAAACAAAGCCCTCTAAAAATGAATGTTAAACTTGGGATCACAATCACTCACAATGTTACTTGGCAAGTCATACAACGTGTACAGATTGTCCACAAATAACTTAGCTAATTTTGGAGTCTTAATCGTCGATTTGGTTGGAATAAACTTACATTGTTTAGTCAACCGGTCTATGATCACCCATAGAGATACTTTCCCATTTCCCATTGGGAATCTCCAAAGCGTGTAAGAGTCCTCCTGCCTTCAAGCGCTCTGCTTTGTTAACTTGACATTTTTGGCAATGCAAGACATAATCTTGAACAAAGCCATGTAAACCTGGCGAGTAAAACTGTCAGTGTACAAGAGCGTAAGTCTTTTTAATACCCGGGTGCCCTGCACTTGGACTATCATGACATTCATAAAGAATTTGGTGCCAAATGTCTGTGTCCATTGGTACACAAACTCTCCCCTTGTGGAGTAGGTACCCACTGTTGATGGTAAAATTTTTCCATCACTGTAGTTCATCACTCGACAGAGGAGAACTGTGTGTGGAGGTTAGCGACACACTACCAGCATTGGAGTGAGAAGGATCCCTCATTTGCACATGACTCCACACTTTGGAATATGCGTCATCATGCTCATATTTTCCCTTCAAAGAATCCAAAAATTCACTGCGAAGTTCTGTGAACAAAAGAGAATTGATCGCAGGCATACGACTAAGAGCATCCGCCACCACATTGTATCATCCTTTACGATACTGGAGCTTGGCGTCATACTCCTGAAGGATCTCAACCTTTAAGGCAGACATTATTGCATAGAGTTTGCATTCATAAGCAGAATAATTCTGTTGTGCTGAATCAAGCTTCTTACTTTCAAATGCAATTGGCCTCCCTTCAGGACTGCTCCAATAGCACGGTTACTGGCATCCGTTTTCAAAACGAATGGTTTTAAAGGATCTACAATAGCTAGAATAGGAGATGTAGCTAATGCATCCTTGAGTGTATCAAAACTGTGCTGCTGAGCGGCCCCCCACTGGAAGGTCTTGTCTTTGCCTTTCAGTTGGTCTGTCATGGGAACAACAATATTAGCATAGTTTTTAACCAACCTTCTATAAAAACCTGCAAATCCCAAGAAAATCTGTAACTCTTCCAGATTTTTAAGAGAAGGCCACCGTTGAATGGTATCCACTTTGGATTGATCCATGTGTAGCTCAGTAGCTGAAATATCATGCCCAAGATAGTGAATTTCCTCCTTCAAAACATCACACTTGGATTCTTTGGCATATATTTGATTTGTTCGTAACAATTCAAACACCTGCCTCAGATGTTGTAAGTGTTCTTCCTCAAAAGCACTGTATACTAGAATGTCATCGAGAAAAACGATAAAAATTTTACCCAAGTACGGTTTCAAGACACTATCCATAAGTGTCATGAATGTTGCGGGCACATTGGTTAACCCAAAAGGCATAACCAACAACTTGTAGTGTCCAAACCTTGTTCGGAATGCAATTTTGGGTATATCAGCAAGTCGAATACGTACTTGGTGATAACCCGACCGCAAGTCTATTTTCGTAAAAATACAAGCATGAGTGAGCTTGTCGAACAACTCATCCACACGTGGCAATGGGTACTTGTTCTTAATTGTAACCGCATGTAATCCACGGTAATCTACACAAATGCGCATACTACCATCCTTTTTCTCCACTAATAGGATAGGAGAAGCCCATGGTGAAGAACTGGGTTGAATAAACCCTCTGCTAAGATAGTCAGCAAGCTAACTTTCCACCTTAGCAGCTTCAGAATAACTCATGCTGTAGGGTGGTTTACTGCCTGCAACCACGTCAATGCTATGTTGCATCAATCGTGTCGGCGGTAATCCTGATGGAAAATCATTAGGAAAAACATCGTTAAATTCCTTTAATAAATTTTTAAATCACTAGCAACCTTTGCTTGTTGAGAAATAGCCATTGGTGAAAGAGATGAGAGAGAAGCATGTGGCGTTGAGGAATGTTCAGCATATTCAATATTGGAAAGAAAATGACACAATGAGTAACACAATAAAACTTTATCTATTTCATTATTTGAAACAAGTTGCATAAGCTCTGCTGTACATATCAATGGTGAGGAAGGTACATCCTTCTCTTCTAACAACAACACATGTGGGCCATGGGATTCAAACATCAAGCTGTTGTGCTCATAGCTACACTTCAGTGATGGTCCTAGGCTATGCAACCATTCCCTACCAAGTACCACATCTGCCCTCTCCATATTCATAACCTGAAAATCCAACGATGTGGAATATCCTTGTAATTCCAACAGTATGGCTCTGATTTGAGTATCCCATATTTCGGCATCATAACCATTCATCATTGCTACCTTGTAGCGGTGGGAACTCCGAGTTTGGGGCAATTTGAGTTTTTTCACTAATCCATAGTTAATGAAATTGTGAGTAGCACTGTTCTCTACTAAGATGCGCACCTTGTGCCCTGGCAAGGATACGGGTGGTGGCACAGTTGACACCGTGACCAGTGCACCATCTCACAATTCAGAGATAGGTTTAGCTGGAATGGATACTTTGAAGCCGTTGGTGGCTTTTCATGTTTGTATATACTCGTAGCTGTTTGGGGTTTTTATCTACTTTTGTATGGGTTAGCATCTAGTCTTGAGTCTTGAGTCTAGAGTTCTACATGCCATTGGCACTCTCCCTGCACATTGGAGCCACGACACCTCCATTGTACCTTGAGTCCTGAGCTTGGAGCTATGTGTGCTGCCAGCCAGAGTTGTATGGTTCTTTGAGCTTTTCGAGTTCCATTGAGTGGAATCTACAATTGTGTCTTGAGTCGTATCGTGTTTTGAGTCATATTTTGCTTCTATGTTTGAGTCATGTTATGTGTGAGGTTTCTGTTGTTGGAGTGAGGTTTCATGCATACTGCACTGAGGAGCACCCACTCTAGAGAGCACGACACCTTTTCCTCTCTACAGGTGCTCTCATTTTTGGCACGCCCGATGGGACATCAACTGACATCTCACTCCGTTACACCTCAAGGTGAGGAGCTAGATGATTAAGATTAAGCTCTAGTATGTGTTTGTCTGAGATTCTTGATCTAGTTTGGTATCGTCCAGCTTTCCTTTGCCAGCTTGGTCTAGTCTCTTGTCCAGGTCCAGTCTGGTCTTGTCCAGGTCTAGCCAGGGGTTGGTCTAGTCACTCATCCTGGTCTAGTGTCTCTCGTCTAGGTCTAGGTAGGTTTCGTCCAGGTCTAGCCACAAAGTCACTCGTCCTGGTTTAGGGAAGCCTAGTCAAGTGTTCAGTGAGTTCATGCCCAGATGGTTATTGTATGACACATACAAGGCAATCAAAGGAGCGACAAAGTCCACTACTAAGTCCTTTGAAGTACTACCACAGAAAGTTCCAAGTAGAAGCCCACCAGCCCCATAACCCCTACCCTCTTCTCAGACGACTGCCTCCATTCCTTCAACCAGTTCTACACCTCCCCGCTCACCTTCCCCACCAAGGTGCTCGAGCAGCGTGTTACAGCAAGCTCTTGAGCACAACCAGGCTTCTAAGCATATGGCCATGGAGGAGCTCACAAGTGTCCTGGCTAAGGTAAATATAAAGTTCCCAACTTTCAGAGGACTCTCCACAGAGGATGCAGATGACCATGCCAGGAGATTTTTCTCCCTCTGTAGGGGTCGTGGGCTCAACAGAGAAGACGCTTACCTAGTGCTCTTCCCATCAACATTGGATGGCTTAGCCGATAAATGGTATAGTCAGTTTGTTGAGAACCATTTTGAGACTTGGGCTACATTAAGACGGGAGTTCTGTGAAGTCTTAGACCAGGGGACTTCCAAGAAAAAGTTTTGGATGAGCTGGCCAATCTAATGCTCCAGCCCAATGAGACTTTTGCAGAAATGGTGACCAAAACAAAGTCTTTGGTTGTTGCTAAGCTTCCGCGGCAACCATGTGAATTTATGGTGAAGAAATGGGTAGAGAAGGCTCTTCCTAAGTCTTCTCAACAAAAACTTAGGGAAAGTCTCCGACCTGAAGCCACTCTTGAGGAGTTTGTTGCTGTTGCTACTGGGATAGAGGGAATAAGAAGGATGTTCAGCGACTCTCCTCAAGTAGAGTCTTCCTCTGTCCTCTTGGAAATTCCATCTGACCCTTTAAATTCCTTACGTAGGGAACTAGAAGCCCTAGAGATACAACGGGCTCTTCAAGAAGAGAGGTCCTTATCGCTTAGAGAGGTGAAGCCTCCACATCATGAGGCGCTGGAATAGATCAAGCACGAGTTAGACGAGCTTTAGTCTCAACAGGAGACTAAAGCTCTGGTTTGGTGTATCTCATGCCGATCTCTAGGGCACCTTGCACCTAAATCTCCCCTCCGAGCTTATTGCCATTTTTGTGAAAAGGCAGGACATGAGGATAAGGATTGCTACTACCTCAAAGGGTTGCGACAAATATAGCAAAGTCTTGGTCCTACTCTTCAACAAGGGCTAGCACCTACATTCAACATGCTCTCTACCTATGGTCATCGAAACCACATGCCACCATTGTTAAATACCCCTCCTATGCAAGGTATGACAAGCACTTTTTTGCCTCACAATTTTTATCATGCCAATGCTCCCTCGGCTCCTCATAGCTTCTACACTTCAGCCTACACCTCTCTGTAGTAGGAGCAGAGGCCACCTCGTCCCCCATTTTGCCCATCAAATTGGCCCATTTTATGCTACAGATGCGGAGAATATGGGCATTATCAAAGTAAGTGCCCTTTACCCGAAGGGTCCCTTCTCTATCGTCACTGCCCAGAGTCAAAGGACCAATATAGTAAGGATTGTCCCAAGCATAGTGCATCCACGTCTTCACGCCCAAGTCACAACCAACAAGAGTTTACATTTCCAAATCTCAACCTGATAGCAATAAGCGCTATCCCTCAGCTGTCCTTGGCTACTCATGTGGTTACCCCCAAGGATAGGCCACAACAAGTGGAGGAGCCTGCTGGCGTATTCACTCGAGCACAAAGAGTAGCTCTTGGTCTCAGCCTTCCAAAAGATCCACTTCGTCCATCCTCACTTTCCCCTCCTAGTACAACTGACCCAATTGATGGGCAATTCACTAGTGCTAAAGGCCGCGCTTCCTCCATGCAAACTCATATTGATGGGGCCTTTTTGCAAGCTGTGGCTGATTTGCAACATATCAAATTTCCAGAGGAAGCCCAGACCAGGCCAACATCAGAAGCCATCTTGAAGAACACCTTTCAACAAGTGTCACTTTATGACATGCTCCACCTCAATGCAAATCTAAGAAGTGACACTCTTACAGCCATTTAGTCTCTGTACCCGGGAACACATCCTAGTAGCAGGCACCTCCCTGTTCAACCCTGAGAGTCCTACATGATTTCCTATCCCGTCGCTCCCCTCACCGATTACAAGAGTCCTCGTCTCACTGTATCTATTCATGGGCGTCAGTTCTACGGTGTCATTGTCGATGGTGGATCTGGCATCAATCTGATGCCAAAGTTCACTATGCTGGCCTAGGACTGCAGCCTACCCGCCTTGTCCCCTTCACAGTAGGATATTTCTTTCCCCTTTTCTGGTGTGTTATAGGTTCACCAAGACCGATGGCTTCCAATGAAGGGCCCACAAAAGGTCCTGATTGTAGGGTGTGGCTCATTGATTGCATCTAGAGGAGCAGGGAAAGAGGATGGGTCATCAAGCAAGGGTTGAGTAGAGACCACATAGCATGGCAGTGATGTGGTAGCCTCCAACCACTGGAGAAGATCTTCGTCGAACCCATATGGTGTGGTAGGCTGCTCGATGTTGGGCTTGGACGCCACTGACAAAGAACTATGATGAGCTACTGGATCCATACCTCCTTCAAGTCAAATTGGTTGCATTGGGGAGCCAAGAGTCCCCATGGCGTCGTTGCCCCAATCGTGAAGTGCCTTTGTGTGCCGCAACCAAGGTCTACCAATGAGCAAGGGAAAACCTCCCTCAACCTAGGAAATATGGACCACAACAAAATCCAAGTTGAAAGTGAAGTCATGTACCTGCATAGGCACCTTGTCTACTATGCCCACTGGGTAGACTATCCTTTTGCAGGAGTTCACCACCACCACCACCACCTCACATCTTCCCCTATCCTCCTCTGTACCCGATTCTTCAACCTTGCCAAGGCCCCCTACTGTGTCTGAGGATTTACCCTTCGAGGAGCTTCCACAAGGCTGGTTACAAGAAGATTATGTTGATTTTCACATAGATCAGACCCCGGCCCATGATGTTTGAAAGTTGCAAGAAGTGGCTCCGTCTTCATCCTCTAATGCACCCTCACTAGCAACACCTCTGGACCCAGTCAGAGAAGTCAGCATGGGCGACCATGACGACCCTCAGCACATCCTCCTAGCCTCTTGGTTATGGGATCATCCAGCACTACTCGATCAGGTAGTCTCATTTATGCACTCTTTGAAGATGTTTTTGCATGGTCTTACGAGGATTCGGAAGGAATCCCACTAGAACTGGGTGTCCATACTATCCCTCTGGTTGAAAGAGCTAAGCCAGCAGTCAGAGGCCAGGCTTACAAGCTCAACCCTAAGTATGCCGAGGCTGTCAAGAAAAGAGTTAGAAAAGATGCAAGAAATAGGGATCATTGTGCCAGTGGAGCACTCTAAGTGGCTATCACCCATGGTCATCGCGCCTAAAAAGCAATCAAATAAAATCTGCGTGTGCGTTGACTATCGCGCGCTAAACAAGGTAACTATCCTAGATGGTTTTCCCACCCCCTTCACTGAGCATGTGCTTGAAGATGTGGTAGGGCACATACTATATAGTTTCATGGATGGCTTCAATGGTTACAATCAGTTAGGCATCCATCCAGGTGATCAAATTAAAACGGCTTTTGTGACTCCATGGGGCATGGGAGCCATCCTCACTCAGCCTAGTAAGGAATTTAAACTTGATCATCCCGTTCATTATGCAAGCAGACTGCTCACGAAAGCTGAGCGCAATTACAGCACTACCGAGAGGGAAGGTTTGGCCATTGTTTATGCTCTTCAAAAAATTTGGCACTATTTATTAGGGGTTCACTTCACAGTTATTACTGATCATCATGCTCTTCGTTACCTGCTAAGTAAGCCAAAAAGTCGCAAGCAGAGTCTGGCGATGGCTCCTTCTACTCCAAGAGTTCAATTTCAAAGTGGTACTCTGTCTTGGCAAACGCCATGTCATGGCCGACCATCTCTCTTGTGTCTAATCGGGTGAGGAACCTACAGGTATTGAGGACGACTTTCCAGATAGCAATTTATTTCAGATCGATACAACTCCAAAGTGGTACGGCGATGTTCTATACTTGTTATCCACTAGTAGGGTTCCCGGGAAATGCTTCTCCATTGCAAAAATGCAGGTTACTGTTCAAATCTCGACCATTCACTTTGATTGGCGATCAGCTTTATAAGGCTGGACCTGATGATGTTCTGAGTCGGTGTGTCTCTCCCCATGAAGAGGAGTCTATTTTAGAGGATGCCCACAACGGTTCTAGTGGTGGCCATTATCCTGGTCACGTTACAGCTCACAAAATCCTACATAGTGGCTTATGGTGGCCCTATGTGTTTTGAGATGCCATTGCTCATGTGAAGATATGTGATGTATGCCAGCGTTGTGCACTTAAACCTAGTAAGCAATCACACCGTCCCTTACAGGTATCCATGGCATGGTTGCCATTTGAAAGATGGGGTTTGGACTTTGTGGGTCCAATTTCTCTGCCAGCCCAGCCAGGTAATCAGAAGTATTTACTTGTGGCTACAGATTATGCCACTAAATGGGCAGAGGTTTTAGCTATGATTGATTGCACTAGCTCTACAATGGTGTCCCTTAGAGATTATAAGTTATGACAGGGGCAGCCATTTTGTCAATGATCTGATCACCACACTACTAGACAACTACAAAAGCTTCCATCACAAGTCGTGCTCTTACTATTCAGAGCAAATGGATAGGCAGAGAGCACCAACAAAGTTCTCATTGCTCTACTTTGCAAAGCTTGGCATCTGCATCCAACTTCTTGGGCTCAAGCAATCCTCGACACTATTTGGGTGTATGGCACTTCCTACAAAGCAACTACGAGCTACGCTCCTTTTCAACTGGCTTTTGGGTTAGAAGCAATCGCCCGTTTTGAATTCAACTCCGGCTCCGCTAGGGTGGGCAGCCTCCGTGTCTCAGCAGATATTTCCTCTATCAATCTGTCTCATCTCTCCCAGTTGGATGAAAGCCGCAGGTTAGCTTCGTCCATGTTGCAAGCAGTGCAACTTCGTTGTAAAGCATGGCATGATCGCCATCTTCGTAAGCCAAAAATAATGACAAGATCACTGGTGCTTTTGTATCAAGCTAGATATATAAAAAAAAGCAAAGAAGTTGGTCCCAACTTGGCAAGGACCATTCATAGTACAAGAGATTCTACCACAAGGGGCGGTAGAGTTAGTGATTCTGGAAGGTATTTCCTTGCCGTTAGTGAATGGATCCAGGATTAAATGCTACTACCCTTCACCATAAGCCAAAAGTTGTGGTCTCTCAAACTAGTATTTAACATGCAGGTCACGAGTGTGTCTTCTCCTTGTGCTCTCTACCATCCTGCTCAATTCTATCATTTGCCTTATCACAGTATTTCTTCACCTTCATCTTGGTCCTACTCTTACACATTGTGGCCTGCATCATTTGCCTTATCACAACCTTTCTTCACCCTCATCTTGGTCCTACTCTTACACGCTGGCTTGTATCTGTCTTTTGTTCCATAAGTTTTTTCAAGGAAATCCTGCTCTGTCCCATGTCTTTTTGCAATGTAAGCCTGCTCTGTTGAATGAATGAAGTGGATTCTTTCATTAAACCATTTCTATTCAGTTAGTGGCATCAGTCCCTTTATTGAGTACAATGAGGTCTCGATTTGTTAACTTTAAATATTTAATTGGAGTTTGCCAGTTGCTGTATTACTCTTCTTTTCCTAATTGCGATATTCATGACTCTTCCCCTATGTTTCCTTTCCTTCAAATTGGATGCTTTTCACAAGCACTTCAGCTCGAAATAGGCAGGTTCTTCTGCAGTTTGCATGGTTTGTGTTTAATTCACATCTATTGGAGCTGCTAAAATTTGTGATGTTGCAACCTTCTACTTTACAATTTTCACAGCCCAATCTTCAATTGCAGAATCCTCTCCACTATTTACCCTCAATCTATAACCCTTTACAATTCCCCTTGCCCTCCTTACCTTGTGTCCTCTCTCGCCCCTAGTCCCCTCACCCCCTCGCTCGCCCCTTCCCCTTCAAAATTCACCCCCTACACAACTCGCCCCTCCCCTTACCAAATTCGCCCCTCCCGACTCGCCCCTCCCCCTTCCCAATTCGCCCTCCCCCCAATTCGTCCCCCTAGTACCCTACTCCTACCCAACTCGCCCTTCCCCAAATTCGCCCCCTAAGCTTACCCAACTCGCCCCTCCCCCCTTCCCAATTTCCCCCCTCCCCAATTCGCCCCCTACGATTACCCAACTCGCCCCTCCCCAATTCGCCCCTTCAAAATTCGCCCCTCCGCCAATTCGTCCCCCTACCCAACTCGCCCCTCCCCCCTTCTTAATTTTTCCCCCTCCCCAATTCGCCCCCCTTCAAAATTCGTCCCTCCCCCTTCCCTTATTCGCCCTAGACCCCCTACCTAAATAATTTGCCTCCCCTCTGAAGAAGCCCTAATTACAAACATCTCGCCCCTCTACCCAATTCGCACCGAACCTCACCAATTCGCCCTGCCCTCCCCAATTTGCCTACCTTCCCATACTCACTCCTAACCAATCCCTCACCCCTCCCTTCCGCTTCCAAACAACCTCGAGTCCTCGGCTTCTTTGGCTTCACACAGAGACACACAGGGAGAAATTTCGGAGTGCCAATATGTATGCAGAGAGAAATTAAGGAGTTGCCAATATGTATGCAATTGTGGATTTGCACTTTACATACATGTATGCAATTGAGGGACTACCTTCTTCTCAACAATTTTGAGTGTGAACATTTCTCTATCTAAACGTTTTTATGTGCTTTGAATTTGGGAACAACCTAGTGAGTGTGTGACTTCATAGAGATTAGTTGCACGTGGCAGAAGTTTTACATTTCCAATGGCGGGTAGCAACAAACATTCCAGAAAGGCAGGATTAATAAGGAAGCCACCGCAGCCACTGAGTTCTGGTGAGGAGGAGGATGACTCAGAAACTAGTTGCCATGACCTGGATGACATCACTTCTAGTGATCTCAACGACGAAAGTTTCAAAGCCTTCGCCAAACTCAGAGTCAGATTCTAAAGCTACCTCTAAATCGGGCACTTCCAAAGGGACAAATATGAAAGCAAGTAAAAAGAAAAGAAATCATCAAATCATCATTCATGAGATCAATCGATCAGCTACATCTAAAAATAGCACACAATTATCTTTGGTTGTTTATCTACAGTGGCCTTGACCATCTCTGAGCGAATTCCTCTCTAGGGCTCAGCTACAGACTCTGGGTCTCACGACACTGGCTGAGGGCGATCTACCAACTACTGTTCCTGTTGAGATGATACATGATCTTTTAAAGAATTTTCCCAAGGTAAGGGGCCACAAATTCACTGCTACATGGCTAGGCTATGGGTATGACCACCTTTCCATCTATGAAGCCTTCTACACAAACCTTCTCTCAGCTTTCCAAGGATGCCACAATTCAGGCATGTCCGAAGATGCTCAGTACGGATCACCCAGATTACGAAAGAAACAAACAGCTCCTAGCAATCTTTCGGTACTACTTTCTGGCTAGAGATGCCAAAGAAGATAAGGGAAAATGTGAACTGCCCACTACATTTCCACATTGGGACGGGCTTTACTGTTTGATCCAAACCCTGCCCTGTGGATTCCACCAGATTATTTTTTCATCATTACAGTCTAGGGGCAAAAGGTTTCGGGCCCAGGAGAGGTTGGTGCAATTCAACTTCAAATGTTTCGTAGCACCTCTCTTGACGTGGGTCATAAACATACATGTTACCCCTGATGAAGTGGATGAGGATACACAAAGTGTGCAAGGTAAAAGGCTGATCCTAAAATCACTAAGAAAAAGAAGATCAAAGCAAAGGTGGCGAAAGACACATCAGAGTCTCTACTCTCTTTGCCAATGTCTGAGAGCCAACAAACTAAGGTGACACATCTTTCGCGGTGCTCTCTATCTGCTTCCACCCCTCGCTCTATTGGGCTAGTGTCTACTTACACTCTTCATGACAAGTTGCGGCCTCTCCCTCAAAGATTCCTCTCCCTTCTTCTCCAATATTCACCCATACTGGTGTCAATATATCACTGACTCCACCTACAACAACCATCTTAGCTCCCACTCCACCGGTGGTAGCTACTCCTAGCGCTCTAACTGTGCCACTTGAGAGTCCTCCAGTATCATCTTCAAGAGTAGCCGACTCTACTTCTCTGTTACACCTTTCTGAGAAAAGATTACAAGACTCCAGGAATGCTATCGCCACCACCATAGAGCTCGGAGCATAACAGTTAGCTACCACGCACCAACGCCACTCCGCCACATACGCAGCTATGGAGGGATCTCTGAGGGTCGCAGAGAGTGCCATCTCAGATCGGGATGCGACAATTTTTGCGTTGCAACAAGCTTTGAAGATAAAGTCAGACATCATTGAAGACCTTAAAGCACATGTACAAGGATTTCAAGAAATGCTTCTACATGGAAATAGGTCTACCCAAGCTCCAGTTGGCATGGGGTATGGATGGACTAGATCCGGACCACCAATGCAGACTGCAGAAATAGGTCAGACTCGCGCTCTAGTGGGTGTGGGGTATGGATGGACTGGATCCGAGCCACCAATGCAAACTGCAGCAAACATGTCCTTCTCAGCCATTTATGGGACTCTACACACAACCTCCAGTTCAGTACTACAATTAACAATATCCTCAGGGGTTTCAGTCGTCTCGCCATTGCCCCACATACAGAGCGTTCCTTGCTGCGATGATGTTGCTAGTGCACACCGCCATGGCTTTGTCACTCGACGTCCTCAATACACTACTGGGCAGGTGCTACCCTCTGCTCTGCAGAGCAGGTGGCTTCTCCTTTCACAGGAGACTAGGTTATGGACAACAGAGCCCAACAGTCTCTAGTCCAGTAGCAGGGTTCCACCATTGATTTGATGGCTCCACCTCCAAAGACCGATACTTTGGGTGCGGCTGTGGCGACTACTCTTTCTCTGGGATGATGTCTTTTCACAATGGCAGTACAATATTAATTTATTTTGCAGTCTTACGATCTTTTAGCAGTTTTAGTTGTTCTCTCACTAAGATGGTGAGTGGTTTTGTGGCAGGCAACCTATAAACAGGGGTACAGTGTCACGAGCACAAGACAGGCAGTTAGTCATAGTTGGCCCGAGTTTCACACTGGACGGACTCTCTTGCCAGGTCGATGATTGTGACACGTGGCAGGGATACGGGTGGTGGCACAGTCGACACCGTGGCGAGTGCACCACCTCACAGGTCATAGATAGGCTTAGCTCGAGTGGATAATTTGCAGCCATTGGTGGTCTCTTCATGTTTGTATATACCCGTAGCTGTTTGGGGTTTTTATCTAGTTCTGTATGGTTTAGCGTCTAGTCTTGAGTCTTGAGTCTTGAGTCTAGAGTTTTGCATGCCACTGGCACTCTCCCTGCACGTTAGAGCCTTGACACCCCCATTGTACCTTGAGTCGTGAGCTTGGAGTTGTGTGTGCTTCCAGTCAAAGTTGTATGGTTCTTTGAGCTTGTCGAGTTCCATTGAGTTGAGTCTGCAGTTGTGTCTTGAGTCGTATTGTGTTTTGAGTCATATTTTGCTTCTATGTTTGAGTCATGTTTTGTGTGATGTTTCTTATGTTGGAGTGAGGTTTCATGCATACTGCACTGAGGAGCACCCACTCTAGAGAGCACGACACCTTTTCCTCGCTACAATACGACACTTTAAACAGACAATCCATGAAAGGGATATGAGCATCAAAATAGAGAGGGTGAGTATAGAGAGCTTATGTAAGGCCAAGGGTAACCCAGGGGGTCACAAACCTAGGCAAAGGGCCTGGACATCTTGGAATGCGGACTGGGGATCCAAATGGGCTAGGGCTAGAGTCTTATGGTCTATATATAGGGTGGTAGGGAGGTGGATCTCCCAAGTCAGTCCCCTGGGTTCTTAGAGCTTAGAGACAGCGACATACATTTCATTATCCAAAACTTAAAATGTTTTTACAAAAATCCACTTCTATACCTTAGCCAAGGTTCAAAAATGACAATCTAACTCAAATTTGGGGTAGAATGGGAATGAAGATCACATGTGGGTAATAATTACTTACAATCTGGAAGCTCAAAGACCCGACTACCAATTGTACATTTCCATAAGAATATAAGAAGGTACAAGATTTGGACTCAACGGGTTAGTAATAAAGTGAATTTACAATACTTGGGCTCAAAAATGGTAGCTTTGTTAGCTTGGTGATAACAATACATCATTGAGTGGATAGGTCTTCTAAGTCTCTCACCTTACAGTGTGTCACCGAGTAGAGTGACATTTATCCGTGAGACTTACGAAAAGCAATTAATTGGCTGCCAGTCTTAAGCCGTGATTTTTTATACTCAATTTTTCCTAAAGATAACTTATGGTTATCCCTTTACTTTCTTCCTCCCTTGAAAACGTTATCTATCCTTATATAAAACTTCCTGGCCTAGTGTAACAACCTCTTGACCTTACTTTTTACTTGTGTGTTGGAAGCTGATCACAAAAACATACAAAGTTCTCTATGATGAAACCATACATCCCATTCCATATGGATTCATTCAAGGTTGCTTTGTTACAAAGTCTTTTAAGAATCACATACTTATCCCTCCTTTAAAAGAATTTTCACGACAAAATCTAAGCGTGCCATACTTATGTGTGGCCCTTAGCTATGCATGTATGTATATGGGGATGTTTTCCCATTTTTCTAGAAAGAATTACACACATTTCTAACCTACACTACCACATCATTTTCATTCTTTCTCTTTGTAGGTCAAAGAGTAAAAAGAGGTGCAAGTCTCGAGAGATGTAATCTCTCTCTCTCTCTCTCTCTCTCTCTCTCTCTCTCTCTCTCTCTCTCTCTCTCTCTCTCTCTCTCAGTGAGTGAGAAATAAGATTTTCTCCAAAATTTTTCTTTTAAGAAAAATGAGAAACTGTCTCTCTTTACTTAGGAAACGAGCCTAACGTGACATGATGCATAGTGAGGTGTTTGTCTTCTTCAAGTTTTCTTTTGAATTTGCTATGCATCTAGCTACTAAATATCAAAGACTAGATCGCTCATCAAGAACGATGAATGGGGAAAAATTGTAGGATTTGAAGATGACTTATCGGATGTGGCATTATTTGCCATAGAATGGTTCAAAAATGGATTAGAGTGATAAATCGACTTCCAATCCACAAATTTTTTTCCCAAAGCATAATTTGAACAAGATTCCATCTATCTTATGACAAAAGGCCATAATGATCGAATGACAAGGCTATTGTTGGCCGATAATGTAAGAAGGTATGATAGAGTACATGAGAAACTACCTAGATTGTAAAGTTCATAGCCTAAACCTTTATGCAACTCTACACCATACAATGGAAGTGCCAAATTATGGGAGATACATGTATGACTATCTAATTGTAGGTAAGGTCACCCTAGTCCATCATATGACTAAAAAAGAATTATAGTGATTGAAGCTTAGAGTAGTAAGGTTATCAATAACCAGCTCTAGTGAGTGGGAGTGGATTAGACCCTAAGATATGTGTGCGTGTGTGTGAGAGAGAAGAAAAAAACTCCTCAATAGGTGCCCAAGGGAGCTTTACAAGAAATCCTACCAAAGGTGCAATACCATCACCTAATATACAAAAAAAGCTACAACCAAATCAACAAAAGTACCAAAGTGCATGCAGACCATTGAGAGTAAAGTGTAGCTCAAAACGACAATGACAAGCTCTTTAAGCACACAAAGTTTGGGTAGTCAAATAGAAATTGGAAGCTCAAGGCTAATAAGAATGACTAACAAAGCTTTGTATCCCAAAGATCACTAAGATCATTGCGAAGCTAAGTACTCTACAAGGGCACAAAGTTTCAAGGGAAGTCCAACCTGCAACTAAATGAACCATGGATCCCAAAGAACATGAAGCTTACATTCCATGGAAATGGGTACCATCGAAGTACCAAAATAGGGCCAACATATGTAGAGAAGTGTAAAGCCAAGCTAGAGGACCACAAGAAAAAAGAAGCATGAATTTTCAAATTAAGAGAGGATAAGCCATTGAGAACCCATTCTACTAACTTTGATACCTCATGTTGGAATTTCAACCCCAAAAGCAGCAAAAACCATCAACCACTACAATCAAGCAAAAACCTTGGAATCTTCAAGTAACACTACACAACCTCAAATGCTTAAGTGCAATTAGTCAATGCTGCATTCCTAAAAGTGGACCGTCTGAGAGTGAAAGGTGGTAGAGATTAACCAAAATATGTTAATCTCGTGAATCCTAGCTTCATGTTTATTGAAGTAGTACTTTGTGCATATGACTGTGCAACATCTTCTTCTATTGTTTGCTTTTAGGGTGTATTCCCATGAGCTGGGTGAGCGGTGCCTAATTATGCTGCTTATGCCTAGGATAGGTAATGTAAGAAATGATGCCGAGATAAGGACCTCAACAACTCTAGATGCTATTCTCTATTGCCATGGCATTCTTTCACGACATCCTCAAGGTAGTGTGCATATAAATTCTTACATGATTCAAGGCTTACATTAGGTACTCTTGGTGGTTTTTACTCCTGCATTTGCACAACATTATTAATGTCCATAAGTCCATCCAAACTCAAGAGGGGAGAGAAGAGCTCTCCAAAGTTAAAATCCCATCAAGATGCACAACAAAATCTAAGTCCAAGAAAAAAATGCAAGGAAAACTATATATTTCCATAGGATAAAGCAAAAAAGTTCAACTTTGGAATGAAGTGTCAAAGTGGGAATAGAGGGACCAAAAATCAATTTTTCTAAACCAAGGAGCGAGAAAGGGAAAAGGATCAAAACTTGGCAAAAAACACTCGAAGTTCCTAGATTCAAACTATTGATCTACTTATATAGGTCCATTTGGAGTGCATAGGAACATGAGATGCTCATGATCACTTTTGACATCCTATCGTCTAGTGACAATCCTTTCTCACTTCTTTATATATGACAAGTTTAGCATCTTAGGATTGAAGTGAGACTTGGATTTTTGGTGGTGGTTTATGCTTGCCTCTTATCTTTGTCATTCTATGCCCTTGTAGAAATCATGGTGAGCAATGGTGGGGGAGCAAGGAGGGGCAAGGATGATAACACTCTAGGTGAGGTAGTGGTGTAAATTTCATTGAGGCGTCCATACCTCTAAGAACTCCAACATACGAGCTGTATGTGGAGCAAGCTAATAACACTTGATACAAAGATGAAGATGAGTTGAATCAACATATTGTGATGATTATCAAACGATTCTTCTTGGATGAGGAAGGAGAAGAAATGTTACCACTTGTGCCAGCAATGCAATTTTGAGCTTTACATGGGGCAAGTCCTAAAGCATCACACGTGGATGGTGGGATTTGACCTCATGACCACTACACTTGTGCACACGTTTTGTTAAGCAAGGAAAATGGTAGCTTTATATTGCGTAGTTTTGGCCCTCCACGATCCTAGTTCACACCACGTTCTTACAACGAGTTCACATCCACTTCACAACACCATAATATACACATAGCATACAAAGTTCACAACCTTGTTCACTTAGTTTACATCAACGGTTGTGATCTTCGCCAACACGCGACGCGGATTTTCAATCATAGATCCGATGTCACCAACTTTAAAATTTCTCCGCCCAGGCCCCACAGTTCAAAATTCGTTCCAAATATTTGGGAGCCTAAAAGATTAGCTGCAGAATGAGAGACGGATCACTGTGATGCCTGCGAGGATGAGCGGAGAATTGTTTGCAGAAGGCTCTCTTTCAGGCGCGTTCAAAACCTCTTACTCCTCGTTACTACCATCAACCTCATCATGCAAGAGTACATCCTCCTCAGGATACCTCTCCAAGAAAACGGCAAATCCTACTTTGGCAGTAGCCTCTAATCAGCCTGCAACTTCCTCGAAATTACGCTTTGCCTTCTCTGCAGCTTCGCGTACACCAGAAAAGAGCAGCAATCTTCAAAGCATTGTCTTGGATTTTGATCGCCAGGTGCCAATAGAAAGGGCTTCCACACCACCCAGTTCTTGGTATACCCATCCTGATCTTCTAGCTCATGAAATGGAGACCATCTTCTGGCGCAGCTGGCAAGTTGTAGGTATCTCCAATTGCTCGCCCTACTTCAGTAAAGCCATTTGCTTCTTCTTGCTTGCTCATGAATTTGTTATTGAACTATGATCCAAACAAACTTGCAAGAAGAAATTATGAACCTCCGCTTGCTTTGCATATGCTTAAGGGCGGCAGGCTTGACGAACCCACCATGAATTTATAAAGAACAACTCCTGAACTTTGGGTTCAACTGTGCGCTCAAGTCTTTGAATGTGACCTTTGCTCCACATAGGAAAAGAGCATGTGGGTCCTTGGTTGCATAAAACCAGAAAGACCTGTGCCTTTCAGTCTTCGTAGATCGGAATACTACTGTGGCATAAGATGTGAGCTAAAGATGATAATCCGTAATTCCCCGTTTGGGCACGTAGTAAAATTAAGGTGGTTTGTTTGTCAATTTCCAAGGTTTTGTCTAATGCTTGTGTATTACTTCGTTCAATGTGTGATCTTTGTAGATTCATATTTTAGTCTATAGCTTATTTGGGAATTATGAATTTTGTCTCATGTTAGTGTTGTATGAGTTTGAAGCCTTATACAAAATATTATTCAAGTAAGCTTCTCATATATTTTGCTGCTTCATTTTCTTTGTAACATTGTTTTGCTCTGGTCTTTAAAAAAATAGAGACAGCTTCAGACTTCAAACAGGGGCTCTTATTCTCAAGTCTTTTGCCAGAGAGAGAGAGAGAGAGAGAGAGAGAGAGAGAGAGAGAGAGAGAGAGAGAGAGAGAGAGAGAGAGAGAGAGAGAGAGAGAGAATGAAATGAAATGAAATGAAATGAAGTGTTATTTTAACGTCTTCAAAAGGCCAAAGTGACCTATGAGACCAGAAAGTTACAATGTGGTGGATTTGATACAAAGTCAAAGTAACAAAATGACAAAATGACAACGAGAGAGAGAGAGAGAGAGAGAGAGAGAGAGAGAGAGAGAGAAGAAGAAGAAGAAGAAGATTGTTTTAACGTCGTAGGAAACTATCCCAAGAGACCTTAGAGATCTATCCAACGAGGAGAGTTGAACTCAAGACCTCTTATTCAAGAGGGAAATGGCATAACCAATCTACCACACTTGGGTGATAGAAAGGTTATACCATTTTCCTCTTTTTATTAGCGCGCGTGCGCGTACACACACATCCGAGAAGAAGATTGTTTTAACGTCGTACGAAACTATTCCAAGAGACCTTAGAGATCTATCCAACGAGGAGAGTTGAACTCAAGACCTATTATTCAAGAGGGAAATGGCGTAACCAATCTACCATACTTGGGTGATATGTATATATACATGTATATATACGTATATATACATGTGTATATACGTGTATATATACATGTGTATATATATATATATATATATATATATATATATATACATATAGAATAAAATTATTTTCTCCACTAACTCCTAGTGACATAAGCACTTATGTCATCCATAATGCCACGGCTGTGTCAGCACATAGTGAATGGAAAAAAACGTGAGCATAATGAGTGCATAAGAAGATTCTATTTTAGTGGAATACACATGAGCACAAGTGAATGGAAAAAAGCGTGAGCATAATGAGTGCATAAGATGATTCTATTTTAGTGGAATACACATGTTCACTCTAGTGGAATACACATGCTCACTTTTACTTCAGTGGAATACACATGTTCACTCTAGAAAAGAACGCGCACAATATAAAACTTGTAGAGGAACCCACGCAATCTCCTATAAAAGCGAGAGATCCCTTCATTGTAAATTATCTCAAGTGAAAGCTAGTCTTATGCTGTAATTCCTATAGCGATCCTCTGCACACCTTATTCACACTTTGTATGTTAAATACATCTTAATATATTCCTTCCGCTTGCAATCTATCGTGTGTGTGTCTTTTGGTATCAGAGCCTAGTTAAACTCTTGATTAAACTATTATTAAGTTCATTGAAGGTTATCTTTGGTAACTACCAAAAAGGTCAAGCAAAGCCTTTTTCCCTTTTCACAACGTCTGCTAAAGAATCAACTGCTGTTTCCAAAATCGTGTTGTGAGGTAAGGTCGCGTGGCCCGAAACGGTCGCCGCAGGCATTTGAGAGTAAGCCATAGGCAAAAATCCTCGATAAACTCCTGCAGAAATTTCCGTAGAAATTCCTACCGTTTCAGGTAAACTTCAATGGCATTCTTCAATAGATCTTTGTCAAAAGTGACCAAGTCTTTTGCACACCTCTCTATGGCAGTAGAAGAAGCCGAACCTTCTACTCAATGGCAAATCCCAGAGCTTAAACCCAATCAAGTATATAAACATAAAAATTTATTTAAGCTTAGAGCCTCCACTGTCTATTTAGATAATTAGGTTAGTTGCATCTATTCCCTCAAACAATCAAATGCATTTTATTAAGCTTACTAAGATACTCCAACATGATAAAGCAGAAGCCCTAAAAAAGGGTTATCACTTTGTCTGTCTTGGCTGTGTACAAGTAGATGTAAATCCTCTTTTTAGAGTAGGCCCATCTGTATCATGTTTAGTTATGATTTTAGATACCAGACACAAAAATTTGCAGGATCAATTCTTGGAGGAATTGAAAGCAACCTTGTAGACGGACTTGTCTATTTGTAAGTTCGTCCAAACTATACTGTGTCCCTAGACGACCCTTATTTTGGCAAAGCCCTAACTCTTGCAATAAAAATTGTTGGCTGTGATCTAAAACATCTAACTCCTAATGTAGAAATTGCCTTCTCTGTTTTAGGGAGAGCAATTAACTTTGGGTTACCAGCAATATATGAAGGTAAACTAACAGCAAGTGAGAAACAAAATCACAAAGGGCAAAACATCGTTAGATGCGTAGAAAAAAAGAAAAAATGTTCATTCAAGCATTCAAAGAAAGGAAAGAAGGAGAAGAATTTTAGAAAGAAATCCAAGCACAGGTTTTTCAGAAAACGTAAGTCCACATTCTCAAAGAATGACAATAAATGTTTTATTTGTGGCAAACAAGGTCGTTGGGCTTCAGAATGTACAAAGAAGAAAAAATCAGTAGCATTCAAGAATATTATTCTTGAAGATGGATATAGCTACTGCGAGCTATCTTCCTCAGATATCTCTGATTTCCAGTGCAGTATTGCTCAACTTAAAAGCAAAATGTCTTCAACAGAAGAAAGCAGTTACGACTCCGACTCAAGATTACCCTATTGCAATGAATGTCATGAGCTTAGAAGACTTCATGCCTACTCCCTTCAACCCGCAACAATGGAAAAAGTTTTCCAAAGGAAAACAACAATTTCAACCTAATGACTCTGCTTAAGGCAATTCGGATTCTTCTTTTGAATCTGATAAACCAGGTAAAAAGACCTTTTCTCAACAAAACTCTAAAGAAGCATCTACTTATCAGAAGCAGCCCAGAAATGCTCTACGCACAGCTGACAAATCTAAAGCACGAGCTTTAGAACGAATGGTCATTCCAAGCCTTGGCCACTAAAATGAAACTAAAACAAATCAAAGCAAGTTAGCCTCTCTTTGATCACAACTTTATGAGCAATCTAGTCTCAGGCAAAATCAAAGCTAGACCTCTCCACGAGTTGCCACCAGGAAGAACACCCTCCAATTTCTCTAGTCTTGATGAAGAAGCTTCTGATTTTCCTCGAGATATTCCATCAACATCTCGTCATCAATAGGATCACTCTTATGAAGAATTTCGTCAAAAAGAGCAGGAATTGCGCCAACGAGAGCTCATGTTAGAAAAGCAGTAGGCTCTCCTTCGATGGGAAGCTGATCTACCTACACACGAAACCACTTTTCTTTCTCGGGGGGGTGAGACTTCTTAGTTCTCTCGAAATTCTCAACCTTAGCCAACTCTACCTGCTCCAATTCCATGGGATATCTTGCTGCCAAAAGAACAACTAGTTGAGCCAACTTCAAAAGGTAATCAACTATCTGAAGAAGATATTAAAAATCTTAAAAAGTTGATAATCCTATTCAAGCAACCGAAGCCTCAGCTAGAGGAAACAAAGGAGCCTACAGAAATGAATATGGCCAACGAAACACAAATCATCAATGATAATAATGTGGCCATCCCATTGTTGGATTATCAATCAAGCCAAAAGATTTTCAAGCAATTGCTCTGGATGCTTTAGTCGATACTGGTGCAGGAGGAAGCTTTGAAAAAAAAGCTTTATTCCCGTCAACAATGATCAAACAATATTCAGAAGCCAGGCAAGTAAAATATGGTAACGGCTCCAAGGCAACAATCAGGGAATATGTCTATGCATGGATAGAACTAGGTAATGCCAAATTACCTATCAGACTATCTTTACATAGTACAAACATGTGCTATGATTTAGTAATTGGATTCGACCTAGTGTCAAAACTAGCCCCTAGCACATTCACAGAAACCAGCTTTCATTTCTCTTATTTGGGCAAAAGATATACTACTCCAATTAAGTAGAGAGCCAGCTGTGCTATAAATATTTGTTTAGTTTCCCTCAACTATTGTAATAGCAAATTTAAAGAATGGTTCCAAAAAGAAAAAGAAAAATATAAAACCCAAAGAGAAGAAATAAAAGAGAAAATCAGAGAACCTCCGACAATCCATTAGCTTTTTGGGATGAAGAGAAGTACATGATCACTCTCCCTACTATCCCTGAAGTTAATCCAACCAAAGCTTCACACTCAGGAATGTCAATTTTAGATAATGAGCTTTGCCGAAGAGAAATAGAAGAACTACTGCATAAAGGTATAATCCAACCATCCAACTCAAATGGGGCCTGTAGAGCCTTCTACATCAACAATCACAACGAACAGAAGAGAGGGAAAAAGAGGTTAGTAATTGATTATAAACCCCTGAACAAATTCTTGGTTTCAAAGAAATTTCCTATCCCTCTTCGGAAAGACTTAATCAGAAGAATAAATGGCGGGAAAGTCTTCTTCAAATTTGATCTTAAAAGCTGATTATGACAATTTAAGGTGCATCCCAAAGATAGGTACAAAACAGCTTTTGTGGTGTCCCAAGGAATGTATGAATGGATATCTATGCCTATGGGATTAGCAAATGCCCCTTCAGAGTGCCAACTCAGGGTTGAAATGATATTTGGCCCTATTAATAAATTTTGTTTAGTATATGTTAGGTGCAGCAGAACGATTGTTTGCGCTTTGCTCAAGATGAGTGCTCCGAACTGTGCTCAAGGTTCCTTTTAGTTCTTATGGAAGGGACAGCCTTCCGTTCTTAATGGAAAGTGCTATGATCACAAACAAAGTGAATGGACACTGTGCGTGCAATTGTATGAAACTGAGAGATAGAGAGAGAAGAGAGATACGACACCAGAGACGTAAAACCCTCCTCCGAAGGCCCCACTCTCGTCGGCGAGAGTGGTCTACTTATTGATTGCACAAAGTGGTACAATGATGATGCAATGGACTGATGCAATCTGGGACTATGCCGGTGACGACGACGGTGATGACGACGACGACTTTAGGGCTGAAATTTGTGGTCTTCTATTTGCTGAATTTCGGGACTGTTTCGGTGGCTGAAAATGACTGTTTTGGCTGTGTTTTTATGGCTGAAAATGAGATTCTTCTGCAACCAACTAGGGCTGATTCTGCTGCTGTCCCATAGGGCTGAAAACACTGCCTTTCTGATGCGGCAATGGCTGAAAACCACTAACGCTGGGCTGCCTTGTATCCTTAGCCAAAAACGCTGGGCTTGATGGGATCCAAAAACGCTGATGGGTTGAGATTGGAAACGATAGCAATTTGAGGTGCTGGCGATGAGAGGAATCTGCAAACGCTAGGAAATGCTGGTGATGATGGCGATCAAGGCAATGCTGAAAAGGCCAGAATGGGGGGTACTGTTGAGGTTGTCCAATCCAAAAACGCTAGGCTATGGGGGAGCTTGGCGCTTGAGGGTTCTTGTTGAGAAGAATGCCTGTTGAGCATGTGCTCCTGCTACCTCTTCTGCCAGAAAGTGCTAACTTGGGTTTGCTTATATATTAACTTAGCAAAATTGCCTTACCTACTTTTGTTGGAAAGTCACTTAAAAATAATAAGTGAAAAATAACCAAAATTAGGGAAAATAGGCTAAATGCACTTGAAAATTCCCCTGACTGAATCTGATGGATTCTGATGGGAATTCTGACGATCATGCTGTGTGCAACCAGAGGATATACATCTACACTCAGTGACTGGGCATGCACGGTCTACGAATAGACTCACAAAAGTACCAGATCACTTCTAATCTAGATTGACTGGACTGATTGAACCCTGTTATGCTGTAGCTTGTCCACGGACACATAGGGTTGGGATGTGTCACGTGACATCCCCTCCTTTTCAAAGTGAGGTACTGGTACCAAACTGTATGGCGTCGAGGGAGATCGTCAATAGCATCCGGAATCCTGAAAGGGACTCTTCGCCGGCCCACTCTGATGTGTGGGTCGTGCGATACTTGAACTTCATAAAGGTCTGCAACGCTTGCTTCTTTGGGCCGCGCTGAAAGTGACACAAAGTCCTTTGTGGCTCCTTCCTTGCTTCAACTTCTTCTAGAGACCTGCTTCTTTCGTCTTCAAGAATTTCCATGGCTGAAAATTCCCGAAACCATTTCCAACACAAAAACATGAACATACCCATTTCATGTAAAGTGAGTGGAAAAAATCTTGTCTTCTCTAAAGACTGTGTATGCAATGTAGATGAACATAGAGACAGAGTGACAACCCGTTCATCAAACACATGCAAACAATGAGATTGAATCTTTCTCTTATGATCTAGAGCAATCAACGGTGGCAATTCACAACGGAAATGCCCATGCTTGGTGCTCATACGTTCATGTGCTCGTGCGAAAACTGTGTCATGCCAAGGAAGAGACATGGAATGTGACTTCCTTGAATGCATACGTTTCAGCTTTTTATGAAAAATCCGCATACATTCATGCTCATCCATGAGAGAAACGTGCTCAACATACAATATGTCATGCTTAGGAAAAGGGATCACATAAAGATGCTGACTAAAATACAGGGAACGATCACGAATGAAACATTCGAACAATGCGTGCGTATCAATCATGCGAACACATAATACTTCCTGTGAGGGTTCTTTGGACCTAGGCTCGAGAGCCAATATCGGTTCTTCCTGAATGATCGAATCGTCATGTGGGGGTTCTTTGGACCTCGACTCGAAAGCCAAGATCGGTTCTTCGTGATTGATCGAATCTACAACGAGGTTAGCTTCACTAGAAAAAGCATCCACTAACACATCATCCTTGTGAACAATCACATCATCTTCATGCAAATCATCATGCTTGTGAGAAATCACATCTTGATCATGCAAATCATCATGCTCATCATCATCATTCAAATCATCATGCTTATCTTTGTCATCCAAATCATCATGCTTCACACAATCATGCAAATCTTGTGTGTCATGCTTTGGAGAAGAAGAGACTGACAGAGTCTTCCTTTCCTGATTCTGTTGAATCTGTGCTTGCATTTGAGAAAAGAGTCGCAACAGCTCTTGCATTCTTGCTTTGGTCTCGCGGTCATATTCTGCTTGTCTTGCTTTGGCTTCCAAGCGTGCTTGCTCGCTCTCACGTGCTATGGCTGCCATTCTTTCTTGGTAGTTACGCTCGATGGCTGCCATCTTTTCTTCTTGGTCACGCTCTATTTCTGCTTTTCTTTTTGCATCTCTTGCTTTGTCTTCTAACTTCTTGTCCATCATCCTCTTGTCGAAAGCCTCCATAGGAGTTAGTGCAATCCTTGTCGTAGATGGGGAAGGGTCTGAAAAACCTCCTGGTGGGGAAAATTCTTCTTCGCCTCTCTCATGCTCATCACCTCCAAGCGAAGTATCCATTCCGCTTCGAGTGATGACCATTCTGCAATCGTGGGTTCTTGTGAGTTCTTAAGTTCACGAGGAACGTGGGTTCTTGAGGGTCTTGGGTTCTTGGGTTCTTGGGTTCTTGAGGTTTTCTTTCGCTTGCAAATCGCGTTGGAGAAGGATCTTCTCTTCACCCGAGTTCTACTCCTTTCTGCGGGCGCACCCCTTGGCGACCTTGCGCTCACACCAAGGTTGCTTTTTCCCACCTCACGTCGATTGGCCGGCCGCTAAGTGCACGGTCCGCTCTCAATGAGTGAAAAGAGACACAAGGGGAGGCTGGACAAGCCCTTCTTTCTTGGGATTCCTGTCACTCTTCAACAAACACGATCAGGAATCGACACGCCCAAGCGAACTTGGGTTCGTGCGACCTCAACAAGCAAAAAAATTCTTGTGGTTCTTGTGGTTCTTTCCTTGAGTGATACAAAACACTGCCAAAGCTCTGATACCAATGTTAGGTGCAACGGAATGATTGTTTGCGCTTTGCTCAAGATGAGTGCTCCGAACTGTGCTCAAGGTTCCTTTTAGTTCTTATGGAAGGGAGAGCCTTCTGTTCTTAATGGAAAGTGCTATGATCACAAACAAAGTGAATGGACACTGTGCGTGCAATTGTATGAGATTGAGAGATAGAGAGAGAAGAGAGATACGACACCAGAGACGTTGTAAAACCCTCTTCCGAAGGCCCCACTCTCGTCGGCGAGAGTGGTCTACTTATTGATTGTACAAAGTGGTACAATGACGATGCAATGGACTGATGTAATCTGGGACTATGCCAGTGACGACGACGGTGATGACGACGACGACTTTAGGGCTGAAATCTGTGGTCTTCTATCTGCTGAAGTTTGGGATTGTTTCGGTGGCTGAAAATGACTGTTTTGGCTGTGTTTTTATGGCTGAAAATGAGATTCTTCTGCAACCAACTAGGGCTGATTCTGCTGCTGTCCCATAGGGCTGAAAACGCTGCCTTTCTGATGCGGCAATGGCTGAAAACCACTAACGCTGGGCTGCCTTGTATCCTTAGCCAAAAATGCTGGGCTTGATGGGATCCAAAAACGCTGATGGGCTGAGATTGGAAACGCTAGCAATTTGAGGTGCTGGCGATGAGAGGAATCTGCAAACGCTAGGAAATGTTGGTGATGATGGCGATCAAGGCAATGCTGAAAACGCCAGAATGGGGGGTACTGCTGAGGTTGTCCAATCCAAAAACGCTAGGCTATGGGGGAGCTTGGCGCTTGAGGGTTCTTGCTGAGAAGAATGCCTGTTGAGCATGTGCTCTTGCTGCCTCTTCTGCCAGAAAGTGCTAACTTGGGTTTGCTTATATATTAACTTAGTAAAATTGCCCTACCTACTTTTGTTGGAAAGTCACTTAAAAATAATAAGTGAAAATAACCAAAATTAGGGAAAATAGACTAAATGCACTTGAAAATTCCCCTGACTGAATCTGATGGGAATTCTGATGATCATGCTGTGTGCAACCAGAGGATATACATCTACACTCAGTGACGGGGCATGCACGGTCTACGAATAGACTCACAAAAGTGCCAGATCACTTCTAATCTAGACTGACTGGACTGACTGAACCCTGTTATGCTGTAGCTTGTCCACGAACACATAGGGTTGGGATGTGTCACGTGACAGTATATTTGGATGACATCCTTATATACTCGAAAAACATGGCAGAACACATAGAACATCTAGGGGAATTCTATGAGCTGTTGAGAAAAACAGGTCTCGTTTTATCTTACACGAAGTGCAGATTTGCTTAAGAAGAAGTAGACTTTTTAAGCATTTCCATCTGTAATGGATGTATAAAATTACAGGAGCATGTATTAGCTAAAATCGCTAATACTCCAAATCAACTGAAAAATATCACCGAGCTCCAACAATTTCTTGGATGCCTAAATTGGATCAACTGGAATATCTCTTACCTAGCCACCTTCACAAAGAAAATTAGGGTGCTTTTGCCAAAATGACCTATGAGACCAAATTGATACAATCCTTGGGATCTAATCCAATGTCTGGGTACAAAAATAAAATGAAGTAAAGTGAAAGACTAAAACTAAAACTAAAAGACTCAAATCGTCAGCCTGATAATCATCATCCATGCTGGAGGATGCCCGACATCGGGCGTTGTTCGAGAAAGTATTGCATCGGTCGTTGAAGAGCTTTGTCAATGTCCGCCTCTGTAAATAATCGTACTGGGCGTCTCCCATGTCGTGCTAGAATAGTCCTGATTCTCCGGTGGAGCCTCCGTCGATGTCGTGGTCATCCCCGTAGATGTGGGCGTCTAGCTCTCCCAAGCTCAATGGCTCTGTCCACTTATATACCTCTGGTAGAAGTGGGCTTTGAAGTCTACTGCGAAGCATGCTCATCCAGTTGCTGAGTCCTTGCTCTAAAGAAGTCAGTGATCTCCCTCTGTGAATGTCTCCCACTACCTGGTCTCCCCAAAAGACTTTTCGTGTGTCTATGTAGCTCTAGCAAAAACAACCCGAGGCATCTCTGATCCTGATATCTCATGACTCTAGCCAACGATCCAAAGCCCTCTCTGAATAGATAGTGAAAGCGGCCTCGTATCTCGTAGCATACCGGACAATGACAAATATGATGTAACTCTATCTCTGGCTCTATATGACATAACTGGCATGTCTTGGCTTCTGCTCGTACTCCTTAATTTGCCAGTCTCAATCTCTAGCTGTCGATGATGTGCGGATCTGACCAATAGCACATCGTATCCCATAGGATAAATGAGTATCCATATATGCTGGTTTGATCACATATCCATCCTCTGTTAGTTGGAGGAGATGCTCTCTATAGAAAGCCATCTTTGTGCCCAACTCTTGTACCGGTTGTATCCATGTCACATGTGCTTTTGGTATCTAGTTGAATCAAATCTTGACGTATAAGTCTAGTGGTCTTAGAAAGGGAGGGCGCATCCAAGGAGTATTGGAATGGAGGCAGTCTATCTATGCTGAAGCTGTGTGACTGAAACCATGTCGTATGCCCATACCAACATGCTGTGTCCCCTTGTAGCGCTAGCTGTCGGGATGACTCAAGTGCTATCCGAGCATATTTGTCTCTAGGAAGGTCCCATAAATTATGCATGAAGGAGACTGATTTAGTAAGGGCCTCAATTACGAGAGGATGGGCAGCTAGCTCAGCCCGAATAATCTCATGTGGCACTGAGGCCTTAGCCCGAATCATCCGAGAGATCATAGAGACTAGAGGCCTCTCCATACATCTCCATCCATCAGTGCTACCAGATCTGCCCTGGTGGTCCTATTAACGTCTTCAAAAGGCCAAAATGACCTATGAGACCACAAAGTTACAACCTGTTGTATCTGATACAATGTCTGAGTACCAAAATAAAGGGAACTGAAAACTAAAAAGCTGAGTGCTAAGTCTAAAGCTAAATGCGAGCTAATCAGGTAGCTAAGACTGGGCTGATACAATGTCTGATATAAATGATGATACAAGAGCTGATACAAAACAGTCCTCATGTGCATCACAAGAGGTCCATCATCGATCGCTGGCGGATCTCATCAATCTCCTCCATAGAGCATAGCTGAAGCCACTAGAGAGAGAGAGAGAGAGAGAGAGAGAGAGAGAGAGAGAGAGAGAGAGAGAGAGAGAGAGAGAGAGAGAGAGAAGAAAATGAAATATAATGTTATATTAATGTCTTCTAAAGGCCAAAATGACCTACGAGACTAAACAGGTACATCATAATGAATCTGAAACAAGGTCATGATAAAAAGAAAGAAACTAACTAAACAAAAACACTAATAGAGCCGTAAAAGGTGGGTATCAAGAGCTTGAGGGGTACATATACAAAAGGTGGGTGTGTATTTTAGAGAACAAATACAAAATGGTGAATATTTGTGTGGTAGAATGTGGAGATGGCTCGCATTGATCAGTGCATGATCGTGGCGATGTCCTCCATGGTGAGAGTTTGCATAGGGTGTGTTACTTGTAGCAAGAGAAGTATGCCGTGTTCTCTATTGTGGGTGCTCCTCAGTGCAATGTGCAAGAAACCTCACTCCAAACATAGAAATGAACACGGTAGAGCAAGATGGAACAAGCGAGAAGTATCATCAAATGCAGTAGACTCCAAGCACAATTGAACTTGACTAACTCATGAACCAGTACAGACTCTGGCTGGGAGCACACTCAGGTCCAAGCGTAGGACTCACGCATACAATGGGGGTGTCGAGGCTTTGACTGGGCGGGGAGAGTGCAGATGTGCAATTGCTAGATTGAACACGACTCTAGACTCTAGACTCATCGAATGTCTATAATGCCCTTGACGACTAGAACCAACTGTTTATATATACAACCATATAAAGAGCAACCAACAACTAATACAGTATCCCTAACAGTGAGCTACGTCTATCTCGAAGTGTGGTGGCGGTGAACTCGTCATTGTGTCCACTAGATCACCATTCCTCGTGTCTGTCGCGTGCCACTGCCCGGACGAGAGTGCACCTAGTTTGAACCCAGGACCAATTGTAATTGCCTTTCTAGTGCAAGTGACAGTGTAGCCCTGCTATAGGTTGCCCGCCGCAAAACCACTCACCATCTCGGTGAAAGAAGACATTGGAAACTGTGAAAGGATGTCAACATCCGTAATCCATAACTGGAAGGAATCTGCTATGTACACCAAGGAAGTGCATATCTACAACACAATGCTGAGCCAAACTCTCGAGATCTTCTTAACCAAGAGAGAGTCGTCGCCACTGCAGCACCCAAAGTGTCTACCTTTGGAGGTTGATCCATAAGATCTATCGTGGGAGTTTACTGAACTATAGGCCATTGTTCCTTGCTCTCTACAAATTGGGCCTCTGTGAAAGGAGCGGCCACCTGTTGAGCAGCAGATAGAAGCACTTGCGTACTGAGCTCGCTGACTAACACAACCATGGTGATGTGCGCTAGCAAATCCCTCACAAGGAACTCTGTGTCAGCTGCATCTGTTGCATATAGGCTGGCTGATGAAACCTTTGGTGAACATAGTCGAACTGCTGAGACGAAGCACGGCCCATGAATTGTGTAGAAGGAGATGGCTTCCCATGACCCATAGGAGTCTGGACCTATCTCATTGGACTTGTCACAAGACGGGCACCACGTGCCAATAGAAAAGCATAGACTGAACAACTTTAAGCACTTCAAATAACAACTGAACTGAGAGAGAGAGAGACAACACGCGACACGAAGTGGCGGAATTCCACCCCAGAGAGTATTGGCCCCAAACCTTGGCGCCCCTTTTGGTATTTCTTTATATCGCATCAACACAATATAAGCCGGTACTCCAGACTTTGCACCTTCTCCAGGAAGCATGCTAGAGAATGAGCCCTAACCTCATATTTAAAGGCCCTTGGCCTAAAAAGCAATTACAGTGAAAAGCCTTCAAACTCAAAAGCATCTGGTCCAAAAGCAAAGCCAAAAAAGCTGCCAACGTAAATCATGGAAATCCGTACAGTTTTCACGTCATCAGTCGGCGCAAATCGCGCAAATCCGTACAGCCTGCCACGTCATCATGCCAATGCAATTTTCGAAAATCTGCCACCTCATCAGTTTTTGCGTGTGTGTGGGTCCTGCTTTATTTTAATCCTTTATGTCACTTGGGGCCCCATCGGACGGGGTCCCCATAAGTTGGTAGGACTTCTTCTGTTACTTGTTCTTCTTAGGGTTTAGGCCCCTCGGCCACATCTGTAAGTTGGCTCCATTCTTTAGGCTTTGACATGTCAGCAGTTTGTTACAGGACTAGTCCACCCATATCCCATAGAAGCCTGAGCCTAGTAATCTCGTGTGTTCTGTTGCTGAGTCCCATATCTCCTTGTAATAGCATTTCACGAAACCCCTGAACTTGAGCTTTCAAATCATCAATCATCCGCACAAACACAAGGGACACTTTACTTCACTTGAAAGAACTGAACTGAACTGAATGAAAAGAGAGAGAGAGAAGAGACGACACCGAATGTCGGGTCCCAAACCCTCAAGTTCCCCCTTGCTTTGTTGCCAGAGCAAATACTTTCTTTATTCTTGCACAATGCTGATACAATGACTAAATGCTGAGATGCTAATGCTAATGGGTACTGATGCTACTGAAATATTGAAGGGTACTGGGGTACTACCAAAATACTTAAGGGTACTACGGGTACTGATGGGTACTGGGGTATTGCGGGTAGTGATGGGTTCTGTGTCGACGACGATGAGGTACTGATGGGTTCTATGTCGACGACGATGAAGAGGTACTGAGGGGTTCTATGTCGACGACGACGACGAGGTACTGATGGGGTTCTATGTCGAGAAGATGACGACGATGACGAGGTACTGATGGGTATTGATGCTGAGCTAGACAGGAGCCAAGCCAACACAAGGGGTACTAGGTGCTGGGGCACTGTGTTAACGACGACGACGACGTGTCATATGCACAAGGCTCTGTGTGCCAATTGGACATGCTTCATCGACTCCAGAGTCAGTTTTCCCCTTCTTCCTAGATAGGGATGTCTAGAATCATCGGAGGATTAGTACCGGCAATTTTGTGAGCCTGTTTGGAGGACCTGCATGTCCGGACAAGTCCATTAGATTAGGTTTTCCAGTTTTGGAACCCTCTTGCATAAATGATTTGTATACGCGTTTTGACAGATGTTATTACACTATGGTGGGCATCTGGCATGACGAGCATGTAGTTTTAGGTTAGAAGAACCCGACGTGCCAGTTCACGTGTCGATCGGATTCCAGGGTGGGCGGACGTGCGACAGTTTCAACCAAATCTGGACCCCTGGACTTATTTTAAAAATAAATCATTTTATGGTTTATTTGTTGGGAAGTTTGGTGGACACCTACCCTACCCAGGCCTAAGTAAATTCTTAAGGCCTCATAATTCACCGATAAAGGGATGCATAGAGCATAGTGTTTGAAGTGAAGGGCAGAAGTGAAGAAGTGCAAGTGGAGAGCAGATAGCCTGGCGTTTTTGGACATCCAATCAGCCAGCATTTTCAAATTTGCAGCCATCGTCATCAGCAAGCAGCAAATCAGCCAACATTTTCTCCCATTCAGCCTTGGCGTTTTCTGGACAACAGCAAAACATCCAGTGTTTCTTGCTTCCAGCCCTAGCGCCAGCACATATCTGCAGATCAGGCCAGCGTTTTCAGTTTTCAGCCCGTCCTCTCGTGATGGATCGTCTCGAACATTGCCTACGCGCGTTTCCCGTTGCGGTCCGGTACTTCGAGCCTCGGCAGCCCATCGAGCCTCCCCTCGGCCATTCCCTCGTTGGCATCGAGCACTCCATTGCTGTCCATCATCGGCATCCTCGAGATCTGCGTTTTCAGCCCTTCATCCCTCTCACATCGGGAGTGCAAATCAGCCTGTGGTGGTGATCCGTCAATTCCACATCGAGGCGGGTACAAGGTGCATCAAATCAGCCCCGGAGGTGCCCTTTTCGAAAGAGTTACCGCGGCAACAATCATCTCTTGAGTCAGTAGAGTTTGGATTGAGGTATTGCATTGTGTATACATTCCATTTATGCAATCTTAAGCAAATACCACATCGGCAACGATGTGGGGGGCCTTTGAGAGGGTTGGTTGGGACTTCATCGGGTGTCGCTCTCTTCTTCTCTCTCCTCCTCTCTCCCTCTACACATCTCTATTGCATTCTCTCATCCCCTCTCTTCATGGGAGAGTAAAAGGAACATTCATTGAAGCATAAAACATTCATTAACGCGAGGAAAGAAGTTGAAGGATTTGTGGAAGTGTAGAACTAGATCGTCACCATTTCAATTCTGCACCTGACATTGGTGTCAGAGCTTTAGCACTAATCCGCTAATCCCCAAATTTTTTTTTTTCTCTCTTGTGTTTTTGGTGGTGTTGGCATTCCTTCGGTGCATACTCCTCCACTCTTGGAACAGCAGGCCTGCCATTGCGCGTAGAATGGTGTGCCTTGAGCGTGGGAAAATAGTAACCAATTGTATAGCGGGTGTTGCATACGGGGTGCTTCGATGAGGGGGTAGATAGTCTCCCAAAGATTAGTGTGCGACCTTCCTTGAACCAAGAGGAGAAATCCTTGCATGGTCAAAACTCATAGCGGTATGGAGACCTCCACCAATGAAGAAGGCGAGCAAGTACCATCTATGGATCCTCCCATGAGCTTTCCCCCTACCCCTCCCTCTTTGCCACCAAATCCCATGGATGGTATGATGCCCATGATGATGCGGCAAGACAGAACTTGACGAAAAGAACGTTTGGAAGCGGAGGAGGCACGTTGTGTCAAGCGTGCGGAAGCGGCGGAGCGAGAGGACCGTCGATTGGCGGCCGAAGCCGAGGCTCGTAGACGGGAGCGAGGAAGCGGCGGGACGCAAAGAACGTCGCTTGGCGGCTGAGGCCATGCGTAGGCAAGAATGGGCAACCATGCGTGATCTCATCACCTCCTTGGCAGTGCGATCCAATACCTCTCCTTTAGAGCCCGATTATGAAAAGCTTGCCAAGACCATCACGGAGGCGACCATTGCTACACGGACGACCAATGATCCAATTCTCGAGAAGATCACGTTCAGTAAGTATGACGGTAAGATGGATGCTATTGTCACTTACTCTTGGTTGCATCGATTTACATCCTATTTTGCGGTTATGAAAAAGTTTGATAAGAACAAGGTTCTCTTGGCTTCCATGCATCTCACGGGTGATGCCATCACTTGGAAGGATGAGTGGATGGAGAAGAAGCAAGAAGCCCACATGGCTGCCCATTTCGAGTCTCTTCTCGTTCCCCCTCTCGAGCTTAGTTGGGAGGACTTCGAGGAGTATCTAAAGACTCGCTTCTTATCTCCACAGTATGTGAAGTGATTGAAAGAGGATTTTCGGGCTTTGTCTCAACAAGGTAAACCTGCGATGTCCTATGCTAACCATGTATCGCAGCTAGGTGGACAATTGTGAAAATTGGTTGAGAAAAGGTTAAGAGGCCTTTCTCTTTGGATTGGACCACTCGATTAAGTTTGATGTGGAGGCCGGTGATCCAAAGGCATTGCAAGACGCTATACGCTTGGCTCAACTCCAAGAGATGAAGCACAACAAGGGTAAGCTCAAGACAGCCTTAAGTAATGGTAACTCTTCCTCTCATGACTCGTCTAAGGACAAAGATTCTAATGGGACTGGTAACCATAAAGAGTTCTTCTTCTCAATCTAATTCTCCATCTCAATCTTAATCGAAGGGCGATAAATCTAAGGATAAGGGTAAAGGAAAATCTGATAAGCCTCAACTCAAGGAGTTGAGGTGGTCAAGGAGTTTTAGGTGGTCAATTAAGTGACAAAGAACAAGCATTGTATGTAAAGGAACATAGGAGTTGAGGTTAAGATTGCTCAAGGAGGTTTAGGTGGTCAATTAAGTGAGGAAGAACAAGCATTATATGCAAAGGAACATAGGTGTTTTCATTGTCACGTAGTAGGTCATATGAAAAGGAAATGTCCTAAGAAAGAATCTAACAAGGAAACCTCTACTGCGTCAACTTCTGATGCTACCTCTCAAGTGAATGCTATGAGTGTTGTAGATCAAGAAGCTAAGCAGGAGGGGATGTTTGAAGAGGATGAACTCATAAAATGTTATGGACATGTGAATGATCAAAGGGTCATTGTGTTGTTTGATTCTGGAAGTTCTCAAGATGTTATAAGCGAATCTCTTGTTAAACATGCACGTCTTCAAACTTCTCCCATTCCCACCCTCCCGATGCAGGGGTTCTCTGAAGGCATGGACGCTTCGATTTTTCAAGAATGTGATGATGTCAAGTTGATCATTCAACAAACTCAATTCACTCGTCGTTCTGTAGTCTCTAAACTTGCCGGATGTGACATCATGTTGGGCATTAAGTGGTTTCGCTGGTTCAAGCCCATTATCGATTAGGAGAAGCTCACGTTTTGCGAGCCGGTCACATCCATAGCAAGCCCTCGAGCTCCTGCACTTGTAGGGCTACTTGCCCTTTGAATCAGACGAGATTCCACGCGTGAAAATCTCTCCGAATTCACCTGTACCTGCGGGGGATTAGCAACTAGCTAATCCAGTACCTGTGCAAGCAGGTCTTGCCTCGGCAGTCGCGCATGAACCCACACAACTGTACATACAGATGAAAAGCTCTCGAGCGGGACATCACGTTTCTGTATTCAAAGGGGGAGAGAGATGCACGAGAGCAGAATCATCACACTACATAAGACAAGGGAGAAGGAAAGCTTTCCATTAAAGCTTCATCACCTGCACCAACTACTCACACACACACACTATAAGTCACAATGTGAGAGAAGGGCAGCTCTCAAGTGGATTTTGCACCAATTTTCAGCTGAGGTGGCCTAAATGACTTTGAACTGAGCCTAGAAACCCTTTTACTGCTCGGATTCCAGTGCTGGTCGGCCCGACCAACTAGTGGCGACAAGGCCTTCATGTTTGCGTTTCACACTGGCCACACAATGTCCGGCCATTTGCAACTTCAAAAAGAGGGTCCCAAAATTTAAAAAAAATCATTGAAAAGAAACCAACAACGAAGGTTATCAGTTGCCACGTCCTCGTGACAAAATCCCTCATCGGTCGGTGGCGAATTTCGTCACTATCCTCCATAGTCAGTACTCTGACTGTCACAAATTGGTGACGTGTCATGCCACTAAAGAACGGAGCCAACCTGCAGATCTCGACCGAGAAGCCTAAACCCTAGAAGAAGCAGCAGAAGAAGTTTTACCAACTTGCAAAGTCTTGCCGAGTGGCCTATTCTAAATAAGAGTTCTCGCCCAACTTAGGGGACTGCGTCTGTTGGGGCCCAAGTGACACAGACAAAAAATAAAGCTGGACCCACACACACAATATAAAAAAAAACTTGATGATGTGGCAGCCAGTACGAACACCGCGATTTGCACTGGTTACGTGGCAGCCTGTAGTACGGACTTGTGCGAATTGTGGTGCTGATGTGGCTGGTGTACAAATTTCCGTAATTTGCGCTGAAGCTTTTGGGCAAGTTGCTTTTGGACCACATGCTTTGAGTTTGAAGCTTTTCATGTAAATTGCTTTTCATAGGCCAAGGGCCTTTAAATATGTGCAGAGGGCTCATTCTTTGGCATGCTTCAGTACGAAGGTGCAGAGGGTGGAGTACTGGCAATGTATTGAGTTCAAGCTATATAGAGAAATACCGAAAGGGGCACCAAGGTTTGGGGCCAATGCTCTCTTGGGTGGAATTCCGCCACTCCCCGTCTCATGTGTCGTGCATCTCTTTCAATTTAGTTGTTATTTGAAGTGCTTAAAGTTGTTTAGTTTGTTCTTTTCCGTCGGCATGTGGTGCCAGTCTCGTGACAATGGTATCAGAGCTTGAGGCGTGTGCTTTTTTGAAAGCATACCAGTCCCAATACTGTCCCACCAAAGAATAAACAGAGCAAACCGGCGCTTCTAGAGTTTCCAAGGGGAATTCTATTAAAAAATCTTAGTGTCCCGACCTCGGACTTATTAGCCACTCCCACCCTTACTTCATCGTGCATCGGGCGCGCTCCTGTCTTCATTGCTCTGTCTTACAAGGCATAAGCCATAAATATCGCTTGTAGAGAAGGATCAAAACTTTTTTTTTTCGAGCTGCCGTTTTTCTCAGAGGAAGTGCCATAATGTGGTGGATGTCTATAGCTACCAAGCCGCACGCTCCAAGGACTTGGCAAGCTTTCAATAAAATTTTTGCCCAAAGTTATATGCCTTCATATATCTTTCTGAGCAGTGCAGCTTCTGGTAGAGTGGGGTATCTTGAAATACTTGCCACGGAAACCCTAGCAGAATACGACTTGAAATTTTTGGACACCTTGCAACAGGTGTCTCTTCTCGAGTTGATAACCTTGGAGGTCCAGTGTGATTGCTATGTCTTCGAACTACCATTGCCGCTAGAGGAACAGTGTGTCCAAAAGTTGATGGACCATGCTATGGTCGGCTACCACCTTATGGAAGGAACCTAACCTTGATTTTTTGGTGTAGGTTTTACCATGGAAAGTCAATCGACGAGCTCGACTGATGTCGAGATTGCTTTTTAAGTTTGAGTCCTGTTTGAGAACTTGTTTGAAATGGATGGTATCTGTTTCGAACCTGTCTTGGTGCCGAATTGAATTGTTTGACTCTGGTTTTAATATCGATTTCAATGATTGGTGATTTTATTCCCCGATGGAGTACTGAGAAATGATGTTTGAGAATGCTTATTCATACTCATGGCCTGGACCCTTGTGGTTATTTACGGGGGGAGTATTGTTGTTCTTACTAATGGCCCGACCCTTGTGGTTATTTATTGGGGGAGTATTAGGAAGTCAAAGAAGTGGTTACTCTCATCACCTCCAAATGACGCAGGCTGTGGTCTGGGGGGTGTTTGAATGTAAAAGGCCTCTATATCTCCCGGCCCGGACCTTTTTAGGTTATGCGGGAGGAGTGATGAGGGAGTCGTTGAACAGCTCATGGCTCGTCGAACCTGGATGGTTATTTACGGGGGAGTGTTCATCGGCGACTTTATGTTTCTATGTCTTGTAACATGCATATGTGAGCATTTGTGTTGCATTGTGATGTGCAAACCACTGAATATTCCTTATTGGATGAGATACTTTTGGGAAACCAACGACCCTGGATATCAAGAGTTTCAATCTGAATGAGACTCCTTATTGGATGAGATACTTCTAGGAGACCAACGACCCAGGATATCAATCTGAATGAGACTCCTTATTGGATGAGATACTTCTAGGAGACCAACGACCCAATCTGGAATGAGACTCCTTATTAGACGAGATTCTTCTGGGAAGCCAACGACCCAAAAAATCTAGAGCTCCGATTTGGAATGAGAAAACTGATTGTCCCTCGGATTGTCCCTTGGAATGTCGCTCGGATATTTTTGAGCTAACTTGAGTTGTTTTGCAGGTATGCTATAATTGTGGATGATTACTTTCTTTCAAGAAGGGGGGATGTCCAAATTGGTGACGTGTCATGCCACTGAAGAACGGAGCCAACTTGCAGATCCCGACCGAGAAACCTAAACCCTAGAAGAAGCAGCAGAAGAAGTTTTACCAACTTGCGAAGTCTTGCCGAGTGGCCTATTCTAAAGAAGAGTTCCCGCCCAACTTAGGGGACCCCGTCCGTTGGGGCCCAAGTGACACAAAGACAATAAATAAAGCTGGACCCACACACACAGCGTAAAAAAAAACTTGATGACGTGGCAGCCAGTACGGACACCGCGATTTGCACTGATTGACTTTATATTCTGCTCCGGGCACAGAAGGCTCGATCCTTAGTTGGTAGCTTGCAGAGTCCCATGCTCCTTTCCTTTACCTTTCACTGACATGGAGACTTGGACAGAGCAGTTTCCACAGAGTAAGAGTCGATAGATTTGGAGAGCTACTACTGTTTGCCGATGATTCTTTTTGTGGACATACCTCACAGCTCCCTTGCACCATGTGAGTCTGGTCAGAGTAGGCGGTGATTCACACTTTACGTTGTTCCTAGGACTACTACTCCTCTTGGTTTATTGCTGCCCGTTCTTTTGGTCCACGACAGCTCCTTCAATCCCTACCCCCCCCGATACAGATTCACTATCTTTAGTTACTTTTACTCCATTGTCTGCTTGGTTTACTGCTGAGCATATGACTGATGTTATTACCCATGTGAGGAGGTTTGGTTCCATGTTTTTACCGAGGACGTGTGTCCCATGTTATTGTCTTTCTCTATGCAGGAGATGCATGAGGCTGTAGTTGGTACTGATGGCCTCTTAACCTGGAGAGGATGGTTTGACCTGGAGAGGATGGTTTGACACAACAGTTTTTCCTTCAGTATTGGGGTGTATTTAGCCTTGTTATGCTCTCAAACTTGCATCATATTTTCATAAAGGCGTCATGCCTCCTACTATGTCATCAGTGTTGATTTCTCTTATACAGAGAGGCGGGGATTCCTCCTATCTACGGCAATGGAGGTCGATCAACCTCATGTCTTCGGTGTATAAGATCCTTGCCCGGATGATTAGTGCGCGCTTGAAACTTGTTTTGCATGACCCAAATCTTGCTTCTCAGACAGATTTTGTGCAGGATAGATGCATTTGGACAAACTTTTCACCTTTTAAGAGGTGCACGATAGTCGGGACAGCAGGTGGCTATTATGCTTCTCGAATTTGAGAAGGCTTATGTCCGAGTGGATTGGAGTTTTTTGGGAGGGCATTATGCAGAGGATGGGTTTTTTGTTACAGTGTACTACAGGAGTTGCCGCCCTCTATCGTTCTGCTGCTAGTGCTGTTACTATTAGAGGTCACACTGGGCGGCCGCTTCATCTCTCTCGCTCTGTTCGACAGGGATGCCCCCTGGTCCCTTATTTGTTTCTGTTCTTTGCTAAGGCTATGTCACTTTTCTTGCGAGGCAGGACTCCAGAGTTGCGTTGTCTAGCTATGCCTTTGGACGGCTTTCTAGATTTGTTGGACCAGGAGTATGTAGATGACACTTTATTATTCACTTGGTATGATACACATATATTGGACAGTTTACGGGCAGCTCTTACTACCTTCTGCTTGGCGAGTGGTTCTCTTATCAATTGGCAGAAGTCTTTGGGCTTTTTGGTAGGAGTTGAGGAGGACGTGTTCAAGATCAATTCACTTGGCTGCTGAGAGGGAAGACTTGCAGATTTTTGGGCTTCATGCTGGCATTGACGTGTCTTACGAGCAGCAGTTTGATCCAGTCCTACTCTCTATTAGGAGGAAGCTTTGCCATTGGTCTTCCTTGCATTTATCCTTGGCTAGCAGTGCTCTCATATTAAATCAGGTTCTTCTCACGACAGCTTCCATGACTTTACACCCTAGAGTCTTGTCACGGTTGCGACGCTTAGTGCGCAACTTTCTGTGGGGTGTCTTTGATGGATTGAGAGTCACAGGCCTCAAGTTCATTGGCGTATTGTTATCATGCCTCGAGAGGAGAGAGGTTTGGGCATTATTGATCCAGAGAGGAGAGTAGTGCATTGCTTGCCAAGCTCATAGTCCGTGGTTTGTTCTTGGGGCTGAGCCTTGGAAGCATTTTTTATACCATGCTTTGTCACGTGCTGTTTCTCGCTATGGGTCTATGGACAGTGATGGCTCTTGGCGCTTGACAATCCGCTTCATTTTTACGGATGCATCCTTGGATATGTCTCATATTTCCCCTTTCATGCGTTGCTTGTTGACTTCACGGCATGCTTTGATTCACCAGCCACCTTGTTGTTGGAGGAACTTGAGAGGCAGCCTTTGATTTGGAATGCTTATGTAATGAACCGGGAGGGTCGCACGCTTGGTGAGAGGACTCCCATTGATTCCTATTTCATGTGGATGATTGCACATATCAGGGATGTACTATACAGCAGAAGTCCTTGTGCCATTGTTTTTGGGTTTGCCCTTATGCTCGGCCCGTTTGGAGGGCGGCATGTTGTTTGCTTATTAGAGTTGGCATACATGATGGGTTTGTGATGTGATGTGCAACTGCATGGATTTTGGGATTTCCAGGGTCACACACCCTCTTTGAGGGCTCTCCTACAGATCCAGACTTCTTGCTTACATCCTTGGGTTACAGAGGAGGCAGCAGGTTATGCCTTTATTCAGCCGCACAGTGGTAAATTCGTTACTGATCAATTTGTTGCCCAATGAGTTTTTCCTTCTTTTTTCTCTTTTCAAAGGGGGGGGGGGGGGACAGGGAGGGGAGGGAGTCAGGTAATGGGGTGGGTGGATTATAATGGAGATGACAGCAACGGAACACAGTAAGGGCAGGAACAGTTGGTTTACCAAGGGAGGCCGGGTAGGAAGGGAGGGAAGTGTGTAGTTTTGAGGGGCAGCGGAAAAGTGTGGGGGGAGGGGGAAGAGGAGGGATGGGCCTTGGGGTTGGGGAGGTTGGGAGTGGATGAGAGGGGTGGGACTGATTTCAACTTTTTGTACTGCTGATGGGTAGTGCAGAGGGGATCCGTGAGAGAAGGGTGGGGGGGGGGGACTGACAAGCATGTAGCTCTTATGCTGCCATACGTAGTTTTGAATTCATTGTCACCACGAAGCTGCTGTATATGGTAATGTGAAAATACAAGCTTGTCCCAGTAATCTTATGGATTCTTTATGGTTGGTTTGCAGGTCTCACATGTCAAGTTGAAAAACCACATGCATATTTCACCGGGAGGTGAACACCAAACAGGCTTTTTATTGGTTTTTGTTTTTCTATTAATTCTTACGGTGCAACCGCTGAATCCATCAAGTTCATGTGACATTTTGTTAATAAAAGGCAGCTTTCGCGTTGTTGGACGCTAAATTTTGCTAAGGATGAGCTGATTTTTTGGAATAACATACATTTGAAATTGTTCCCATGGCATGCGTAAGATAAAGAGTGTGTTTTCAACGGTCCCTTTCTTAGCTTCTGGATGCAGGTTTTCTTGTTTGATAGTACTATTCTTGTTAACTGTGGATGGTCTTAGCTTCTGTATGCAACCTTGATCCTGTTTTTCTTGTTTGCTAGTATTATTCTTGTTAGCTGTGGATGGTCTTTAGATGATTTAAATGACACTTAATTTGGTTTTAGCTTGGGGAAGATGCAGTACATTATTTGTAGAGATGGGAAAGGTGAGCTACATGGATTTCACAACGTTTGTCGGCATCATGCGTCTCCAGTAGCAAGTGGTTCTGGATGTACAACAGTCCTACAGTGCCCTTATCATGTACGCTACATGCCTTGAAAACTCATTGACATTCCTACCCAGAATCTATACCGTAAAATTAGTATCTTATGCTTTATGTGACAGACCTTGATTTGCAATGTATGTTTGAGGCTTCCTCAGCATCAGTAACTATTCTTTCTGCTTGCATGCGTTCTTAAAAGTTGTGAAGGCTGAAAAGTATCCTTGTCACTTTTGGTCTTAAGTTGACTTTTCTGTGATTTTTGTACTGCACTATTCCTATTCTTTTGGTGCACCTCTGCACCAAAACACAGACTATAAGAGTCACCATGTTTATAAACAAATTCATGCCATGTGTCTAATACTACATTCTGTGTTTATAAGGGTTGTGAGTACTTCTATCTTGAAAGTGTGATGAATGTGCAAGTAGGTTTTCTACCTCCTTTTTATTAGGGTTGGAGCTATTCATTGGATGGACGATTTCAGAAAGCAACACGACTAGCTGGCATACAAAATTTTAAACCACACGTAAGGTGGTTTACAAATTGTACTTCATTGTTTTGCGAATGTTTGTGTTCAGGTCACCATTTAGTAAGCTTCCAATGTGACTGGTTTTCCTTTTGTACAGGATTTTGGCCTGCTTCCAATAAGTATTGCAACATGGGGTCCATTTGTGCTTCTCAATTTTTCGTTGCCCTGTGCTGATCTGAAACTTGATCACAATGCTGTGGACAAGGATTGGCTTGGTGATGCTCATTCAGCAATTGAATCAGCAGATATCAATGCAGAACTTTGCCATATTGCAACTAAAGAGTACCTAGTGAATTGCAACTGGAAGGTACAGGTTATAGCGCAAGTTTTTATTTGTCAAGTAGGGAGTCTCAGTGCTCACATATCCCGGTTTGTAGTGTAAATTTCCCGGTTGAAAATAAAAAATTCCGGTTGTAATCCTATTGAATCTTTTTTTTCAAGGTCCAAAATTGGGCTTTTTAGTTATAAATTTCGGCAAATACCCTAGATTTTGCCATAAATTCTGGTTGTCTGACTAGTTTGCGCTTTAAAAACATTGCCAAGAAAATGGTTTTTGTTCCTGAGTCTCTTTGAACGTCTCATTACTGAAGGAAACGTATCACTTATCTAAGAACTTCAGCTGTCAGTTTGGTTTTCGAGCACCGACTTGTATCCTTCTTTCTCGATATCTATGATTTGTGAACCTTCATACGAACAAATTTGATTTTAGAAGTTAAAAGATAAGCAGTTTTCACTCTTTCAAAAACATTTAGAAAAAAAATCTATCTTTTTGGAACTGGCGCTCGCTGCTGCTGCTCTGCCCCCCCGCCTCCCTGCTTGCCATCGCGCTCCCCCCTTCTCCCGCCCTCCCCCCCTACCTGCCTGCTGCCCTGCCTGCCTGCCCACTGCCCCCTGCCCACCTCCTCGCCCACTCCCGGTCCTGCTTGGCTGGTCTCGCCAGCACCTTCGACATGCTCAGTCCAGTAGAAGGCCTTTGTTCGCCGACGCCACTTCGCCCCTTCTCCACAGCAGCAGACATTGAGGGAGGTTCATGCTCCACCTCAAAGGGACTCTCAAGAAGCCCCCTCGCCCGACCCTGCAGAGCCCACCATCCGACTTGCTCTTTCGCCGACAGAGCAAGCGAGCCTCGTGACAAGGTGGAACGCCTTCAGGCGACTTCCGTCATCTGCAAGATTCTCGGCACCAGACCCAGCAGAGGAGAGGTGCGTGATCTTCTCCAGGCCCGCCTTCTCGTAGAGGTGGTAAAGATCTTGGATGTTTAGTTCCTCGGACGCGGCTACTATCAGATAGAGTTCGAGACCTCCGAGATGGCGTCCAAGGTCATTGCGATGAGCCCCTTGGCCATCCGAGCAGTTCGAGCCCACTTTCGATAGTGGAGGCATGGTTTTGATCCAGCTACATATGTTCTGGTAGAGGAGGCACACCTTCCCATCTCCATCTGCGTCCCCGGTTTGAGGAGGGAGTAACTGCCACTCTTGTCCAGGATAGGCTCAGAGATTGGGACTATCCCGGAGACACCTCGCACGACAGCCTCTGTAGTCGCCAAGGCGGATGATATCCCCTCAATACGTGTTCTCTCTCTCGAAGGTCATCCTACTACCTCGGGTGAGTGGGGGTGGTTCCGTCAGAGCGTGGAGTATTCGGGCCTCCCGAATCTGTGTTTCATTTGCAGATAGATGGGCCATTTGGCAAAGGCCTGTCCTCACAGGAGACCTCGACCAACAGCGCATGCGTAGCCTCCCAAGGCTGAGCAAGCCCAGTAGCCAGACACACAGGACGCACAGGCTGGTACCTCCTCTGAGACCAGCGATGAGACAACTGACGGTTGGCTGCACAGTGTGGCTCAAGAGGGACAACCTCACTTGAGGCCGCCTTTTTTGGTGCAAACTTCTCCTTTTGCAGCAGTCCCTAGAGGTTTGACTAGCTTTGACATTCGTAGACGCTGGGACTTCTTCAACTACAGTTTCACACGCTTTCTGGTTGACTCTTCTCTTGACATGGAGGAGGCTTGGTTTCGAGTCCACGTTCTCTTTCTTGCAGCTAGAGGCATTGAGGCTTTGGACACAACGGTGGGTTTCTCCTTTCCGCTGTGCGGTAGGGATCTCAGAGAGTGGACCCCGCACACAGTTCTTGAATGGCTCCAGATTCAGGCTAGATTCAATAGCCTGAATCTGGGTTTCTCCTTTCTGTTGTGCGGTAGGGATCTCACAGAGTGGACCCAGCACACAGTTCTTGATTGGCTCCAGATTCAGGCTACCGAGTTCTCACATCTCACAAGGGACTTAGGGGTGACAGATCTGGTGTAGACACTTTGGTCTCTTGCCAAGTTCAGCGTGACGCCTCCAGATGCAGCGGGTTGCAGGTACATTGTGGTGCTTTTGTTTGTTGACACTAAGAGCCCTCCTTGTTATGTATTTGTACATGAGGATTCTTGAATAGAGGATGTAGTCCTTCGGGCTGCACGCTCGGCTTGGGCCTGGGCGAGACAGTCACTTCTTTCGCGCATGTCTAGAGGTCGTTCGGATGTGGATTACTCCCCATCCAAACCGGCCTCAAAGATAGCGAGGTTGGTTGCTATGGCAGCATTTGTTTTCTCCCACTGACTCCATGAGGATCATCTCATGGAATGTGCAGGGATTAGGAGGACCCCAGTTTCAGCGTCAGAGGAGTTGGCTTTAGAGATGCCTTGTGGGTGGTGAGATTGAATTTTGACATTCTTATGCTACAGGAGCATCATCTTTGTGAGAGCTGCATTAGACGGTGTGGTCAGATTTTGCATGGCTGCTATGAGAGGTTTTTGTCCGTTGCATTTGGACCTGGAGGCATCCAGGGTGGGGTATGTATGACTATTGCGGATTCTTTGCAGCAGGCCATTGTGGGCAGAGGGATTATTATGCCAGGCAGGGCTCAGTGGATTACTATACAGGTTCAGTGTTGCCTCATGGGCTTCCTGAACATCTACGTGCACAATGTGGCGAGTGCACGTGCAGAGTTTTGGTCTCATATTGTAGAGTCTCTGCGGCAGGCAGAGCAATGGTGCATTGGGGGTGACTTCAACATGTTGGAGGACCCCTCTGACAGGATTGGAGGTAGCCATACTACTCATAGTAACAGGGAATGGCCGTTTTCAGGTATCCGTTCCCCGTTCCCATTCAAAGTTCCTGTTCCGAATCCCCGTTCTGTGTTTCAAAGGTGAGTACCCGTAACAGGGAATGGCTTTTTGTGGCAGTTGCCATCCCGTGTTCCCGGTTCCGGTTTCCCGTTCTTGGTAACTATGATACTACTGTGCATGGAGTTGAGTTGGCAGCTTGAGAGAGGTTATGTATGACTTTGCGGGTTTCAGATGTGTGGTAGCATTCTAGCTTTGTGAGACCCCCAGACAGCCTGGCTTCTCTCGTTCGGACTGCAGAGTGGGAGGAGTGAATCTATCTCGGATAGATCGCTTCTACACTAGTGACCACTTCTGTGACTTGGGTGGGGCAGTTTGCATTCTGGCTGGGACTTCTTTTTCGGACCATGTACCATTGATCCTCACAGTGACAGATAGACAGAGGAGGGGAAGCACGATGTTTTGCATCCCTGAGAGGGTCTTGCTGGACTCTGCGCTTAGAGAGCGAGTGGCGGCTCTTTGGACAAAGGACTTAGACATGCAGGACTCTCCTACTGACAGAGTGGCCTCTGGACTTGCTCAGCTTAGTCCGCTATTTCTCCAGGAGTCTATGGTCCCGCCTTGGCTGCAGCGAGAGAGGAGCAACGTCTCCGACAGGGCGTTGCTTCCTTGCAGAGGATGCAGGAGCAGCATCTAGACAGTCCTTGGTTGGAGGAGCAATTACAGCAGGCTCGCCAGGAGCTTGCCAGCACAGAGGAGAGGTGCCAGGAGTTTGCTTTTCATCTCGACAGGCATCTCAATCGACCTAGGTGGGTGACAGAGTGACAGGGGCTTTCTTTGAGACAGTGGGGCCCCGGCATGTGCATGCCAGGGTCAGCCACTTGAGGAGGCCTAACGGGTCAGTTGCTTCAGAGCCAGAGGACATGCGTGCAGTTGCCACCGACTTTTACCGTGACCTGCTGTCAGCAGAGCCTCAGTCAGAGCGTTAGGATGCATGCAAAGAGTAGGTGTGGGCAGAGATGCCTTGTCTTGTGACTGAGGAGATGCACTAGAGGCTTGAGCTGCCTCTTCAGTTAGAGGAGCTCCACGCGGTCCTCAGAGCACTTCCCCGTGGTAGCTGTCCAGGTGAGGATGGTTTGACTCCCAGCTTTTTCTTAGAGTATTGGGACTTGCTTGGCTCAGATCTCTGCAACACTTTTCAATACATCCTACACACAGGAGAGATGCCTGACAGCATGAGTGAGGGCCTGATTTACCTCATTCCCAAGGAGGGTGGCTCCTTGGATGAGATTTGACAATGGCGGCCCATCACCATCCTCAACTCAGCCTACAAAATTCTTGCCAAGGCTCTGAGTTTGAGGGTTCAACAACTTCTAGGGAGCATCATACATGGGACACAGACAGGTTTTGTCAAGGAGCGTAGTATCCTTGACAACATCTTTACTTTCTGGGAGGCATCTGCCCTCGCGCGCCTCCGTGGTGAGGATCTGGTGATACTTCTTCTCGATTTTGAGAAGGCCTACGACAGAGTTTACTGGGACTTTTTGGAGGGCACTCTACGTAGGATGGGCTTCTCAGATGCCTGGATCAGAGGTGTGTCAGCTCTTTAGAGACGGACACATAGTCAGGTTCTTTTGTCAGGTGGTAAAGGAGATCGTTTCATGCTCACACGTTTGGTCAAACAGGGCTGCCCTCTTGTCCCCTTCCTCTTTTTGTTCTATGTTGAGGCGATGAGCAGGTTTTTGGTTTCATAGCAGGTTGGTCTACGTGGCTTAGCGCTCCCTATTCGGGGAGATGAGCTAGTGGATGCTGAGTTTGCTGACGACTCAGCCTTGTACTTGGAGGGCCAGGAGGCCAACCTTCACAGGTGTGAGCAGGCTCTTGAGACCTTTTGTTGTGCATCGGGCGCACTAATCAACGGGAGAAAGATAGTGGCTTTCTCGGTTGGTAGTGCTCCTACGTCTGATTGGCTGCCAGGTGAGGGTTTCAGATGGATTCCCCCAGGGACTGCAGTTCGATACTTGGGCTGTCAAGTTGGCTTGGACTTGTCTCCTGAGCAGTAGATTTCTCCCCTCCTCCTATCCATCAGGAGGAAGTTGTTACATTGGAGCTCCGCACGACTTTCTCTGGCAGACAGAGTTCTAGTGGCCAACCAGGTGTTGTCGGCTACTATGTGGTACATCACCTTTTGCTAGATCTTTTCGAGTTCTTGCATCAGCCAGGTAGAGAGGATGATCAGGAACTTCCTTTGGTCAGGGCGTGACACTCAGATAGCCCGTGCCAAAGTGGCCTAGCAGGTCATCACTCTGCCTTGTTCTCAGGGAGGGTTGGGGATCATAGACCCAGCACAACAGAGTAGAGTCCTTCTAGGGATGTTTGTTGTCAGAGGATTACTTCCAGGGGAGGAGCCCTAGAAGAAGTTTTTGCTTCAGCGGCTTAGTGCTAGATTGCCTCAGGCTGGAGGCCCCTGGCGACCTTCGACCATATGGATTTTCATAGAGATGCGTAGAGTTGGCATGAGTAGGAGACCGGAGGACCGTTTTGCGGAGTCCGCTCCGCTCCTGGGAGCAGCTATGGAGAGGCGTGGAGCAGCATCAGCCAGGCACTTGCACGGAGGAGCGCCTGAGACCTTCGACCAAATGGATCTTCATAGAGATGCGCAGAGTTGGCTTGAGCTGGAGACTGGAGGACTGCTTCGCTGTGAGTTTGCTTCGATCTTGGGAGCATTTGCGGCGAGGCCTGGAGCAGCGTCAGCCTACTTGCACGGAGGAGCGCCTGAGACAGCTCCTTGTTTGGAACCCCATGGTTAGCACTTAGAGAGGCTACTTGGTTGGTAGTAGGCCTCATGTTTCTTGGGGTCCCATGGCAGAGGGTCCAGCACGCACTTTAGGTGACCGACTACAGTTTTCTGGCTTATCAGAGGAGCTTCAGAGCATCCAGCTACAAGGCATGAGAGGGGTGCAGAGCATGCGTCAGGACATCACAGAGGCAGTACTAGCTGAGTGGCTCACACCTCTCGAGTCAGCAGCGCCCAGATGGATGGGGGCCTTCACGCGATTGGAGGTTCTCATCGCAGTTCGGGCTTGCTCAAAGACTCTACCCTCCCTGTTTTTCGAGCTATAGGGTGAGGGTCGCTTACATCGAGTTTCAGTAGAGGCCCCACAGGTGACTGAGTGCTGTTTTCAGAGGATCCGAGTTGTGGGCATCTGTGGGAGGACTTGTGTCATAGATCCTGACCTAGCAGCTCTTGAGATTGGCCACTGGAGGCTGTGGGCTTGGGAGGGCTGTCCATTGGCACGAGTGCAGTGGGATCCTGGAGAGTGGTTTTGGAGGGACCCTTTCTCCTTAGCCAACCATCCAGGTGTCCCTTTCTTTTAGTACACTGTTCGATTGGGACGTCACATACTGGCAGCATGGAGAGAGGCTCGTCTTGCTGCAACACCTCATTGGCAGGAGGAGGGTCTCACAGCTGAGTTCTTGTCAGCTTTTTGGGCGAGGTTGTGGGACTCCAGACAGCCGCGACGAGTCACTTTGTTCTAGTGGCTGGTTGCACATCGAGCTACAGCAGTTGGGAGCTGGCTTGTACATAGTGGTCTCTCGGTAGCATGCGCAGCTTGTGACCATCCTGTGGAGAGTCAGCGCCATTGTCTTTGGGATTGTCCTTTGGCACAGCAGGTTTGGCTTCGTGTCCTTCAAGTGATGGAAACTCTTTCCACGGCACGGCAGTACACTTGGGGGCAACTGCTTGGTCCACTCTCACGTGCCCGGCACTTCAGTTTGAGCTATCCTCCACCAGCAGGATGACAATGATGCAGGGGGGTCGACCTACACTCTAGCCTGTTACAGAACTTACTCCACACAGTGGTGCAGTGAGAGAGAGGAGTGTTGGGAGCTCATCTGCGGCCTGACACTCTGGTTCATTTTGCGGGTCCGCTGCTTCCGCATCTTTGAGGCTCGCCCTGTACCACCAGCAGAGACTGTTCGTGATCTTTTGCTAGAGCTGGTCCATACTTTCAGAGGACATTTAGAGAGACTCCAGGGCAGCTCCGACCGCATGCGGGAGCGTTGAGAGGCCTTCCTTGGCAGGGCCTTTCTTCATCATGGCCTAGGGTGTGCTGAGATCGCACTACCGTCCACTTGTGTGGCTTTTCCCTCCTCCCATCTCTTGATTTAGCCTCATTGTACATATGTTGTTTTTCATTGGGAGAGTCTCCCCCTTATGATTGTTGTAGCTCTCTCTAGTAGAGGTGGTGGTAGCCTTATGGGCAGTCTCATTAACTAATAGAAGGATCTTTTTCTCGAAAAAGAAAAAAAAAGATAAGTAGTTTTCTGGAGCATTTTATTTGCTCTAACATAAAGCAGAAAAACATAAATAAGGTAGTGTCTAGTTGTTAAAATATCTGATACCTTTTCGTGCTATGGTTAATATCAGGTGTTTCTTGAACATTTGGTTATTGGGACATATTGTTTTTGGTTGAAATGGATTGGGACGTGTCCATTTGGCTATGATTTTGCCTCCCCCCACAGAAGTGGAAATAATACAATGTAGTTAGTGAGATGCAGTCATAATGAACTAAGGAAACAAAAGCCCACTAGCCAACAAGTACCCTGTTTCTGTGTGTTCTCAAACAAGGGATTATACCCTTCCATATGATGCTTAAGGGAATAAGTCTTTTGTTAGAAGCATGAGAGAGAGAGAGAGAGAGAGAGAGAGAGAGAGAGAGAGAGAGAGAGAGATGTGCATGCGCATGTGCACCCACCCCTTCACCAACCCCCCCTAGAGTCTATCCCCTCCTCGCCCTACCCACACCCCCTCAACCCTCGCCCCTACTCTCACCATTAGGGAAGGGTAGGGGCGAGAGCACGAGGGGGTGGAGAGGGGCGAGGGTGGTGTGGGGTGGGTTGCCCCTACCCAACCCCCCTCGCCCCTATCTACCCTCACTCGCCCCTACCCCGTTTCTACTCGCCCCTACTCTCCCCCTACTCGCCCCTACCCTCCCCCTACTCGCCCCTACCCACCCCCTAACCCTAGCCCTCGCCCCTATCCTTTCCCCCTCGCCCTTACCCTCCCTAGCCTCGCCCCTACCCTCCCCCTCACTCTCACTCGCCCCTACCCTCCCCTACTTGCCCCTACCCAACCCACCTAGCCCCTACCCTCTACCTCTCTCTCACTCGCCCCTCCTCACCCCCCTCGCCCCTACCCACCCCCCTCGCCCTACCCCCTCCTCAACCTCCCCTATCCACCTCCTCAACCTCCCCTCCTCGGTCGAGTTATTTCAACAGCTTCGAGTTTGGGGAATTCCTGCGACAGCTTCGAATCTTGACCAAATACTCGAAGCATTTTAAGATTGCGCTTATTTTCTTCGGATAGGAGAAATATATTTTTCTAGCTTGCCCTCTCCATCAGCCCTATTCTCTATTGGATATTTTGATACCTGGTGACTTTCGGCGTTTGATTCATGCTTGGGTCTTCTTCAGTTCTGGACTTTCTAAACAGATTATCTAATTCTGGCGGAGTTTCTCGTACTCCTTCATCGTCTACTGCAAATACTTACATCAGCTTCTTCGTCAGGTTGGCTACATTTTTTCCTTCCCTCCAGTTTCCCTCTTCTCTCTCACCGGGACGGTGAGTGGTCTTGTGGTGGGCAACCTGTAGCAGGGGCTATAGTGTCACAGGCACTGGACAGACAGACGGTTGCAGTTGGGCTTGAGTTCATACTGGGCGGACTCTCGCCTGGACAGTGACACGTGGCAAGTGTTATGGATGGTGGTCCAGTGGACACCGTGGCCAGACCACCACCACCACCTCAATTACGAGATAGGCTTAGCTGGATTGGGATATGTGCTAGCTGTTGGTGGCTCTTTAGGAGATATACATCAGTGGTTGGTTCCAATCGTGGGTACGCATCATTATCCACTTTGGTATGGTTTAGCGTCTAGTCTTGACTCCTGAGTCTAGAGTTCTGCACGCCACTGGCACTCTCCCTGCACATTGGAGCCTCGACACCCCCAATGTACCTTGAGTCCTGAGCTTGGAGCTGTGTGTGCTGCCAGCCAGAGTTGTATGGTTCTTTGAGCTGAGTTTGCAGTTGTGTCTTGAGTCGTATCGTGTTTTGAGTCATATTTCGCTTTTGTGTTTGAGTCATGTGTTGTGTGATGTTTCTTCTGTTGGAGTGAGGTTTCATGCATACTGCACTGAGGAGCACCCACTCTAGAGAGCACGACACCTTTTCCTCGCTACAGAAATAGAGGGACAAAGCGATTGCAAGTGCCAACATGGAGGGCTCGCTTTAGCGTGGACGGGTCCTTTATGTGTGGCGCACAAGCGGGCACACACTTGATTTTTTTTCCCCTCTTTCCACGCCTCTCTCGATAGCTCTCCTTGTGCTGGATTTTTTTTTTACGTTGCCTCTCTTTTTTGCGTTGAATTTTATTAAATGGCCTTTGTTCTAATTTTGGCCAAGGATCTTGTTAAGTTAAGGTCTGAAACCTGGGTTTATTTAAAAAAACCCACTTACAGGAAGTTAGAATTGTGTAGAAACCTCACTTTTTAAGCTCTTTGCTTCTCTCCCATCTGCTCGCGCTCACGCACTCTCGCTGGCACCTGCCCGTCTCCTGACGCTCACGCCGACTCGGAGAGCTTCCTAGAGTTCAACTTTTCACGACCGAAAAGTGCGAAAAAGGCTTGTTTTTGCATGAAATTTCTAGTTTTTTACCGGACTTTGCCATGGATTCCTTCAGCTCAGATGCACAACGTGAAGACGCACTAGGTAACATTCAAATTCCGTTCATGCATGCTCTGTACGCATGGATCATTGGTACTTTCCAAAGCCTCGACCATCGTATATCCGCTCTGAAAAACTCAAATGTTCAGACGAACATTTGTTTGTCCTCCCTTGAGGGGGCCATACACGGGTTTAATGTCCATCTTGTTGCTCTCAAAAATACGGCTCAGTCAATGACTATGCGTATTTTTGAGAACAATTTCCATCTCCAGCAATTGCGGGTGCAGATTGCTGTCCTTGGGCGCTCACAGGGTGGTCCCACTGCCACGATTCCATACAAGACCACCAATTTCTCAGGGCAAGAGGAGTGTAAGGAATTGGTCGTAAATAATTGGCTTCATCATGGACCACATATTTTGATCTCCATGGGGAGCATGATGGACGCAGGATTCAGACGATTCCTCTCTATCTGCGTAGTGAGGCGCTTACCTTGTGGCGTGGCATGACAAAGAAGTCTACGCCATGGGTTGATTTCTCTGTGAAATTCAAGAAAGATTTCGCAAAAACGGACCCTTTGAAAGCTGACGCAAAATTGCAGAGTCTCGATGAAAACTCTTTCTTTTGATAAGTATACAACAACTTTCAGAGAAGCACTCACCTTCTGGAAGGTGGATTCCACGCATGCTGTACACATGTATTTGCTGGGTTTGCATGAAGACCACCGTTGGGCCTTGATCAAAGATAAAGCCTCGACTGACATCGAGGATACTGTGGCAAAGGCTAGGACGTTCCATTTGATAAATGGGGTGAATTTTGAGAAGAAAAGAAGTTTAGATCACTAATCCGGCGAGGGCACTTCGAGGAAGCGACCTTGATTCCAGCAAAGGTCCAAATCATTGTCGAGATCTTCTCAAGAGAAGAAGAAAGCTAGGAATGTTGCTATTGCTGATGCAGTGAAAAAGGTAGCTTGCTTCAGGTGTGGCCAGATGGGCCACCAAATTAAAGACTGTCCCAAGAAGAAGCCCAAGGAACCGCAAGGCCGCCCTTCGGTTCAAATTCACGAGATTTCAAGTAACTCTGATGTTATTCAAGTTGAAATCCATCACTTAGCGCATAGTCCATGCACTAATTGTACTTTTAGCACCAACGTGTTTGAGAAGCACGATCTTCTCCGTTTTCTAGGGAAAATCAAAGGTCACGATGGCCGTACTCCTTGATAATGGAAGCTCACACAATTTTGTCGATGCAAAATTGGTATAGAAATTGCACTTGTAGACGCGGGACAGTGACCATGAGTATTGTGTTAAGATGGCTTGTGGCGAGGATACAGATGTATGGAATCAGATGGTTCTTGATTTGACGCTCAAGCTAGCTGATAACAAAGACAACCTGGATTTCCACATCATGCTCCCGGACAGAGCAAATGTTATTTTAGGAATTCCATGGTTTTATGATAAACAAAACACGTCGTATATAGACTATGTACATCACTCTCTTGTTTTTGTTAAACAAGACATGCCTCATGGATCTGTTTCGCTTTGTAATCAGATTTTTGCGAATAATGGTTTTGCAATATCAATTGTTACTGCTTTGGAAATGTTTAAGGATACAAAGTCTTCTGATGTTGACTTTTGTCAGTGTATACCATCCGCATGGTTTGATTGTTTGGTATTTGGTACTTCAATCTCACTGAATTTCATAAAAATGTTTCATGTTCTTCTGTTGAGCTTCGAGATTTTGACGAATCCAACCTTAGCTAAGAAATCATGACTGATTTCAAGGATGTTTCTGTTGATGATCTACCTCCTGGCTTGCCGCCTTTGAGAGGAGTAGATGATGTGATTGAAGTGGTGGCTGGTAGTCGGTCTTTTTTGAAGCAACCCTATCGGTTTAGTAAAACCGAAGAGGACTCAGCGACAACTGAAGGACTATCTCGACAAGGATTTTGGTCGGCCAAGTAAATCTTCGTGGTGGGGAGCACCTGTGTTACTTTCTCAAAAGAAGGATAACGCTATGCGCTTTTGCGTGGATTACAAGGGGTTGAATAAGCTCACTGTCAAGAATAAGTATCCGCTTCTGCGTATGGAGGATTTGATAGATCGACTCCATGGAGCACTATATTTTATGAAGATAGACCTACGATCAGGCTATCATCAAATACGTATCAAACTGGAGGATGTTCCTAAAATAGGTTGCGATACGAGTTATGGTCACTATGAATTTTTGGTCTTGCCTTTTGGCCTGACCAACGCTCTAGCTACGTGTCAATAGATGACGAATGATCTACTGAGACCCTATTTAGGTAACTTTGTTGTATTTCTTGATGACATCTTGATTTACAACCATAGTTTGTCTAAGCATTTGGGGCACATACGGGTTGTTCTCGAAGTACTAAGAAATGAGAAGCTTTATGCTGAGGCTTTAAAGTGTGAATTCTTTAAGAAAGAGCTTTTGTATTTGGGTCATATTATTACTCGCGATGGAATTTGCGTCGACCCTGAGAAGCTATATAAAGTGCGAAATTGGCCCATTCTAAAGAATGTGCGCCAAGTAGTCCTTTCTAAGCTTTATAGGATTCTTTCGCAAATTTATCAAGGATTGTTGTAAAGTTGCTGCTCCGTTTACACAAATTTTAAAAGGAGGTGTGAAAGGACCGAAGACTTCGGTTCCTCACCGTAACGGTAATCCCCCTTTTGTCTGGAGTGAGCGTCTCGACGAGAGCTTTTGGACACTAAAGGACTAGTGCGCCAATATTGCATATTGTGGATCCTAGCAAGCCATTTGTAGTTGAAATAGATGCTAGTGATTATGCGATTGGTGCAGCGTTATATCAAGGTGGAGGTTCTGTTGCGTTCGAAAGTAAGAAATTTTTTGACGTTGAAATGCATTATCCAACGTATGAAAAAGAGCTTTATGCCGTAGTCCACACTTTGAGGAAGTGGCAACATTACTCATATGGCTCTACGTTTGTTGCATGGTGTGACCATCACTCTTACGCTATGTCTATGATGAGGGTGATCTCAGAAACCGGAAGGCCAGATGAGTTGAGCTTATGCAAGAGTTTGACTTTGAGATCCGTTATAGAAAAGGATCCAACAATCGGGTTGCTGACGCACTCAGCCGGATTCCTTAGGTAATGCCTTGTCTATGGCTGAAATCTCGACGGATTTTGATCTCTCTCTCCAAGGGCTATGTCGTTCCGATAGCTATTTTGGCAAGAAATGGAACGAGGTCGAAGTAGGGTGCGACTCGTGTACAGGCTTGGGTGATCCGAAGACCCAAGTGAGTCGTGCTGGAGAGACGAGACAACGACAATATTCCATTAGAGATGGGTTTGTGTGCCGGAAATCGATGAGGTTTGACAAAGGATTTTGTTGAATGCCATGATGTTCCTAGCGTTGGGCACCTATGCATCTAAAGAACTTTAGCATTGGTCAAATGATATTTTTATTGGGCAAAGATGCGCTCTTACATAGAGAGCTATGTGAAGAGATGCACTTAGTGTCAGGTCAATAAGGCAGAGCGCCTTAGGAAAGCTGGCCTGCTACATCCATCGGAAATCCCAGATGCCAAGTGGCAGAGTATTACTATGGATTTCATTGTTGGTTACTAAATGCTAGTCGCGGCAATGATGCCATTTGGGTTATGGTCGAGAAGACTCACAAAAATGACGAAGTTTATACTAATGAAGGCGACAGTAAAAAGCCATGAGTTGGCAGTTTTATTTGTCGATCAGCTTTATACGCTATATGGTCTGTCTGAAGACATCGTCAGTGATCGAGATACTAAGTTCATTGGGCGATTTTGGCGAGATGTGTTCGCTCACCTTTGGATGAAGTTGAGTATGTCATCCTCTGATCATCGTGAGTCCGATGGACAAACCGAAAGGATGAACCAGACGTTAGAGAACATGTTGAGAGCTTACGTCTCTCACCGGCAGTTTGATTGGGAAAGGTACCTTTCAAAATTAGAGTTTGCCTATAATAGTAGCAAGCATTCCGCTACTGGATTAAGCCCATTCATGTTGATGTATGGATTTGAGCCTAAATCCCCTATTGCTACTGGCTTAGAGAAAGTCAAGGATGCCAAGCTCGAGATTTCTTGTATGATATGCAAGAAATGCTCGAATTGGCTAAGGATAGTATAAGGATGGCTCGTGATCGAGTTACTATTTATGCTAATCAAAAGAGATCTCCAAGGACTCTAGAGGTGGGACAATGGGTCCTTACCAAGATACCCAAGGATTCCAAGACTATGCGAATTGGAAAGCATTATAAGTTTTCATCTATATTTTGTGGTCCATTCTTGATCACAAAGAAAATTGGCCAAGTTGCCTATAAACTGGCTCTTCCTTCGGATGTTAGTGTACATCCAGTGTTTCATGTCAGCCGCCTTAAAAAAAAGTTAGGCGAAGCCGACATTGTTGTGCCTATAGAGGAGAATGTATGGCAAGATATGAAAACTGAGTATATTCCTCGAGAACTAGAGGTTGTTCTAGATCATCGTACCCGTTATTGGCGCCAAAAAGCTTACGATGACTACTTAATTAAATGGAAGGGTCAATGTGAAAGGTTTGCTACTTGGGAATCAGTTAGAGTTTTGAAAGCTCAATATCCCCACTTCATTGATGAGCATAGTTTTTCCACACGTCAATCACACGTCGGACGCACACGGGTACGGAAGTACGGAATAAGTACGAATCAGACTACCCGAAATTCCACACGTCAGTCTTTCAGATAGCCTACTACATAGGATGCTACATACTACACCACCTGGCACTGGGCCATGTTTAAAACTTTATACACAAAGACAAAACCATAGAAACTTCAGAAATTAGAATTTAGAGTCTAGCTTGTTGCTCAACCTGGATTCTGCACACGTGATACGGGTGACGGTATAGTCACAACTCACTAGTGGATACACCAAATTCCAATCAGACTTCAATCAATGACCATGTGTCAAATTTCAATCAGGCATGTAGACAAAGAATAAAAAGTGGAGAGATGGTGCCTCTAAGTAATAAAGTAACCTTCAAACAAAAAGGAGTGAGGACTGTAGAAGCATGCCAAAAAACATTCAGGAGTGTAGTCTCCTGAAGGCTGAATCCAAAACATAAGTAGAGACTATCTGCTAGAATCTAACTGTAGATATTAGAGTCAATAGTGAACACCATACGGCATTAGTAAATGTCCAAAACCATGGTCCAAAAGTAGGTGGCCATGTGCAGTGAGCTCTAACTCTTACCATAGCTCACATCCTCATCGTCATAAGCAACATCATCCTTGTCCTCGTCCTCATCCTCATCCTCATCCTCATCACCACCAATTGAGCATGATGCTCCATATGACTGGTACCAGCGATGGGAATAGGCTCTATCACATTTGTAGTACTCTCTGCCATGGCCTCTTGAATCTCTTGCAAGGCAAGCAAGCGGTCCTCATCTTTTTCCTTATTGAGCATTTCCAATGTGACCTCCATTCTCTCATAGCCGCGCTCTTTGATTTTGGATATGAGCCTCAAGTTCGTGTGTATGTACACAAGCTTCTTTGTATGAGATGGGAGTAGCCTATTTCTTCTCTTGGTATGAATGAGAGAAGGTGCTCCAATTTCTCTCACATAGAGAGGCACATGTCCCTTGAGAAAGCAAGAGCTTGCAAAGCGGGTGTGCAAGCCCCAAAAGTTTCCCACCATTTCACTCTCTCTTGAATCCTATTTGAATCTTTTGCAATTGGATGAGCAAATGACTTGCTTTCAGCTTTATAGATGTCAAACTCATCAATTAGGGTGCCTTGCAAGGTCAAATCACCCTTGGTGTACCTGTCCAAGAATGTCATCCATCCTTCATGCACCTTGCCACCACTGTCTTGCCCTCTTCCTCGCCATATAGGATGCAACATGTATCCAACAACATGTAATGGTGTGTGCAACATATTCCATCTTTCAATGCATACATCCCTAATCTCTCTCATCCTTGCAGCATCAATGCCTTGCATGTTTTCAATTTTCTCTACCATGCAATCCGTAAGCTCGTACATAAGCCCCATGGTGTCTCCTTCCCTGTCAGCCAAATGGAGAATTTTCAAAATTGGAGTAGTTATTTTCAAAATCAGCCTGGCCTCTTGCCAAAAGGATGCATTAAACACAATGTTAGAGACCTCGGTAGCCTTTTCAGTCTTGGATCTCTTCATCTTCACAAATTTGTCATCAATCATAAGCTTGCTCATACCTTCCATGCATCTCTCATCCACAAGATTGGCCAACATAATAAAGTAGTACATAAATCGAGTGGCTTACGGCTTCACCAAGTCCTTCTTGCTAAGCTGCCGAAAGAATGCCAACACAGTAGACTTTCTTGTCACAAATGTGACAATCTTTGTGGCGTCCTCAAGCACTTTCGAAACCCAACCAATCTGCCCAATGTCCTCAAACAAAAGGTCCAAGCAATGGCAAGCACATCTGGTAAAAAAAATGTGTTTCCACTCCCTTTCAACCATCTCCCCAACACCAACACAATTGGTTGCATTGTCCATGCATACTTGCACAACATTTGATGGGTCAAGGTCTTTGATAACCTGATGACTTTGTTTCCCAGATGTGTCTACAACTTTCAAAAACACTGACCCATGAATAGAGCATGCAAGAAAGGTAATCCAGACGATGGTTTAGGCTTTGTGGGTGCGGGAGAAGATGAAGGACAAGGTGAGCAAGAGAGGGCGAGACCCGAGACTCGAGAGGATGGGTTTCTCGTCTACCATAAGTCTCTGCAGTGCGTGCATATTGTATACAGAGAGCTGCAAACACAATACAGAGAAGCAAAACTGTTTGCGCGGCCAAATAGGTGACTCGGAAAAAATTTTGGGGCCTTTTTTTCTTGCGATGCCTGGCCGTACGAAAACCCTTTCCGTACCCGTACCCGTACGGCAGTACGGCTGCCCAACCGGACGGTCCGAAAAAAACTATATTGATGAGGACATCAATGGTTCTTAAGAGGGGAAGTATGTTATATCCCGCTTACAGGAGAGGGGATTTGGTCTAAGACACCGTCGGATGGGCGTCCGGTGTTCGGGGGGACGTAGTGTGACCGCGACCAGTGTGGCCGGCTACTTTTATAAAAGGGAGGCCAAGGCTCATTTGTGGGACGTGTGTCTATAGGCGGTCCGTGTAGCCGAGAGATCCTCTGCGCGTGTTCGTTTCAAGAACACTCCCGAGTGCCTACACCTAAGAGATATTGGTTGTGCTCATGTGCAATCAGAGGGTATGTAGCTAATCTAAAGTGCTTGGATATGCATGTCTTGCGTACAGGCTCACATCGGTGCAGAACACTTCCTAGGTTGTCCTAAACCCTAGAAATAGGAGCTACAGCTTGTCCACATGCACATAGGCCCTAGGGTTAGATGTGCACGAGACATGCTTTTAGAGAAGGTGCCCACAAACTACCTATGCTCTCTGAGAATCTAGTCCATCATCTTGTTGAGCATTGCAAGGGCAATGGCATCATCAAATACTTGTACAATCCAAAGGATGTCGTGAACGCTATCTTGTATACATCTCTAGGAGCGATCCTGATCTGATGATAGCCACTTTTTAGATTGATTCTACTAAAGCACGAAGAACCCTATAGTTGTCAAGTATATCATCGATCCTAGGTATTAAAAACTTGATGCTGATTTTGTTGAGTGCTCTTCATCCTCTCGTAAATGTGTAGTCGGTGGGATGTTGCTCTCGGTTGGATTCACTGCTTGAACCCGTGTGGGCTATTGAAAAACGGGTCGGATCCTTTGTAGGAGAAGAATCATATGAGCTGTAAAATGTGTAGTCGGTGGGATGTTGCTCTCTGTTGGATTCACTGCTTGAACCCGTGTGGGCTATTGAAAAACGGGTCGGATCCTTTGTAGGAGAAGAATCATATGAGCTGTAAAAGGCTTAGACACTCAAGCCTGTAATCAGTGGGATGTTGCCCTCTCTGTCGAACTCACTGCTTGAACCCATGTGTGACAAAAAAACGGATCGGATCCTTCGTAGGAGAAGAATCATTTGAGCTCTAATACCACTGTAGTAGGCTTGGACACCCAAGTGAGAAATCAAATAGCAACACATGAATAGGAAACTCTAACAACTGAGAGTAGAGTCAACACGAAGTGGTGGAGTTCCGTTTCCAGATGCACTAGCCCCAAAGATTGGCGCTCCTTTCGATATTTCTTTCTTATTAATGATCACAAAGATACAATGGCCGGGGGGTTCTCCTAGGCAATCGTTGCCAAGCTGATCTGCCAGAGAGAGCCGCCAAGGCTCGCTTATGAACAGTACAAGGGGCCCCTCAACTGGGCGCCCCAGATGATTTTCGCATGCTATAAACAAAGCCTCCCAAAAGCGATGCCAAAAGCTGGCGCTACACAGATAGTACGGCCTGCCACATCAGCAGGGCAATTTGCAGCGCAAAATTCGGATCAGCCCGCCATCTCCTCCTTAGCAATTTCAAAGCCTGCTTTATTTTGTTCTGGCCAAACTTCAAGTGGCCCCTCTAGGTCCACTGAGTAATTTCACGTCATCACAGTTGTGGCACTTTCTCTCGAGGCATTCTTAATGGAGATACTATGGTGGATGGAGAGACAGACCTCTCAATTCTGATGAGATTGATTTTGGATATTGCAGAAAGATAATGGCTTGTTCAGTGAAAATTAATGTGATGTTTGTAGGCATTAATAAATCAAATATCTAGGGCAAGGTTCTGCTTAATTTCGAAGAAAAGGTAGTGCTTCTGGAGCTCTTGGATGATAGTGTTTTGAATTTAAACTGGTTTGCTCGTCAGTAAACATGTGTGAGTCTTTATAAGAGTACAGTTATTCAGTTTGAATTTGATGAAGTTTTGGCTTGTCCTGTGGATAAACATGATTGTAATCTATCAAAGAATTCCTAGAACTACTCACTGTGACGTTTATCTCCTTCTGGAATAGGTCTTTTGTGACAACTATCTTGATGGAGGATACCATGTCCCAATTGCACATAAAAATCTTGCAAGTGGTCTGAGTCTTGCAAGCTACTCGACCCAGGTTAGACCGCAACCATGTTTGGAGGTTGGCCATGTATTTTTGATGCCCAGAGCATCATTGCTTGAGGAGCTGACAAGGTTTGCCAATTGAAACAGTTTCAGCACCAGAGAGTTTTCTCCCTTTTTCTGCACAGGTTCTTGAAAGGGTGAGCATCCAGAGTTGCAAGACAGATTCTGTCGCAGGGAGACTAGGGCAGTCAGCCTTTTATGCCTTTGTTTACCCTAATTTCATGATAAATAGGTAGCATTTCATTTTGCTAAGTTTGTACTGTTTGACCAGCATTTTTGTCCATGAGGTTTTCTATTTGGTACAGGTATGGACCATGGATGGATACCAACTTGGTGATCCCTTTGGAAACTTCCAAATGTTTGGTGGTGTTTCATTACTTTCTTGATCCACGCCTTGTGGTAATCTTTTACATCGTGGCATAATTTTGATTTAAATATTTTCCTTGTAAAGGGATTATCGTGATTAGCCCATTGACACGTGTTAGTTTTTTGTTTGGTTCGTGAATCCATTTCTATCACTTCTATGAGAATTGAGAAGAGGAAAGCAAAAATTAAAATGGTTCAAGAAAAAGACAAAACTAAAAGAGGTGGAGATGCCACATTATAGTGGAAACACATACGTATGTATATGCCATGTCCATGTGAGATCATGCATGAACTAAAGAAGAACTGGTAAATGACAATCATGAACAAAACTCGACGATGGGGCATATACAACTCTGGTGGACTCAGATGAAACTGTGTATAGGGGCTCCTAAAATGCAATTTAACCCTAGCATGCTATAGGTGTACAATATGGTCTCCATGAAAGAAACTGTTCCCATCCCGAAGATATGCTAGGGTCTAGGGACGCCTCTCCTCTTGCTGTGTTGTGTATGTGTATAAATTTTTGCTGCCTGTCAGAGAGTCCAATGTCGACGCTGTGGGCGTGCTCCTTTCAAGGTGAAACCTCTAGTAGGCCTCACCCTCGATGGCCATGACTCTGGCATACCAGCTGTCCTCATTGTCTGTTATCTCTGCCTAACCCGTCTCTAGTAGGGATGCTCCTCCATGCTAGCTATAAGACTGTCCTAATGTCTGTGCATATCTAGCATTACGAGACCTAGACATTGGTGATCCTTGAATCTCATGATGCAACTGATCAGCCCAAAGCCCTCCCTAAAGAGGTAATGCTATCTCCCTTTGATCTCATAATATACCGGCCATCATATAAAATGCTCATTTGCTTCTGGCTCTAGTATGCACAATCTGCAAGTCCTGTAATCAATAGGAATACCAGCTGCCCACCCAGTCTCTACCTCGAGTCTATGTGAAGATACTCTAAGCTGGTTAATGGTGCTCCTCATAGCATGTGGCCTGTATATCTCCATGTACCCTGGTCACTGAATGACCCCCTGCTATGTAATCTATTAGAATGATCTCTGTAGAATTTCATCTTTGTGGGCAATGGAGTCGGTGGATCTACCCATGTCTTTATCACATATTCTTGCATCAGATGACATCTAATAATCTGATTTCTCTCTGAGCCAGACGGTTGTATATGTGATGTGTGTATGTCATATTGAAATGGTGGTAGTCTTTGCATATCTAGGCTATGTATGGCAAACCACCTCTCTTCTGTAACATACGATGTGTTTTGTGATAGGAGCATCATCTTCATTGAACACAGGAAGGGGGGAAAAATTGCACATAATGCATCCAAAGTCTGAACTTTTAAGCATTGGTTGTGTCTTCAAGCATGTTTGAGTCTCCTCCCCTTGGTAACGAGTGCCTGAGAAGCCTCTCAAGTCCTCATAGTGTTCCTGTTTCTGTCTCTCCTCATCTATAACTCTATGAATGAACCTTGTGGATATGTAAAGGAGATGGAACTACCTGAAGTAGAGATGGTACAAAGTTTTAAGCTAGGTGTGGTTCTTGAGATCAGAGACGGAGAGACAAGATGATAGTCAACACTATTCGAGCCTCAAGCGTTCTTGAGAGTTCCATAAAGCCTGTTATCGTGGTTCCAAAGGGTGACTAATCCTCTGAAATGAGATTGTTAAAGGAATGCAACAACTGAAGTTAAAGCTTGCAAGGCTAGGAGAAAAGGGATAACCATTAGGACAATCTACAGGGAAAAGACTTCAAAACAGAGAAGGCTTTGTACATAGATGTATATGGTGTGACAATACTAACCATGCAAGGAGTGATTGTGAAAGTTTCAAAGATGCTTTGATGAAGGAGCTTGTTTTCTCTAAATATGGCAAGTTTCACTTAAGTGAAACAAGTAAGCCCCTCGGTACAAACTTTGGCAAAGGAGGAATGAAGAAGCTAGTAGACGACATGGCTACTAGCCATGCCATCTCAATGGTTGAGGCAACTGCCTATAGGTTGACGATAGAGCCTATTAAGAAAAAAGGAGCAAAGGCTGGAGAAGAAGTATATAATGAGATTGGAGAATTGTGGCCATGCGCAATAGAATATGGGTAAAATGACTAGAGAGGTTTTGCATGAAGTTGGAGATTGCATTCGGCTAGAGATTGCATTCTGCTAGACATCCGATGGATTCTTTGTCAGTGCATGCATACATTGCCAAATGTCAAACTGCCATTGTTAAAGAGAATCGCAGGCATGAGAATGGGCATGGACCTTCAAAAAGGGCCACAAGGAGTGGAGGAAGAAATGACACAGTATCTCTTAGATCAGTTTCTCCACAAGAGAGGCGTACACCATAGGTACCTTAGCAAGAAGCTTCTAAAGAAAAGAAGAAACAACAAAAGCAAAGGGTTTAGCTTACAAGCTCCAATATGATATAGAGGCAGTGATAGATCTTACAAAGGTTTTGGAAGAGAGGTTTTTGAACAGTAAGGTTGAATTTACCTTGGTTGAGGTCCTTGGCATAGCAAAGCGAGAGTTCCATGAAGAAATCATTGACATTATCAAGAGAAAGGGGTAGTCTCTTACTAAGACTGTCCATGTACAGGGTGAAGGAGAAACTTTAAATGCACGAAGTGTACAAGTTTATGGTAAACAAAATGATGAAAATGTTGTTGGATGTTACTAATCCACAGGAGAAGTAAAACAGGTTGGCTTCTTGGATGATGAAGATGAAGTTGAGACCACTCACAAGAGTTATTACTCTAAGAGTCATTAGGCAAGATCAACTGTTGAGGCCTTCGTAAATGTGGGAGACTTAGAAGAGCCATACATTGCACTTATAGAGCATAGGTCAGAGATTAACCTCATATCAAAGAGTCTATATTAAAAAGGAAAATGGCCAATCATGGATGGATGATTTATGTAGCAAATAACTCATTAGGGGAGCGGAGCTATATGGAGCTTCTCCAATTGTGAAGGTGACTATAGGGGATGTGAAAGATGACCAAAACTTCTTTGTACATGAGATGTTTACATATCCTCTTAACCTTGGGCAGCTATATATCACCGCTACCCTGATGGAAACAAAGGTGATGGATGATGGATCAACTTATGCTAGGATAAGGAGTAGGGATGGGAAGTGTGTGGTTCAATTTCTTATTGTTTGTGTGGACCATGAAAGGAATCGTGACACTCTTAGAGAGCAATCCTTGCCAAGGACAAACAAAGAATTCAAGGACTACAAGAATATGAGGGGTTTCAGCCCGTGTACCATTGTAGAGCGGGATTGTAGTGGTGCAAGGAGAGAAAAGTTCTCACATGATGTATATGCAAACAAGGTGTTTTCTGCAGGTTTTGAAGGATCAACTGACAATATCTATCTCTTTTACAAAGTGTGAGGACTTGAAGCGGGGTGAACGACAACATGTAAATAGTGTACAGAGAGGTTTGAGGAACCATGGTTTGTTAGAAGATGATGAATGCATTATAGGTGTGTTTGATGAGTTTTCATTTGTGGATACCACACAAGACTTGAAGTCTGTTGTGGATTGCAGTTTGTGTATTGGAAATGCGGTTGTGAAAGTATGCTCCATAGAAATATACAAAGTCATTTGTGGATACCACACAAGCCTTGAAGTCTATTGTGGATTGCAGTTTGTGTATTGGAAATGAGGTTGTGAAAGTATGTTCCATAGATATATACAAAGTCATTGAGGATTTTGGAAATGCTAAAGGTGTTGATGTAAGTGGATTTGAATTATGAGTGGAGATTATGTATAAATCTGTAGCAAAGAAGGTGAAACCAATGGCATTACTTCTACCAGAAGATTGCAAAGATAAGATGGAGCAAGCTACTGGCAACATAGTCTTCGGAACCCAAGCAAAATTGGGCACAAGTTTACGTAGCACTCCTTGAAGGAGTTAAAGGCTGGTTGCAATGACAGTCTGATAGAGGTTGAAAAGATATGTTTTCAAGAAATGCTTGCCAAACAGGGAAAGGCTTTTGCGTTTGAGCCGCATGAGATAGGGTATGTTGATCCTTCTATCCCTCATGTACCTTGGAACTTGCGGCCTATTCCAGTTCCAAACGCTCATTTGCCAAAACTCATTGAGTTGCTTAATGAAAACATCAAGATGGGTGTTTTGGAGCCTTCTTGTGCTCCATATTCAAACAGGTGGTTCATGGTCCAGGATATGCAACCCTTGAACAAGGTTTCAATTAGGAATGTGGGTACATGGCCAATTGTAGATGAGTTTGTAAGGCATTTTCAAGAAGGGCCATATATTCTATGGGGATTTGTACTCAGGGTATGATCAATTCCAACTAGCTATGGAAAGCACTACCATGAAGACACCTTTGGGATTGGTAAGGATGTGCACCTTACCTTAGGGAGCAAGTAATTCAACTGCACATGTGATGAATGGTATGAACAAGGTCTTATGTGACTTTATGCCTAAAATTACAATGCCCTTTCTTGACGATGTGTCGATCAAAGGATGTGATGTAAGTGACATAGATGTGGCTCTGAACTCGAGGGGATGAGATCTTGTGTGATAATCTTGTTGATGTTTGAACATGTGAATGCGAGTGATGATGTATCCAAGGAAAATTGAAAGGGTGGCAATTTGTTCATAGTAAAGCCATGCAATTGAAACTAGGTTGATATCTATGCATACCAACATCTAGTCTCCCCCCATGGGAAAAGAGCACTTGAACTAACATGGGTTGGGGGGGGGGGGGGGGGGGGCTAGCTCTGCTTTGATACTATCGTGTGGCGCCAAAGGCTTGCTGTGTCACAAATTGGTGATGTGGCATGGCCCTGGGCATGGGGCAGCAGAGCATACACACACATACCCCGGCTGGCAGCACCGAAAAGTGCGGGGACAGGCTAACGTGGCAGTCCCGAAAATTCCGCTGACAAACAATACGGTAGTCCCGCTTTTTGCACTGCAGTGTTTACATGGCAAAGCTGTACGGAATTCCGCTTTTTGCGCTGCTATAAGGAAATACCAGATTTATGCGGACTGATTTTTGGGAAGCTTTTGGGCCAGTTGCTTTATTTAAGAGGCTTTTAAAATTGACTGTTTTTGGGGCTCTGCTTTTTGGGCATCCCTTGTAAACTTATAAATAAGTGGGCAGGGCCCTCACAACTTAGAGCATCTGGACGCAGAGTCTGAGAGTGCCTGCCTACTCTTTTGTACTTTGAACACAGATTAATATAAAAAGAAATACCGAAAGGGGCGCCAGTCTTTGGGGCCAACAATTCTAGGCACAGAACTCCGCCGGGCCGTGTCGAATCAATTGTGAATTGTGAACTGTTTTGAAGAAATCTTTGCTGTGTCGCGGTAGAATCTTGACTTGGAGTGTCCAAGTTTGTTACAGTGGTATCAGAGCACATAAATATTTTTCTTCTACGGAGGATCCAATCCTTTTTACAGCGCACACAGCTTTTGGGAAAGAATCTTCGTGTCCCGACCCCGGACTTATTAGCCACTCCCACCCTTAATACATCGCGCATCGGGCGCGCTCTCGTCTTCATCGCTTTGTCTTTCAGGGCATAAAGCGATTGAAAATCGCAGATTACACATGGGTTCTAGTGAAGAATCTGACAGAGATGACACCTCTTAGTGGGAAGGCAAAGAAAAGTTGAAGATCCGGCGCGGGAACTGAAGAAAAGAATGAAGATTTGGGCAAATTTTTTTGGGACAAGTTTAAGGAGTACAAACATCAAACTACAGATTGACATATGTGTGAACAGATTGATTAAGTACTCCAGGAACCTAAGATTGGTAATACACCTGAAGAATTACCCGATTGATACGATTTACTTGAGATGGCGTGTGGCCATTGCTTTTACTCTCACGAAGGGAGTAAAGCCGAAAAGACAGACGACTCACGAGTGCAGAAAAGCAACCTGTACTCACAGAAAGACATGGACAAACGAAGCACAAAGCAAAGCTTCGGAAAGGGGAAGAAAAAGGCAAAGAAGCCTAGATTTTGCCCAGTTTGTGACAGTTCTACCGAGGTCTCATCCTCGGATACTTCGGACTCCGACGATCACATGTTTTATGCAAAGAAGAAACAATTTTTTTATAAGCCAACCAATATGACTTCCTCGAAGATAAAAGCAAGAAGGTCAAAGAATTTAAAGAAGGTGGACAGTCGATTTGAATCCTTTTCTGGGTTCCGTGATGCTCGAACATGGCAGTTCACTCTGCTACTGAGAAAGGAAGCTCCGGTTAAATGGTTGAAAGTCTTTCTATTTCTTCTTGGCTGACTCAGGAGTACGAACGAGATATACGAACTGCTTGGAATCATCTTCACATAACCAAGGGAGATTCTTTGGACGCTTATTTGAGAGATTTTGGAACTCTTTTCTACCAGCCTCTTCATTTACGAAGGTCTTGTTTAAGGAACAGATCGAGGAGTTTTGTTGCGGACTTCCTACAGAGATCTGAGACTACTGCTTGGAACAAAAGTTGAATTCTTTTGAAGAATTGATGGGTCATGTGAAATGGGGATTTTGCGATACATTCGTGAAATTTGACTTACCCCACTGATGAGATCTTGACTCAGAGAACCCAACAGACCTCTCACAATGAAAGTAGAAAGAGAAAGAGTTCCCAAAGCAACGAAAAGAATGATACACGTCCCCGACAGACTCTTAGAGAAAGGGTTATCTATCTCAAAGAGGGGAAGTGTTTTGGATGCGGGGAACATGGGCACACCTCGGCAAAGTGCCCCAAAAAGGCACAACAAGAACAGACTGCAGATAGGCCAGAGAGTTCTAGAGCAGTAGAGGAATGTGGCAGAAAAGGCAAATGAAAACAGAATTGGTACCACATTGCGTGGGGCCCGGAACCGAATCAGATGAACGAAAGTACAAACTTTGCCACACCTAGGGCAAAGTGAAAGAATAGGAAGCCCTCATTTTCTTTGATGGAGGAGTCAAGGCCAACTTTTTCACTTGAATTGGCGGCTCGATTTGGGATTACGCCCGATAGGCTTAGGCCACAAGCGGAGGTAGTTCTAGCGGCACCCGGACGGGATGATGCCATTACATCGATCATTGGCAAACTTCGTTTGCAATGTCAAGGCTGTTTAGGGCACGAGGACTTCTACGTAATGCCCTTGGAGGTTGTGACGTCCTCCTCGAAATCCCTTGGTACCATACAAACAATGCCGTGGTTGACTCTCGGGCTGAGAAAGCGACTTTGACAAATGAAGGGCACAAAGACTGTACTTGATGAAATTGTAGCGTGGATAATGTGTCGCTCTCTACAGTGGGTGGTCCTCAGTGCAATGTGCGTGACAATCTCACTCAACAAACTGAACAGAAAAGGAAACCATAGACATCAACAAAGCTCACAAAGACACAACAGCAGACCAGAACATATGACTCGACTAACTCAAAGACTGATACAGACTCTGGCGTGGCAGCACACTCAACTCTAGCCCAGGACTCACAGGTACAATGGGGTTGTCGAGGCTCAGATGTGTAGGGATGGTGAAGACGTGCTCTGTGTATAGACCCACTCACTCTAGACCACTACGTACAAGATAATCCCCCTGGCCCAAAACGACTACTCATATGTACAATCATCAAGAGCCACCAACGGCTCATAAAGAACATCATCTAAGTCTATCCCCACTGGTGGCGGTGGTGACCTGGCCACAATGTCCGCTAGACCACCGTATCCCTTCCACGTGTCTCTCTGTCCGTCTAGTGTGAACCGACCAGACCAAAGACCAACTGACCAAAGACCAACTGTAAACTAACTGTCCTATGAAAGTGACTGTAGCCTGCTACAGGTTGCCTGCCACAAGACCGCTGCCCGTCCCAGAGAGCGGAACTGAAGAACTGAAATATCGGCGATCTACTGTTGGTGGTCGGATGATGGAGGAGGAGGAGGCTGATAGAAAGGTGGGTAAGGAGATGGAGGCCAAGTGTATGGTGAGGGGTAGTGGCTATGAGGAGGGTACATCGGGTATGGAGTAGCCACCCCATGAGCAGCAGCAGGCTGTGTAGGGTGATTAGGTGGAGCTGGTGGAAATCCAGGAAAAGACTGAGTAGGCTGAGAGGGTGGAACAGGTTGTTGGAATCCAGGGAAGCCGTAGAAGTGCTGAGGAAAGCCTGGGGACTGGGAAGGGGAGGCCATAGAGGGTCCATGAAATTGTGATGAGACCGATCCTACTGGTTTAGACTCCATATTGGTGGGATTTGCTTTCTCTTCTGTTTGAGAATCCCCTGAATGGGCTTTGGAAACGTCCGTCTGTATCTCTGTTGCCATAGCAGGAACTTGCGTAGAAACCGGGGTTGTAGTTGTAGTTGTAGCTGGAACTGTCTGTGAAATGGCCACAGCTTGGTAATTTGCACATAAGGGACACAATGTATGTACCACAAGAGAGAGGTCCTGAACTGCTGCGGCTATATCATTTGCCTCTTTTAACTGTTTTTGCTGAGTGTGGACGATATGTTTGAGGTCCACTACCTGTTGAGTTAAGATTTTTATGTGATCTTGAGCCGTAGCAATGAAATTGTCCCGATCCATCGCTCGTTGCAATGAGCTTGCACTTCCCTTTGCATACCGTCATAGCAAGCCCGATGCAGACCGTTGGTACCTTGCAATGAGAGGGCTACATTCATAATCGTCGCAATGGCTCTTCTGTCCGCATCTAAAAGTCTGTCAGCTTGAGGTGCAAAATTCTTCATATAAGTCATGCTTTTCAGATGTAGGTGTTCCACAGCTAGATGCCCCTGCAGTACCCCTAGGTGCCCCTGCACTAAGAGTAGTACGTGGTTCTGGCGACAGCACTGGAGGTTGTGCTTTAGTGACTGCAACACTACTCACAAGACTACTCACAAGAGGTGGTGTGAAAGTTGAGGTGGCCACAGAAGTAGACAGACGCACTGTTGGTGTTGTAGTATGGACGTAAGAGATTTTGACCTGTGATTCGGAGAAGGGTAGTGTTGCTAGCTGCTCATACGAATCTTTTTGTACCTTTGCCCTCTTGCGCAAGATGCCTTTCCCTTTGGCCATTTTGGAACGCTCTTGTTCTTTTGGATCATCTTGAAGGGTGAGCACAGCTGTTGCATCTGCCTTTTGCTGCAGGATCTGCACTACCCAATACATAATAGGGGCTGCATAGCAATTGAACCTTTCCGCTTTCCCTTTACGCTGAGTTCGAAAACGCTTTGTCCTGTCCTGTAGTGCTTTAAACAGCAGATGGTGAAATGGATACGGCAGGCAGTGGTAGAGACAAAAAAAAGCATCGCATATTGCTGGAGAACCCGGAGAAGATGGAACCCCTGTTCTTTCCGGTGCGTGCAGTAAAAAATAATACTGTAACACTGAATACAGCTGCTGACTCTTGTGATAGTCTGGATGTGAGTCCAACAAAAGTTCTTGACAAGCATTTGCAGTTTCTTCTGGTGAGAAATTCGAGAAGGTTTTGGTTGCGGGCAGAGGTGCCAGCACAATCAATATTCCCATAGCCTATCCGATATCCTCCACTGTAAGTGTAGTACCATTCAGCTTTGGAAAAGTGAGCAAGAGGGAACTTAGCTTGGCAGTAGAGATATTGCAGGACAAATCGGCCTGAGCCAAATTTTGAAGACCCAAGTGTATCGTTTGCTGCTGAGAGAACACATCCTTGAGTGCCGGATTCGGCGCCTGTAAATGATATATCATTAGTAAAGGTACCTTGGAGAGGGCACCAGACGGACGAGGCACCTGGAGAGTGGTGACCCTGTCAGCAGTGACTGATTGGGGTGAATCTTCCTCTGAAGTTTCCTCTGAAAGCTGCTATGAACTCGGAGCATAGTCTGATTTACTGTCAGAGCTATCCCCAGAGACAGAGGACTCTTCCTTTGATTGGAGATGCTTTCTCTATTCCGAGTACGAACCATCTTTATAAACTGTGCCAAGGACTTCCACTGAGAAACTTGGGTAGCAGGGTGACGGAGCTTGGGAGGCACCCTTGCTATGGGAAGAGGTTGGAGTCAGGAGTACGCTTGGCGCTTCTGATATGAAGAAGTTGAGGCTGATTTACGTTTAAATTGAAGCTAAAGCCCGGTAAGTAAGCTTTCGCTTTCTAGATGTTTTCTTTTTTTAATGTGCCTTTTTGGTCTTTGTTTTTTTTATTATTTTTGATTGCCTTTGGCGCAGCAGCCAAGAGGCGAGGGCGTTGGGAGGGCGAGGGCTGAGGACGGCGAGGGACTTGAGGGGCTTTAGGTACGAGGGCGAGGGGTTAGGGGAGGGCTAGGGCTAGGGCGAGGGCGAGGGGAGGGAAAGGGAGAGAGGCTAGAGGCTTGGGGGCTAGAGGCGAGGGCGAGGGGAAGGGGAGGGCTAGGGCTAGGGCTAGGGGCGAGGGGCGAGGGAATGGGAGAGGGCGAGTGGCGAGGGAATAGGGGTTGGGGGGCTAGGGCGAGAGGCAAGGGGATAGGGGACAGGGGAGGGCGAGGGCGAGGGGGAAGGGTAGGGCGAGGGCGAGGGCGAGGGGCGAGGGGCTAGGGGATAGGGGTGAGGGAAATGGGGCGAGGGGATAGGCGGTAAGGGGGCGAGGGCGAGGGCGAGGGGGAAGGGGAGGGCTAAGGCTAGGGGCGAGGGGGAAGGGTATGGCTAGGGCTAGGGGCGAGGGCGAGGGCGAGGGGAAGGGTATGGCTAGGACTAGGGGTGAGGGCGAGGGGATGGGAACGGGCGAGGGATAAGGTTAGGTCGAGCGGCGAGGCTGGCCAAGGCTAGGGCGAGGGCGAGAGTAAGGGGGCGAGAGGCGAGGAGAGAGGGAAAGCGCTAGGGCGAGGATTAGGGCTAGGGGAGGGGGTTGAGAGGAGAGACAAAATCGAGGGTAGACAAAAATAAAGAGGGAGTTTTAACGCGTAGGAAACTATCCCAGAGACCTTAAAGATTTAGCTACGACCAATCTATATACTTGATTAATAGAAAGCATTGATAATTTCGAGGTACTCAGAAAGAATCAGCAGTGGTAGATAAAACACGAAGTACTTTCATAAATACCCCACTCAAGGATACGAAGGCATTTATGCATATCAAAGAACTGAGTTTCACTTGAGAGGCAAAAGCTGAGAAAAGGACCTGAGTCGAGATTGAGGAGATTAGGTTATGCCCAAGACTAGAATCTTTCCTACACACACAACACAGAAGGAATTTACACAGGATACAAACAGAGATTGAAGGATAGAGTTGATAGTTGATCCAATTCGAGAATCAAACCTATTGAGCTTAACATAGTCTGTAGAAGGAGAGCTGTCTAAGGAGAGGGTATAAGGAGAGGGTGTATGAAATGATGAAAAGGAACAGCAAGGATGCTGAAGATAGTGATTCCAAAGTTATTTAAAGGTTTAGGAATCAGGAAAGCTCAACACTTGATTGTAGCTCGGTTAGACCCTTGAGCGGCAGCTTAAGCATGATAGCATTTGATCCGAGATCCATTGACTAAAGGCAGCGGAATTCCTTCGAGAGTGGCTAATTGTACAGCTCCGTGGGGTAGAATCTCCATCACGTTATATGGTCCTTGCCATGCTGGGACCAACTTCTTTGCTTTTTTCAGAAACTTGGCTTGATAAAGTAGCACCAGTGCTCCTTGCGTTATTTGCGGCTTTCTGAGATGGCGATCATGCCAGGCTTTACGACGAAGCTGCTTTGCTTCTAGAGCCAGTGAAGCCAAACTTCGGCTTTCCTCCAAAAGGAAAAGATGAGAGACAAATGCTGATCCCGAATCTCCATTGGCATGAAGACTGCCCACTCGCGGAGATCCTGAGTTGAAGTCGAAAGGTACTATCGCTTCCAAACCGAAAGCCAATTGAAATGGGGTGTGATTGGTGGTGGCTTTGAAAGAAGTTTGATATGCCCAAAGTGTACCGTGGATAGCTTGAGCCCAAGTCGAGGGATGAAGATGACATGCTTTCCGCAGGAGTGCTATCAGAACCTTATTAGTGCTCTCTGCCTGCCCGTTTGCTCTAGGGTAATAGGAACAAGATTTTCGGTGAAAAATCTTGTAGTTGGCAAGCAAGGTAGAAATTGTTTCGTTCACAAAGTGACTACCCCTGTCACTGGTGATTTCCAAGGGACATCCAAACGTGCACAAAATATTTTCCTAGAGAAACTTGGCTATCGTAGTGCCAGTGCAGTCCATTGTTGCAAGTACCTCTGCCCACTTTGTTGCGTAGTTTGTAGCCACCAAGAGATACTTCCGATTGCCGGGTTGGGTAGAGGGAGTAATTGGACCTACAAAATCTATGCCCCATCTCTCAAAGGGTTGCCATGCCATAGAGACCTGCAGAGGACGGTTTGACTGTTTGCTTGGTTTAGGGCCACAACGCTGACATACATCGCATACCTTTACATAGGCAATTGCATCGCGAAAAATATAGGGCCACCATAAGCCACACTGGAGAATCTTCTGTGCAATAATATGACCAGGGTAATGGCCACCAGTGGGACCAATATGGGCATCCTCTAAAATATACTCGACTTCATTAGGGGAGACACACCGCCTCAGAACACCATCCTGTCCTGATTTGTATAGCTGGCCCCCAATCAGAGTGAAAAGCCTAGACTTCAGCAACATGCGTCTCTTCTGCAAGGGAGAAGCGTTCTCTGGATAGAGGCCAGTAGAAAGCAGATGCAAAACATCGCCGTACCATTCCGGAAGTCGTATCCACCTTAAAGAGACTGCTATCAGGAAAGTCGTCAGCAACCCCTGTTGCTTCTTCACCAGTGTGAACGCGAGAAAGGTGGTCGGCAAGGACATGATGTTTGCCGGGCCTGAGTACCACTTCGAAATCAAACTCTTGAAATAAGAGTAGCCATTGCCATACTCTACCTGCAACCTGCGGCTTGTTGAGCAGTATCGCAGGGCATGGTGATCAGTAATAACTGTGAAGTGGACCACTAATAAATAGTGCCGAAATTTTTGCAGAGCATACACAATAGCTAAACCTTCCCTTTCTGTGGTGCTATAGTTGCACTCTGCCTTGGTGAGTAGGCGACTCGCATAGTGAACAGGGCGATCCAGGTTGTACTCCTTACTAGGCTGAGTCAGCACCGCACCCACAGCCAGTTGACTGGCATCTGTATGCACATGAAAGGTGAGAGACCAGTCGGGAGCTACTAAGATAGGCACTTCAGTGAGGTGTTTTTTAAGGTATGCAAAAGCTTCAGCCTCTGTGTTTGACCATTGAAAGGGAACAACAGTACTGGTTAGGCGGGTTAGGGGTTGAGCCACCTGTGCATACATGCGTATAAACTTGCGATGATAACCTGTGTGGCCTACAAAGCTCTGCACCCCTTTTGGGTTGATGGGAGGTGGTAACTTTAGGATTGGCACAATCTTCGCTGGGTCAGGCGCTAAACCTTTAGCAGACACCACATGGCCTAGAAGTGTGCCCTAAGTAACCAAAAAATGACATTTGTTAGGATTTAGCTTTAGGCGTGCCTCTCTGTACCTGAGGAAGACAGCAGAGAGCTGAGCGAGGTGTTCCTCTAGATTCTCCACTGGGGTTGAACATTGAGCACCTGAGAAGGTCGAAAAATCGTCCATGAAGATGCGAAGATGATCCGTAAGCAGAGGACAAAAGATGAGATATACCGCCCTACTGAAAGAAGGTGGGGCATTTTTCAACCTAAAAGACATTCGAGTGTAGATAAAAATACCCTAGGGAGTCACAAAGGCCGTTTTCAGCTGATCCCCTGGATGGATGCCCAACTGATTGTATCCACTAAACCCATCCATGAAACTGTACAATACATGCCCTGCTACATCTTCGAGCACACGCTCAGTGAAAGGTGTTGGGAAACCATCTGGGATAGTTACCTTATTCAGAGCACGGTAATCTACGCACACACGGGTTTTGTTGGACTGCTTCTGAGGCGCTATCACCATGGGTGATAACCACTCAGAGTGCTCCACAGGTACAATGATCCTTGCCTCTTGCATTTTTCTAACTTTGACTTGACCGCCTCAGCATACTTCGGGTTGAGCTTGTAAGCTCGGCCTCTTACAGGCTTAGCCCCTTCAACCAGAGGTATAGTGTGGACACCCAATTCTGGTGGGATTCCCTCCAAATCCTTGTAGGACCAAGCAAAAACATCTTTAAAAGAGTGTATGAAAGAGACTACCTGATTGAGTAATGCGGGATGCTTCCATAACCAAGCTGCTAAGAGTACGTGCTGAGGGTTGTCAGGATCTCCCAGGTTGACTTCTCTGACCGGGTCCGACGGTGTAGCTGGAGAGGGTGCTTCTGAAGATGAGAGGTGAGCTGCCTCCTGGAGCTTCAAGACATCATGTGCAGGTGTTTGATCGATTGGAAACTCTGCATACTCTTCTTGTAACCATCCTGGTGGAAGCTCCTCGAAGGGTAAATCTTCAGACCCAGACATCACAGAGTACTTTTGAAGGGGGTCCGACTTGGGAGATGCTACAGGAAGGGGGAAATCTTTGGCGAGTGCATGCAGAGGAGATTTCTTCCCCCTTCGGTGATGTGTTATAGGTTCCCCGAGACCGAGGGCTTCCATCAGCGGTTCATTCGAAGCATGAGAATTTGGGGCTGACACACTTACTTCTTCGAATGTTGTACTGTCGGCTGTAGGACTTTGGACATCTGTATCCTCCTAAAGAGTTGGAAGAGAGAGTGTGACTGGCGGCACAGGTGAGTTTTGAATAGAAACCATGTAGCATGGCATCGATGTGGTAGCTTCCAACCACTGTAGCAGGTCCTCGTCAGACCTGTCAGGTGGGATGGGCTGCTCAGGGTCGGGGTTGGACTGTACTGACAATGGGCTGTGAAGAGCCGCTGGATCCATCCCTCCTTCAAGCCGGATTGGTTGCATTTGGGAGCCAGGAGTATGTATCCACATGGCGTCGTTCCCCCAATCATGAAGTGCCTTAGTATGCTGCAACCATGGTCTACCAATCAGCAAAGGGAATCCTCCCTCCACCTGAGGGAGACTGAGCACCACAAAATCCAAGCTAAATGTGAAGTCTTGTACCTTCAAAGGCACCTTCTCTACTATGCCCACAGGGTAGACTGTCCTCTGGTCTTCCAATGTAACAGTGAATGGAGCAGGGCGAGTAGGCTGCAGACCTAAGGCTGACATTGTAAATTCGGGCATTAGATTGATTCCAGACCCACCATCCACTATGACGCCTGAGAATTGATGCCCAAGAATAGATACAGTAAGACGTGGACTTTTATAGTCGGTGAGGGGAGCAGCTGGATATGAAATCATGTAGGACTCCAAGGGCTGCACAGGTAGGTGTCCGCCACTAGGCCTTGTACCAGGGTACAAAGATTGAATTATTGAGAGGGTGTCACTTCTAAGGGTTGCATCTAGCCGGAGCATCTCATAAAGAGACACTTGTTGAAAGGTGTTCTTCAAGATTGCTTCCGTTGTTGGCCTAGCTCCTACAATCTGGGCCTCCTCGTAAACTTTGACCTGTTGCAAGTCAGCCACTGTTGCTAGGAAGGCTCCATCAATGTCCGAAAGCATAGAGATTGACCTATTCTTTTCACCACTTACGGGTTCGACATTTTGAACAGGTTGCGGAAGAGTTGGACAGGATGGTCCCGTTGGCAAACTTAAACCCAGGGCTGCTCTTTGCGCTCGAGTGAGCACGCCAGAAGCCGGCTCTGTTGCTTGTTGTGGCCGAATTGTATGTGTAGCACGTGCTGGCTGAGGGGTGGTGTTCACTGTGATTAGATTGATTTTCGGGAATGTAAACTCTTGTTGGTTTTGATTCGGGCCTGAAGATGAGGATGCCCTTTGTTTGGGACAATCTTTACTGTAGTGGTCCTTAGACTCCGGACAATGTGTGCAAGGAGGAGACCCTTCAGGTAAAGGACACTTACTTTGGTAATGCCCATATTGTCACCAGCGTGTGACTACTATCTATCCTTTTTGTTGATTTCTTTCTTATTATCTATTTACTTTCACTTTTTGGAAACACCCCTCGGGAAATCTAACTGCCCTGCATTGCATAGCTAGTGTGGAACTGTCCAGAGGGAGTCCAGGCCTAAGGGGAAGAGAGCACTAAGGTTGGACACAGACTATGGTTAGCCAAGTGGGGTCATTGACTAGCCATACTGGAATCCTTTGTTACAGAGGCTACATTTCAGTTCTAGGTGTGGCCACAGTGTACAAAGAGGGTCGGATGACCTAGAAAGATACAATGGCAACATCTCCTAGAATTTAGGGAACTGCTATTTTGGGACCTGAAAATGTGTTTGCGTCATTACCTCCGGAATGACAAGGAGAACATTTTCTTACTCTGCCGTGAAGTCAACTGGGCAACCAGTTGGGAGATTTTTAGGCGGCAACCCTGAAACGGGAAAATGCTTGTAAATGCGCCAAGTGGCACATTCTGGTGCACTTTCCTCGTGCAGTTAAAAATGGGCGCTGATTTTTAAGTTGGGAGAGGCTCATTTTCAGATTTTGTCACAGGTTAAGAGCTATGGAGTGCTTGCTTTCCCTCCTATGTACACTGCGGTGCCAGGAGTGACGCCCTGCACGCTACGCACTGCCCTCTCTCACCCCTTTGGCAGTATGTTATGCCCAACTAGTGGGCTCTTCATTTGACCAATGTACAGTTGTGTGGGTTCATGCGCGATTGCCGAGGCAAGAGCCTCTTGCACAGGTACTGGATTAGCTAGCGGCTAATCCCCCGCAGGTACAGGTGATTCGGAGAGTTTTCACTCTCGAAATCTCGTCCGATTCAAAGCGCAAGTAGCCCTACAGGTGCGGGAGCTCGAGGACTTGCTATGGATGCGACCGGCACGCGAAACGGAGCCCGAAACAGTAAATTACAGCCTGCTGTGTTTTTGCAGGTTTAGGGTTTTGGCCCTAAACGGACCCTAATACCCCCAGGAGGTTCGGGGACGCAAGGGGACCGCTGTACAGGTGATCTTGCGCATTTTCGGGGCTGAAAACAGAGAATTCAGCGTGCTGCAGATTCTCGCCAGGTTTTGCAAAGTGCCCGTATGCGTCGGAAAAGTCAGTCAATGCGTGGGAATACTGACTGTGAAGCGTCCTAGTACAGTTATGTTGCCGAAATGAGGCCGGAACAGTGGAAATTCAGCCGAGTTTGTGCGGGGCAGCTTGTAGGGATCCACAGCGTTTATTCCCTCTTTTGAACAATAAAGAAATACCGAAAGGGGCGCCTAAGTTAGGGGCCAATCTGGTGTCGGTCTACTCATACAGGTGCAATCTAGCAACCTGTATCCCTCTCCCCTTTGTTTTGTCTTGAAAGTACATGTAAAATAGACGACTAATAATGGGTGAAAGCTAAATCAAGGTTTGAAGTAAAGTCTACTGCCCTTTTTGGATTGAACAGGCCGGTTTCATGGTTCCATCGACGGGATTAAATCACTTTTTCCCATAGAAGTGAGCCTTGGTCAGTTCGGGCTTGAAGACACAGGGGATCATAGACTAGACACAGGGAATTGCAATTATGGCTGACAGACCAGATGATGTGACTGAAGAGGTTTCCTCTTCACAGGGTCAACAGACACATGAAGTGGGTGAGTCCTCAAGACCACCACAGACGGATGATGATATATTCAGGACCCAGTTGGGTACTGCTGTGGCTATGTTCACACAAGTAATGCAGAATCCGAGGTTTTTAGCTTTTCTGCAACCTCCTGTTCCGTCTCAGCAAGTTGGGTCACTGGATCATATTCAAAAGCCTGTTAAGGCTCGAGCACAGGTGATTCATACTGCACAGTCAATGCAAACACCTGTACACTTGACGGAGAACATGCAGTCTCCACAAACCTGTGCCTAAGGTGCAAGAACAGGTGGCTGAGATGCCAGTCTTTCAAGCTGTACCAGTTCAGCCCGCCACCTTTCAGCAGCCTATAGCTGGTTCTAATGGGCAGGGAAGCAACCTACAGGCTATGCAACAGGTCTTCCCACCACCTTCAGTACACCCTGGCTATTTTGGAGGTGGATCGGTGTTCCAGAGCATGGCTGGTCATGCACCTGGAAATCAGTTTTACACGCCAGGAACAGTGTTCGGGAGTGCTCAAACGATGATGCCTAACCCCATGTATGGTGTCACGGGCATGCTACCAGGGTTTCAGAGCACTCAGGGCCAATTTGGGATGCCACAAGCAAATTTTGGTATGGCTGGAATTACAAATCAGCAGCCAAATATGGCATTTCCAGGTCAACTTAATTGCGGTCAAGGAACACAGATGAACCCTAATAGTGTTACCATGTTTCAGTCACTACCATATGACAATTTAACGCCGCTGGAAAAGCCAACTTCGTACAAAGAAGGTGGCAAAGGTGTGTCATTCACGACCTTTACAGGGTTTGATGACAGGAAGAAGGCTCTCTCATTCCTCCAGCAGTTTGACAAGGCCTATGCAGGGGGAAACTTTACAGAGGCTTCAAAGGTCCGTAAGGCAACCACTTTCTTGACAGGGAATGCGGGACAATGGTGGACAACTTTATTGCTTCAAGGGCAAGCTCCGTCCACATGGATTTACTTCAAGCAGATTTTTGCAGCAGCATGGTTATCTGATGACTTTGAAGCAGATGTCATGACAGAATGGCACCAGCTTAATGTTGCTACTTGCAAGAATCTGGATGATTACAATCGGAAGTTTTGGAAAGCTCTACTTCCAGTAACTTCCTATAGGTTTGTGCCATTGACAGAACAGATTGAAAAATACTGTTGTGGCCTACCTAAAGGATTGAGAAAGTATTGTACGAAGACAAAAGTCACTACTTTGACGCAGCTCATCGAGGTAGCAAACACTGGCAATGGTTTGCTCAAGGGAGAAGATTGTGAATTTAACACTGGCGTCAAGGTAGGATCAGGCAAGAAAAATTCAGCCAAGAAGCACGTTCCCAATGAGGCTCCTAAAGGGACTTAGGAGTCGGCCAACGCAGGGAAAGGCAAAGCTTCGGCTGAATCAGAAAAGGGGGCCCGCGAAGAAATGGAAAAGACGTTTTCCTCGCAAGTCTGAAGAGCAAAAAAAGGTCCTGAGGACAGAGAACAAATGCTTTATATGTGAGCAGCCTGGCCACATTGCTTACAATTGTCCTACAAAGAAAAGGCCAGCTGATTCTGAAGACAAGGAGGACAGGAAAGGAAAGAAGCCCATGGCTGGGTCTAGTGCCAGATATGGTGGGCGACAAGCCAAATTCAGATGCAAGTGAGCTTTGCAGAGCATGGGGAAAGGTCAAGGATCAAACAGTGCTTATCTTCTTTGATCCAGGTGCCAAAGCCAACTTCATTTCCCCAGAATTGGCTTCGAAGTTGGGAATCAGACCTGAAGAGATGGGGTATACAGCAGAGGCAGGTTTGGCATGTCCTGGCCATACAGAGGCTGTGACACCCATCATTGGAAAGTTGTGCTTACATATCCAGTCCTATGGAGATGTTGAAAAATTTTACATCATGCCACTGGACGGATGTGATGTGTTGTTAGGTATTCCTTGGTTGTTTTGTGTACAGGGAATCATGGATGCCTACAACAAAAAGATCACTGTACAGAGCAGGGGAAAGACTCACATTCTGGATGTAAAGCTTAAAGGGGAGTCTATTCCCACTGTATCAGCTTCTGCTATTACTTCTGTAATGAAAAAGCATCTTTCTGCGTACTTGGTTTTTGCACGTGAAGTGTTAGATTGTGATGAATCAAATTTATCTGTGCTAGATAAAGAAAGGTCAATGTTTTTACAACAGTATAGTGATTGTTTTTCCGATTCATTACCGTCTCAATTACCGCCAGAGAGACCGGAGGACCATGCGATAGATTTGGTGCCAGGCAGTAGCCCACCAAATAAGCCTCCGTACAGGGTTAGTGCGGCTTAGCAGAAAGAGATAATGGGCCAAGTACAGGAGCTGTTAGAAAAGGGGCTGATTCAGCCCAGTTCATCTCCATTATGTTCTCCAGTGTTGTTGGTGCAGAAAAAGGATGGCTCATGGCGTATGTGCATCGACTACCGTGCACTGAACAAGAATACCATCAAGAATAGGTTCCCTATACCTAGAATTGATGATATTATGGACAAATTAGAAGGAGCAGCTATGTTTAGCAAGATAGATCTAAAGAGTGGGTACCATCAGATCCGCATTAGATCAGAGGATGTGCACAAGACTGCTTTTAGAACAACGTTTGGCCTTTACGAATTTTTAGTGATGCCCTTTGGTCTCACAAATGCTCTTGCTACGTTCAATAGGATGATGGACAGAATTTTCCGTCTACACCAGCAGTTTGTTGGTACATTCTTTGATGACATGATAGTCTACTCAAAGAATGAAGAGGAGCATAGGCATCACTTGGCCATTGTGTTCAAAGAGTTACGCAGTCATAGGTTGCTCATCAATGCAAAGAAAAGTGAATTTTTTCTGGAAGAGATTCACTTTCTGGGACACATTGTCTCAAAGGATGGTGTAAGAATGGATCGTGCAAAAGTTGAAGCGATCAAGTCATGGCTAGATTTGAAGACGATGCATGATGTCCGAAGCTTTTTGGGACTATGCTCCTATTACAAAAGGTTTATCCGAAATTTCGCTGAGATTGCTTCACCTTTACATGCTCTTCAAAAGAAGGCAGTCACCTTTAGATGGACACAGAAAGAGATTTCAGCTTTTAATCTCTTAAAGGAAAAGATGACTTCAGATCCAGTCATTGTGTTGCCAGATCTTAGGAAGTCATTTGTGGTCCAGTGTGATGCCTGTGGTAGTAGCATTGGTGCAGTGCTAATGCAAGATGGCAGGGTAGTAGCCTATGAGAGCAGAATTTTGCAAGGGCCAGAGATGACCATGCAGGTCTATGAGAAAGAGTTACTGGCTGTGATTCATGCGCTCTTAAGTTGGAAACACTACCTGCTAGGTGCAGATTTCGTTGTCCAAACGGACCATCAGACCTTGCGATACTTCTTGACACAGACAAAGTTATCCGAGAAGCATATGAGATGGGCAAATATCTTGTCCATGTTCCATTTTCAGATTGTGCATGTGGAAGGCAAGAAGAACGTTGTGGCTGATGCCTTGTCAAGGAAGCCACAAATTTCAGCTGTGTCAATTCCTTATCACCATGAACTTGATGATATGAGGGAACAGTATGCAAATGATGAAGATTTTGCAAGGGTCTTCGAGAAACTAATGGATGGACAACGTCATGAACACTATCTTCTTAAAGACGGGTTCATGATGATGCATGGCAGATTGTGTGTCACAAAGCCATTGCGACGCAAAGTTATAGAAGAGAGTCATGTCCCACCGTATGCAGGGCATCGTGGTATCGATGCTACAGTTAAAGCGGTTGAGACATTCTTCTACTGGCCTACATTGAGAAGAGATGTGGATGCCTTTGTGCGAGAATGCCTAATTTGTCAGAAGGTCAAGTTTGACAGGCAAAAGGCACCAGGGTTATTGCAACCACTATCTATTCCAGACAAACCATGGGAAAGTATTGCAATGGATTTTATCTTTGATCTTCCGAGAACGCAGACAGGAAACGATGGTATTTGGACCATTATTTGCAGATTTAGCAAACAGGCTCATTTTATTCCTGTCAGGAAGAAGATAAAACCAGATCAGATGGCACGCTTGTTTATGAGCAATATTTTCAAGTATCATGGCATGCCACAATCGATTGTTAGCGACCGTGATCCACGCATGACAAGTTTGTTCTGGAGAGTCTTGTTTGAGAATATGGGCACCACGCTCAAATTCTCTTCGTCATTTCATCCTCAAACAGATGGGCAGTCAGAAGAGGCAAATTCTACTGTCCTAGATCTGCTGAAGTGCTATGTGTTAGAGCATAAAGGAAAGTGGGAGCAGTATTTGCCATTGGTGGAGTATGCATACAATAATACAGTGCATTCATCAACTGGCAAGGCATCTTTTGAGATAGTTGAAGGTGGCAAGAAAGTTCCTCCCATACTGCATACAAAGGACAAGATATTTGAAGCAGATAAGTATGTTTAGGACAAGATATTTGAAGCAGATAAGTATGTTCAGGACATGGATGAAATGTACAAGAAGGTCAAAGTGGCCTTGGAAAAGACTCAGGCAAAGCAAAAGAAAGCAACTGATCGTCACCGTCGTGAAGTGGTATATTCACTTGGTGATTGGGTGCTTTTGCGCTTTGAAAAGGCAAGGTTAAAGAAGATGAAGGGCAAGGAAAGACTGTTTCCAAAGCTCAGCATGCGTTACTATGGGCCTTTTCAAGTGTGCGACATAATCAGTGATGTTGCATATAGGCTGAAATTGCCTGACAGTTGGAAGATTCACAATGCGTTTCATGTGAGTCTTCTCAGACCCTATGTGGGTGATGTGCCGGAAGATATGCCAGCTGAAGATCAGCCGGAAGTCGAGGAACTTGACGAGATCTTGGTCCCGGAACAGATTTTGGCACATAAGGAAAGAAAAGTGAAAGGCAAGGTTGCTAGGCGTTACTTGGTAAAGTTCAGAAACTATCCACCAATGGATGCTAAGTGGATGGAAGAAGGTGAACTTGCAGAGTCGCCAACTGTGTTATCACTTTACCTTGAAGCCTTCGATTTGCAACCTACCTTGACCCCTTGAGTTTCAAAGCTACATGGATTGTCAGTGTGACAATGGCTTCTGAAACAAATGATGTACAAGGTATTTAAAGTGAGCTCAAATGAAATACCTGTTACATGAATGTTAGAGCTGTACAGATTGTCAGTTTGGCAATTGCTCTAATGGATTGTCTAAAAGTTTGGTTAGTGCTATAGAAGTGAGTATTTCTTGTCAGTTTGTCAAGGATACAGTAATTGCTTCTATTAAAGAGTACATGTGTAACTGCATTCTTAAACTGTCGGTTTGGGTATGCTCGAAAGTGTTACGGGATCCACGTGTACTATAAGACAGTGGCAAAATGTGCAGCGACCATTTTGTCATCGGAAAGTTAGTGACTCAAAGCAATGGCAGAGTGCGAAGCTACCACTATGTCATTGGGACAGGGTTCACACGCAGGCAATACATGAGTCGACGAGGTGTTGAATACACCAAGGTTGACAATGAGCATGTATGTGTCGTACATGTGTCGACAGGTGTTGAATACATCAGTGTTGACTAGGAGCATGAACGACATAGATGCAAACGAGGACGTTTGAGATTTCAAGAGGGGGGTATCTCACCAACGTGTGACTACTATCTATCCTTTTTGTTGATTTCTTTCTTATTATCTATTTACTTTCACTTTTGGAAACACCCCTCGGGAAATCTAACTGCCTTGCATTGCATAGCTAGTGTGGAACTGTCCAGAGGGAGTCCAGGCCTAAGGGCAAGAGAGCACTAAGGTTGGACAAAGACTATGGTTAGCCAAGTGGGGTCATTGACTAGCCATACTGGAATCCTTTGTTACAGAGGCTACATTTCAGTTCTAGGTGTGGCCACAGTGTACAAAGAGGGTCGGATGACCTAGAAAGATACAATGGCAACATCTCCTAGAATTTAGGGAACTGCTATTTTGGGACCTGAAAATGTGTTTGCGTCATTACCTCCGGAATGACAAGGAGAACATTTTCTTACTCTGCCGTGAAGTCAACTGGGCAACCAGTTGGGAGATTTTTAGGCGGCAACCCTGAAACGGGAAAATGCTTGTAAATGCGCCAAGTGGCACATTCTGGTGCACTTTCCTCGTGCAGAAAAATGGGCGCTGACTTTTAAGTTGGGAGAGGCTCATTTTCAGATTTTGTCACAGGTTAAGAGCTATGGAGTGCTTGCTTTCCCTCCTATGTACACTGCGGTGCCAGGAGTGACGCCCTGCACGCTACGCACTGCCCTCTCTCACCCCTTTGGCAGTATGTTATGCCCAACTAGTGGGCTCTTCATTTGACCAATGTACAGTTGTGTGGGTTCATGCGCGATTGCCGAGGCAAGAGCCTCTTGCACAGGTACTGGATTAGCTAGCGGCTAATCCCCCGCAGGTACAGGTGATTCGGAGAGGTTTCACGCTCGAAATCTCGTCCGATTCAAAGGGCAAGTAGCCCTACAAGTGCGGGAGCTCGAGGACTTGCTACGGATGCGACCGGCACGCGAAACGGAGCCCGAAACAGTAAATTACAGCCTGCTGTGTATTTTTGCAGGTTTAGGGTTTTGGCCCTAAACGGACCCTAATACCCCCAGGAGGTTCGGGGACGCAAGGGGACCGCTGTACAGGTGATCTTGCGCATTTTCGGGGCTGAAAACAGAGAATTCAGCGTGCTACAGATTCTCGCCAGGTTTTGCAAAGTGCCCGTATGCGTCGGAAAAGTCAGTCAATGCGTGGGAATACTGACTGTGAAGTGTCCTAGTACAGTTATGCTGCCGAAATGAGACCGGAACAGTGGAAATTCAGCCGAGTTTGTGCGGGGCAGCTTGTAGGGATCCACAACGTTTATTCCCTCTTTTGAACAATAAAGAAATACCGAAAGGGGCGCCTAAGTTAGGGGCCAATCTGGTGTCGGTCTACTCATACAGGTGCAATCTAGCAGCCTGTATCCCTCTCCCCTTTGTTGTGTCTTGAAAGTACAGGTAAAATAGACGACTAATAATGGGTGAAAGCTAAATCAAGGTTTGAAGTAAAGTCTACCGCCCTTTTTGGATTGAACAGGCCGGTTTCACATATTCACCACATGTGTAGCATAAGATTGGCCGATTAGACGGACGAAACGGGGGACGAGGTGGTCGCTGCTCTTGTTGCTGCATGGTGATGGAGGCTGAGGTGTAGAAGCTTTGGGGAACTGAGGGAGTACTAGCATGATAAAAGCTGGGGGGTGCAAAGTTGTTGTGCATACCTTGCTGCATAGGGGGTGGTGTCAGCAGAGGAGGCAACGGGTTTTGATGGCCATAGGGTGAGACCATGTTGGATGCAGGTGCTAGCCCTTGTTGGAGAGAAGGACCTAGACTGTGTTGTATTTGCCGCAATCCTTTGATGTAGTAACAATCCTTATCTTCGTGCCCAGATTTTTCGCAGAAGTGACAATAAGCCCGAAGGGGACAGTCCTCTGGAGGATGTCCAGGAGAGCGACAAGAGCTGCACCATACCATAGCTTTAGTCTCCTGCTGAGACCGAAGCTCTTCTAGTTCTCTCTTGATTTGATCCAAAGCCTCAAGGTGCGATGGTTTCTCTTGTCTCAGAGAGATTGATTTCTCTTCTTGGAGAGCGCGTTGTAGGTTGAGGGCTTCAAGTTCCCTGCGCAAGGAAGTCAAAGGATCAGCAGGACTATCTTCCGAGAACACAGAGGGAGTATCTATGTGAGGAGAGTTGTTGAACAGCTTCCTAGCCCCCTCTATCCTAGTAGCAGCTGCGATGAATTCCTCCAGAGTGGCGTTGGGTCGGAGGCTCTCCCGGAGTTTTTGCTGAGAGGTTTTGGGAAGTGCATTCTCCACCCACTTCTTAACCATGAATTCACCGGGTTGTTGGGGAAGCTTGGCAACCAGAGACTTGGTTTTGGTCATAAGCTCTGCAAAAGTCTCCTCTGGCTGGAGCACCATGTTGGCCAACTCATCCAACACTTTCTCTTGGTAGTCGCTTGGCCTGAAAGCTGCACAGAACTGTTGTCTTAAGTCTGCCCAAGTTGCAAAATGATTCTCTGCAAACTGGCTGTACCATTTGTCTGCTAAGCTGTCCAAGGTGGATGGAAATAGTACCAGATAAGCATCTTCCCTGTTAAGACCACGTCCTCTACAGAGAGATACGAACCTCCGTGCATGGTCCTCCGCATCTTCCGAGGAGAGTCCTTTGAAGGTGGAAAACTTGATGTTTACCTTGGCCAACACACTAGCCAACGCCTCCATGGCCCCTTGTTGAGCCTGTTGCTCAATAGCCTGCTGTAGCAGAATAGGAGAGAGCTTTGCTGGAGAAGATGATCTGGAAGATATGGAACCGGATGAAGGAATGGGGGATGTCGTATGTGGAGGTATGGGTGATGAGGTTAATGGACTTCTACTAGATACCACAAGGCGTCTTCGATTATAGTGCTTCAGAGGGCTCAGTAGTGCGCTTTGACGCTCAACTGACCGCCTTGTATGTGTCATGCAGTGAACAACACAGGTCTAAACAGGACAAGTGAGGATAGGGACTAGACCACCTGGTCCAGGACCAGTGACTAGACCACCTAGCTGGCAGGACGAGGAGGACTGGACCAGGGCGAGAACTAGACCAGGACCAGGGACGAGGACTAGGACTGGTTGGACCAGGGCAAGAGAGGACCAGACCAGCAGACTATCTACACAGTGTAAGCAAGTGTGCGGAGCCAGGTAACAACCGATTAGCTTCACGATTTGTATCTCCACAAGAGTGAGACTTCCTTTGAGATCCCATCGTGGTTGCCTAAATGAGAGCACCTGTAGCGTGGATAATGTGTCGTGCTCTCTACAGTGGGTGGTCCTCAGTGCAATGTGCGTGACAATCTCACTCAACAAACTGAACAGAAAAGGAAACCATAGACATCAACAGAGCTCACAAAGACACAACAGCAGACCAGAACATATGACTCGACTAACTCAAAGATTGATACAGACTCTGGCGTGGCAGCACACTCAGCTCCAGCCCCTGCAGGACTCATAGGTACAATGGGGTTGTCGAGGCTCAGATGTGCAGGGATGGTGAAGACGTGCTCTGTGTATAGACCCACTCACTCTAGACCACTACGTACAAGATAATACCCCTGGCCCAAAACGACTACTCATATGTACAATCATTAAGAGCCACCAACGGCTCATAAAGAACATCATCTAAGTCTATCCCCACTGGGTGGCGGTGGTGACCTAGCCACGATGTCCGCTAGACCACCGTATCCATGCCACGTGTCTCTGCCACGTATCCCTGCCACGTGTCTCTCTGTCCGTCTAGTGTGAACCGACCAGACCAAAGACCAACTGACCAAAGACCAACTTTAAACTAACCGTCCTGTGAAAGTGACACTGTAGCCTGCTACAGAAATTCAGCTTCTTTCCTAGATTTTCTGGATTGAACTGAATGATGATTGAAGGTCGAATATGTTTTGACCTAGAAAAAGAATGCCAAGATTTTCTCCACACATGTCGATTGCTTTTCTGAGGGCCTGCTAGGCGAGTTGCCACCAACTCGTCCTGAGGATCATACCATTGATCTGATACTTGGAAGCACACCACCGAACCGGCCACCTTACCGTGTAAGCCGACCCCAGAATGAAGAAATTATGAACCAAGTGAAAGACTTCTGGAAAAGGGTCTTGTCCAGCCTATTACTTCACCGTATTGCTCTCCAGTGTTGTTGGTTTTAAAGAAAGACGGATCTTGAAGAATGTGCATCAATTATAGAGCTCTCAACAAAATCACCATCAAGAACAGGTTTCCAATTCCTAGGATCAATGATATTCTTGACCGACTACAAGGATCCTCGCGTTTTAGCAGGATCGATTTGAAGAGCGGATATCATCAGATCCGAATCGCGTTGGGAGATGTCTACAAGACAGCTTTTCGGACGACTTTTGGGTTATTTGAGTTTTTGGTGATGCCTTTTGGCCTAACCAATGCTCCTGCGATATTTAACCGGATGATGGACAGGATTTTTCGAGAGTACAGACTATTTGTTGGCACTTTCTTTGATGACATCATTGTTTTCTCCAAGGATGAGGCAGAACATAGAGAACATCTGCTACAGGTCTTTCAGGCATTACGAGATCACAAGTTGGTGATTAATGCGAAGAAAAGTGAATTTTTCCTACCAGAGATACACTTTTTGGGACACATTGTCTCAGCAGGAGTGCAGATGAACCCAGCCAAGATAGAGACTATCCGTGATTGGCCCGATTTGAAGAATGTCCATGAAGTTGGAAGCTTCTTGGGCTTGTGTTCGTACTACAGGCGGTTCATTAGAAAGTTTGCAGAGGTTGCTTCCCCTTTGCATATGTTGACGTTGAAAGGAGTCCCTTTCTCGTAGGGATCTATAGAGGTGACTGCCTTTCAGACATTGAAAGAGAAATTGACCACAGGACCAGTTTTGACTCTGTCGGACTTGCAGAAGTCATTTGAAGTATATTGTGATGCTTGTGGTTGTAGTCTGGGTGCGGTCTTAATGCAAGAAGGCCATGTCATTGCCTATGAAAGTCGATTGTTTTTAAGGCCGGAATTGACAGCACATATTTATAAGAAAGAGCTTTTGGCGGTTATCCATGCTCTTACTCAGTGCCCGACATTACCTACTCGGAGCGGATTTCACCGTCTTCACAAACCATCAGAGTTTACGCTACTTCTTGTCACAGAAGCAGCTATCGGAAAAGCAGATGCGGTGGGTAAACATCTTGTCACAGTTTCACTCCCAGATTGTCCATGTGCAAGGACAAAAGAATTTGGTGGCAGATGCTTTGTCCCGGAAGCCGTTTGTTCTGGCTATTCCCGTGATACATCATATGAGCTTCGAGGATATGGTCGATTAGTATGCCACAGATACAGATTTTGGAGATATTGTCACTGGGATATGGAATGGGGAGATTGTAGCGGGATATTCCATTCGGGGTGGCCACTTGATGAAGAAAACCATGTTGTGCGTTACACAACCGTTGAGGGAAAAGGTTATGACCGAACGCAATTGTCCGCCTTTTATGGGTCACCACGGCATTGCTACCACCTTGAAAGGTGTAGAAAGATACTTCTTTTGGCCGCGACTCAAAAAGGACGTGCAGGATTTTGTATGCAGTTGCTTGGTATGCCAGAAGGTCAAGTTTTGACAGACGTAAAGCATAGGGATTGTTACATCCTTTACCCATACCCACCCTCCCCTAGAAAAGTATTTACAATGGATTTCATTTTGAATCTCCCGAAAACACAGCGTGGGCACGATTGTTTATTGCCTAGATCTTGAGATTACATGGCATGCCTGAGACGATTGTCTCCGATAGAGACCCAGATTCACAAGTTTGTTTTGGAAGGCTATGTGGGAGAACATTGGCACACGGTTGCAGTTCTCGTCATCGTTCCACCCTCAGACTGACTGCAATTAGAGATTGCTAATTCAGTAGTACATGGATTTGAAGACTTCATGGGAAAAGGGCTTTTACCTTTGATAGAATATGCCTACAGAAACACGATTAACTCTTTGATGGGGAAGGTGCCATTTGAGATTATTGAATTTGCTTCGAAGGTTTCACCCTTCCTTAGCATGAAAGATAAGATTTTTCTTTGAAGTCGACCAGTTCGCAAGGGACTTGGACTTGGTCCGGAAAGCTTTGCGGAAATCTCAAAAAAAGGCAGCAGATCGACATCGTCGTGATTTGAAATTGAAGGAGAACGATTGGGTGCTTTTACATCTTGAGAAGGCACGCCTGAGACAGAAAAAAGGGGAAAGGAACGGTTTTCTCGAAAGCTTAGCATGAGATACTATGGACCTTTCCAGATTTCCAAAAAGACAAATGGTGTCTCCTTTAGAACGCAGCTGCCCGACACTTGGAGACTTCACAATGTTTTCATGTGAGTCTCTTCAAGCCTTTTGAAGGCGATGTGCCCGATGATGGGGAGCCTCATGAGCAACCCGAAGTGGAAGAAAACGAGGAGCTACTCGTTCCAGAACAGATATTGGCACAAAAAGAAAGAAGGTAAAGCAATTAGATGGTTCTTGGTTAAATTCAAGACCTACGCCGCATTGGATGCGAAGGGAATGGAGGAGGAGGACCTGGTAGATACTCTTAGATTGTGCATCTTTACCTCGAAGCATTTGGTTTAGCATAGTCTATTCTAAATGGAACCCCGAACTCAACTTGGGTATAATCTGGTGCAGTGGGTATGCACAAGAGGGGAGTCGCTCCGCTCCTTTTTCAACAGATTGCCTCGATTTTGATACTAAAGTCACTGATATCTCTTTTGAGTTTCAGGGATACTGTGAGCTAACAGTATTTTGTTGAATGACTTTATGAACGGGAATTCCCGAACATGATATTGACTTGTTTAAGTGCAGGAATTGATAGGCGAAATGACTGTAGCATTTCGGTCTGAACGATCTTGATAGACATGGTTGTAATAGGGATTAATCAATCGGGCATCTATGAGGTCCTGAGTGGATTTAAATGTGATTGTTAAATACGTTGCTGATAAATCATGGTCTGAGATCCGAATGAATTTTGAATGTGATTCGTCATGTGATGTCCTGTGATGTCTAGTGATGTCTTGTGATGTCGTGTGATGTGACTCTCGATTGGTACATGTGCTAGATGTGTGTTCCTAGTGCGTCGGTACTAACAGTCAGTGTCTGCTAAGACAGTTTATGGCCTCTGTCTGTTTCGTAGGCGTAATCGAGGGCGATTACAATGCTTTCAAGAGGGGGATATGTCACAAACTGGTGACGTGGCATGGCCCTGGGCATGGGGCAGCAGAGCATACATACACATACCTCGGCTGGCAACACCAAAAAATGTGGGGATAGGCTGACGTGGCAATCCCGAAAATTCCGTTGACAAACAGTACGGCAATCCCGCTTTTTGCGCTGCAGTGCTGACGTGGCAAAGCTGTACAAAATTCCGCTTTTTGCGCTGCTGTACGAAAATACCAGATTTACGCTGGCTGATTTTTGGGAAGCTTTTGGGCCAATTGCTTTATTTAAGAGGCTTTTAAAATTGATTGTTTTTGGGGCTCTGCTTTTTGGGCATCCCTTGTAAACTTATAAATAAGTGGGCAGGGCCCTCACCACTTAGAGCATCTGGACGCAGAGTTTGAGAGTGAGCGCCTGCCTACACTCTTGTATAAGAAGTCCCTTTGTTGAGCATAAGAAGTCCTTGTCACCTTCATCTGAAAATTTTTCAATAAAAATGATATAAATTCATTGCTTTAATCAAAACACGAAATATAAGTGTACCTTTGCTATTGGTTGTCTGCATTGAAGCGCAATGTTGGATTGATCGACTGCTAGACTTCCCTTGCATTGTTGCAATACCTTCCCACCAGTATGTGTTGTGTCATCATCATCCCTTCCACGACTTTTGCCAACATGTCGACCGTCACATTTACTTTTTCTATAATGCGTACCATTACCTGCATTGAGGTTGAATCTACCGGATTGTCCGTCCGTAAGCTCACACACATACACATACACAAACTGCCCCATTTCGCATACATATCGGTCAAAGCACGGTCAAGGACGCATCTTTCTCCAAGAGCCCTTGATTCACATCTGCTGAAAACAGCCTAGAGGTTTTTGGCGTTGCCCTTGTGGAGAAGAGCCGTCGTCTCGCATTTGCCGAAAACTGCCCCTAGGGGGCAAATCCTGCAATCAATGCTTTCTAGCTCCGGACGGGAAGCTTTTTGATAAGTTCTGGTGCTCTCTAAATTGCACCACATTTAGCAAACATGTCAATCAAGGCATTGCCAAGCACATCTTTTTCAACAACCCCTGAATAACAATATCAACCCGAATTTTTATGCCCATACCAACATCTTGCATAGAGCCACATTCTTTCAAGATGCATGCGTATGTGATTCCATCAGGAGAGAGGCCCTCGATTTGCATCGGCCAATAATAACCTAAAGATTTCTGCCCTGCTCCTCTTGTGCATATCCCGCAATCGATACACTCCAAGAGACGACGTTCCAGACAGGAAGCTCCTCAAGCAGTTTCATTGCTTTCTGAAGTGCACAACATTTGGCATACATATCAACCAAGGCATTGCCAAGCACGACATTTTTTGCAACAACCCTCAGACTAACAATATCAGAAGTGAATTTTTAAAGTGCACCACATTTAGCAACCATGTCAACCAAGGCATTCGCAAGCATGACGTCTTTTTCAACATTCCTTGACTAACAATATCAGTGCGAATTTTTATGCACATATCAGCATCTTGCCTAGAACCACATGCCTTCAAGATGCATGCGTATGTGATTGCATCAGGAGAGAGGCCATCGCTTTGCATGGTAAAAACAGCCTAGATATTTTTGGTCCTGCTCATGTTGCACATATCCCGTAATCATTGCACTGTGGGAGACGACATTACAGACAGGAATGTCCTCGAGCACTTTCTGTGCTCCCTAAAGTACACCAGATTTAGCCTACATATTGATCAAGGCATTGCGAAGCATGGCAGTTTTTTGCAACAACCCGAGACTAACCATATGAGAGTGAATTTTGAAGCCCATATCGGCATCCTGCATAGAGCCACATGCCTTCAAGATGCACGCGTAGGTGATTTCATCTGGACAGGGGCCCTCACTTTGCATCCGCTGAAAACAGCCTAGAGCTTTTTGGCCCTGCTCTTGCTGTGAGTATCCCGCAATCAGTGCTTGGCATACATATCAACCGAGGCAGAGCGAAGTACGACATCTTTTCGATAGTCTTTAACTAACAATACAATTGTGAATTTTTGTGCCCATATCAGCATCTTGCGTAGAGCCACATGCTTTCAAGTTGCATACATAGGTGATTGCATCTGGAGAGAGGCCCTCGTTTTGCATCTTCTGAAAACAGACTGGAGCGTTTTGGCCCTACCCCTGTGTGGCAAATCCTTCAATCAATTTTTCGAAGAGTCCACACTTTAGACAGAAAGCTCCTCGAGTACTTTTTGTGCTCTCTTAAGGGCACCACATTTAGCAAACATGTCAACCAAAGCATTGTCAAGCACGATACCCTTTTTCAACATCCCCTGACTAACAATACCAGCACGAATTTTTATGCCCATATCAGTATCTTGCATAGAGCCACATGCCTTCAAGATGCACGCGTGTATGATTGCACCTGGAGAGAAGTCCTCGCTTTGCATCCGCCGTTGAAATCAGCCTGGAGCTCTTTGGCCCTGCTTCTGTTGTGCATATCCTGCAACCAAAACTTTCAAGAGACGACATTCTGGACAGAAGGTCCTCAAGAACTTTTTGTGCTTTACAAAGCGCACCACATTTGGCATACATATCGACCAAGGCATTGCCAAGCACAAGAATCTTTTGCAACAGCCCGTCACTAACAATATCAGAGTAAAGTTTTAAGCCCATATCAACATCTTGCGTAGAGTCACATGCCTTCAAGATGCATATGGACAGAGGCCCTCGCTTCGCATCAGCATCTTGCGCAGAGCCATATGAATTCATACGTAGGTAATTGCATCTGGAGAGAGGCCCTCTCTTCGCATCTGCTGAAAACAGATTGGCACGACATCTCTTTTCAGCAGCCTTAGACTAACAATATCATCATGATTTTTTGTGTCTATATCAGCATCTTGCGTAGAGCCACAATGCGCATGCCTTTAAGATGCACGCATAGGTGATTGCGTCTGGAGATAGGCCCTTGCTACGCACCAGCTGAAAACATCCAATAGCTTCCTAGCCCTGTCTGGGCTGCAATCAGTGCGTTCCACAAGATGACATCCCGCACAGTAACCTTGTCAAAGACTTGATAAGTGAACCGCACTTGACATACTTACTGACCAACATTTTCTCCAAGTATGCATTCTTTTCAAGTAACCCACTATCGCAAATATCAGCATGAATGCTACTGCCTTGGTACAAAACCTTCTCCTTAGCATAGTCTTTAAGTGAGCTCACAAAAGAAAGACTCATTCTCTTGCTCTCTATTTTTGCTTGTCTAGCCTTTATTGCTGCTTGCTTGGGGGTGTTGCGGGAAAATGGATGTGTGTGGAGCAAGGCATTGCCAAGCACGACAATTTTCGCAACAGCCCTTGGCTAACAATATCAGAAAAAATATTTAAGCCCATATCAACATTCTGGGTAGAGCCACATGCCTTCAAGATGCATGCGTAGGTGATTGTATCTTTGCTGATCATATCCTGCAATCAGTGCGTTCCACAAGACGACGTCCCATATAGTAAGCTTGTCGAAGACTTGTTGTGCACTGACGACACTTGACATACATACTGACCAACATTTTTCCAAGTATGCATGCTTTTCAAGTTACCCACTATCGCGAATATCAGCATGAATCATAGTGCCTTCGTACAGCAGGTCAAGATGCACACGTATGTCATTGCATCTAGAGAGAGGCCCTTGCTTTGCATCCACTGAAAATAGCCTTGAGCTTTTTTCCTACTCCTGTTGCACGCATCCTGCAACCAATGCACTCCAAGAGAAAACACTCCAGATAAAAAGCTCTTGAAGCACTTTTTGTGCTTTCTGAAGTGTACCACATTTGGCATACATATGAACCAAGGTATAGCAAATCATGAAAGTTTTTTGAAAACAGCAGTGCATTCCAAGAGACGCTGTTCCGAACAAAAAGCTCCTCAAGCACTATTTGTGCTTTCTCAAGTGCATCACATTTCTCTGCTAGGCATATCTTGCAATCAGTGCGTTCCACAAGATGACATCCCGCACAGTAAGCTCGTCAAAGACTTGCTGCGCACTAACAAGTGCACGGCACTTGACATACATACTGCATTCTTTTCAAGTTACCCACTATCAGCATGAATCCTAGTGCCTTGGTACAAAATCTTCTCCTTAGCACAGTCTTTAAGTGAGCTCACAAAAGAAAGACTCGTTCTCTTTCTTGTCTGCTGAGCTGGTTGTGCGCCAATTCCTCTCTCTCTCTCTCTCTCTCTCTCTCTCTCTCTCTCTCTCTCCCCTCCCCCCATCGCGTGAGCAACCTGTAGCTCCAGCGCGACCTGTTGCTCTAGCGCGTGAGCAACCTGCAGCTCCAGCGTGACCTGCTGCAGCTCTAGCGCGTGAGCAACCTGCAGCTCCAACGCGGCCTGCTGCAGCAGCTCCAGCGCGTGACCTGCCGAGCTCCTGACCTGTTGCAGCCTCAGCGCGTGACCTGCTGCACCTGGCTCCCCAGCACGCGACCTGCTGCACCTGCTGCCCCCTGCAGGTTTCTGCACCACTGTCGCACCAACCCCCTTGTCTCACTAGCAGAACTCAGTCTTCCAAAAGGACCTGCAGATTTCGGGCTTCGACAGGACCTGCAATTTACAGGATCTGCAGAATTCAGATAGACCTGCAGAATTCAGATTTTGCAGAAAATAGAAGACCCACAGAATTCACTTCATTAACAGGGAATTTAGAAAACAGAAGACTTGCAGAATTCAATTCATTAACAGGGAATTTATTGCAGATTATTGCAGATGGTCATAATGTAATTGGCAGAATTTGCAGAAAATTTGCAGAAAATTTACGCCATGTATGCTTAATGTGGGAGATCGTGTATGCATAATGTGGAAGTAGTGTGTTTCCTTGAGCCTTTTCCTTTGAGCCGCAAACTTGTTTTTGGCAGCGACCAAGCATGAGGAAGCAGAACGATAAGCTCGACCCCTTAGAAGATGCAGTCCAAAAGTGCAAAGAAGAAATGACTGACACAATTAACAAGATCAACCGCAACCTCTTGGGCACAATAAAAATGCTCGAAAATCGCGTGTTGACCCAAGAAAGCAAGATCACTGCACTGGGAGATCGTGTGTCGGCCCAAGATGAAGAGATTGCGTCACTCAAGAAGGCGCTCGCCGAAACACGATCACGAAACACACTTGAGGAGGGAGGATGGCAACCCTCAGTAATGGAAGAGCTCAACACAATCAAAGAGCAAGTGCGAGCCATCAAAGAGGGGAAGAGCAGCACAAAGAAATGACGACTTCTTGGGTGGACGCTATTACAAAGACTCAACAGAAAGCGGCCGCGAAATGGATTGAAGTTGCCAAGAAAGGGAAAAGCAAGGAGACAACGTCCACACCCACCATTATCAACTTGACACTAGAAGAGGAGCAAAGAAGACGTGTGCGCTCTCTACATGTGAGAATCTGCGGTCTTAAAGACAAAGATAATGTAGACGAAGAGGTAAAAGAACTCATGGCTTTGATGGGGGTTCACGAGCCGATACACTCAAGAGCTCGGAGAGTGGGCAACAAGAAGAATGGGAGCAATGGGGAATCCTCAAAAGAAAGGGCACTCATCCTTCATTTTCCTTCCATGGAAGCGAAGGACTTTTTGAAAAAGAGACCAACTCTTAAGAAAACAGGTATCTTTCTTGGGGATGACCTTACCCTCTCACAGATCGCTCATATGCAGGAGATGATGCCAGAGATTAGAGCGGCAAGGGAAAAAGGTAAGACTGCCTTTTACCGAGACGGAAGAGTGGTGATTTTGGAGCGACGCTCCACATGACGGTGTGAGGCCTATGGGACCGCACTCAAAGCTGCTACCTGGAATTGTAACGGATCTATGCGCCTTGATGTGGGTGCTTTTGAGGAGAGTTTTTCCGGGAGAGACATCATTTTCTACTCTGAGACACATCAAGCCCCTGGGCAGTCTATGCCTCACATTAGTGGATACAGATAGGAGACAGTTTGTTGACAGGAGACATGATCAGAGCACAGAGGGTGGGGCTCATGAGGAGTGGCAATGCTATTCAGGGAGGAGTTGTAGCCATTGATACATATAGCTCGTAGGGATGAACAAGCGAGATTGAGAGCAGAGATTGGCAGATATCTTTACATTGCCATTTGCTACTTCCCCCCGAGTACGTCAATATATGCATCACCCAGAGGACAATCCCCCTTCTCTATTTTGGATGATGCCATATGGGAATTCTCTAGAGATGGTGACTTTATCATTCTAGGGGACTTCAATGCTAGGACTGCCCATCATCAGACGATATTTTATGATACTTCAGAGGAGATGCTGCGAGAGCTGGATGTTGCAGAGACGGGCCTATCCAGGATATCAGAGGATGGGGAACATACTAAGTATGACGGCACTTGATAGACATGGGGACTGCACATGGATTGGCCATCTTGAATGGCCTATAGAGATTTCCCACTGCGGGAGGCTTCACATGCTTTCCACATAGGCATGGAGCCAGCACGGTAGATTAGGTCATGGCACAGTCGAGCCTCATCTCTAGTATCCAGGATCTCATAGTTGGGCCCAGATGTGTGGGGGTGGCAGTGGATCATGCTATTGTGTCACTGACCATCTCTTTCCAATTCAGTGTAGCACACATTCCACGAGTAGCAGCCCCTACTCGCTACACCTTCACGCGGGAGACGGATTCTGTATACATAGACGCGATTTTCAGAGGCCTATCCACTGAGGAGCCAGGACGATCTCTAGAGGAGCTTACTACTATACTGACATGGACATTACATGATGCAGCAGCAGAGGCATACCCACACACACAGCTTGAGTAGAGACGTCGTTCTGGGAGCATGCCTCAGAACAGCTGGTATGATGAGGAATGCCGTCAGACTAGAGCTAGACTTCAGAGGGAAGTGCTTTTGGGGGACATCACACACAGACAGTCACAGATTGACTTCCGACGCCTAGTGCGGCGGAAGAAGAGGGCATTTTTGGCTCGACTAGAGCAGGATCTATACCAGCTATTCTTGAGTTAGAACTTAGGACTCGTGTGAGGCATGGAGGCTCTTTTATGAGCAGTCCTCCCCCCCCCCCCCCCCCCCTCCCCCTCCTGCCTTTACCTCTACAGAGACCTAGGGTCAGTACGCATCATCTTTGTACACAGTTTCTGGATAGCAGCCCCTTCCCGACCCCCCGATCCATGCCCACGCACATGTGCTTTTTTCACCGCTGAGATGGTAAAGAAGGCCACTGACAGGATGAGGACTGGGAGAGCATATGATCACGATGGCTTAGTGGCTGAGCATTTCATGCATGCCAGAGATCTACTAGCAGAGCTTCTAGCAGTTATGTTTAACTGTGCCAGGTGTGAGGGCTTGCTTGATACTTGGAGCCTATCTACAATTGTACCTATCTTCAAGTCAGGAGACCCTATGGAGCCTGGAAATTATCGCACTATCATGATTGGACACACATTGGGACGGTTGTACGCATCCATTCTTGAGCAGCAGAGCTGAGTAGATGGGCAGAGAGGGAGAAAATGCGTGCTACTGGGCAGGCAGGGTTCAGGAGAGGTTTTTCTACTCTTGACCATATCTTGACGCTCAGGGCCATCATCGAGGAGGGCAGATCCCATGGGAGACGGATCTATTGTAGCTTTGTGGACTTCCGCAAAGCATTTGACACAGTACCCAGAGCTAGATTGATGCGCAGATTACAGGAGATGGGAGTACCCACATATCTCATTTGGGGGATCATGGCACTGTACAGATCAGTAGTAGGGCATGTACGCACCTCAGAGGGTCTATCTACACCGGTTCACTCCACTATTGGGGTGAAGCAGGGATGCCCGCTCTCTCCTAATCTATTTGGTATGTATGTGGATGAGGTTTCTGACTACATTGAGAGAGATGGTGATAGAGGTGCACCGCTGGCAGGGACATGGATTCCGCTATTGTTATATGCTGATGATATTGTGCTGATCTCCGACTCTCCGGAGGGGATGCAACGTCACTTGGATGCTTTGCATAGGTTTTCCCATGAGAGTGGCTTGTGTCAACCTTGGTAAAACCAAGGTCATGGTATTTAATACCACCCCACAAGTGGATCAGGAGGTCAGCGCCCGCATTCACATATGGCCAAGAGACAGTGGAATATACACTTACCTTGGAGTGGTTTTTAGTGGACCAGCATTTTCTTCGAGGAGAGCAGCAAAGACTAGATTAACCACAGTCCATTCAGCATTGGGGAGACTCGAGAGGATGTGTTCACAGGTTTAGTTTCAGGAGCCTCGGACGAAGCTCTGGCTCTTTGACACTTTAGTGGCTTTTGTATTGCTCTATGGAGCTGAGATACAGGGGCCTTCATTGGATCATCATGGGAGAACAGGTCGTACTGATGGATGGGGGGACATGGAGAAGCCTCTGGTCTCCATGATCTCGTGGCTCATTAGAGCCAAGGCTTCAGTACCACGTGCCATTACACTGAACACCCAGAGGAGCTACTACCACAACAGATCTTGTCGCCTCACACCAGAGGCACACTGATCGATCGAGCGACTGAGCTGGGGAGATCGAGATGCCCACGACTGCGGAGGACTACACAGCATCGACGGAGGCTACATCAGAAGATTCGGATCACTTTGGCCCGACACGTAGGACGCCCGATCAGACTGCTGTCCATGGAGGAGATTGATGAGATCCGCTAGCGACTGATGCTGGATCTCTTGTGACTTGTGATTTAGCTACCCCAGCTAGCTGCTTAGTTCACGCCTATCAGTTTAGGGTCTCATAGTACTTTTATTTTATCATTTTATCATTTTGTCATTTCATTTTGTTACTCTAATTCTGTATCAGATTCACCACATTGTAACGCTCACGTCTCATAGGTCATTGTGGCCTTTTGAAGACGTTAATATAACATTTCATTTCATTTCATTTCTCCTTCCTGCTCCCGCTCCCGCTCTCTCTCTTTGCTGCCCTGCCCTGCTCGCGAGCTCTACTCTGCATCCCCCTGCTCACGTCTTGCCCTACTCGCGAGCTCTGCTCTGCACCCCCCTGCTCACCTCCTGCCCTACTCGCGAGCTCTCTCTCTCTCTCTCTCTCCCGCTCCCGCTCCCGCTTTGTTCGTTGCTGTCCCGCTCCCGCTCTCTCGTTGCTGCCCTACCCTGCTCGCGAGCTCTACTCTGCACCCCCCTTGCTCACGTCCTACCCTGTTCGCTCACTCTCTCTCTCTCCTGCTACCGCTCCCGCTCTGCTCGCTGCTGTCCTTCCCTGCCTTGCAACTCGCTCTGCTCGCTTCGCCCTGCTCCCGCTCTGCTCGTTGCTGTCCTACCCTGCCGCGCTTTGCTCACTCTCTCGCTCGTGTGCCCTGCCGCTGTCTCCTCCCCCCCCCCCCCGGCTCCCCGCCCGTTGCGTAGAGAGAGAAACTGCAAGTGCGTAGAGAGAGAAAACCGTGTAGAGAGAAACTGCCAGTGTGTAGAGAGAGAAATTGCAAGTGCGTAGAGAGAGAAAAGTAGAAAGAGAAGGCGTAGGGAGAGAAAGTCTGCGAGCGTAGAGAGAGAGAGATTTGATTTGGTATTAACGTCCGCGGGGGGCCAGAAATGACCCATGGGACCTCAAAGTGATACATAGTCTCCCCTCACGGGGGTGTATGGTGTGGTGTGTGTTATTCTCTTTTTATGTTCCTATGAGTGTCTTTTGATTCTCAAGTATGCGGGTGAGGTATGTTCCGAGAATTGTAGGGGAGGGGTCTGTCTTGGATAATAGGTCCGCAAAGGTAGAGCAACCGCTTAGAAGTGGTTGAAAATTAGCCCGGATGTGAGCGTATTCTGGGCATTCCAATGTCACATGTGCTTCATCTTCGGGAGCTTGCATTGTACATGAGAGAGAGAGAGAGAGAGAGAGAGAGAGAGAGAGAGAGAGAGAGAGAGAGAGAGAGAGAGAGAGAGAGAGAGAGAGAGAGAGAGAGAGAGAGAGAAATGAAATGAAGTGTTATATTAACGTCTTCAAAAGGCCAAAGGGACCTATGAGACCAGAAAGTTACAATGTGGTGGATCTGATACAAAGTCAGAGTAACAAGATGACAAAATGAGAAAATAAAATACTATGGAATCCTGGACTGCTGAGTGTGGACTAAGCTGCTAAAACAGCTAGCTGGGATAACTAGATCACAGGAGATCCGGCATCAGTCGCTAGCGGATCTCATTAATCTTCTCCATGGTCAGTAGTCTAACCGGGCGTCGTGCATTTCAAGCCAAAGTGACCCGGATCCTCTGCTGCAGCCTCTGTCGATGTTGTGTAGTCCTCCGCAGTCGTGGGCGTCTGGATCTCCCCAACTCAGTCGCTCGGTCGATCAGTATGCCTCTGGTGTAAAGCGACGAGCTCTGCTGTGGTAGTAACTCCTCCGGGTGTCGAGTGGCAGCTCTAAAGAAGTCTGTGATCTGTCTCTGAGACTGGCTAGTCTTTCCTCTCATCAAGCTCTCTCTGTGTCTGCGTAGCTCGAGCAAAAACAAACCCAGGCATCTCTGATCCTCGTACCGCATGACTCTAGAGAATGGTCCAAAGCCCTCTCTGAACAAGCAATGGAAGCGGCCTCGTATCTCGTAGTAGACAGGGCAGTGGCATGTGTAGTGCAACTCTGTCTGAGGCTCGATGTCACACAGGGGGCATGTCCTGGCCTCTGCTGGTATTCTGCTGTATCTCCCAGTCTCGATCCGCAGCTGGTGTGAAGATGTGCGTATCTGGCCAATAGCACATCGTATCCCATGAGACAGGTGAGTGTCCATGTATCTGGGCCTCGTCACAAAACCATCCTCCGTAAGCTGGAGGAGATGCTCTCTGTAGAAAGCCATCTTCGTGCCTAGCTCCTGTACTGGCTGTATCCATGTCCTCTTGGTGTCTAGCTGAGTCAAGTCCTGGCGAATGAGCCTGGTGATCTCGGATTGTGTAAGAGTCACAGAGGGCGCATCCAGTGAGTACTGGAAAGGAGGCAATCTATCTATGCTGAACCCATGCGCTTGAAACCATGACGTCATCTCCCCATACGAGCATGCTGTATCTCCGTGCACGGCTAACTGTCGAGAGGACTCAAGTGCAAGGCGTGCATATCTGTCTCTGGGAAGTTCCCACATGCGGTGTATGAAGGAGACAGATCTGGTGAGCGCCTCAACCACCAGTGGGGAGGCAGCTAGCTCTGCTCGTATAATAGCATGTTGTACTGAAGTCTTGGCCTTAATGAGCCGCGAGATCATAGAGACCAGAGGCTTCTCCATGTCCCCCCATCCATCACTGCAGCCTGTCCTCCCGTGATGGTCCAGTGAAGGTCCCCAAATCTCAGCTCCATAGAGGAATACAGAGGCCACCAAAGTGTCAAAGAGCCAGAGCTTCGTCCGAGGCTCCTGAAACTGAACCTGTGAACACATCCTTTCCAATTTACCCAATGCTGCATGGGCTTTGGTCAATCTAGTCTCTGCTGCCCTCCTCAATAAAAATGCTGGTCCATTGAAAACCACTCGAAGGTAAGTGTAAGCATCTGTATACTCCACCTTCTCCTGTCCGTATGTGAAGGCGGGCGCTGACCTCCTGATCCACTGTGGGGTGGTATTAAAAACCATGACCTTGGTTTTACCAAGGTTGACGGACAAACCACTTTCTTGGGCAAACCTATGCAAAGCATCCAGTTGACTTTGCATCCCCTCCGGAGAGGCAGAAATCAAAACAATATCATCAGCATATAACAATAGTGGAATCCATGTCCTTGCTAGCTGTGCACCTCTATCACCATCTCTCTCAATGTAGTCAGAAACCTCATCTACATACATACCAAATAGAGTAGGAGAGAGTGGGCAGCCCTGCTTCACCCAAATAGTGGAGTAAACCGGTGTGGATAGACCCTCTGGGGTGCGTACATGCCCCACTACTGACCTGTATAATGCCATGACCCCCCAAATGAGCTCTGTGGGTACTCCCATCTATTGTAATCTGGGCATTGTGTCAAATGCTTTACGGAAATCCACAAAGCTGCAATAGATCAGTTTCCCATGCGATCTGCCCTCCTCAATGATGGCTCTGAGTGTCAAGATATGGTCAAGAGTAGAAAAACCCCTTCTGAAACCTGCCTGCCCGGCTGTGCGCATCCCCTCTCTCTCTGCCCATCTACTCAGTTGCTGCTCAAGAATAGATGCGTACAACCGTGCCAATGTGTGTCCAATCATGATAGTGCGATAGTTCCCAGGCTCCATAGGGTCTCCCGACTTGAAGATAGGTACAATAGTAGATAGGCTCCAGGTATCAGGCAAGCCCTCACACATGGCACGGTTAAACATAACTGCTAGAAGCTCTGCTAGTAAATCTTTGGCATGCATGAAATGCTCAGCCACTAAGCCATCATGATCATATGCTTTCCCAGTCTTCATTTGTCAATGGCCTTCCTCACCATCTCAGCGGTGAAAAAACCACATGTGTGCGGGCATGGATCGGGGGGGTCGGGAAGGGGGGGCTGCTCAGGAATTGTGTACAAAGATGATGCATACTGGCCCCAGGCCTCTGTAGAAGTGATGGCAGGGGGGGGGGGGAGTGCTCATGAAAGAGCCTCCACGCCTCACGTGAGTCCTGACTCAAGAATAGCTGGTATAGATCCTGCTCTAGGCGAGCCAAAAATGCCCTCTTCTTCCGCTGCACTAGGCGTCGGAAGTCAATCTGTGACTGTCTATGAGTGATGTTCCCCAAAAGCACCTCCCTCCAAAGTCTAGCTCTAGTGTCCCGGCATTCCTCATCATACCAACTGTTCTGGGGCATGCTCCCTGAACGGTGTCTCTGCTCAGGCTGGGTGTGTGGGTATGCCTCTGCTGCTGCATCATGTAGTGTCTGTGTCAGTATAGTGTAAGCTCCTCCAGAGGTCGCCTTGGCTCGTCTGTGCACAGGCGTCTGTAGATCCCATCTATGTATACAGAGTCCGTCTCCCACGTGAAGGTGTAGCGAGTAGGGGCTGCTGCCCGTAGCTTGTGTGCTACACTAAACTGAAAAGAAATGGTCAGCGATACAAGAGCATGATCCACTGCCACACCAATAGGTCTGGGTCCAACCGTGAGGTCCTGGATACTAGAGATGAGGCTCGGTTGTGCCATGACATAGTCCACTGTGCTGACTCCATGTCTGTGTGGGAATCATGTGAAGCCTCCCGAAGCAGGAAACCTTTGTATGCCATTCAAGATGGCCAGTCCATGTGCGGTGCCCATGTTTATCAGGTGTCTTCCATATTCAGTATATTCGGCATCGTGTGATAGTCTGGATAGGCCCGTCTCTACAACATCTAGCTCTCTCAGCATTTCCTCTGAAGTATCATAAAACACTGTCTGGTGATGGGCAGTCCTAGCATTGAAGTCCCCTATAATGATAATGTCACCATCTCTAGAGAACTCCCATATGTCATCATCCCAAATAGAAAAGGGGGACTATCCTCTGGGTGATGCATAGACCGACGTACTCGGGGGAAAGTAGCAAATAGCAATGTAGAGATATCTGCCTGTCTCTGCTTTCAATCTCACCCACATGTACCTAGCCTGCTCATCCCTGCGGGCTATATGTATCAATGGTTGCAAATCCTCTCTAAATAACACTGCCACTCTCCCTGAGCCCCTTTCTCTGTGCTCTGAGCGTGTCTCCTGTCTGTAAGCTGTCTCCCATTTGTATCCCCTGATGTGAGGCATGGATTGCCCAAGGGCCTGGTGTGTCTCAGAGTAAAAGATGATGTCTCTTCGAGTAAAGCTATCCTCAAAAGCACCCACATCAAGACGCATGGATCCATTACAGTTCTAGGCCGCCACTTTGAGTGTGGTCCCATAAGTCTCGCACCGTCATGTGGAGTCACTCCAGTATTGCTACTCTTCCATCTCGGTAAAAGGCAATCTTACCTTTCCCCCTTGCCACTCTAATCTCCGGCATTACTTCCTGCATATAAGCGATCTCCGAGAGAGTAAGATCATCCCCGAGAAAAATGCCCGTCTCTTTAAGAGTTGGCCTTTTCTTCAAGGACTTCTTCGCTTCCATGGAGGGAAAACGGAGGATGAGTGCCCTTTCTTTTGAGGTTTCCCCACTGCTTCCATTTTTCTTTATGTTGCCCACTCTCCATGCTCTTGTGTGCATCGGCTCATGAACCCCCATCAAGGCCATGAGTTCTTTTACCTCTTCGTCCACATTGCCTTTGTCTTTAAGACCGCAAATTCTCACATGTAAAGCGCGCACACGTCTTCTTTGCTCCTCCTCTAGTGTCTGATTAATGATAGTGGGTGTGGATGTGGGCGTTATCTCCTTGCCTTTTCCTTTCTTGGCCACCTCGATCCATGTCTCGGCTTCATCCACCTTCTGCTGCGTTTTTATAAGAACATCCACCCAAGAAGTCGTCATCTCTTTGTGTTGCTCTTCTCCCTCTTTGATGGCCCGTACTTGCTCCGTGATAGTATTGATTTCTTCGATTACTGAGGGTTGCAATTCGCCCTCTTCCAGTGTGTTGCTTGATCGTGCTTCGGCGAGATCTTTTTTGAGTGACGCAATCTCTTCGTCCTGAGCCATCACTCGGTCTTCCAGTGCGCTTATCTTGCTTTCTTGGATCAGGACGCGTCCTTCGAGCATATTTATTGTGCCCAATAGATTGCGGTTCATCTTGGTAATAGTCTCCGTCATTTCCTCTTTGCACTTTTGAATGGCATCCTCTAGGGGGTCGTCTTTATCGCTTAGCTTTCTCATGCTTAATCAATGTCCGAAAAAGAGCCACTAAGCGCACATATGCATCCACACTATGCATACAGTGTCTCCCGCATCAAGCATTCCACGGCGGGTAAAGATACAACCACAGCCCACTGCGGGCGTCACCCTTAAAGCCAAAAGCCAAAATAATGGAGGGGCCTTGTGCCCAATGTCCTGTCTAACGCTGTCCTCCATACACCACAAATCCGAACCTCTCCAAGCTGTCCCACACAACCAAAACAGCCCCAGTCTGCTCCTGTTCTAGCACCTGTAGTAGTAGAATCGGCCTTTCAGATTGTCGATTTTCCTTTTTGCTTTTCGGTGGGTAGTGCTTTCCGCAGGTAGAATTGAAGCAAAGCAAAAATTAATTAAATCAGAGCAAGCAATTAATTAATTAATTAATATGTGTTTTAGTCAAGCCACGAGCGAGGGCGATGGGAAGAGGGGGAGGGTAGGTTCAAGGTTCAAGGGCGAGGGGCTAGGAGATAAAACTAGGGCGAGGAGATAGGGGGGGTTTGATGGGGCGAGGGCGAGGAGAAAGGGGAATGGGCGAGGGGCGAGGGCTAGGGACGAGGGGCGGGTGCTAGGGGCGAGGGCGAGGGGTGAGGGCTAGGGACGAGCGGCGAGGGGCAGGTGCAAGGCGAGTGGCGAGCGGGGGGCGAGGGGGTGCAGGGCGAGGGGCGGGTGCTGCAAGGCGAGGGGCGAGGTGGTGCAGGGCGAGCGGCGAGGGGCGAGGTTCTGCAAGGCGAGGCGAGGGTGCAGAGAGAGAGAGAGAGAGAGAGAGAGAGAGAGAGAGAGAGAGAGAGAGAGAGAGAGAGAGAGAGAGAGAGAGAGAGAGAGAGAGAGAGAGAGAGAGAGAGAGAAAGAAAGAAAGAAAGATTTTTAACGTCTATGTAAGGCCGAAATCGGCCTATGAGACAAAATAGATGTACATGGTGTGTATGTCATCCGTCTATCGGAAAGACAAATGAAACAAAACTGATACAAAACTGAACTGAATGTAGGTAGTGGAGTATCTGAGGAGGGATGGAGCTCTATCTCTCTAGGGGTATATGCATGTCTATATGCTCAAGGTAGTACAATCATGAGAATGCATCAAGCTATCTAGCTCCATCCTGTACTAATGGGGGGATGTAAGATGTGGTACATGGGCGGGGCTGGTGCCAAGGCTACCCGGATGAAAGCTGTCGGGTCGGCCCTCATCTGAGCTACTCGCTCCTCAGTGGCACAGCGCTCCCGGGCTCGGATCTCCTCGATCTGTCGGTGGTGGGAGCTCGCGCCCCTATAGCCTGTGACTCGTGGTCGTCGTCTAGCTCGGTTCACCTCCGCCTGTGGAAGTGTCACTCCCCTCTGAGTGTCTAGTGAGGGAGGGGCGGCAATCCTCTGAAAGAAGTCTGTGAGCTGCGACTGTCTCCCCTCTGTCTGTGTAGCTGTGTGTGGCTGTAGTAGTGTGTCCCGATGGCTCTGTATCTCTAGTAAGAAACGTCCGAGCTGTCTCTGATCTCGAGAGTCCATGATCTCTCGGAGAGTGGGCTGTCCTCTGAATAAGGCCTCATACCTGCCTCTGATCTCAGTGTATGCTCTGCATCTACATACAAAGTGCTCCTCACTCTCTACCTCCTCTGTGCAGGCTCTGCAGACTCGCTCCTCCCTGGGAACACCAGTGTGTCTCCCGATCTCAATCTCTAACCTGTGTGAAGCCACTCTCAGCTGACCAATCGCCACCCGTGAGCGATGTGGCATATATGTGTCCATATAGCGTGGTCTCTGTATGAACCCCCCAGACAATATGGTGAGAAACTGGTCTCTGTAATCTGACATCCTCGTCCCCAAGCCAGGTGACTCCCAGACTCTCCTAGTGTATAGCTGCCACAGATCCTGTCTCAATACCAAGTTCCTCTCACTGCGAGAGAGGTGAATATATGGTGAGTGGGGGTCGTACTGGAATGGTGGTAGGCTCTCCATGTCAAGACCGTGTCCCTCAAACCATGCTCTGACCTGTGAATACCATGCTCTCTCATGCCCACTCTCTGATAGCTGTATAGCTGCCTCAAATGCTCTACGAGTAAGTCTGTCAGGAGGTAGCTCTCTCATCCTCTGGAGGAAGCAGACTGTCTGGAATAGTGCCTCTACAACCATAGGTGGTGTGGTGAGCTCGGCTCTAATAATGTCATGTGGCACTGTCTTCTTGCTGCGGAGCAAGCGTGAGATCATACATACCTGTGGCCTCTCAAGCTGTGTCCACTGGTCAGCTGTCAATCCTGGTGCCCATACTGCCGCCGAGTACATCAGGGCCGGGGTGACTAAGGTGTCGAAAAGCCACCCCTTCGTGCGGGGCTCCTGAAAGTGTGCCTGGTGGCACCTCCGCTCTAGCATGGTCAGAGCTGCATATCCTCGGGTGAGCCTGTCAGCAGCAGCCTGCCTCATAGTGAAGGGTCCTGGTAGGCTGGTGAATGTGATGCCAAGGTAGACATAGGAGGTGACTACATCAACTTGTCCTCCTGCTGCTGTGAAGGTGGCAGCGCTCCTCACTGCACTGGATGTGTGAAAGATCATGACCTTGGTTTTGCCAAGGTTCACAGTCAACCCCTTGTGTGTGCTGAATTCGTCCAAGGCCTCAAGATGGCGCTGCAAGCCCTCGGGTGACTCTAAAATCAACACAATATCATCAGCATATAACATGATGTGGACCGGAGTACCTGCCAAGTCGCTCCCCTCTCCCCCTGCTCGCAGTATGTAGTCGGAGATCTCGTCGATGTAGAGCCCAAAGAGTGTCGGGGAGAGTGGGCATCCTTGCTTAACACCAATGGTGCTAGCAATGGTGTCTGAAAAACCGCCTGGGCAACGAACTCGACCCGTCACCCTCTCGTAGAGAGTATATATGGCCCAAATCATCTCTGTTGGTACCCCAATGCTGTGAAGGCGCTGGAAGAGTCTCTCGCGTGGGACTGTGTCAAAGGCCTTGCGGAAATCCACAAAGCAGCAGTAAAGCCTCTTCTTCCGCGCCTTTGCCCCATCAATGAGGCAGCGCAGAACGAAGATGTGATCAGTGGTGGAGAAAGCTCGTCTGAAACCTGCCTGGCCTGGAGCTCGTAAACCCTCGGTCTCTGCGTAGCGGCTGAGCTGTGCCTCAAGTACTGCTCCATATAGCTTGGCCATCGTGTGGCCAATCATGATAGTCCTGTAGTTCCCTGGGTCCAGGGTGTCGCCAGACTTGTGGATAGGCACTATGGTGTGCTGTGTCCACTCCTTTGGGAAGCCCTCCCCTATAGCCCGGTTGAAGACATGTGCAATCAACGGGGCTATAGTGGAGGCCGCATAAATGATGTGCTCACTCTGTAATCCAGTATGGTCAGCTGATTGTCTGTGCTGCATGCGGTGTATGGCCCTCTCTACCATCTTTGCTGTAAAGAAGGAAGAGCACGTGGGGCGTGGCCCGTGTGGCTGTGGGATAGGAGGCTGCCCTGGCACCTCATAGAGTCGCTCTGCATAATCATGCCATATCTGTGGATCCTCAATAGCTGTAGTCGGACGTGGCTCGCGCAGGGTGCGCCATGCCGTCGCGCTATCCATGCTCATGAATAGGCGGTATAGCTCTAGCTCCTGTGCCTCTTCGAATGCTCGCCGCTTTTGGCGTGTCAGCGTCTTCATATGCCGTCTGGCCTCTCTCTCTATGATCTCTCCTAAGGCTCGCCGTGCACGGAGGCGTCGGTATAGCTCTCTGCACTCATCATCATACCAGCGGTTCTGAGGCATAGTCCCGGGAGGGGGAGTGCGTCCTGTGTGAGTGGTGTGTGGAAAAGAGCTAATAGCTGAAGTGTGGAGAACGGAAGAGATATGTGATGTGAGAACTGAGAGTGGTGTGGATGGGTGGAGGAGGCATAGGCCATGCTCGACCTCGGCCGAGTAAAGAGGGGCTAGCTCATGTGTGAAATGGATGGTGGAGAGCGAGAGAGAGAGAGAAAAGAAGAAGAAGAAGTTCACTTCTGTATCTCTGCCCGCACTACTGGCATTCTTATAGACCGAGCATTGGAGCTAGGGAGATCTAGACGACCCCAATGGAGAAGAGGAGCTACACAGTTTCAAAGGAGGCTACAGCAAAGGATTCGAGCCGTACTTTTTCGTCGTCCAGAGTGAAGATGAAGATGGATCTCTATGAAGATGGATCTCTACTTCCCTCCCATATTGTCTACACATTGTATAGCTTAGTTCACACATTTCACACCTTTCACCTTTCACACCTATCAGCTTAGTTTAGGATTCCGCAGTATTTATATCTTGTTATCCTAGTTTAATTTATTTTGTTAATCTGACTTTGTATGAGATACACCGCATTGTAACTTTCTGGTCTCATAGGTCACTTTGGCCTTTTGAAGACGTTAATATAACATTTCATTTCATTTTTCTCTCTAGGGTTTGTACAAGGCTGCAAGCATCGTCAGCATTAGGGTTCGTGCAGGTTGCAATAGCAAATTAGGGTTCGCGTAGGCCATTCGCTGCAACCAGGGCAAATTGTGTGCAGCACGTGGACAACAACAGCAGGTAGGCTTAGCCCGGCAGGGAGCTGCAGCGTGGAGACCACAACAGTAGCAGTGTGCAGCACAGGGGAAGCAGCTCTCATTGGCAAGAATTCGCACCGCAAATTTCGTACGCTAGGCCTACTATGTAACGATCAAAAACCTTCAGAGGGGTCGCGAAGATTTCTCCTACTGGCCTTGCTGATTTGCGAAGGGTTGTTGCCTGCTCGCACTCTACAGACTCTCATGTTCGCCCTCTGCTACTCATGTGCACCTGCTCACCAGCGCGTTGCCCGCCTGCACTTGCTCATGTACGCCTGCTGTTAAACGCTAATGCAATGAATAATTGGGCGAGCAGATACATGATAACAACTAAGGGTCGTACGCAGCAGTAGTGACAATCTGGCGCTCGACTAGACAAGCGAACAGGCGGGGCGAGCAGCATGACTGTTTGAGCAGGTGGTCCCTCTTACTGGTCTGCGCAGGAACTTGCAATTTTCTGCACAGTGACCAAAAGCTTAGTCCAACAGTAGTGACAATCTGGCGCTCGACTAGACAAGCGAGCAGCATGACTGTCTGAGCAGGTGGTCCCTCTTGCTGGTCTGCGCAGGAACTTGCAATTTTCTGCACAGTGACCAAAAGCTTAGTCCAATGGATAGAATTCAAGTAGAAAACATCATCAATGCGACAGTAAATAAAATAAAAAAAGATGGAGATAACGCGGTAAATACAATAAACCGGTAACTCCTTGAAAAAATAAGGAAACTAGAGTTGGAATGTAACATACTGAGGTCAAAGAGTGAAATGCAGGACATGATTATTCATGACTTGAGAACTAAGATGGATGAATGTAGCAAGTTGGGGTTGATATTATCAGAAGTTGGAAAGCAGGATGACATTGCAGAATTGAAGATTGAAGTGGAGAAATGTAAAACATTGAGGTGAGAGGTCGAGAAGCATGATGACATTATAGCTGGACGAAACTAGAAATGGGGAAATGTACAACTTTGGGGTCTATGCATGATGAGACCATAGCAAAACTAGAAAGTAAAATCACAGAGGTGCATCAGTTTCCGAAGCTAGAAGAAGGTGAAATACGTCCCAACATAGGAGAGGAGATCTCTAAAATTAAAGAGGAGATGCAACAACTCCAAGTTGAAGAGGGGAAAAAGTCAGCGGAGACCACTACTTGGGTGGAAATATTAAAAAGACACGGAAATAGATGGAGGAAACCGACCAATGGATACAGGTGGTTTAGAAGGGGAAAGATCAGCTGGCGACTGCCTCACCGACATCATTGATGAACACCACCCTTGAAGAGGAACAAAGACGGAGAGTTAGGGCACTGCATGTGAGGGTGACATGCCTCAAGCAAAGTAAAAATGTAGAAGAAGATACCTAGGTGTTATGCAGACTCATGGCTATCACCAACCCTAAACATACAGGTGCTTGGAGAGTTGGGAAAAGAAGTGCCAATGCCAAAAATGAAGGTACCTCGAAAAAGGCTGCTCTAATCTTACGTTTGCCCACTTTGGAGGCTAGGAGAGAGTTCATTAAGATGAGGAAAACCCTCAATGGGACAACTATCTTTCTAGGGGATGACCTTACACAGAGCCAGCTAATACACATGCGGGAATGTATGCCACGCATCTTGTCAGCCAGGAAGGAAGGAAAGTTATCTTTCTACAGGGGAGGGAAGGTCCTCATTTTGAACCAACCCTCCAAATGACGGTTTGAGACCTATGGGACCAAACTTAAAATAGCAACTTGGAACAGTAATGGGTCTCTTCGACTTGATGTAGGCGCCTTTGAGGACAGCTTTAGAGATAGAGACATTGTTTTCTTCTTAGAGACTCATCAGGCCCCTAGACAGCTTATGCCACATGTGGTGGATACAGATGGGAGAGAGCCCACATGACAATCGCGAGATCTGAGCATGGGAGTAGAGGTTTAGGAGAGTAGTAGTGCTATTTAGGGAGGAGTTTTAACCACTACTACATATTGTACGGAGAGATGATCATGCTAGATACATGTGGGTGAGGCTGAGAGTTGACACATGCCGATTTCTATACATTGCCATATGTTACTTACCCCCCTGTATGTCAGTATATGCTGCATCCAGAGGACAGTCGCCTTTCTCTACTAGATGATGATATATGGGAGTTTTCGAAGAATGGTGATATCATCCTCCTAGGGGACTTCAATGCCCGAACGGGCAACTCTGAGACAGTCTTCTATGACACTTCAGATGAGATGCTTAGAGAGCTGGATGTGGGTGTGTTGGGGCTTGACAGATGCTCACATGACAGAGAGCTGATGGAGTATGGGAGATACCTCATGGAGATGACGACTACACATGGGTTAGCCATACTCAATGGCTTACAGTGATTTCCTTGAGCAGCCGGTTTCACAAGGTTTGCACACAGATACAGCGCCAGTACAGTGGACTATGTTATGGAACAACTGAGCTTTATTCCTTGTATTCAGGATTTCATAGTGGGAGCCAGACCAGTGCGCGTAGCAGTGGATCATGCTCTTTTGACATTGTCCATTTCATTTCAGTATAGTACAGCTCAAATATCAGGAGGCAGGTCACATACCCGTTATACATTCACACCAGCTATGCACAGCTGTCTATGCACAGCTGGTGCTGGCCTCTCAGTGGAGGAGAGCACCACTTTACTAACTGAGACACTACATGGTGCAGCATCAGAGGCATACCCACACACGCAGCCGGGTCGGAGGCAACATTCTTGGAGCATGTCCCAGGATAGTTAGTATGGTGAGGAGTACAGAGAGGCAAGAGCCTAGCTTCAGTGGGATCTTTTTTTAGGAGTCATCCCTTACAGATAGTCTCGGATTGCTTCCCGGCGCCTTGTGCGACGGAAGAAGCGAGCTTACTTGGCCCAGATGGAGCGAGACTTGTATCAACTGTTCTTGAGTAGAGACTCAGGAGAGGCATGGCGACTGTTTCATGAGAATTCCCCTACCCCAATGATTACTTTTTCTAATGTGTGGGGGCAGTATGCGACATCGTTATATATGGTTCCTAGACACGACCCCCTTCCAGATCCTACGGAGCCATGCCCATCTACCAGCACCTTCTATCCATTGACAGGATGAGGACCAGCAGGACATATGATCATGATGGTCTAGTAGCAGAGCACTTTATACATGCTAGAGATATGCTGGTAGAGGTTCTTGCAGTGTTGTTCAATTGTGCCATGTGGGAGGGGTTACATGAGACTTGGAGGTTTTCTACTATTGTGCCTATCTTCAAGGCAGGTGATCCTACAAAGCCTGGGAATTACCGCACCATTATGGTTGGGCACACATTGGCACGGTTGTATGCATCCATTCTTGAGCATCAGTTGAGTAATTGGGCAGAGGGTGAGGGTGTACGGGCAAAGGGCCAGGCCGGTTTCAGGAGGGGTTTCTCTACTCTTGATCATATTCTGACACTCAGAGCCATCATTGAGGAGGGCACGTCACATGGGAGATGGATTTACCGCAAAGCATTTGACATGTACCGAGAGCTCGATTGATGTGCAGACTGCAGGAGATGGGGGTGCCCATAGTGTTGATTTGGGGGATTATGATTCTATACAGATTAGTGATGGGACATGTACGCACCCTGGAGGGGAAATCTGATTTAGTTCACTCCACCATTGGGATGAAACAGGGTTGCCCATTGTCTCGTACTCTATTTGGTCTGAATGTTGATGAGGTGTCTGATTACATTGACAGAGAGGGGGATAGAGGTGCCCAACTGGCAGGGACGTGGATCCCATTGTTGTTATATGCTGATGATAATGTGTTGATCTCTGACTCACCAGAGGGTATGTAGCGACACAATTGGATGCATTACACAGTTTTGCAGAGGATATTGGACTGTCTGTAAACCTTGGTAAAACCAAGGTTATCGTGTTTAACACCATACCACAGTGGATCAGGAGATCAGCACCGACTTTCACAAATGGTCAGGAGATTGTAGAGTATACAGATGCATACACTTATCTTGGGGTTGTCTTCACTAGGCCGAGGTTTTCCTTGGGGAGAGCAGGAGAGACTAGACTGACTAGAGCTTATGCTGCCTAGGGAGGCTTGGGGAGGATGTGTTCGTAGGTTCAGTTCCAGGACCCTCGGACAAAGTTATGGCTCTTTGATACTTTAGCAGCCTCAGCTATGTTGTATGGGGTGCAGATATGGAGACCTTTGGTAGGCCAGGATGGTTGGAGCATATGGAGAGGCCCTTGGTATCTATGATCTCTCGACTGATCAGAGCTAAGGCCTCCGTACCCCACGCTATCATTCGAGCAGAGCTAGCTGCCCCTCCTATGGAGATTGAGGCGCTTACCAGATCATTCTCCTTTGTGAACAGCTTGTGGGATACAACTAGAGACAGATATGCTAGACTGGCCCTTGAGTCTTCCAGACAGTTAGCTCTTCAGGGGGGACATTTTATGCTGGTATGCATAGATGACATCATGGTTTCAGACGCATGGCGTCACCATGGACAAGCTGCCCCCTTTCCAATACTCTCTTCAGGCACCCTTGATGTCTCTTACACGGTGAGATTACTAGACTCATTTGTGAGGACCTGATCCAGCTTGATACCAGGAAGACATGGATAGAGCCGCCACAGGAGTTGGGCACGCAGATGGCTCTCTATAGAGAGTATCTTCTGCACCTCACAGGAGATGTGTTTGTGATTTGACCTAGCTACATGGACACACATGTCTCATGGTTTGCGGTGTGCCATTGGTCAGATATGCACATCATCACATCAGCTGGGGATTGAGACGGGTAGATTCAGAGGGATACTAGCAGACAACAGGATATGCCACTTATGCCAGCTAGAGCCAGAGATAGAGCTACATTACATATGTCATTGCACAGTGTACTATGAGATACGGGGCCGTTTCCACTGCTTATTCAGAGAGGGTTCGGTCCTTTCTCTAGGGTCATGAGTTGTGAGAATGAGAGATGTTTTGGACTATATCTACTTGAGTTACACAGATATATAGACACTTTACTGGGGAGAGCTAGAGAGAAACAGTTCCAGAGACAGATTACAGATTTCTTTTCACTAGATTCGGGGCAGCCAGAGGACCCACCATCACTGCAGAGCTCGGCCCACACTCATTCAACCACTACCGGCACTCTCATCGACCGAGCACTTGAGCTACAGAGATCCAAACGGCCACGATTGAGGAGAGGGGCTACACAACATCGACGAAGACGACAGCAGAGGATTCGAGCCATAGTCTCTCGACATCCAGAGTGCAGATGAGGATGGATTCTAGTAGCAGTATCTTTGTTCTAGTTCTTTTGTTCTTTTGTACCCAGAGGTGGTATCGGATTCTATATTTGAAAAGTTTGAAGAGTTACTGCGGCGACATTCCCCATTTTAATCATTACAGTTTGCATTTGAGGTATTGCATGTGTGTACATTCCATTTGCCTTCGAGTCTCGTCTTTCTTTGAACACAGGGGCCATCTATGAGAATGAGGAGGCGGGCTGTTTGTTAATGTTATTGGGACAGCATTCTCCACGTATATTGTGTATATTTCTGTCTCTATTGAGAGTTTCATCTCTCTAGATCCAATCACCTATGCTTGCACCTTGAAGGCTTGTGGCCTCATGCAAGACATTGACATGGGTGAAGAAGAAGAAGATGAGAAATTTAAACGTCATAGGAACAATCCCAAGAGACCTCAAGATGAGCCTTGAACCCAAGAACTCACGATGAGATTGCTAGTCAGGACTGTTGGAGAAAGATGTCGTGCTTGGCAGTGCTTTGGTTGTTATGTATGGCAAGTAGTTTCAGGTTTAAATCGAGTGCTAACAGAATAATATGTGTTATTGTAGGATGACAAAGAGTTTGTTCAGCAAAGTCTTTCTGAAAGCGAGATTGTTCAGGTGCAGCTCAATTGAGGTTTATCTGGAGTTAAATTTGATTACATTTGGGCCATAAACATTTATGCGATATTCTTGCAGATGGAGGATGTTGTGTTGTGCGAAGGGGTACAAAAGGGTCTGGAGTCACCTGCTTTTAGCAAAGGACGCTATGCACCTTCGGTGGAGACGGCCATGCATCATTTTCATTGCTTGTTGCAACAAGATCTTATGTCAACCTTATAAATAAGAAGAATTACTGAGAGGCCACTTTTAATGGCAAAGCCTTGCACTCAACATGCACAAAATTATGAACAGGAATTTGGTATCAGATCAGTTGGCAGCTTTTGTTCTTGAAAAGAGGAAAACCTCGTTTTCAAAGAGAAAACCTCCTCAATTGGCAGCTTTTGTTCTTGGAAAGAGGAAAACCTCCTCAGGTTTTATCTTGTGGTACAATTTTTATGTTTACAGAAGAGGAACATTTAAAGTACAGTCGCCAGCTTTTCTCACGTGCATTTAGACCCTTGGTTGAGAGTTGGCCATCCTTTCACCGTTCTGGTAGGGATTCTAGGCACATAGGGTCTGCACCAGACATTTGCAGACATTATATAATTAAAGTTTCCCAGATTTGTCTTCACAGGCTCGCTGCTGCTAGCGCTCAACCCCCCCACCATCGCATCATCTCCCCCCTCGTAGCTCGCGAGGCCCTGCTCCACCCCCCGTGCGCTGCCCACTTCCCCCGTTTCCTGCTCCCGCACACCCGTGCTGCCCCAGCCCGCCCACCCCCCCCTTGCTTGCGCTCGCTGCCCTTGCCCGCCACCCCCCTCATTTGCCTGCCCTCGCGCTCCTTTCGCCATCGCTGCACCTGCCCGCCCCTTGGCCTCAGCCCTCCGACTCACCCCCCGGCTCCTGTTCTCTTTACGCCTTCCGCCTACCTGTAGGCTGTTTTTTTTCAGCTTGCTGGTATATGCCTCGACACCAACGCCCCTGTCTTCGTCATTCCCGAAGGTTGCTGCACTTGGCTCTGCAACACTGTTTCTTCGGACAGTGCTCGGCGTGCTCGATTGTAGTGTCTCTTCACCGTGTGCTTCTTCGTCACAGCAGTAGACACAGATGGAGGCTCCAGCTCCACCACAGAGGGACTCATCCGAAGCCCCCTCGCCCGACCCCGCTGAGCCCACCATTCAACTTGCTCTATCGCCGACAAAGCAAGCGAGCTTAGCCGCTGAGGTTGAGCGTTTGCAGGCGACTTCGGTCATTTGCAAAATTCTCGGCACCCGTCCTAGCAGAGGAGAGTTGCGAGACCTTCTTCAGGCCCGCCTTCTCGTAGAGGTGGGGAAGATCTTGGATGTCCAGATTTTCGGACGGGGGTACTACCAGATCGAGTTCGAGACCTTTGAGATGGCTTCCAAGGTCATAGCTATGAGTCCACTGGCCATCCGAGCATCACGCGCCCACTTTCGACAGTGGCGACATGGTTTTGACCCGACTTCGGATGTGCTAATAGAGGAGGCAGACATCCCCATTTCAGTCTGCTTTCCGAGTTTACGGAGGGAGTATCTCTCCAGGATTGGCTCTGCCATCGGGACTGTCCTGGAGACACCTCGTACAGCAGCATCAGTAGCTGCCAAGGCGGCTGGCATCCCTTCAGTTCGGGTTTTGGTCAGAGATACCCACACGCTCCCGAAGGTCATCCTTCTGCCTCGGGTGAGTGGGGGTTGGTTTAAACAGAGTGTGGAGTACTCGGGTCTCCCGAACCAATGCTTCATTTGCAGATAGATGGGCCACCTAGCGAAGGCCTGTCCATGGAGGAGGCCACGACCTGCACCTCAACCTCAGCCCCAGCCTGTCAAGGCTGGGCCGCAGCCACAGCCAGCGGCACAGCGCACAGATTCAGAGCCACCCTCCGAGCCTGGGGCTCCAACGGAGGAGGGGTGGCAGCAGACCCGTGGCCGTCGATGCCAAGGGCCACAGCTACAGCCTGGCACTCAGAGTGGCCCTCAGGTGCCTACTCAGCAGCATTGGGTTCCCACGGGGAACCGCTTTGGTCCTCTTGAGCAAGAGGAGCCCCCTACGTCAGCCTCCACCTCCGTTGCACCCTGGCTAGCCGTCCCACCTTCAGAGTTCCCCTCCTCCTCATCCTCCCCACCTCGCCCACCTGCCTCTGTCACCCCACCCCGCTTCTCTTCCCCTCCGCCCCGCCCCCCCCCCCCCCCCCCCCCCCCCCCCCCCCCCAGCTCCTTCTCCCCCTCCTCCTGCTTCAGTACCACAGTCGACTCAGGAGACTGGTCCCTCGCCGGCGGCTAGGAGATCTCTTGGCAGCGCCTTTGCCACGAGTCGCCTAGCGAGAGAGGGTCAGCCCTTCTTGCGGCCCCCTCTACAGATTCAGACTTCTTCCCTTGCAGATATCCCTCGTGGTCTGACGAGCATTGACCTCCGACGCCGCTGGGATTTCTTCGATTACGGGTTCACTCGCTTTCTCGGCGATTCCGCAGCAGACCACGAGGCAGCCTGCTTCAGGGTCCATGCTTTGTTCCTCGCCGCTAGGGGGACAGAGGCCTTGGACTCGGCAGTTGGTTTCTCCTTCCCCCTTTGTGGTAGGACCGAGACAGAGTGGTCCCTCGACTCAGTGGTGGGATGGTTGCATACACAGGTTCTTGAGTTCTCTCACCACATGGGAGAACTTGGAGTTACAGATTTGCTGCAGACTTTGTGGCCACTGGCCAAGTTTGCGGTGACACCCCCAGACTCAGCAGGATGTAGGCACATTGTGGTGTACTTTTTTGTTGATACGCAGTGTTTGCCTTGCTATGTATACATTCATGAGGACTCCTGGACAGAGGAGGTTGCTTTACGCACGGCTCGCTCTGCTTGGGCTTGGGCTAGGCACTCACTGCAGTCTCGCCTATCTAGAGGACGCTCGGATGCGGATTACTCCCCATCCAAGCCAGCCTCGAAGATAGCCCGTCTTGCTGCTGCGGCAGCATCTGTTCTCTCTCGCTCCCCATGAGGATCGTCTCGTGGAACGTGCAGGGACTAGGTGGGCCCCAGTTTCAGTGACAGCGGGGCCGGTTGCGTCAGGAGCTTCAGCGTTGTCTTGTGGGAGGAGAGATTGATCTCCTTATGCTTCAGGAGCACCATTTGTCTGAGAGCCGCATTCGGCGATGTGGTCAGATTTTGCGTGGACGATACGATACCTTTTGGTCAGCTGCTTTTGGACCTGGAGGCATCCAGGGTGGGATATGTATGACTTTTGCGGACTCACTGCAGCAGGCCATTGTGGACAGAGGGATTATTGTGCAAGGCAGGGCTCAGTGGATTACTATGCAGGTTCAGGGTGGCCTTGTGGGCTTCATGAACATCTATGCGCCCAATGTGGCGAGTGCTCGTGCAGAGTTTTGGTCACAGATTGTTGAGTCTTTGCCACAGATTGACCATTGGTGTGTAGGAGGGGACTTCAACATGTTGGAGGACCCTTCTGACAGGATCGGAGGCAGCCGTGCTACTGTGCATGGAGTCGAGTTAGCAGCTTGGGAGAGGTTGTGTATGACTTTGAGGGTCTCGGATACATGGCAGCATTCTGGCTTTGTGAGGCCTCCAGAGAGTCTTGCCTTCTCTAGGTCGGACCGTAGAGTGGGAGGAGTGAATCTATCGCGGATAGATCGCTTCTACACTAGTGACCACTTCAGTGACTTGGGGGGATCAGTGGGCATCTTGGCAGGGACATCCTTCTCGGACCATGCACCAGTGATCCTCACAGTGGCAAACAGGCAGAGGAGTGGGAGCACGATGCTTCGCATCCCAGAGCGGGTCTTGTTGGACTCAGCACTCAGAGGCTCTCTGGACAGAGGGCATGGACAGCCAGGCTCTACCTGCAGACAGAGTGTCCCTAGGCCTAGCTCAACTTAGCCACTTCTTTCTCCAGGAGTCTCTGGCTCGACGGGCTGCAGCGAGAGAGGAGCAGCGTCTCAGACGAGGCATTGCTTCACTACAGAGGATGAAGCAGCAGCATCCAAACAGTCCATGGTTGGAGGAGCAGTTACAGCAGGCTCGACAGGAGCTTGCTTGCACAGAGGAGAGGCGTCATGAGTTTGCCTTTCACCGACAGGCATCTCAGTGGACTCAGGTGGGTGACAGAGTGACAGGTGCTTTTTTTGAGACAGTGGGACCTCGGCACTCACATGCCAAGGTCAATCAGTTGAGGAGACCCGATGGGTCAGTTGTTTGTGAGCCCGAGGCTATGCGTGCAGTTGCTACTGACTTTTACCGTGAGTTACTGTCGGCTGAGCCCAGTCAGAGCGACAGGATGCATGCAGGGAGCAGGTTTGGGCTCAGATGCCTTGTCTTGTGACTGAGGAGATGCGCCAGAGGCTAGTGATGCCTCTTCAGCTTGAGGAGCTGCACACGGCTCTTAGGGCCCTCCCTCGTGGTAGCTGTCCAGGTGAGGATGGGCTGACTCCCAGCTTCTTCTCGGAGTACTGGGACCTGCTTGGCCCAGATCTTTGTAGTGCCTTTCAGTACATTCTGCACACAGGAGTGATGCCGGATAGCATGAGTGAGGGCCTGATTTACCTCATTCCAAAGGAGGGTGGCTCCTTGGATGAGATTCGACAGTGGCGCCCCATCACCATCCTCAACTCAGCCTACAAAATTCTTGCCAAGGCTCTGAGTTTGAGGATTCAGCCACTTTTGGAGAGCCTTATACATGGGACTCAGAAAGGTTTTGTCAAGGAACGCAGTATCCTTGACAACATCTTCACTTTCTGGGAGGCTTCTGCCCTGGCACGGCTCCGTGGGGAGGACCTTGTGATTCTTCTTCTCGATTTTGAGAAGGCATACGATAGAGTTGATTGGGACTTTCTAGAGGGCACTCTACGCAGGATGGGCTTCTCAGATGCTTGGACCAGAGGGGTGTCAGCTTTGTACAGACAGGCTCACAGTCAGGTGCTTTTGGCAGGAGGTAGAGGTGAGTGCTTCATGCTCACACGATCGGTCAGACAGGGTTGTCCTCTTGCCCCCTTTCTCTTTCTGTTCTATGCGGAGGTGATGAGCAGATTTTTGGTGTCACAGCAGGTTGGTCTGAGGGGCCTAGCACTCCCTATACGGGGAGATGAGCTTCTGGACGTTGAGTTTGCCGACAACTCAGCCTTGTACTTGAGGGCCAGGAGGCCAATCTACACAGATGTGAGCAGGCTTTGGAGACCTTCTGCTGTGCATCTGGCGCACTGATCAACTGGAGAAAGACAGTGGCTTTCTCGGTTGGCAGTGCTCCTGTGCCAGATTGGATGCTAGGAGAGGGTTTCAGGTGGATTCCTCCAGGGACTGCAGTTCGGTACTTGGGATGTCAGGTTGGTTTGGACTTGTCCCCCGAGCAGCAGACTGCTCCTCTTCTCCTGTCCATCAGGAGAAAGCTATTACATTGGAGCTCAGCACGATTTTCGTTGGCTGGTAGAGTAGTAGTTGCCAACCAGGTGTTGTTGGCGACTATGTGGTACATCACTTCTTGCTGGATCTTCTCGAGTTCTTGTATCAGCCAGGTAGAGAGGCTGATCAGGAACTTCCTTTGGTCAGGTCGTGACACTCAGATTGCCCGAGCCAAGGTGGCTTGGTCGGTCATCACACTTCCTTGTTCTCAGGGAGGGCTTGGGATCATTGATCCAGCACAGCAGAGCAGAGCCCTTCTTGGGAAGTTCGTCGTCAGAGGACTTCTTCCAGGCGAGGAGCCCTGGAAGGAGTTCTTGTTGCAGAGGCTTCGTGCCAGGGTGCCTCAGTCAGGAGGCCCTTGGCAACCTTTGACCAGATGGATCTTTACAGAGTTGCACCGAGTTGGTTTGAGCAGGAGACTGGAGGACCGATTCGCTGTGAGTTTGCTTCGATCTTGGGAGCTCTTACGGCGTGGCCCAGAGCAGAGACAGCCGACGTGCACGGAGGAGCGCCTACGGCAGCCCCTCGTTTGGAACCCCATGGTTAGCACTCAAAGAGGCCACTTGGTTGGGAGTCGGCCTCATGTTTCTTGGGGTCCCATGGCAGCAAGTTCAGCGCGCTCTCTAGGTGACTGGCTAGAGTTCACAGGTTTGTCAGAGGAGGTACAGGCTCTCCAGCTACATGGCATGAGAGGGGTGCAGAGCATGTGTCAGGACATCTCAGAGTCAGTTCCAGCTGAGTGGCTCACGCCTCTCGAGCCAGTAGCACCCCGGTGGATGGGAGCCTTCACACGACTGGAGGTTCTCATTTCAGTCAGGGCCTACTCAGAGACTGTCCCAGTCCTGTTCTTTGAGCTTCAGGGTGGGGGACGATTACAGCGAGTTGCAGTAGAGGCCCCGCAGGTAGCAGAGTGCTGTTTCCAGAGGATTCGAGTTGTGGGCATCCGTGGGAGGACTTGCGTCATAGACCCTGACCCAGCAGCTCTTGAGACTGGACACTGGAGGCTATGGGCTTGGGAGTGTTGTCCACTGGCACGAGTACAGTGGGATCCTGGTGAGTGGCTATGGAGGGATCCCTTCTCGTCTGCAGACCGCCAAGGAGTCCCCTTTTTTCAGTACATTGTTCGGCTTGGACGTCATATACTTGCAGCACAGAGAGAGGCCCGCCCCGCTTCAGCACGTCATTGGCAGGAGGAGGGCCTCACAGTCGAGTTCTTAGCAGCCTTTTGGCAGACGCTGTGGGACTCCAGACAGCCGAGGCGCGTCACTTTGTTCCAGTGGCTGGTTGCACAAAGAGCCACAGCAGTAGGGAGCTGGCTTGTGCATAGTGGTCTCTCGGCTGCATGTGCAGCCTGTGACTAGTTGGTGGAGAGTCAGCGTCACTGTCTTTGGGACTACCCCTCGGCCCAGCAGGTGTGGCTACGAGTTCTTCGGCTGATGCCTGCCCTCTCCACGGCTCGACAGTACACTTGGGGGGTAGCGGCTTGGTCCACCCTCACGGGCCCGGCAATTCAAGTTGAGCTATCTTCCACTAGCAGGATGATAGTGATGCAGGGGGGGCGACCTACACTCCAGCCTGCTACAGAGCTTACTCCACAGGAGTGGTGCAGTGAGAGAGAGGAGTGTTGGGAGCTCATCAACGGCCTAGCTCTCTGGTTCATCTAGCGGGCCCGCTGTTTCCGCATCTTTGGGGCTCGCCCTGTGCCACCAGCAGAAACTGTTCGTGACTTTTGGCTAGAGCTGATCCATACTCTCAGAGGACAGCTTGAGGGACTACAGGGCAGCTCCGATCGCATGCGGAAGCGTCGCGAGGCTTTCCTTCGACTCTGGCGCCTTGGGCCTTTCTACACCATAGTCCAGGGGGTGCTCAGATGGCACTACTGTCCACCTGTGTGGCTCTTCCCTCCTCCCATCTGTTGATTTAGCCTCATTGTATATATGTTGTTTTTTCATTGGGAGAGTCTCCCCATCATGCTTGTTGTAGCCCTCTCTTGCAGAGGTGGATGTAGCCCTATGGGCAGTTTTCATTAACTAATAGAAGGATCTTTTTCTCGGAAAAAAAAAAAAGTACAGTCGCCGTGAAGGGTGTGGGTTGTCTGGACAGTCCCTTTTTTTCATCCGAGTTTCTTGACCAGTTAAGAGCGGGGTCCCCCTCACCATTTATGTATTAGTGATTTTAAAGGTTAAAATGGTAGAATTGTGGTCACACTAATTTGGAAGGTGAATCTTTACTCATTTCATATATACCAAATTTGACAAAAGGTGAACGTGTTCCTGGTGACTAGGCTGTGATATGCTTCAATTTGGGAAAGGATAATGAAAGTAACGTGATGCCTAGAATCTAGGAAAAGTATTTCATTCTTCTTGAATTCTCGCTCGACTAGTCATGAAGAGAAGCTCTAAATACTTGAAAAAAAGCAAGTATTGAGAGTATTACAATTTTTTAGGGCTTTGTCTCCTTGATACTCTTAAATCAAAATAACCCTTGTGTGACTAATGATTTGGATTTTTAAGTTAATGCTACTAATATCATTGATACTACGTGGAAGTTGGCTCTAAGCACCCCTGCATCCTCTATAGCAGGGCTACAGTGTCACTGGCACGAGACAGGCAGTTAGTCACAGTTGCCCGGGTTTCACACTGGACGGACTCTCTTGTCGGGTCGGTGATACGTGGCAGGGATACGGGTGGTGGTCCAGTCGACACCGTGGCCAACGCACCATCACCACAGTTCAGAGATAGGCTTAGCTGGAGGGGATATTTTGCAGCCGTTGGTGGCTCTTCATGTTTGTATATATCCGTAGCGGGTTTAGATCATAGGACTTTTATATGGTCAGTAGTAGTCTGAGTCTATTATCTTGAGTTCACGCACATCACGTCTTCACGTCTTCCCTGCACAGCTGAGCCTCGACACCCCCATTGTACCATGAGTTCTGGGCTGGAGCTGAGTGTGCTGCCACGCCAGAGTCTGTATTGGTTTCTTTGAGTTAGTCAATGTTCATATTGTTCAGGTTTTAGTACTGAGTCTTGCTATTGTCATTCTGTTCTTCATTGCCTTCTGTGTTTCCGTACTGTGGAGTGAAATATCACGCACACTGCACTGAGGAGCACCCACTATAGCGAGCACGACACATTATCTCCACTACATGTGCTCTCATTTTTGGCACGCCCGGTGGGACCTCAATTGAAATCTCACTCTGTGTAGAGAGCAGATTCAAGTCGAGGAGCTGCTGGGTTTCAGCTCTCTACCTTTCTTGCTCTATTGGGTTCGACTGGGTCGGCTTAGTCTTAGTTCTAGACTTGCTGGTCTAGTCTCTCTGGTCGAGGTCCAGCCAAGTGGTCCAGTCTCTCTCTCGCAAGATTGCTATCTGGAAAGTCGTCCTCAATACCAGTAGCCTCCTCACCTGTGTGAACTCGAGAGAGATGGTCGGCCACGACGTGATGTTTGCCAGGACGAAGTACCACCTCAAAATCAAACTCTTGGAACAGAAGGAGCCACCGCCAAACCATGCCTGCAACTTGTGGCTTATTTAGCAGATAACGTAGGGCATGACTGTAAAGTGAACCCCTCATAAATAGTGCCGAATTTTTTGAAGAGCATAAACAATGGCCAAACCTTCCCTCTCGGTGGTGCTGTAATTGCGTCCGCTTTAGTGAGCAACCTGCTTGCATAATGAACGGGCCGATCGAGATTAATCTCCTTCCTAGGCTGAGTGAGGACAGCACCCACAGCTGTCTGACTAGCATCAGTATGTACATGGAAAGTTAGAGACCAATCAGGAGCTACCAAAATCGGAGCCTCAGTCAGGCGCTTTTTAAGGTAAGCAAAGGCTTGAGCTTCAGCTATGGATCACTGAAATGGTACGACAACACTAGTCAAGCGGGTTAGGGGTTGGGCAACATCGGCATACATCCTAATAAATCGGCCATGATAACCTGTATGGCCTACAAAGCTTTGAATACCTTTAGGATTGATGGGAGGAGGCAACCTCAATATTGCTACTATCTTCTCTAGGTCTTGGGCTAAGCCTTTAGTAGATACCATGGCCCAGGAATGTACCTTCGCTATTCAGTGACCAAAAAGTGACATTTATTAGGATTGAGCTTCAGACGGGCCTCCCTACACCTGAGGAAGACGGCAGAGAGTTGGGTGAGGTGTTCTTCTAGATTCTCCAATGGGGCCGAACTTTGAGCACCCGAGAAAGTTGAAAAATCGTCCATAAAGATGCGAAGATGATCCGTAAGCAAAGGACAAAAGATGAGATATATTGTGCGGTTGAAGGAGGGCGAAGCATTTTTTAGCCCAAAAGAAATTATGGTGTAGATGAAAATGCCTTATGGAGTCACAAAAGCTGTTTTGATCTGATCACCCGGATGGATGTCTAACTGATTGTAACCACTGAAGCGATCCATGAAAGTGTACAGGACGTGCCTTGCCACATCTTCAAGCACACACTCAGTGAAGGGGGTGGGAAAACCATCTGGGATAGTTACCTCGTTTAGCGCACGGTAGTCGACGCACACGCGGATTTTATTGGATTGTTTTTTAGGCGCGATGACCATGGGTGATTGCCACTCAGAGTGCTCCACTGGCACAATGATCCCTGCTTCTTGCATCTTTTCTAGCTCTTTCTTGACAGCTTCGGTATACTTTGAATTGAGCTTGTAAGCCCGACCCTTGACTGGCTTGGCCCCTTCAACCAGAGGTATAGTATGGACGCGGAGTTCTGGTGGGGTTTCTTCCAAATTCTTGTAAGACGAGGCAAATACATCTTTAAAGGAGTGCATAAATGAGACTACCTGATCCAGTAGCGCGGGATGATCCCATCACCAAGAGGCTAGGAGGATGTGCTGAGGGTGCAGGGTCACGTAGGTTGACTTCTCTGACTGGGTCCGGAGGTGTCGCTGGTGAGGGAGCAACAGAGGTTGAAGACTGAGCTGCCTCTTGCAGCTTTGAAACATCATGGGCCAGTGTCTGATCTATGTGAAAATCAGCATACTCTTCCTGTAGCCAACCTTGTGGAAGCTCCTCAAAGAGTAAGTCTTCAGACATAGCAGGGAGAGCTGGCGTGGTTGAAAAATCGGGTAAGTGTGGATGTGAGGTTGTGGTGAACTCCTGCAAAGGAGATTTCTTTCCCCTTCTGTGGTGTGTTATAGGTTCACCAAGACCGATGGCTTCCAGCGAGGGGCCCACAGAAGTATGGTCCTCAGTGACTGTCTCACTGGCCTCTGTAGGGTGTTGCTCACTGAGTGCAACTAGAGGAGCAAGGAAAGAGGGTGGATCCTCAAGCAAGGGTTGAGTAGATACCACATAGCATGGCAGCGATGTGGTAGCCTCCAACCACTGCAAAGATCTTCGTCGGACCCGTTTGGTGTGGTAGGCTGTATGTCGGGCTTGGACTCCACTGACAAAGAACTATGATGAACCACCAGATCCATACCTCCTTCAAGTCGAACTGGTTGCATTGGGGAACCAGGAGTATGAATCCACCTGGCGTCATTTCCCCAATTGTGAAGTGCCTTTGTGTGTCGCAACCAAGGTCAACCATGAGCAAGGGAAAACCTCCCTCAACCTGGGAAAGACGAACCACAACAAAATCCAAGTTGAACATGAAGTCTTGTACCTGCATAGGCACCTTGTCTACTCTGCCCACTGGGTAGACCGTCCTTTGGTCAGCCAATGTAATTGTGAAAGGGGCAGGGCGGGTAGGCTGCAGTCCTAAAGCCAACATAGTGAACTCTAGCATCAGATTGATCCCAGATCCACCATCGACTATGACGCCGGAGAATTTGTGCCCAAGAATAGATACAGTGAGACGAGGACTTTTGTAATCAGTGGACGGAGCGTCTAGATAGGAAATCATGTACGACTCTGAGGGTTGTACAGGGAGGTGCCCGCCACTAGGCCCTGCACCTGGATACAAAGACTGAATGACTGAAAGGGTGTCACTTCTGAGGTTTGCATCGAGCCGGAGCATATCGTAAAGAGACACCTGTTGAAAGGTGTTTTTCAAGATTGCTTTTGTTGTGGGCTTAGCTCCTTCGATCCGGGCTTCCTCTGGAACTTTGACCTATTGCAAGTCAGCCACTGCTTCTAAGAAGGCTTCATCACTGTCAGATAGCATAGAGACTGGCCAATGAAGCACCAATGAAGGGCTCGTCAGTTGGGTCAGGTTGTGGAAGTGGAGATGGACGAGATGGACCAGCAAGTAAGTGCAAAAGGCAACTTTGCGCAAAACGCTAGTTGTGGCTGCAGAATCAGGTACAAGGATTTAGAGAAATGCTTCTACATGACAATAGGGCTACCCAGACTCCAATGGGCGTGGGGTATGGATGGACAGGATCAAGTATATCAATGCAGATTGCCGCAACAGGTCCTTCTCAGCAATTTATGGGACTCTACACATAGCAACTAGTTCAGTAATATAATCAACAATGTCCTAAGGGGTTTCAGTCGTCGCCATTGCCCCACATGCAAAACGTTCCTTGTTGTGACGGTGTTGCTGGTGCACACCGCCATGGTTGCGTTACTCGACGTCCTCAATACACTACTGGACAAGTGTTACCCTCTGCAATGCAGCAAGTGGCTGCTCCCTTCACATGCGGCCCAATTAGGGACAGCAGAGCCCAACAGTCTCTAGACCAGCAACGGCATTCCACCATTGATTTGATGGCTCCACCTCCAGAAACTGATGCTTCGGGTGCGGCTATGGCGACTACTCTTTCTCTTGGGTGACTGCATGACTTCTTTTCACCATGGCAGTGCAATGCAGTAGTGGTTTATTTTGCAGTCTTACAATTTGTTAGCAGTTTCAGTTGTTTCTCTCACCGAGACGGTGAGTGGTTTTGTGGCGGGCAACCTATAGCAGGTCTACAGTGTCACTTGCACGGGACAGGCAGTTAGTCACAACTGGCCAGGTTTCACACTGGACGGACACTCTTGCCGGGTCGGTGACACGTGTGGCAGGGATACGGGTGGTGGTCCAGTCAACATCGTGGCCAGCGCACCACCACCACAGTTCAGAGATATGCTTAGCTGGAGGGGATGTTTTGCAGCCGTTGGTGGCTCTTCATGTTTGTATATATTCGTAGCGGGTTTGGATCAGTAGGACTTTTATATGGTCAGTACTCTGAGTCTATTATCTTGAGTTCACGCACAGCACGTCTTCCCTGCACTGTTGAGCCTCGACACCCCCATTGTACCATGAGTTCTGGCTGGAGCTGAGTGTGCTGCCATGCCAGAGTTTGTATTGGTTTCTTTGAGTTAGTCGATTTTCATATTGTTCAGGTTTCAGTATTGAGTCTTGCTATTGTCGTTCTGTTCTTCATCGCCTTCTGTGTTTCCATACTGTGGAGTGAGATCTCACGCACACTGCACTGAGGGAGCTCCCACTATAGAGAGCACGATACATTATCTCCACTACATCCTCTCTGAATGTTCCACTGTAGCAAGCGGGAAAGGAATGAGGGCTGATATTGACTAATGTGGTTTTTTTCTAAATCATTTTGGGGTCTCATTTCTCTGTTCTGTTGATTGAAAATGTGACATGGTGACACCAATGTATAAAGCGTCCTACATATCAAATCTTTACAAATAAATCATCAAGTGACAAAGCATTCCGTGCAAAGTAGTAAAATTCTAGTCTTTTTTGGCATTGCCTTTTGGTAGAAAGGAGGGATGTATGTTGAGGAAATTTCAATTGAATTAATTCGAAGGAAAATGACAAGGGGCACCTGACTTCACAACAGATTCTGTGAGAGAATTGTTTTGGTGGGGGTTGGGGGGCGTGGTTGTGTGTGTAGTATATAAAGGGGAAAATAGAAAATGTGTGGAAGGTCATCACAAAAGTCGTCCACATTTGTATTGCACCTTATCTCTTGGAGGGTCACTAAAGCTTGCCGATGTAATTATGGTTCCTGGATAATGTCATGGCTCAACACGAGCATGACAAGACCTTGTAATTATTTAGGTCGAGTAATATAATTCACTCACAATTGTGAGTTTTGTTATTTTTTTAATTATATTTTTTTTTAAAAGCTTGCAAAGTATAGTAGGCGAGCCACAACACAACTTCACTACTTATTTGACATAGTCAACATGAGCTCGTTGAAATAGTCACTGTCCTTTTTCACAACGAGCTCATGTTGGCTCTGTTCAATAAGTTAAAAACTCTCAAGGGGGTAGCCAAATCTGAAAATGATGTTCTCATGGAAAACTAGATGATTGAATTTTGTTTTGTTTTGTTGAATCCGCTATACAATCTTTAGTGACATGTGCCTCAATCACTTGGTGGCGTGGCTTGTAATAGTTGTGCCAACTCTTGATCGGTCCTACAAAGTCTATATCCCACATCTAAAATGGTAGTCATGCCATGGTGCCAAGTCCCACATCTAGAATGGTCGTCATGCCATGGTGCCAAGTCTTTATCAGTCCTACAAAGTCTACGCCCCACATCTTGAAGGGTAGTCATGCCATGGCAACTTGGTGAGTCATGTTTGCTTGATGGTGGAGTTTTGGACCATGTCTTTGTCATGCCACATACTTTCACATGATTTATGAGCCCAGATCTCCACAAACCGCTGAAGGGTGAGCTCCAAAAATGGTGTCGATTATGTGTGTGTTGTTGTTGCTTTTGTTTGACTCAATGAATTTTTGGTGCTTTACCAACTTCTGATCGCAACTTGTGAAGTGTTATAATTCATGTACCTCTCCCACTGTGCAAGCTTGTGGAGGTCCAAATTGGTTGATTTTGCTTGTATGACATTAGCATTGTTTGCTATGTGCACACACTAGCGGAGGCTTTCAAAGGCAAAAGCAATTTCTTAGTCCAATGACCAAGAAACCACAAAGCATCCGCATAATATTGATTGATTACTTCTTCCTGTTTCGAATCTCGTTGAGTCTGTTGGTACCGCTACGTCATTTCGTTAATGCGGGCCCGTTCAAACTCCTTAGCTCGAGCGCTTTCGTCTCTTGACCGATTATGCATCGAAATTATCATATGCTGAATGGCCATTACAAAAAAAATTGTGTACATCATAGGGGGTGTAGTTATGTAATCCAAGGTCTTGTAGATGCGTGAATAAGAAAGTAAGTAAAGAAGTAACTTCTTTTCATGATCGGCTCTATGTAGGACCTCCTATACAAAGGTTTGATACATGAACATAGCTCATCATGGAAACTCATAGCTTGAACGGTTTTTGCAATGTTGAATACTCATTTGCTAATTGTAAACTGTTGAAGGTTGTGGACTTTTGCATGAGGCTTTCATGCACTCAAGCATGATTAGGGAACAAATACTAGCCCAAAACAATATACCTATACATAAATGAGTCAAGGAGCGTTGCAATGCGATCAAGGCAGCAACGGTGAGCATAGCTTGCAACACCTTTTGTGAATTAATGTTTAGAATTCACAAATGTAAAATCGCCTAGGTTCTTTGTATCATTATGTGACGAAGAGGACGCGAGAGAGAGAGAGAGAGAGAGAGAGAGAGAGAGAGAGAGAGAAGCTTAGGGAAAAGAGAGCTCCATTGATAGTTTTAGAGCAAGAATGTTGTAATATGAAACTAGGGCAAATATGTCCATGCAAGGGGACATGGATTGCCCATAAGCACTCCTCTTCATGTGCTCATATGCTCATGCCTTCCAACAAGCCCAATAAGCCCAAGACTCAATGTTAATGGACTAAATGTGTGTCCGTATGGCTTGCACACCTACCTCTTTTTCAAACCCCCAAAACAAAAACGAAACAAAATTATCATGAATGTATGGAAACAAGGCGCTTGGAGACAAACGTGGCAGTTCCTTTCACTCTAGGTGTGTGTGTGTGTGGTGGGGGGGGGGGGGGAGGGGGGGGGGGGGACGTATGTTTTCATCATTTGCTTCTTCTACTGCAACTCTTCTTCTCGCTTTGGCGGCAGCTTCTCCTTTAAGAGGTTTCCACATAAAAGAGAGCACAAAGCGGCCAACCAATACTGCAAAGCCAGCTTAAAGGCTCAACAGTTAGCTCTCGCAAGGGGCCATGCAAATGTCTGTATGTGCGTGCGCGGGCGCGTTCGTGTAGCATGTAGGTGGGAGAGTGTGGGTGTACGTGTGTGTGTGTGTGTGTGGGGGGGGGGGGGGGGGGGGGGGGGGGGGGGGGGGGGGTTCTTTTTCTTCCTCCTTGGTTAGGGTGTGGTACTGGAGTGCTCTCTTTATGGCAAAAAAAGCAATATACAAACGTAGGAAATCCACCGATGCGGCGAATATCATCAAGGAATTTCTCTTTGAGGATTTTGTGGATGCCCGGAATGCCTAGGAAGGTCAAGAACCTACCACTAAAGTTGTCATTCTGTTTACAGGAACTTATGAATCCGGGCAATATGCTTTAAATGTTGTTATCTTGTTTTTTTAGGTAAAATGCCCTCTGCACAAGAGGTAGGCCAGTGGATTGATATTTTGCTTAAAAGACAAGCTGTCAAAGGGGTACATTTTGGAGTGAGAGGCTTTTATGAAGTCTTGTTGGCAGATATGGACGCTCGCTCGCAATTGTTGAAAATGTCGCCTTGTTTTTCAATATACAAATGGCACATGTATTGTTGTGGGCACTTACTAAGGATTACCAAAGTTTGATCTGCCACATGTGTCCACTCTAGGAAAATAGTGGGATTTCCACGTACATGGAAACATTTCCTACCTCTCTTAGCAGCTTAGTGTGTACCCCCAATTTGGATACCAATTCCAATCGTTTCTGTGTGGTCTGGGATACAAACAAACCTACACCTCTTGGAACTATGGTCAACACTGATGTTGGCCTTTTTGTGCTCTGATGCGGTTTCTACACCTACCTTTGGTCATTGCCAGCCTTCCTATTGGGATGTAGTTTTTGGAAAATTTCAAGCTACGATTCTAGGTTGCCCCCTTGCTTCTAGTCTAGTAGCAGATTGGAAACAAATCATGAAGCAATTGCCATGGCATGATAGGGATGATGCGAGTGGAAATTCCCTCAGGCTTGAGAGTTTAAAATGGAGTTTGGATTTTTACCAACAAACCCTTGTTCAACGGTCTCCAAGACATGCCTATTTTCTTTCCTAGAAAGGCATTGATGCAATATCAGAAGTTGTAGATGCTAATGGGAATGTACTTTCGTTTCGACAAGTTGCTCTTACTTTTGGTCTTGGAATGCATTATAGACACACACGGAAAATCATCAAGGAGATTGTGGAGTCTAGATCTTCAACTCCGTTGCTTGTCATTGAGGATCGACTTTGCGATTGACATTATGCAGGATCCTTGATCCTCTCTTTATCTGCAAAAAAGGCCTCTTCATAACCTCCCTTCGACAGTCTCTTAAATTTGCTTGGGATTTGGATGAGCTCTCCCCTCTTCACTATGAGCTCTACTTTGATCACTCTCGTTGGCAGAATACTTGTCGTACCTTTGCCTCTCATCTCAACAAGGAAGCATAAAGGTGGAGTATAAGAATTTTGATGAACAAAAATATAAAGGGGGTAGGTGCTAGTAGCACATGCATGAGTTTAGTTGCCCCAAACTTAGTACTATGTGGTGCTAAAATCAATAACACTACCTTTGTAAATTGGGATTTGTTATTCCTGTATTGTACTTAGTAAGCGTTAAGTAATCAAACCTCTTATTAGTAATACATACGTATGCAATTAGTACTAGACATTAGTAATCCATAATAGGACCAATTATCATTTTTAAATTACTAGTCTAACAAGCATTTTTAAAGCTAATATGCCTCTCTTTGTCATCAAGAGATGTTGGTACCACAATGCTTCTGTTTGGTGTTAATTGGTCACATTGGACCGTAAAAAACTTGTTGTTTAGTACTCCTTTTCAACATTTTTAGCAATATGTTTGACTATTTCATGGATCATATGGCAAAGGTGTTTTAAAGTACACAATTGTTTGCTACATGTCTATGGAATGATGACAATGCAATGTTTTCTCTGTTTAGTATCATTAAGCATTATCAATACTCTATTCCTTTGACTTCAAAACTATAAAAGCAATATATTAGCATAATTGTTTGTTTGGATTTTGTTGAAACTAACACGATGTTGGGTTTGTACTACCTATGCATATGTAACTTACTTCTTTGAACTTGCAAAATTTTAAACCCCTGTACGCATTCACATGAAGCAGGATGGCAAAGAGTTTTGCATAGTTGTGCATGGTTTGTCTGGCAAGCTGCTAAACATTGAAAAATTCAAAAAGCCCTTCACATCTACCAATTTAATCAAGAAACTTCCACTTGATTGTGTTGTCACACCTGTTTTGGTGGTGGAGAGCCAGGAGTGGAGAGCAAAGGTGCCTCCGAGACAAGTCCAATGAGGTTGTAGGGGGGCTCAAACAATTAGGATGAGTGCATAACAAGATCCCTCTACCAAAAAAAGCTTCTAATGCCTAAGTAAACCAAGCTTCTATTGTCTAAGTAAACAAGAAAATCCACCTAAATGAGGTCTCAAGCAAGAAATCTCTTTCCCCCAAGAGGACTTGCAATTTGTTAGGGTGATACATATGAATTGACATGTTTTTTTACATTGAAAGTCGTGCTAACTTGCATGCCTTTTTACATCATACATTGCACGAGTGGCTTAGCTCCAAGCGACAACAATATTTGAAAGAAACTTGGGAGCACAAAGAACACACATTCTAAAAAGCAAGAGTGAACAATTTGTGCTATACGAAGGCAAATGAACCCTTGGGAGCTTTCTTCAATATGTCTGTCAAATATGTTGGAAATGCGGTTGCAAGAATGCGCATGAAGATTGAGAAGATGAAGGAGAAGCTCAAGAGCACACAACATAGGAAGTAGTATTATTGAGTGTGCCAATACAAAAATGATGCTTGTTTTAGAGATATGGGTTTCTATACAAGCGGAGGGAAAAGAGTCTCCTAAAGAGGAAAACAACCCCCCCCCCCCCCCCCCCCTCTTTTAATGATGTGATGTTGAACATGGGTTGGCGCTTATGTATAGGAAAGTGACATGCCCTATGCAATTAGTCCAGAAAGGGGAGTAAGCCCAAAGCTTCGTGGAAAGCTTCAAACTTCTCATGAGGCAAATCCTATGTGAAAAGATTTGCAAGGTTGTCTTGTGTAGGTACATAATCATGGTTGACCTCTCTTGCAGATAGTCTCTCCTTGATATAATGATAATGCATCTTTATGTGATTTTTTGCAAGCATGGAACACTAGACTATCAATAAAGATAGCAATGGCACACCCAAATCCGATAAAAGGCATATGATCCAAACGCACTCAACAATAGCTGTGAAAGTTTCCACGTACTTAGTCTCACAACTAGATGATGTGGTCATTGTAGGTTTCTTCTTGCTAAACCAAGATATGCATGATCTACTAAGCATGAAACAAAAATCACATGTGGACACTCATGTGTCATAGCAACCAGTCCAACTAGAGTCTAAAAAGGCATGTAAATCTAGCCATAAGGATCCCCCCCTTGGGATAAAACACCCCAAGATAGAGAGTGCCACTCAAGTTGCAAAGATATCCTTAACTTTCTTCCAATGCATAGACCCTTGCCATTTCATAGTCTTATCACTACAAGACTAAGTTTGCTTGGTACATTGCTTGATGAGATGACCATTTTACCTACAATAATGACATTTCAAATTCTTCTAGCCTTTATCACCAACTTCTTAAACTTATTGTTGTTTGAAGAAGTAGCAGTTGCGAGGGTAGGCCTACTACATATAGAAGCATTGGAAGTGGCAACAACGGCATTATCCTTTTCTTGTGCAACTGCAAATGCCTATTCACGAGCATAGTGCTTAGCCCATGTAGAGTAATGGAATACTTCATGAAAAGCGCAATCAATGCATGAGCATGCGTATCCCTAGCATCCAACGTGCCTACTCATTAGTATGCAAAACAATTCTAGCAGTAGAACTTCTAGAACATACATCATCATCCATAGAACATGTACTGTATCCATTGAACCTGGTCTTACATCATAACCCTGCACAATGTTCCAAACGCCCTTTGCAACAAGGACATATTGTAACATGTATCCCCAAAGTGGATAGTTTTCCTCATCTAGTTTGTCTGTAATAGACAAAATGCCACAAATATCGTTGTTTTTAGCCATGGTTGGTGGCTGTACCTGATAAAAAGACTGCATGTATCGAAGAAAACTGTAGAAAACCAAGCAGTGCTATATAGCACAACCCACAACAGACTGTAAAGCGTTTGTTTTGCAAAAATCTACACTTTCAAGAAACCTACTCAAAAAGGAAGAAAGTGAATGTGCAATATTTCTAGTAGTGGAAACTAAGGTCAAAATAATCCCATATCAAAATTTTGATAAAGCGTTATGCCACGTTGCAAATGCTCTCCATAATCGCCTCAAATAGAAGATGTGAGTTGAAAGGGTGGTGGCAACCCTACCCTGGATGTCAAAGTCCTCTCTAATACCAATTGTTGAAAATATGGATACAAGAATGCACGCAAAGATGGAGAAGATGAAAGAGAAGCTCAAGAGCACACAACATAGAATGCAGTATTACTACCGGTGCCTGTACAAAGATGAGGCTTGCCTAAAGCAATGGGCATATATCCAAGCCGAGGAAAAAACCTTGTAAAGGGGCAAAAAAGTGTTGTGGCGGTCCCAAATGTGTTCACACACATCACTACCATAATATGGTGTATTTTGAAAGCCCAAAAAGCTTTTTGTAATGTGAGCAAGTATGCGATGTCTCATTAAACATTCGCTGCAAGTATGACCAACATGGGAGGTGCTAGGTACTTACTTTGGGATGTTTTTATCACGTTTTGAGTGCGTCTCTCCATATTTCGTTTCTAAAAATGCGAGGATGTGCCCACTAGGGGTTCGCAAAGGAAGCTATGGACTCTTTTTAACAAATGGAACAAGAGAGCATCTTATATGCAACCAATTTTGCAATGCAAACTATGTTGTCAATCCACTCCATACATGTATCATTTGGGACTAGTCGGTAATTGCGATGTATTTTGAATGCATGAGGAACCAAAGAAATGATTTCTCTCCTATTGAGCTACACTCATTAGAGGATACACCCACTAGAAAAACTTGGTTGGTCAAGGAATTTTTGAACTCTATTCAATTATGCAATAGGATCAATGATCTCTTTGGACATGCAAGCCTTTTTGTCAATGCTAGAGTATCCCACTCAACATATATTTTCTTGACATGCATGCAAACATGGTGTACTTTTAAAACCATAACACACTTGAAATTTTTCATATGTGGAACGTGGTTTGTTAGACTCCACTGACTCCAAGATATGCTCATTTGAAACAAAACTAGGAAGTTGGATGCTTTTTTCAATTTCAATGTGAGAACTTCTCTTGAGATTGTGAATATTTGCATATTGTTTAATTGGATTGTTTTTATTGATATGATTATTATGATCAATGGTATGGTGTTGTTTAGTAGATTAGTGAGCCACCAGTCCCCCCCTCCCCCCCACAGCGGGGAAAAAAACAAAAGAGATGTCGACACCTCTCCCAAAAAGGGGGCACACTCTCGATTTTGAGTTTAAATTTGAAGCATCTTTTGCCATTTACATTAAAACTTATAAAAATTGGTTTTCTCTGGCAGGTAGTCAGGAGTCACGTCTCACAAAATATGCACCTTGATTCAAAGAATCTTTTGCTTTGTCAGCATTTTGAGAAAGTCATTGCTTGAGCAATCATCAATACACGACAAAGGATAGATATATACATCACCAAAAACATGCGGGTATGCCATGTTGCTACCTTGCGATATTAAAAACAAATAGTGGTCAAAGATGCAAATCGCCTACAGGTTTTTTAAGGTCTTATACATGTCAACATCCATAAGAGTTGAAACACATCTAGCCATAGCACAAGTCATTAGTTTTATTGTGTTCCATTAGCTTTTATTGAAAAATCGATTTTGTTGGTTAGCTGCTAGCTTTGAAACTTCTTTTAAATCTTTTTTACTTTTATATATTTCTTCATAGCATAATCCATTTAGCAATTTAGCAAGGTGAGTGTTTCTTTTCAGCATGTTGTATTTAGGTGAAGGATTTGAATGTGTACTTTAGTAGCACCGGTCTACGAGCTATGAGTGGACCCTTTTTTATCGAAAGGTGAGCAAATCATAAAGAATATTGAAGCACAGTTTATCAAAACAAAAGTCACCCAGAGAGAAACAATGTGATAAGTCCTTTCCTAATTTAACAAAAAAGAACATGCACACTTAGGCATTTGTGGATGTAGTACCTAATATTATAACCTAATTGCACTATACAATATTTATGCACCTTAGATGGTGTACTTTAGGATGGACTCATTACTTGTTGATTGAATTTTATATATGACCCTTTCTTAAGGGATTTTGGAAAGGTTAATAGATTTGGCCAAAGAAGGTGATACCGCTTATACCTTTCCTAATGCAATTGGTTACTATCCCAAAATACAAAGCCATGTTTTAGTTGTGATCATTTTTATTTGACCAAGGGTAACCAACCTTTTGGCTTATGGATTCCCTAATGATTGGTAGCATAGAGGTGGCACACCACAAGTACCATGATGGAAACATGAAGAGTGAAAGTGGATTGCACCATTCCACATCGTATAGGAGGCATGAGTTGCTTGAACAACCTACGACGATTGCTTACAATATATGGGCGTCATCATGATCAGAAGAGGGAGGAGGAGTTCGCATTCCAAAACCCCTACTTGATGGGATGTGGCAAAAAGTCTCCACAAAACATCAAAACATGGAGATTTATATGAAAACACCAATAAAGGAATACCGATTTGATTTTGTAATGTGCCACAAGAAATTCAGTGAGTTTAAAAACAAGCTTTATAGATAGTATGTGTCCTAAATAATTTTTCTCATTACAAGTACCTTGCTTTGATAGAAAAGCCCACGTATGTGCTTGCTCGCCATCTTTATCTAGATAAAAGAGTTTTTCTTTAGAGGTATTTGAGTTCTAACTCCCTACATAAAAGAGTCAACCAGACCAAAGAGTCAAAGGTATATTTGAGCTTTCTATGACTCCCCATTGAGACCATGAAGGCAATGAACACTACCTTAGCTCAACAAAAGTTAAGTCCCTTTAGTAATAACTAGTACGGTCGGCCGCTCTCTCTCTCTCCCTCTTTATCGCGTGCAAAGGGGCTTGTTTTTGTTTTGGACTTTAGCCTTCATGTCGCAGATTGCGACACGTGTAAAGGGCTCTCCCTTCCGCCGTATTATGTTAGTAAATAAAAGAGTTTTTGATTGTGTTTTGGAAGTTTAGGTGGGGGTTGAACTTCCACCGTCTAGTACCAGGATTAGAGTGTTGCTAATCTGGAAGAGAGTGAGAGAGAGAGAGAGGAGTGCAGGTGCAACTCGACGAAGTTAGGCAAGTGTGGATACAAGAAGCGCGAGCAGCAGGCAAGCAACCATCTTGACGTGAGCTGTGCACAGCAGGAAAAGAGCGTGAGTGCTTGGTCCTATAAATTGGAGATTCTGAGCAACATTTCTATTGTTAGCGTCAAGAGCTGCCATGGCTTCCCCGCCTGTCATCCTTCTTCTCGTTTCTCTCCTCTTTTGCATTGCCACGCAACGCTTATATGCGGAGCAAGGTACCATTTTATTTGAAGTCCCTTTTTCCACACATGATCAAGAACGTCTTGTGGATGTGTTTTTGTGTGTGTGTGTGTGTGTGTGTGTGTGTGTGTGTGAGAGAGAGAGAGAGAGGGTTTACCTTTGATGTGCATGTGTATGGAATGTTCAATCCATTCTTTATAAATAGAGATGGAAGGTGACAACGTGTTGTAACCTTAGAAGCTTGTTGTGCAGCACCTAACTATACATTTGTGAAGGAGGCAAGTGAGGTGAGTCCCTTGCAAGGAAGGTTTGATTACATAATTGTGGGCGGGGGGACGGCCGGGTGTCCCTTGGCAGCCACTCTGTCAAGCAGATATCGAGTGTTAGTGTTGGAGAGGGGCGGTGTGCCCTATGGAAACTCCAATATCACACGCTTGGAGAACTTCCCACGCACCATTGCCGATGATCGCCCCGACTCACCTGCCCAGCGCTTCGTCTCCACTGATGGTGTCATTAGCTCCCGAGCCCGAGTCCTTGGTGGGAGCAGTTGCCTCAATGCTGGCTTCTATTCTCGAGCTAGCCCTGAGTAAGCAAAGCATGTGTCTATGTATGCGCAGGTGCTCACACACACGCACACAGATACACACACATGGGAGAGAGGGACCATGTGTCATCAGCTTTTGAGACTAGAATATATTTTTATTGTATTAATGTGTCTCATGCTTTATCTTTACTTCAAATAGATATGTGGCACACCTTGGATGGAATGGAACACTTGTGAATGAGTCATACCCCTGGGTGGAGGCAGTAGTTGCCAATGTGCCTATTGTGCAACAATGGCAAAGCGGTGTTCGAAATGGGCTTCTTGAAGTTGGCATATTGCCTTACAACGGTCAAACATTCGACCACATCGTAGGTACTAAGGTGGGTGGCTCCATTTTTGATGCAGAGGGTAATCGCCACACCGCAGCAGACCTCCTTGAGTATGCTAATCCCGACAATATAACTGTCCTCCTCCATGCCAATGTGCATCGTGTCCTTTTCCGCACAAGGGGTAAGTTTGTAAAAGGGTAGCATGTTGCTTGAAATAGGTCTTTTAGATATCTTTGGCTGGTGGATATTTATCCTCTCTTTCTTTCCCTCCCTCTCATAATCTTGGTTGTGAAAGCGCGCATGCACACTTATATGTGTGTTTGTGCACGCACACAAACACACACAAACATGCATAGACAAAAGTTCTAGAGCACACATCACATGCCAATGCTTTGATAACATGGAGTAGTTTGTGTCTTCTTTTACAGGTAGAAATCAACCGTTAGCATATGGGGTAGCATACACAGATAACACGGGATCAACACATAGAGCTTATTTGGAGAGAAACACTCGGCAAAGTGAGATAATCTTATGTGCAGGGGCCTTGGGAACTCCACAATTGATGATGCTGAGCGGCATTGGACCAGCAGAGCACCTTCGCTCATTTAACATCTCCGTGTTGGTCGATAATCCAGGCGTAGGTGCTGGAATGGCCGATAACCCCATGAATGCCATCTTTGTGCCCTCCCCCACCCCTGTTGAAACCGACCTCATCCAAGTCGTGGGAATCACCCCTTTTGGTAGCTTCATTGAGGCAGCAAGTGGTCTAAGTGGCTATGCGGGTGCAACCTCCAATTCTGATGATTTTGAACCTTACCTTGGTATCATGTCTCCCCAGGTTCTCTCTCTATCTCTAAGAGAGAGAGAGAGAGAGAGAGAGAGAGAGAGAGAAATGAAATGTTATATTAACGTCTTCAAAAGGCCTTAGTGACCTATGAGACCAGAAAGTGACAATGCGGTGTATCTGATACAAAGTCAGATTAACAAAATAAATTAAACTAGGATAACAAAATATAAATACTGCGGAATCCTAAACTAAGCTGATAGGTGTGAAAGGTGAAAGGCGTGAAATGTGTGAATTAAGCAGTACAATTTGTAGACAATATGGGAGGGAAGTAGAGATCCATCTTCATAGAGATCCATCCTCATCTACACTCTGGACGATGAAAAAGTATGGCTCGAATCCTTTGCTGTAGCCTCCTTCGAAACTGTGTGGCTCCTCTTCTCCATCGGGGTCGTCTAGGTCTCCCTAGCTCCAATGCTCGGTCTATGAGAATGCCAGTAGTGCGGGTAGACCTCTCCACTGTTGGCTGCTCCTTTGTCTGTTCTTTTGGGTGTACATATCTAGTGTAAAGAAATCTCTGAGAGAGAGAGAGAGAGATGACTAGGTTACAAAATTTACTAATGCTCACAAAACACAAATTATTCTAAATTTTCCAGGACATTGTCCTCTTCAAGTCATCAACCTTGAGATAAATGGGAGGTAAACAAGGGTGACTACAAAACAGAAGTATGTATAACAACAGTCCCGCTAACAGATTCGGAGACTGCAGTTTAACATATTAAGGTTATCCTTACTTTAAAAGAAAGAAGCCTTACTATAAAACTGCCAATTCTCTATAGAGGGATACATAACACCTCAAATTTCCAAACTAGAGTGGATAAGCACTTTTGGATGGTAGTGTCTGACAAATGCTGTTATGCTTGATTGCATCATTGGCGAAGGCGAGGATAGCATTAAGATTCTAAATTAGTGCGGATAATCGATTATGATTGTGAATTCTAAATTTGGGGGGTGGGGGTGGTGTAGCTCACCCTAGCATGTGGAACTCCCCTAAGCTAATAAGCCATTGTCAACACAGCTTCCAATCCATAAGAAGGTGAGGCTTCTGATAGCCTCCATGGAAAGTTGAAGATGCAAAGTAAAGCCATAAGAAATTTGACTGAAAAAAGTACACAACAAACAACAAGTTTGCATGTACAGATGGATATCTCCAAGCACGCACCCTAGGTATGACGACGTCTTGCCATGATGCTGAGTTGCTAGGTCTCTCCCACTACCCAATTGTAGTCCCTCTCGATTCCGAGGGTCCCTATTGATGTCTCCAAGACATGCCTAGCTTTGTGCAGACACTTTTGAGTGCCATCCCTACTTCTAACTGCATCCTTGCATTGCACTTGTCCATGCTAGGTTAATTTTGAGAACCCAAAATCAAGGTGCTATGTTACATCATGTGGCCCAAGCTCAAAATATTCAGGCTTTGATTGTTGAGGGTGACCTACTTCACGGTGCTGTAAAATGGTCAAGACAACAACTTAGAGAGAGAGAGAGAGAGAGAGAGAGAGAGAGAGGAGAAGAAGAAGCGAATTTTTAATGTCGTGGGAAACTATCCCAAGAGACCTCAAAGATCTATCCGATGAGAGTTGAACTGAAGATGTGTATGAGAGAGAGAGAGAGAGAGAGAGAGAGAGAGAGAGAGAAGCTATTTGGTTTCTGAAGGGCGTTTCTCTGTGTCTTTTATACCAGCTCCATAAACCTTCCACATGCACTTTTTCATTCCCTCCTGGTTCCTATGGCCCGTTAGACTCTAGAGGGTCTATCGGTCTATCGGTAGGGCCTTAGATCAAAGTCAATCCTTGCAAAAACCGGCATTAGAGTGTGTTTATACCATGTTAAAATGTTTAAGGGCTCTCTCTCTCTCTCTCTCTCTCAAAATGAGCATAAAGGTGGAGTGGGCTCCGGCCCGCTGGCTCACTAGCTGACGTGGTGTACACTTTTTAGCTGGCCACTTGCCGAGAAAGCTCATTGCCTACCTCTTCTAGCCAGCTGGCACAAAATTGGTCGGCCCAATGAATGCATTGCAACGCAGCTCTTCTTGTCCTTTTCTGGTTCTCCTGCCAACGATGGTGTGTTCTCTTCCTCGTGTTCTCTGGCTGGGCTGTTCATGTGCTCACTCACCTCGATTTCAGCCGACCAGCAGGTAGCTTCATCAGCTCGCCGATCCGGCGACCTTCCTCTCCATGTGCTAATGCTTGCTCTCTCTCTCTCTCTCTCTCTCTCTCTCTCTCTCTCTCACACACACACACACACACACACATATACACGTATTTTTAGAGAGAGAGCCCTTTACCATGTTAAAACTATGAGGAGGTCCTCTCTCTCTCTGTGTGTGTGTGTGTGTGAGAGAGAGAGAGAGAGAGAGAGAGAGAGAGAGAGAGGCGCGCACACACACACATGTTTTTTTGACACTCAACGTGGGCTCTTAATAAGATGATTTACAATGGTGGGCATGGCAGATAGGGCAACTGGCAACATACCCACCAGGGGAGCGGACACAGGAGAGGATAGCGGAAGCTGTGGCCCAACTCAAAGTGGCGGTAGCAGCAAACAACCCAGCGGCACTTGGAGGAGGCTTCATTCTGGAGAAGGTCTTCGGGCCCTTGTCCAATGGCAACCTTCGCCTGCTCACCACCAACGTTAGCGACAACCCTGCCGTCACCTTCAACTATTTTGCGGACCCTGCTGATCTGCAAGCTTGTGTGCAAGGCATCCAAACCATTGAGCAGGTCACTCCTTTTCTCCTCAAATCTTCCCATTTTATTACTCTTTCTTGATATGCGTGTGGAGAGAGAGAGAGAGTGAGAGAGAGAGATTTCATTATCATCCTTGAAGGTCAAATATCACATATGGAACCAAAAGAAACATATCAGGGCGTATACACATTGCCGCCTTGCTTGCCCTTCATTTTTGGGGGTGGGTAGGCATGTGTTACACACCGAGTGTTCTTTATTTAGCGATTCTAGCTCCTTCCCTTACGTTATTGGTTTGACGCTTCTATCTTGTGAGCTATCAACAAATCGATGTCCGCCCATCCTTGGACAGCGTCACTTTTCTGTAGCCAATAGCAGTGTGCAAGCAACCTCATATGGGGTGTGTGGAGCCGATAAGTGACTCTCGATGCTCATAAACTGTGGAAGTGAGCATCACAATAGAGAGTCCTTATTGTGGTTGGGAGAGGAATGTGTGTAGGGGAGAGAGCTCATGATTGAAAATGGGGGGGGGGGGGGGGGGGGGGGGGGAGGAGAGAGAGAGAGAGAGAGAGATCATCAAACTCAAAGTCCAAGCTTATTGAAAATTCCCAAACTTCCTAATTTGATTTTCTTGCTTGTCCTTTTTGAGATGCACCACAAAACTACCACCACCTATAGAATCATCAATAATCCTTCAAAGCTATATAGAAAAATCATAAAAATGGCATCATAGTAGATTCCTATAAACAGAGTCAATAATATCATTGTTAGTGCAATTGAAAAGAAAAAAACTAAGAAAAAGAATTGTGTTTCAAACATTCTTGGGGGCTTGGGGGATATCTTTTTTGCTGAAAATATATCCTTGATACTAGAGTACTCCAAATGTATAAAAAGACCTTGAGATCCTCAGTCTTCTCTACAAGAAGTTTTAATTGAGTTTTATTGAAGAGAGACTTCATATTGGGTGAGAGAATGCAATGCTTGTGTTAATTAAGTGATATGGTCTGTGCATCAAATTTTTTCAAGGCCACCAAAGGAGAAATTACCCATTTTCATAGGTTTCTCTATTGAGATCTGCCCATACTATGTGTAAATTTTATAGGATATAGCTAAAATCTTAAATCTTGGAAGCTATTTTAAGCATATAGCTTTCTTAATTACAATCTTTTTCCCTCAAAATTGTAATATCAAATCTCTTTTTCCCTCTAAATTTTTTAATATCAAATCTAAAATGTCTCATCATTATGCTAGTGCCATTTTTGATAAAGTCTCTCCTTGTTGTAAGAGTCCCACAAGGAGGCAACATGAGAGAGAGAGAGAGACAGAGAGAGAGAGAGAGATTATGAGGAGTTAATTAAAGTTGGGGATCCATGGAGTTGTAAAGGTGCCTTGCAATTTGAAAAATGGCCTATTTGTATGATAATACTCGATTTATGGATAAAGCAGGTTATAAATTCTGGATCATTCACAGATTTTCGATACCCACAAACTTCCACTGCGTTTCTTCTTAATCTCACTAGCAGTTTACCAATCAATTATATTCCAAAACACACTAATGATTCCACTTCTCTTGAGCAATTTTGTCGTGACACGGTTACAACTATTTGGCATTACCATGGTGGCTCCCAAGTAGGCCGTGTTGTTTCACCAACCTACCATGTACTTGGAGTTGATGCTCTTCGAATCATCGATGGATCCACATGGAATTTCTCCCCCGGCACCAATCCTCAAGCCACGGTTATGATGCTCGGCAGGTATCACAAATAGAATTTACACATATGTACACACTGAAGCACATGTGGATTGGGAAAGTAACAACCAATAGTATTTACACAAAATAAGCTAAATTTATATTTGTAGTTAAATCACATTTATTAAAACAACATACAAACCGTATAGCTTGCACCGCTTCAATTGCATTCGCATGCACACAACCATATATAGCTTGCACACATATCATTTGCGTATATTGTGCAAATGCATGAATACACACACACATGGACACACCGGCTTAAACACCCATGGAGACAAACACAGTGTGAAATTAATGCATCAATGTCATCGTACTAGCATATGGAGATTGGAGTACATGTTGGTAAGTGTGTAGTAGCTACATTTTGAGCAACATTTTAAGGATTTTTAATGGCTATATGATGATTATAAGGTAAATCAAAATTCAAACTCCATCCATTTGGATTTGTAAACCATATTCTATAGTCATCGCCTTCAATTAAACGCTTTAGGTTGTTTCATTTTTCACATTATAGTCATGGTGATTACTAAAAATGGCCTATATGTGATTTTAAAAAAGGATTGTATTTACCATTAAAAAAATCAACTAACCAGCTTCATAAACTTAAAGTTGAACCTCATCAATTTTGATTAAGAAAAGTTTAGATCAGTAGCTTAAAATCATGACTATTTTTGTGATAGGTACATGGGGGTCGAAATACTAAGGGAACGAGAACAAAGTTGAATGGAGCATTTTTGTTGTGCAATCGAGTCAATACTGCGATGCTCTTGATGTCCAATCGTTTTGAATCAGCTTTAGAGCTTACATAAATTTGTTATAGCTCACATTCCAATGCATCTCCATCAATTCATCTAGGACACTCGTATAAAATGAAAATTCTTAAGACACTCTAGACATTTCAATAAATATGGTTGTAACTTGCCCAAAAATGCATGAAAATGGTAATAAAAGCTGAAGTTCAATCAACAATCCAATGGATGTCTATATTCATCATCCCTTCACTTAATAGCAATCAAGTATGTGATCCAAAGTTCAAGAAAAGTCAACTCCAAATCCATACCTAAGTTCTATTTAACATTTTTCCAAAAACAAATTGAACTTATTTTTCCTATTTTTACACCATTTTCTTGAAATCTAAACAGAAGGTTTCCTTTTCCTCTTGCTCCCAACCAGCATTCTTGAATCTTAAAGCGACACAATTTTCATCAGTGCCATTTCCCAAACACTAATGTGATCTCCCTTCTAACATCTCTTTGTCTATGTGTGCATGCACATGCCACACACAGATCACATGTGCATGCTTGCAGGCACATATATATCTTAACTCCCCATTTTGGGGATCCAATAAAAGCATAGTAGGAAATGTGGAAAAAATGTTTGATTGACTACCAATGCTTAGTAATTGGGCTATGCACTAATAAACTCAGTATTGAGATGGCATACTAAAACTTTGGCCTCTGAATGCATATATAGATGAGACATCCAACAATTTCTATGAAAGAGAAACAGTTTCAATGCGAAGTGTTAGTATCTTCATTTAAACTTTTGATGAGTATGCTCCACTCTCACTGTATTTATGTCTTTCTCTCAACCTTGAATGCAATTTTGGTGAATCCCTTTAGTTTTCAACACCTCTACAAGGATACATTCTTCAATGACAATATCACCTAAAAGGTATAAGAGAAAGCAATCAATAGACATACCCAGATATTGGCCCCCTAAAATGAGTAGGTACAAGAAGGCACTCAAACAAAACAAGAGTGCAATACAATATGTGGATACAAGTCTACCATGACATAAGAGGTGGCACCTTCCTCTTCTTTAACATGGATGACCTTCCTTTTTTCTTTGACTTATTTTGAAGCTTTATGTTATTCTTGCAATAGCATCTACAACTAGGGAAATCCTTTTTGATAAAAATCTTTGCTTTGATCTCACAACGTTTGCCACCTTTCTTGACTTTATATTTTGAAATAGCAAAAGCTTCCAAATCTTTGGGACCCAATCTTCTTGTTGATCTTTCTTTCCTCTTCATGCAATGCTTTGGTAACTTCTTCCAATCTTGGAATAAATATTTCTCCTTGTAGAATGCCACAATTTGATTATGCTCCTATGATAATGCACTGAATAGGATTGTAACCTTGTCTTCATCTTCAAATTGGGCTTGGTTGGACAGAAGTTGAACAAAAGATGAGTGCATAAGCTCTTAGTCCTGTTTACAAGGCTTGAAGAGGTCTTCACATTTTTTGGTGCTAATTTTGTAAAAAGTCTATCGCTAGTGAAAGGCAGGGGCTACAACATCCTCATCTCCACCCATCCATACTCTTATAAAGGCAATCCGGTCCTTCATTAGGAGACCCCTTGACAATGCATGCATAGCCAACACTTTGCTAGGGTTGTGCCCTCCTAGTCCTATCCTTGGCCTAACATTACTCCCCCTTGGAGAAGCATTTTTTTCCTTGAAAACAAAAGTGGTGAATTTCTTTTTAAGAGCACTAATGTTTTTCCACTTGAACTATACGAGGATAGGCGAGAATATGTTTGAGTGGGAGGTTCAATGAAACCAACAAGAACATCTTGATTGAAAACATTGTTATCCCTTACTATGTAGCATGTGTATAAACGATGTCCATAACAATTGGATGAATACGCGAGTGTATAGACCAAACCTCTTCTTGAATTTTGGGGAAAGTAATTGCCAATGTTTCTCATCAGCATACTTCTTATATCTATTATGTGCATGTCAAACATTTTGACATGATCAAATGACAAAAAATTCATATCGTTCTAGATAAAGTCCTTGACTTGTTTGTAGCCAACCCCACCATTATGTGCATGTCAAACATTTTGACATGATCAAATGACAAAAAATTCATATCGTTCTAGATAAAGTCCTTGACTTGGTTGTAGCCAACCCCACCATAAGTTGTGATCTAGGTTGAAAGACGTACATAAGCATAAAGGGAACAAACCTAGTCATAATATGCTTTGCACTATTATAAGCAAACTTCAAAATAGAGAGATATTCTTCCCAATTGGATTTGTTCATGTTAACATATTCTTGTATCATTACCTCTAGCACTTGGTTAACCCTTTTGAGTCTCTGAATGATAAACAATATTAATAACGAGGTGACTTTAACAATAGCCCTCCCAAAGTGATTGTTAAACGTGGGCGTAGGATCACTCGCAAATTATTATAGGAAATCCATATAACCTATGCAGAGTGGTTGTAAATAACACATTGTCTAGAGTTTTTACGGTGGAATTGGTTAGAATAAACTTTCAAGTTTAGTCAACCTCGCTACAATCACCCATATTGAGTCATGTTCTCGTATGGTGATTGGTAGATCTACCATAAAATTCACATAGTTACTGCACTTATTGTGTTGAAAAAGCTTCATAAGCAGCCAAATACATGAATTTGCATGCCACTAAACACAAGGGCCCATAACACCTATTGTGCAAATATTAGCAAAAACTTATATGAACCATTTCCGTTTTTGGAACGGTTTATTCTCGTAGCTTACATGAAACTTGAGGGAGTAGATGTATAAATATCTCTTGTAAAAAGAATTAAATACTTCCCTCCTTGCACCATAGTGATTAGAATGTGATCATAAACCACATTTAGGTATAGATAATGAAACATTTTCATTGACACAACATACCCTTACTATACATAGAATAGGCATGAAAAATTACAGCCTAAATAGTCAAAACAACCATCCATTAATGTTGTTTAATAGTACTTGTTATAGTGGCAAGTATCATACAATTTTTGGCCACTGAAACTGGTCTCGATACGACATGCTTGAAATAGTTTATTAAACACATTTGACTAGAACATATGGACTTTTTTGCGACATATAATTAAGAAAAAGATGCCAATGTCAGTTCTAAAGACTCATATTCTCCACATGTAGAATATATATCATATAATAATCTCAGGAAAAATGACACTTATCAAGTATAAGTAGTATTTGTGTGTGAAGATAATCGAAAACGCTTAGCTACAGGAGAGACAACCCCCATAAACCTTGTCACACACTAGCTAAACTGAACTCCATGATCTCTTAGACCATGTTGTACACCTTGGATCGAACAAAACGTGCTAAAAATGATCCTTACCATGTAGGTTTAAAGCCATCTTAAGAGAGATGACCACTAAAATGTGGATCCTTAATTCCATCCTAGGAAAATAAATGAGAGGGTGTACCGGCAAGTACACTAACCCCTAGCTTGATCATAACTACTTTAACTTTGGAGCATCAACCATGTGAGTACATTTATTGGTACAATAGGTGTATTTTGTGGTGTTCCATCGATAATCTCAATAGATTTTAATGGTGTGATCTTTGGTACATTTGGATTATTAGAATATTGGGCATTCAATTGATCTATGCCACAGTGATGATTACACATAAGTATTGGCATTTTCAAGCTACAGAAAGGAAATCTTTGGATACTGTAACAGACATTCGATTTGCCATTTCGTAATTTGGCAGCCTTGTGGAAGAAAGACCTAAATACATGGCAAGTCAAAAACTCTCACTACAAAAGCAAACAACTGTAGTATTGTCTTCAACAAGCTACTTTAACTAATGGATAAGTGATCACAAGGGCTTGTGGTGCTCAACAGCTGTAGGGATTGGTAATTTTGAGGAACAGAACCTTTGATCCCCCTAGCTAGCCTCAAACCCCCCCCCCCCTCCCCCTCTCTCTCTCTCTCTCTCTCTCTCTCACACACACACACACACACACACACACACCCTCACCCCTCATCCCTACCCAACCCCTGCCTTTTCCTTGCCCCTACCCACCCCCTCCCCTTCGATCTCCCCTAACTACCCCCTCTACTCCACCCCTCGCCTTAGCCACTACCTCCCTTCATCTCGCCCTTACCCACCCCCTCCCTTCCTCTTGTCCCTACCACCCCCTCCCGTTCGCTCGCCCCTAACTACCCCCATCTACTCTACCCCTTGCCTTACCCACTCCCTCCCTTCATCTCGACCCTACCCACCCCCCTCTCATCACCTCCTCCCTACCCACCCCGTCCCCTTTGCCTCGTCCCTACCTACCCCCCTCGCCTTACCTACTCCCTCCCATCATCTTGCCCCTACGCACCCCCCTCTCATCAACCTCATCCCTACCCACCCTCTCCCTTCCTCTCGCCCCTAACCACCCCCCTCTCCTCACCCTCGTCCCTACCCACCCACTCCCTTCCTCTCACCACTACCCACCCCCTCCCCTTCTCTCACCCCTACCTACCCCCCTCTTCTCACCCCCTGCTCTTACCTACCCCTCTCTCCTCACCCCTACCATGTTAGAGTTTTGGCATTCTCAAGTGAATTGCCCAATGTGATCCCATTATTTATTTTGTCTTTTAGGTATTTATTTTACTTATTTGTTAAAGGCTGGGTAGGGCAATTTACTGAGGTTTCTATGTAAGCAACCCCTTGCCTCCATTGTATACACATTCAATTATTCATTGCCAAGGTTGATTAGTTCATGACTCTCTCTCTCTCTCTCTCTCTCTCTCTCTCTCTCTCTCTCTCTCTCTCTCTCTCTCTCTCTCTCTCATGCTCACTCCCCTTGGTCTTTACGCTTCCGCATCGTCAACTTTGACGTGGTATCAGAGCACTTGGTGTAGCTTGGTGATTGAAGCACCTTGGCGTGGAGGAGCACCCCCTTGAGAAGAGAAGAACACACCTTCATTGCTGACGTTTCATTCCTACCCTTGTTGATGCACTTTTTTGCCTCTGGTGTTTTAAAACGCAGTACAAAGCGGCACCGATCTTTCCTCTGTTGCTCGCTTGGTAGCATTTACAACTGCTTGACCGGATGTGTGGTCCCTACAAGCGTTATCAATTTTCAAAACATTGTTCAAACGCTTGGTAGCATTTGCAGTTGCTTAATCGAACATGTGGTCCCTGCAAGCGTATCAAAACATTGTCCGACAACCATTGGTGACTTAGCGGCAACTTGCTCTTCCTTGCCTACATCTTGAGACGCCTACTCGCATTCAAATGCCCGTCGAGATCCCCCAACCACCCATAGCATTTTAAAACGCATCCAAAAGCATCGACTCCCATAACTTTGACGTTGGCTCTTTCCCTCTGCAACCTAGCATTTTGAAATGTTGTTTTTGCAATGGGTGTGTTGGAGTGATTTTTGGGAGTCACCTCCTTGGGAAAAGTTTCGAGAAGTATTTGGGACTTGTGTGGGCACCCTTTGAGAGGTGTGAAAGAGGTTCAACCTGGAGTGAAGCATTGTGAAGCATTTGGGAGATGAAGAGAGGAAGTTTCCCGGAGCGTCTTGGGAGAAGAAGAGGTAGGAAATTGAAGTTGGAGAGAGGGATTGCAGGGGCCGGTGCCGAGCAGCTTGGGAATAGTAGAGAAGTGGAACTGCTTGCAAATTTTATAGCTTTGTTCGTGCAGCTGCCATTGGAGTGCGAGAAGGTTTCCTGAAATTCTAGATCTTGCAACTTCATCATGGCCCCCACTTGCTCAAGCACCTGTGACGACAACGACCAAAACCAACAAGTGGCTATGGATAGCATATCAACCATCCAGCTAGCGGCCTATGCATTGACACAGTTCTTCAGGAAATAAAAAATTGTTTGGCTTGAGAGTGTGAAGCCAAAATCAAATAGCCGAGTTCTCCAGAGGACAAAGGCAAAGGTCAGCTTGACAAGCATGGTAGTACTAGTACTCAATTAGTTGCCTTGGTACCCACAAGTACAACCACAATTGTTATGAATATGATTGGATACTTTGTTTGGCTTGGGAGTTTGAAGCCAAAGGAAAAAGCAGGAACTCACAAATAGACAAAGTCAAAGGCAAGCTAGACAAAGATTACAATCATAAAGATTTGACAGAGGAGATCGGCATGGCACATGTGGCAGCGGCCATGATGGCCTTGACATCTGATTTTTAGTCAAAGTGCAAGTGTCACCACTAGCTTCATCCACCAGAGAGAGACTTGTGAGTGGCAGAGAGGGAAAAATTGTGCTCCATATAATTAATTTGGACCCTTGTGTTGGAGTTCAAGTTATCGGTGTTTGGACCTATAGGTCGGAGTTCAATGCACATGCATCCGGCAAGGAACCAATCAGACGTATCTAAAATACTATGGATGAGTGTAAACCGATGACGGAGACCCGTCTGATGATGTTTTTACGGGACAAGTAGTGGAGTCAGCACCGGGCAAATATGAGGCTGGACGTTGGCTCAGTTAACATCCACGGATATCACATTGTTTTGAGTCAGGGACCGGGCTTATCGGTCCTATAGGGGATTGGGTGATCGTCGATGAGACGCGTACCACATATCTCAATTGACATTAACTTTTACTTTGATCGGCCAATATGGACGCCTATGTGTGAAGGGGCCAAACCCATGTAAAAGGCTCATTATGACCTAAATCCCTCATTCTGAGAGGTGCTTGCTAAAGAGAGTGCTCTTGTCTTATCTCCATCTGCTTCTCCATTGTGTGCTCACGGGAGTGTGTATGTGTGTGTGTGTGTGTGTGTGTGTGTGTGTGTGTGTGTGTGTGTGTGTGTGTGTGAGAGAGAGAGAGAGAGAGAGAGAGAGAGAGAGAGAGAGAGAGAGAGAGAGAGAGAGAGAGAGCGATTGAGCATTGCGACGGCATCGGCGATGGCAAGGCAGTTGAGCAGCGACGTCAGTGGGCTTCCTCTTCACGGCGGCACCATATTCCTGCACGACAAAAAGACAGAGGTGAGTGACACACCGTTGCATTCCTGAGCTTCCCCGTACACGAGTTGCGTGTTTGCAGCCTTAGTGGCTCACATGCAGCGCACAACAAGTCCCTGCGATATGACATTTTTGGCACCGATGTCGGGGAGGCGCTGTGCGTTTAGCTTGTGATGCAACTGTTTATTGTCCTTTTTATAGCTTTTTTAAAAATTTTAATGCTTTTTGCAAATTTGTTGTTTGGCTGAGGGAAGGTTAGGATTATGATTAGATCTGTTATTTTGCATCAGAGTTTTGCGTCTTTTGCATTTTTTTGTGTTTTACAATAAGTTTTTGCACGGTCTGTATTTTCAACATTATTCAAAATGTAAAATTTACTTAATTTGTAATTTATTACGTATGCTGCAATCCTCTGTATAAAATCTATAATTTGTTATTTTTCAATTTACAATTTATTGAATCTTTGAAGAATTTCAAAAAAAAAAAGCAATCTGAAGACGAAAATAATTTACAAAAAAACGCGCGTTAAAAGAAGGATCGGGATCATGATCATTCCCCAAGCCCAGGCCCAGGCGTCAGTCCTCAATCTTATGATATAGTATAGACTCAATACTATATATATAGTCTACTCCCCCAAGAGGAATGAGAGCATGTGGGATAAGTCCTCTTCCCTCCCCTTAACACTTGCACCCTTGGACTTCTTTGAGTCTTGTGCCCAACTAGTAAAAGACTATTTCAAGGATTTTGAGAGCATAAACTAACCAAATCTAGGGATGTAAAGCACGCCACGTCCCTCTGACCGAGACGCTCCTTTTGAGCTATCACATGCTATATTCCATAGCTTGGTTAAAAAAAAAGATGAAAAAATTCAAAAATTTAAGAGTAAAACCGGGTTGCAAACTCAGGGGGTTCGCCGTTCAATACCCCCTATATAACGTGCGTTCGCGGGGTATTAAAAAACACCTCTTTTAACATGTCTGAATGAATAAAATGATCCCTTATTTTATGATATTTTTTAAAATTGAATATAGAAACCACTTATTTTAATGTATCTCTGTTAGATTACCTAAATTTTTTTCATTTTAAAATCCCTCCTTTTGGACTCACCTTAGACATTAACATGATTATAGTGCACCCCCCAGGGTTGCAAAACACCCAAAAAACTAGGTGAACGGCCTTTACAGGCACTCACCAACACTTATAGGGTGCCAAGGTGACATGCACCTATGCTCTGGTTGTGTGCTAGAGCATGAGAATATAGAGAGTGCCTCTGCTTATACGGGCACCCATTATCCCTCCACATTAGGCTCTAGGCCATCAACGGGAACCGAGGGCAGTACTACTCAAGACCCCCACCTAGCAGCTAGTGACTCTTCCTCTGGCTCAGATGTGATGAAGGGATATCCTAAACAAAATCCTCAAATGTCAAGTCAAGACATGCATGCCTTTGCTCCATGGCACGGGTGTAGCGTGTTTAGCTGGTTAAAAGAGCTTTAGTCGAGCCATCCGTTCGGAGCCCACAACTAGTGAAGTGAACGAGGGCAATGTGGGGATATATTTGCCTTTCACTTCTCATGTAGATCCTGTACTCCCCAAGGGTGCCCATGTTGATATCCTACCTACTCCACTCATTAAAGACCCTACCGAGTCATCACCCCCTGAGGTTCTACTACCCGATGGTAAGAGTCTTGCCAAAGTGCAAGAGATTGAACGATATATGCAAGCAACAAGGGAGAGGAAAATTGAGAACCTATAAATGCTAGAACAAAGCTGAGCCATGAAAGGGAAGATCCCTCTAACAACAACCATGCTAGTCAAGCAATCGAGTGTAGCAGTCACGAAGGGTCAGGCGATGGGGAGCTATAATGCTTCCATTTCAAGGGGAACCTCTAGCACGCCAACCTTAGAGGGGATATTTCTCACAAAAAATTGAGAGTACGACCTACAAATTGAGATGTTGACCGATCTGTACACATGCTGCAATACCCTGTGGGTGGTTAGAGGTGGTACAATCCACGTTTGGGGCCACAAGTTTAGAGGAGCAGCAATGGATGACTTTGATTTTATCCATGGTGCCATCCAATTAGGGAGGCAAGACCAAGGAATTAACATTCCTTCGACGGGTCCTATGAGATTCTTGGATATGAGAAAGGTCAAATGACCAACCCTATCACAAATGGAGACTCCTTCAGTGAGTCCCATTGATCCTTCATATGTTGTTTTGCATGGAGTCTCGATACCCTCTGAACCCACAAGCAATAGTTTCACATTCCCAAATTTATCTCATCTTTCCCTCAAAGAATCTACGACCACTATGCTTGTCCCACCAAAAAGTACACCTTGGACCTCATTCGTGAGTAAAGCACCATTACATAGTAGCACAATGCCCACAACAATACCTACAAGTGTACATCAATCATATGTACCTATGGGCCCTCATACCCATGTAGCTCCCACAACCCCAATGGTTTCGACATCCTACACTCCACAACCACCCTATCCAAGTACTCATTCTAGTGGGGCCATACCATCTAGTATTAACAAGTCATATCCTATGTCCGCTATGCCTGGGGCCACACACATGAACTTTGGGCCACCACATGGCGAGTCTTAGAGATAATCGTGCCTCACAAAAGAATCATATATAAACAATAAGGGAACAACAATGGTGCTCATTTTGCTTTGGTCCACATAACACTAGTGAATGCCCTACATTTAGAGTAAAATTCAACGGGAATTGCAATGCATGTGGTAGGCACGGTCACCAAGCTAAGGATTGTATAATGTTCAAATGTGTGATGGCGAATAGACTACCCTTGGCCTAGACGGATTCACCTCAAGTTCTTGCATTGATGCCTGCCCCATTTGTTGAACAAATATCGTAACACATGTTTCCTAGAGCCTAGAATGTTGCTCTAGCTACACAGCTACTACGTCCAGTGCTAGGACTGTAACCCCCACATCCAAGAGTCACCCCTGTGAATCATATGGGTTGCGAGCCATCTAGTGCTTGTTTGGAAGGCTGTGAGGAAGATATAGACCCTAATATTTTCTATAGGATGGATGCATTTGAAGAGTGTCCACAATACTACATGGAGAACTACTAGGGACAAGTCAAACCTGTTTATCAAGTAGTTGCTCTTGTAGCAAGAGGTCAAAACATCAATACTACTAAGAGGCCACTTATTCAATGCTATGAGTGTGGAGGTCCACATCGTTTAGCTGACTATCCTATTAGACTACAAAAGAATGCCACACTAGTATATACCAATCAAGGGAGCACATCTACAATGCCGATACTCATGTGTAATTGATGTGGCATAGATCATTTGATTGCCCAATTTTCTAATAAACCGAATGCACCAAGGATCACACCATTGAATTTAATTGAGATTATTGAGGCGCCGTCACAAAGTACACCGGTGGTACCCGTAAATGTACTCACACGATCCATGCTCCAAAACCAAAATTATATTCTTGAAGAAAGAGACATGGCCTCAATCACCCAATCCAAGAAGAAGAAGAAAACACAAAGGAAGAGATCACAAACATTAGGAAAAAGTTGGACTCAATTTTGGGCTCTGTAAGAAACGCCAACTCAGCATAGAGAGAGGTAATCCTGAAAAATACAAAAGTAGTTTTTTGGAATTCTATTTCTCATAGTACATACGAAAAAATTTGCTCGATCACTTAAATGCATGCTCGTACAAAATGCTTTTCGAGAGGCCAACTTAAGTGTGCACCAAAATCCATGTCCGTGAATCTTAATGAGTGATGTGATGTGCGATGAGAGAAAACACATAAGAGACATTTTCAAAATACATAAAGAACACCATGGATGCATCTGGAACGTCCAAAACCTTAGGATAGCACTTTAAAACACTAAAATCCGATGTCTCTAGCTCAAGCTACCACCGTTTTAAGCCTAGGGCCTCATGGGGTCAGAACCAAGCGAATAGAGTCCCCCAAGACCCCTCATGGGCCTTTATTTGCTTAGTTCTGACTCCTTCACAGTCTTAAATAGTACCTATCAATCGCTATCAAGTACACCCGTTCGAATTTGAATTGCGAGTACCTCATAAAAAGGTGATTGATGTTGGGATCGGAGAGCACACACACAGAGAGCCAGCACGAAGAAGGAGATAGACGCAGTGTGTGGCGGGGCGGTACTCACACTACAATGTGTAGTTGTGAGTATAGTTATTATGAATGAGTAAATGAATGGCTGTACATGGGCGGCTGAACAACGGGCAGCCGGGCACACGGGCCTTTAACCCAACAATCTCCCACTTAAAGGGGGTGTGCCTTTAAAGTGGCCAAAGTACAACAAAAGAAGTCAAGCCATACCCATCAGCGATCTACAGTGTGCAAACCGCTGTGAGGCTAACGACTTCGTGAGTAGATCAGCAGGGTTATCGTCAGTGTGTACCTTGACAAGCTCTATGCGCTTGTCCTCTAGCACCTCTCGTATGAAGTGATACCTCACCTCAATGTGCTTTGTCTTCGCATGGAAGACAGGATTCCGTGCCAATGCTATGGCGCTCTGGCTATCACAATGTAGAATCGGAGCATCACAAGCCATACCAAGATCTCCCACTAGTCGTGAGAGCCATACGGCCTCCTTGGCAGCCTCAGTGGCAGCCATATATTCAGCCTCTGTAGTGCTCAAAGCAACGCATGGCTGTAAACGTGATGCCCACGAAACCGATCCACCTGCAACTGTGAACACATAGCCGCTAGTAGACTTCCTCGAGTCCACTGACCCTGCATAGTCTGAATCTGTATATCCGCAAACAGACATATCCTTCTCACCATAACATAGGGACAACTCTGAAGTCCCTCTCAAGTATCTGAGAATACCTCTCACTGCATCCCAATGACGCTTGCCCGGGTTAGACATGTACCTGCTAACCACACCAACTGCATGAGCAAGATCTGGACGCGTAGCCACCATGGCATACATCAAGGAACCAACAGCTGACGCATAGGAAATCTGAGACATCTCTGTAGTCTCCAAATCTGTCTGAGGGCAGTCATCATGGCTGAGTTTTACATATGGAGGCAACGGGGTACTAATGGCCTTCCCCCCTTCCATATGAAAACGCTCAAGCACCCTGTCAATGTACTCTTTCTGACTAAGAAAGAGCATCTTGCAAGAACGATCACGAGTGATCCGCATACCCAAAATATGACTGGCATCCCCAAGATCCTTCATGGAAAAGGTCTCATGTAGCCTATGTTTCAAGGCATCCACATCAGAAATACACTTCCCTGCGATCAGCATGTCATCCACATACAAAACCAAAACAATAAGACTACCATCTGCAGCCTTGCGAGTATAGAGGCATGGGTCCTCATAACTGCGTATATAACCCAATGAACTCATGAATGCATCAAACTTACGATACCATTCACGAGATGATTGCTTCAGCCCATACAAGGTCTTAAGAAGCCGGCATACCATCTTCTTTGAACCATGAATAACAAACCCACTTGGTTGCTCCATGTACAAATCCTCGTGCAAGTCCAGATGTAAGAAAGCTGTCTTTACATCCATTTGCTTCAACTCCATGTCTTCTGTAGCTACCAAGGCAAACAACATACGCAAAGTAAACATCTTCACCACTGGGGAGAAGATCTCGTCAAAATCAATGCCCTTCTGTTGCTTGAATCCTTTAGCCACAAGCCTTGCTTTGTACCTAGGCTTTGCATCCATTGAACACAATTTTATCTTGTAAACCCACTTGCATGGTAGTGCCTTCTTACCCTTTGGCAAAGGAGTAAGCTCCCACGTTTTATTTTGGATCAACGAATCCATCTCTGACTGCATAGCCTGCTCCCACTTGAGCTTGTCAACACTAGACATGGCCTCATCATAACATGATGGCTCCCCGCAATCAGTCAACAATACATAATCCATAGAAGGCACAAAACGCTGAGGCTGTCTTGCACGCCGCTCTGAATGCCTCAAAGACTGTGCAGGAGGTGCATCTGGCTGTCCCACATCTACATGATCTCCCAACAAGGGCTGATCTCCCACTTGAGGGTCAATGGGCTGCCCACGAGCAGCCATGGGACCATCATACCGATGACCATCCTCCTCAAATATCACACGCCGAACCTCAACCGTTCGCGGTGATGCTCTATACATAGAGTCCTCATGAAAAACAACACCATGGCTGCGCACAATCTTCCTGTCAATAGGATCCCACAATCGATAACCCATCTCACCAGAGCTACCATAACCCAAGAAGATACATCTCTTGCTCTTTGGATCCAATTTGCTGCGTTTTGCCTTAGGTACATGTACATAAGCTTCACAGCCAAAAACACGAAGGTGACCATACGAAGGTGGCAAACCTGTCCATACCTCTTCAGGCACTTTGAAGCCCAAAGGAACACTAGGTGAACGATTTATCAAATGCACAGAAGTGGCAACAGCTTCAGCCCAAAATCCATTTGACAAACCAGCCATAGAAAGCATACTACGGACTTTTTCCTGTATAGTCCTGTTCATGCGCTCTGCCACACCATTTTGAGGAGGTGTATAGGGAGCACTAAGCTCGCGCCGTATACCCTTCTCAACACATAATGTTGTGAAAGCATGAGACATAAATTCACCCCCATTGTCCGTACGTAAGCACTTCAACTTACAACCTGATTGGTTTTCAACAAGAGCCAACTATTGCTTAAATATATATCAAACACCATATCCTTCTTACGAATGGGGTATGCCCATACCTTCCTGCTAGCATCATCAATGAACGTAACAAAGTACATAGCACCTCCAAGAGAAGCATTGGGCATCGGCCCACATACATCACTATGCACCAAAGCTAGCTTTTCCAAAGATCTGTGTGGAACACTTTTCTTATGAGAAGACCGAGCATGTCGACCATAAAGGCAATGCTCACAAAACTCAAAACCACCAAAATCTGAAACGGGAATGTAATCCGCACGTGCCAACAACTTCAAACCTTTTAGTGACATATGCCCCAAACGCTGATGCCATAAAGAAGCATGAGGTTGCTCAGTGATCCCCACAATGTGATCAGCCACACTAGCTACACAAAGGGAATACAACGTATTCCTCTTAGCACCTTTAACCAAAACAAGGCTGCCCTTAGTGATCTTCCAACCTCCATCACCAAAAGATACATTGAAACCAAGTGAATCCAACTGACCCACACTAATCAAGCTTTTTGCAAGAGCCGGCACATGACGCACACGCTGCAAGACAAACGTAGTAGAGTTTGGCATAGCCAAATGAATATCCCCAATGCCATGAATCTGCATAGAACGCCCATCGGCAATCCTGACAATACCTGTGCTCGAAGCATCGTAGTCATGAAACCACGACCTATGAGGCGTAACGTGAAAAGAAGCACCACTGTCAATGACCCAATCCATAGGCATACTACGCTCATGAGTGAGAAGAAAAGCGTCATCAAAATAGGATGCAAGCAACACATCACCAAGCTCTTCACTAGTAGCACTAGTCGGAGCACATACATGGTCATCTTGAGAGCTACACTCTCCCTGTGTTGCATTTAACTCCTCAATCTTGACATTGGATTTAGGCTTGTCCTTAGCATCATGGTCTTTCTTCTTACCATCTCCATTTTCCCTTTTCCACTTGTAACAATCCTTTTTGAAATGGCCTTTTCTACCACAATGAAAACATTCCACATCCTTTTTACTTGTGCCTGCACGGGACTTGCTTCTAGATTTACCCCTGTTGGACTTATACTTGTCCATAGTCCTGCCTCTGACAACCATTGCACTAGAAGACTTACTACCTGCATTATTCTTTCGATTAATCTCTTCCGTGAGAAGACTAGACTCCACATTAGTACTTGTCAACTCATTCGCAGGAACCGAGTTACTTATGGCTGTCCTAAATGTGTCCCATGACTCAGGCAACGTGACAAGTAAAAACATAGCTTTTACATTTTCCTCAAACGTAATTTCCTGCGTAGCAAGTTGGCTGAAAATTGTATTGAACTCATTCAAATGCGCATTCATGGAAGCACCTTCCTCCATTCGCAAATCAATAAGCTTTTTAATCCAATACACCATAGAAGCAGCCGAATGCTTATCATACATATCGCAAATCCGCTGCCATAGCTCATAAGCTCCACCCTGTGCATCTTTCACATTGTAATAAACAGACTTTGAAAGGGAAAGCCTAATGGTAGACCTGCACATCTCATCCAACTCCTCCCAATCATCCCTCTCCATGTTCTCTGGCTTAACTCCCTGCAACTTTAGAGGTCGAATCTGTTTCTTCTGCACCAAGACATCCCAAATCTGATCTTTCCAATATGAGAAGTTAGCACCATCCAACTTCTCAATATTGAAAACTGTGTCCTCTTTAGTGCCCATTACAACAAGAATGCAACAATGAGAAACCTGTAACCAACCAACAAACTGCCACAACAAAGTAGTGTTGCAAATCTGACAACACCTGCTGCTCAATCAAAGAGCAAACGCATAGAGTATAAATCAGCCCATAATATGGTCAAAAAACGTACGTAGAAATCCACAAACAAATGCATAAACCCGTGACACCTGTAACTCAACCGGCCTAGGCAAACCGTGCCACAAAATGCATCAACAATGAGCTGTCATAGAGGCATAAACATACTCCATGTCTGAATAACCACAATAGAGACATAAGCTGACCAAGCTTACACAAATCCGTGAGCATAAATGGATCCAAGTGAGCATATAACCAATGCACAAGCTCAACGAAGTCCAATCTCTACTGTCAACCGAGTACCTGTCCGTACTCAAACCGCAACACTGCAAGCAAGAGCAAACCCGCTCTATGTATAAGTGAACCAAATCTCCACAATATCATGCATAAAGAGTGTCTGTCAAACTGCCATATCCACATCCATCAACATACATAGATGATGTCAACCTGTAGCTCAAGAACACACATAAACAGACTGCCCAGAAGAGTAGAAGCTCCCACTCAAACCACAACCATATGCATGGCTGTCCCACAGTCAAAATACATGTTTTGTAACCACAGAAGAAACCTGTATCCAAAGCTCCCTGTAACCTGTAACCTGTACCCGTACCTGTACCTGTACCTGCACCTGTACCTGTACCTGTAGTCGAAGAAGACAATGTCGCCAAACTCCCACTCTATCTGTGTGTATGAGGCCACTCCAAGAAGAGGCTACACACTCTCAAATGAGCTGTGGGCTCACGTAAGTGGAAGACACTACAACAATGGCACCTGTAATGGCTATGGAAGCTCTGGCAGCAGAAAACTACCAAAGAGAGCTGAAAAACGCAGCTCCTAGTCTGGAGCTCGGATGGGATTTCTGATGGCACGAATGGCTCCGAAAGGGGGGTTAAACCCTAGGACGCCTGATGAAAATACTCGCGGAGTGCTGAACCTTCCAATGCCAAGCTCAGAAAAACCTTCTGCTCTTTAGAAATGCGCGCGTGCGCGAAACCGAAAAACGGCAATGAAACAGCAGCAAGTTTCAACACACTCAACAATGATGATGAAGCTCTCAATGCTCTCACTACCAAGCTCTGATACCACTTGTTGGGATCGGAGAGCACACACACAGAGAGCCAGCACGAAGAAGGAGATAGACGCAGTGTGTGGCGGGGCGGTACTCACACTACAATGTGTAGTTGTGAGTATAGTTATTATGAATGAGTAAATGAATGGCTGTACATGGGCGGCTGAACAACGGGCAGCCGGGCACACGGGCCTTTAACCCAACAATTGATGCTTGTGCGAGATAGTAACAGACGGTCATAAAAAGGCGCTCGGCGCTTGTGCAAGATGTCACTATCAAGCGCCTCACTTTTCTCATGACAATGATAATTTCACCAAAATGTTTTTCATGGATATTTTCAAAAATGAAACAAAAGGATTTTCAACGTAAGGTTAGCCTTCTTCCTATTGGCTAAGGATCATTATCTCACTAGAGCTAAAAGGCCCAAAAATGAGTCCATTTCTTTCCGGGGACGAAGTCAAACCCCAGTTCAAAGACTAACATAGGGACTGGTGACAACCCCGTGTATATGAACGATGTTGAAAATGATTCTGATTCAGGTGATACCATGGAAACTAAAACGACTATTAGAAAAGAAAAAAACAAGGAGGATCATGATGAGCCACAATGGAGACAACCCATGGAACATAGGAAGAAGATCAAAACTTACCCAAACCCTATAGAGGAGATCGAGCGAGTCAATCAAGTAAGGAGTTTGGTAGAAGAGACTCAAAGGGAGCTAGAACCAACACCTAGGAAGATCCAAATTACAGACACAATGTTTCCTACACAAAATCAACCTCACAAAGACCATAGACCTTTAGCCATACCTAGTGTCATCCTAGAAGAAAGTGACTTTAAGTCATTGGGAAGTGGACGTACTACCTTCTTGTTGGAGAGAATGTTTACAGAGGGATTACCTGACCCTATTGAAGAAATGGAGATCCCATCTTCCCCATATCAAGGGACTAAAGTCCAAAAATTTCCATTAAATATTGTCAAATTGATGGATTTCATGGCTGCAGAAGTTAGAACCATTAGCATGTCTAAACTATATGGAGACCCCGAGCTATTCTTAGCTCTTTGACCTTTCCTCAATGGAGAACTAAAGGTCGCGAGTTACCATAGTTTTCACCGGTAGATAGGTCTAATGAAGTGCTAGTAGAGGAGGAAACCTTACATCCACAACCCAACCTGGATGAGAACTCTGTTGTTGAAATACCTGTCAAGAAGTTAGGACAGTACTTTGAAGCCGATGAATCCAATGCAACCCTACCAATCATTACCAAAGGATTAACTGTGAAGGGAATCCTTGATGATGGGGGCGCGGGAGGGGGGGGGGGGGGGGAGGGGGGGGGTGGGGTGTTGGGGTTAGCATTGTAACTAAAAATTATTGGGTATCTATGGGGAGACTTCACCTTGGGACTACAAACATAGTGATAAAGATGGCCAATGGGACCATCGTTAAACCTATTGGGATGCTATAAGATCTCAAGATCAAGGTCCTTGGACACAAGGTAAGGCACACCTTCATTGTTATGGATTTTTCCAAGCACACTATGTCATTTGAAATGATCTTAGGACTTCCTTTCATGAGGGAAGCAAAAATGGTGCATGACTAGTCTAAAAACCATGTCTATTTATTGTTCCAAGAATCTATCATTCGTGTTGATCTTGTGACTGATCAAGCACATCCTCTAGGAAACAGAATTATAATTGACCATCAATCTGACACCAAAATTCACTCAGCCCCATTGCAATATTATTACATGTGTAAAAAGGCCACTGATATTGGAGAAGATTCCCCTTATATGGATGTTCTACTTGGAATGACCGAGTCTGACAACATGGACTGGGTCCACCTAACGGACCATAGACACTTGGGGAAATAGAGGGACGACTTGAGTAACACCTGAGGGGGACGAAGTGCCACAACTTGTAACTTTAAATATGATAGGAGCAATGCATATCACTTTTGATTACCTACAAAATGAAGGCTTGACTGACAGTGGAACCAATAGAGTCTCATAAGACTATAGCCCACATGATTTGGAGTCAAAATCAGAAGTTGAAATTGACTCTATGGACAAGGAATCTGAGTTAAATATTGGTGAAAATGAGGGGACAAACCATTCAAGGTCCAGCAATACCCTAGATGACAATCTATCCCGGAAAGGAGAAGACAAGAGTAACGATTCATCTAGCAACTCTGCAGTATAGACCGGACATAATAAAAAACCAAACAAGAGAAGTAAGCAATATAAGAGGCTATGATATCGAGTGAATGTATGTGCTAGGATAAATGAAAAGAAATCTACCGCAGAATGGCTCAGTTATATGTGGGCCTGTGATGTCATCAGAAGTTTGTAGATAATTGAACTGAATACCTTCAAAGCATCATGTGGTGCAGCCCACAACCCATTGGCATTGCATAGTTAGAGGCCGCAGAGAAGCCAAAGTTGATCCGTACTATAAGGAGATGCCAAAATTGAGAGTTAGCTCAATAACTAACAGAAGTGGAAGAAAAATTATAGTCCACAACACCACAAGATCCCACGGACTTACACCCTGCAAACTGATCATTTCAAATCCTACACCATGGAGGAGCGTAAGGTTGTGTATACAAAGGCCCAAAGAACACCTACTAATGAAAGTAATGGAGTCTATGATGGTCCGGTGGTAGTTAAAGAAATAGAGTTAACAGACCCATGTGAGGACTCCAAACCTGTTTTCATTGCCCAAGACCTGAAAGAGACTGAGGAATTTGTACTTAAGGAGCTCCTCAAGGAATTCAAGGATATATTTGCTTGGACGTACCATGACATGAAGGGAGTTCCACCTTCCATAGTGCAACATACAATCCAATGATTAGCACTGCTAAACCAGTCCAACAAAGGTCCTACCCAATGAATCCTAAGTATGCAAAGATTATTAAGGAAGAACTCAAAATATTATCAAATGTGGATTCATATACCCTATTGAGCACTTAGAATTGGGTGTCTCTAATAGTCATTGTGCCAAAAAAGAATGGGAAACTCAGAGTGTGCATGGATATGAAGAAGGTTAATGCTGCCACTAGAAGAGACCATTACCCCTTGCCATATTCGGAACATGTGCTTGAGAGAGTCGCAGGAAAGGAAGTTTATAGATTTTTGGATGGATACTCTAGTTACAATCAAATCACAATTGTGCTAGAGGACTAAGCTAAAACATCTTTTATAATTCAATTTGGAGTGTTCGCATTTTGTGTTATGGCTTTTGGCTTAACTAATGCCCCTGCTACATTCCAAAGATTAATAAACAGTGCTTTTAGGGAATATTCAAGGGAGTTTTAAGAAGCTTTTTTAGATGATCTTTGTGTCTATTCTTCGTGGAAAGAACATCTACCATGACTACGAAAAGTGTTTGAAAGGTGCACATTGTATCACATCTCATTGAACCCTTTCAAATGCCAATTTTGGGTTAATCATGGAGTCATTTTAGGGCATATTGTGTCCAAGAATGGGATTTCCATATATGAAAGCAAAATAAAAGCCATTGCTAATTTACCACCACCTAAAAATTATAAGGGAGTCCAAAGATTCATGGGGCATGTTGGTTATCATTCGACGGTTTATTTTGAGCTTTGCTTCTACAAGCTTCTTATCGAGTTTCACTGGACTGAGGAGTGTGACCATACCTATGAATTATTAAAAAGGGCCCTGACAAGTGCTCCAATCTTACGAGTGCCCGCTTGGAACATAATTTTCCATGTGCATATTGATGCATCAAACTTTGCTATTGGGTGTGTTTTAGCTCAACCAAGAGAACATAATTGGACTACCCCATTAGCTTTGCAAGTTGCCAACTGAATGATGCCGGGAGGAACTACACCACTACAGAGCGGACATGTTTAGCTATGATTTATGCAGTAAAGAAATTTTGCTATTACCTTCTTGCCACCAAGTTTGTTTTTCATGTGGATCATCAAATGTTGTTGTATCTAGTAAACAAACCATGTTCCATGGAAGAATTACATGATGGTTATTAATACTTCTTGAGTTTGATTTTACCGTCATGGTGAGGCCCGGTAAAAGGAATATCATGATCATTTGTCTTGTATACCCAATGGTGAACCCCCCACTAGAATCGATGATGAAGCCCGATACTTCCCTATTCCTAGTTCAGACTATGCCTGAGCCACCCAGGAGTTTCGTAAGGATATAGCTCGAAATCTTCTAAAGGAATGTGAACCTTATTTTCTAATTGCAGGTACTCTCTACACGCTAGGGAAGGATGATATTCTTAGACGATGTGCTCATAAGATGAGTATTTGTACATACTACAAGAATCACACATGGGCATAGCTAGAGGACATTTTTCAAGACAACTAACTTCTAAGAAGGTGTTGCAATCAGGCTATTGGTGGCCCACTTTATTCAAGGATACATCACTTTTGCAAAGAGATGTGATGAATGCCAATGTTACAAGACCACACAACGGAAGGATCAAATACTTACATCCTATTAAAGTGATCCAACCATTTGAAAAATGAGGTTTAGACTTTGTAGGCCCAGTTAGTCCGGCAACCCGTAACACTCAATTCCGATATATTATTGTTGCGAGACTGACTATGTGACAAAGTGGGCAAAAGCTAAGGCGACACACAAGGCTAATGCAAGGTGAAGTGCTAAATTTCTCTTTGAGAACAATATTACGCAATTTGATTGCCCTTTGAAATTGTGAGCAATGATGGCACTCATTTTATAAATGAAGTGATAAAGGAACTCCCCAAGGGATTCACTCTATATACAAAATAGGATGCCACCTGCAAGCCAACAACTTTTATAAAAACCCTATATACGACTTATATTAGGGAATATGACCCCCCTTTCTACGCTTATACAACAATCAATGAAGAAAACTATTATACCCCTATCTTACATATAAAATTTAGGTCTCACATGATCTAATTGAGGAAAACTAGTTAGAGAGTGTGTAGCAAAGTGATTGGCAACGTACTACGGAACCACTTCTATTGATAACTAGATGTACCCTCAATGTGTCTTAGTTTGAATTTCAAACTATGTGCCTGATCAGCCTGGTCACTTTGGCTACTCGTTCAATTTTGACCCATCCAAAGCTAGTGTAAATCAACCCTTGACCTGCTCCAAATCAACCCTTATCCATGACCGGCTTGATGCAAAATTTGATGTGTGACCTCATAAAAAACTTCCCCAAAATTCATCCAAGTTCTAGTGCACACCGGTGACCAGTCGTTACAAGTAATCAACTCAGGTCAGGTCTCCCCTCCACCCAAATATGATACCCCCCTCCCTTATTTTTAAGCTTGGGAGATAAATTATTGGGGGCCTACCCCTAACTTATACGCTTATGTAGCTTGTAAAATAACCCCCCTCCCCTGTACGTACGTGGTGCGGTAAGTTTTCCATGGTGAATCTCATGGGAGGAACTCACTCAAGCTTCATGATATCCCACCATAAGTTGACACCTTATCTCCTGGGAGGAACTCCTGGGAGATAAATTATTGGGGGCCTACCCCTAACTTATACGCTTATGTAGCTTGTAAAATAACCCCCCTCCCCTACACTTACGTGGTGCGGTAAGTTTTCCATGGTGAATCTCCTGGGAGGAACTCACTACAAGCTTCATGATATCCCACCATAAGCCTTATTATCCACAAGCAAATGGCCAAGCTAAGAGTTCTAACAAGAATTTAATCTCTATCTTGACCAAGACGGTAGAGGCTCATCGCACAGATTGGGATTTGAAGCTAACATAAGATCTATGGGCTTATCATACTCTCTGTATAATGTGGCTATTAATTGTACACCAGCCAAAATGGTATATGGCCAAGAAGCAGTTATGCCATGGGAGTTTGTCATTCCTAGTCTTCAAGTAGCTTCACATGAAGGTTGGGATGGTAACCCTTTAGTTGAGGTTCATATATCCTTGAGCAGTTAGATGAAGAGAGGCAATTGGCTGTGCAAAATGCATTTGTGGACAAGGATAGGAAAAAGAAATGGTTTGAACGTCATTTAAAGAACAAGGATATCAAGGTTGGGGATAAAGTTATTATGTATGGAGTGTGTAACAAGAAGAAAAAGCTGGAATATGCGAGAAAATGACCATATAGAGTATTCAAAATCACCCATAAGGTACCATCTGTGTGGAAACTTTTGGTGGAGTGGAAACCATTGGATTCCTCAATGGAAGTAAATTTAAAAGATACTATAATCCTTTAGGCCAAGAGGAGCTACGTGCCATTCATAAGAAAAAGATAGCCAAGGCACAAGCAAAATTAAAAAAGATACAAGCTCAAGCCGAGGCTCAAGAGCAACAACAACGTATTAGGCACCAACGAGAGGCCAGACTTGGAGTTACACATGCATTTTAAGTCAAATCACAGGACGAATTGAAAGATTTTGACCCACCTCTATGATACCCCATCGAGTAAAATAGCACCTATGGGCAAGTGCTGTATAACGTTTTATTGGACACAGGAGCTAAACATAATCTATTATCCTATGGAGTGTGGTGTGAGTCAGGAAAGTCATCATTATCCAAAAGTACCATCCAAGTCAAGGGTATTATCAAGAAGAAAACTATCGTCTTTGAAATCTTGCACACTTGTGTCAGTTATGACAATGGGAAAGTGGCTCAAAGCTTTTTGGTCATTCTTGCGGGTGCTATGGAGGGCAACATAAACCTAGGACATAAGTGGATGTTTGCAACCAAGTGTACTATCAATTGCGGAACGGGGAGTAGCATGACATAGAAACAAATTCTCAGTCCTGCCACTCAAGCAAGTCCCTGAGTTATTGACTCTTGAGGGAACACATAATGGAAAATTGCATATTCAAGAGGTTGAAACATCTATCCCTATGGCACAACCCTTTAGAGCTTCAACTTCCGTGACTGAAACAAAGAATGAAGCACCCAAGAATCAGTGTGATTTGTCAAGGGCAACATACGAGTGGGTCCCTAAATCTTCTTTGACAACCACTTTCAATGGTCAATCTGGTTCAAAACAGAAGCCTCGTGAGAGACGCCCCACTCGCCCCAAGAAATGTGAGGAAACGTTACATCGAATTCCTTAGAGACTATTAGAATCCCAAGGCTACTATGATAGAAATGATCAAATCTGGGTACTTAAACTAAACGTACCTTGTGTTCTCTCTTGTCACTACTAAAGATCCATGTAGGCCAAATCTTGTAACTCCAAAACGATTTGAAGACCACGAAAAGGAAAAAAATCACGGAATGCTACACACTCGTTCTAGAGCTAGTTTGGGTACCGAAGAAAGAACAATTTGTTACACCTAGCTTAGGAACAGGGAAGTCAAATGAAGATTCCAACTCTTCATGTAGCTCGTCTACAAAAATACAAGCTTTGACAAAACCTCCACCTACCATTATAAATATCCATACAAACAAGAAATAATTTGCACCTCCCATTGTAAGTTTACCACCTACAACAACGTTGCAAGTAAGATCATGGGAGAGTACCTTACCACCCTTGCAACTTGATGAAGTGCCTAGGGTGGTGAAAAACTATTGGTGAAAGACTTTACCCGTTATAGCTTGGAATGATTGGTTTCAAAAGCTGATTACAACCTTCCAAAAAGTATGATCTACCCAAGGAAGGGGGGAGTGCTTACTACAACCATCATTTGCTCGCTTCCCTCTTAACTTTCCTCCATGACCTATCAACTCTTCAATTGAGGGATTGTATATACATAGCCTTATACTTATACTTCCCTCTAGGAAGGGGGGAATGTTTACTACAACCATCATTCACTCGCTTCCCTCTTAATCTTCCTCCTTGACCTATCAACTCTTCAATTGAGGGACTGTATATACATAGCCTTATATTTATACTAGCAAAAAAAACAAAAACAAAAACAGTAAATGAGCAAGAGCGACTAACAACGAGAGTGCACCCTATCGGACCCAACAAATAGTCCAAATGTACCATATCACATCAAGCAACATAAGAAACAACCCTCATGTTTTAGAGACCTAACCAAATCTATCGGTGCTCAGAGAGATGGCTAGTTCACCAGAGGCACGCGCTTCTATTTTTTATGAAAGATACCCTCTTCATTTTTATCAAGTGTCTCATATATGCTACCCTGTACTTCTTGTGAATGGATTTGATAGAGAGACTCCCGTGTGAGAAAAAAATCGAGGAGTTAGAATGGCTAATACGTCTATGGACTACTAGTGACCCGTACCCAGTAACAAATGTTTCTCCAATGGCACATGCATATTCTTTTGCACAAGATGAGAATCCACACATAGCGAGGTTCTTGATTGACATATGTGCACACGAAGATGATGAAGAATCTGAGGAAGACTATGGCCTCATTGACAATAATTTTGTTTATCTAGATGATGAGGATAGAGGCCTAGCCTTAGGGATGCCACCCGGTCTATATAATATCCTCTTCCCTTGATTCCATAAGTGATAATAGATAGGTAGATTAGGGGTCTAGATTTTGTTTCAGCTTGTTTTCCATGAGGTATGGTCTTTTCCATGAGTTTTGGTCTTTTCACACTGACATGGCTCCTCAAGGTATAGTGCCTTTTTGCTTGATATTGTTGTGTAGAACTTATATGAATCTCCATCGACATGACTGAGGACATTTGCTTCGGCAAAATGAGCAACTCCATACCTCCATGTGTACTACTTTCTATGATTCATGCTGGTGGATATTTATACTTGTTGATTGTGGCTTTCCATGGTTTGATTAAGTGCATTTAGTTATGTTTTGTTATTTTTCATTCTAGCTATATAAATTTGTCTTTGCTTAGGTTGATGAACTAGAGTTTAGTCTTATGGAGGAGCCTTGAGGTTAGGAGGCTGCGACTTTAGGTTAACTCATTTACTTGACCACTAGTCCTAGTCGGTAAAATTATCTGGGTGTTTGAGACCTCATGAGTGTTTTAGACATAGAGAAGCTTGCCCAGTTCAACAACGAAAGACACTTGTGAGAATACAAAGGAAATGGAAGCAAAAAGAAAAAGTACCACAAAGGTAAAATCTCAAGCTAGAAGAAAAATCCCGGCTTGATTTGGTACTTCATTCATATGTATTGTCTATGGTACTAGAGCCCTCAAGGTTCCCAATGTAAGCGCTTTTCTTTGAAAAGCAAAAAGTCCCAGACATACAAAATAAGCACACGCAACAAATAATTTTGAATAAAAAAAGAACATGAAAAAGAATTTCCATTAAGCTTAAAGTGAAAAATTCAAGCTCTTGTTTGGAGTTGTGAGATTTAGTTGGCTAATCAAAGCTAAAAGGCACACTTGGAGACTCTTGCATTCAAATAATCTTTCTAACTTTTCTACTACTATAGTAGTTGTTTTAACCTTAGCCATACCTACTTAATTGATAGATTCATCATAAGTCCAAAACTCTTGATTGATTGTTTTCATCAAAATACAATTTATTTATCCTTAATGGCAGTGTAGCATTTCATAATTCTTTGCAAAATTACTCATGTACTTTATATTTCCCTCATGCTTTATTGTCATATAGTTCCGCTTGTATACTCTCACAGTGAATTTGTTGTGTAGAAAATCTATCCCAAATGCTCTACCACCTCGACGAATGAGCTTCACCTCCCCAGCTTCCGAGGACGGAATCTACATATCAGGAAGGGGGGCATGTTAACCAATGACGAAGACCCCTGTGATGATGTTTTTATGGGACATGCAGTGGAGTCAGCACCGGGCGAATATGAGGCTGGACATTGGCCCAGTTAACATCCACGGATATCACATTGTTTTGAGTTAGGGACTGGGCTTGTCGGTCCTATAGGTGATTGGGTAATTGTCAATGAGAGGTGGACCACATATCTCAATTGACAGTAATTTTTACTTTGATTGGCCAGTATGGACGCCTATGTGTGAATGGGCCAAACTCATGTAAAAGGGTCATTGTGACCTTAATCCCACATTTTGAGAGGTGTATGCTAAAGAGAGTTCTCTTGCCTCATCTCCATCTCCTTCTCCACTGTGTGCTTATGGGAGTGTGTGTGTGTGTGTGTGTGTGTGTGTGTGTGTGTGTGAGAGAGAGAGAGAGAGAGAGAGAGAGAGAGAGAGAGAGAGAGAGAGAGAGAGAGAGAGAGAGAGAGAGAGAGAGCATTGCAGTGGCATCGGCAGTGGCGAGGATATTGAGCCGTGAGGCTCCCTCGTCAGACGACACTAGATTCCTGCAACAACAGAAAGACAGAGGTGAGTGACACACATTGCATTCCTAAGCTTCCCCGCACATGGGTTGCGTGTTTGCAGCCTTAATGGCTCACACGCAGTGCATAGCAAGTCCCCTGCGATACGACAATGAGTGCACCAATCCACTGTTGTTGGTCGGATCATGGACATGATGTGTTCTACATCTCATGGAGTATTATATTTTGGACGTGATGTGTTCATAGTTCATGAATGGAGATAAGTGCACGTAGTGTGGTCTACAGTTCAAGTTTTCTATAAAGGCAACCGATGCTCAAGATGGCATTATTTAAGGTAGGGTAGCAACATTGAGGTGTATCTACTTGGTGGCCACTTTTGGGGTGGTCTCACTATTGATGTCCACTATGAGCTGTAGAGAGGGTGTTAGAATTTTGATATCTCAAGTGAACTACCCAATGTGATCCCACTATTTATTTTGTCTTTTAGGTATTTATTTTACTTATTTGTCAAAGTCTGGAGAGAGAGAGAGAGAGAGAGAGAGAGAGAGAGAGAGAGAGAGGTGCACAATTGGTAACCATGCAATAGAAAGTACGCAGGCGCACACACACACACACACACACACACACACACACACACACACACACACACACACACACACACACACACACACACAGAGGCACTTAACGAGAGAAAAGTACACAAAGAAGGATAAAGAGGACAGAGAAAGGCATCTCTTAGAGATTCCTCTTAAAGCGGGATTAAAAATGAATCGTAGGGACATACTTCTGCCATAACAATTCAATGCAGTGAAGAAATAGCTTTAAATAATAAACTAAGGTGACAGCACCGTGGATTAGGGCACACAAAGAGAGGGTGGGAGGGGTGGCCCACTGTGACATGGGCCTTAGTAGTTGTGGCCCTGCATTATTATCACGCAGTCTTCTCCCAATAGATAGACATAGGAGCAAGAGAGAGAGAGAGAGAGAGAGAGAGAGAGAGAGAGAGAGAGAGAGAGAGAGAGAGAGAGAGAAACCATTCGGATTAGAATCTTAGCAAAGGGATCTTACAGAGTTGCAAGTCTTGAGCCATCTTGGAAACGCCTGCTGTAATCGTAATTGCTTGCTGCCTCACTCACAAGATCACAAGGACTTATCTTAAGGTTGAGTAGTCCTGCAATTACTGTTGTAACCTATTTCTAATGCTACGCAAGGAGACGAGGAAGATGTACATGGGCGCTTCAAGTAGGGGCCCTCGTAGGGTCATTGGCACTGGAACTTGTCTTGCAAGTTGAGACTCCTCATGGTGAGGATAGTGAAGCACTGAGCAGAGACTAGAACTTTGAAGACAAGGCTTTCTAGGGTGTTCACATCACCATGGACAAGCCCAACTAGTCTTGCTTGGTTGGCCTCATTTATTTCCTCAAGATATAGTACAACACTATTGGAGAACTTTTTTATCCAATAACACATCAAGATGAAATTTCAAGAATTTTATTCAACACATTTCTAAATGTGAAAATCCTTCCGTAATTGTTACGTTACAATAAATACTTTTTTTTGTGTAACCTACTAGTGCAGAGTATACATCAAGATAGAGCACTCACCTTAATTGTAGTGGTTTCGCTTGAACAATTACGCACTTCAAAAGGCTTGCCTTTGATGAACTACGAGAAAAAGTAGAACAATAGTTAAACTTTCCACGCCATGAAAAATTTAAGATATTAAAAAAATTAGATAATGTTGCGTGCATGGTCTACGTTAGTGCCATACAACAGTATGGTGGAGAGTTGACACTGTGTCTCTCCAAAATTTATAAGGAACAAAAGCCGTGCCTTGCCTCGTAGTCCATTTTCTACTACATAGTCATGGTATTCAAGAACAAGATAACGAACCTAAATTTTTCTCTGATAATTTGATATTCATGCTTCAAGTGTGTGCCACGAACATGTGAGTTTGTCTATTTAATTTCGTATTTAAGTCATTATCGCAATAATGTTGGCTTACCATCTCTCAGGTGAGATGGTTCTTTGTCATAAAATCTAATATCTAACCAATCCAAACGATTTTCTCATATTAAACCGATCATTTAATGTGGGAGAATAAACGAGAACAAGGGTTAGGATATAGACATGTGCTTATAGATCTATCTCAACACGGGGCCAATGGTAAAGGGACCCAAATGAGAGATGGTCTGTGAAAGAGAAAGGCTAACCAATGGAGTTTAAAGACCTTAGGGTAAAGGGGCCAATTCTTGAACAGGGTTCAAAAGAAGTACACTCTTAGAGTTTTATCGGGGCCCAATATTAGGCCAAAATACAACCAGTCAAAGGAAAGTATTTACATGGCTAATTTTAAAAATAAGACGCCCATCCTCATTGTAGCCGACTCCCTGTCTCTCTAGAATCAGTTCCATCTCTGCACAAAATAAGAGTGCACATGTTTCAGCAATCATGATGACAACGTACTGAACTCACTCCTCTTCTCTCACAAACTCATGAAGGAACGTTCTGATTGAAGTAATTGCTGCACCTAATTCAAGACAAATATTAATTCAAAATTTATTTAGCGCGAACCTACAAACCAATTAGCTTCTCTCGCATGAATTTGACTTACCAACAGAATACAATCAACCAACGGTGCATATTTGATGCACTTGCAATTTTCTTAATCAAGATTACTTAAACTACGCCAGACTGTCCACTCATACTTTTAGACTGTCCACTCTTTCTCCCACAACATATACACTTCCCAGAGAGTTCTCTTATCCCCCCAACACATACACCTCCCAGCACCATATATGCAAATGAACAGCTTGCATCATACAAACTGCACCTTTCTACGTCATGCGCATTGGACACATCTCTGTTTCAACCAGCCTGCATGCACATTTACCTCCTAGCTATTGTCCTAAATCCACACCACCTTCTTTTAAGTGCAGTCCCTTGTTTACCTACACATTATACATTCAAGGCAGCCCCCACCACTACATAGTTGTAACATGCAAAATCAATGGCCTTGAAAGCCCCATGTGAATGCAAATGGTGTCTAATAGAGCAACATCCACAACTTGCTGACCTTCTTTGCACCTCATCACTTATTCATCACAACAGAGGAAGAGTTTGTTGTTGTGGACGAGTTCATGTAAAGCCCACTTTTCTTTGCACAATACCTAGAAAACAATCACCCTTCATTTCCTCAAAAATCCAACTAGCAACCGCATCCAAAGCTATAGCACTTTCTCTAACAAAAGATAACATAAAGGCCGCGTTCAGGGCAACAGGAATTTGGCCACATGATCCAAATGCAGTGAAATTTGAAGGTATGCCTTGCAATTATATAGCAATAGTAGATGAGAATATTGCGAATGATGGAGACGAGTTGCAAGTACCCAACACTCCACTAAGTAGAGAAATGGAAGAGCTGCCAACAATGGAAGATGATTTGACTTCACATTGCATTGAAGTACCCTCCATGGAAGGTGAGGCGGTGCATGCGCTACAAAGCATGGCTAATATCACTCCAAACACCACCCCCAGACATGAAAAAATTCCAAGACGAGATACAATCTGACAGAGGAAGAGCTCTGTAATTCATTTGACCCTATAAATGAAGTCATGGATTGACTACCTCCTCAAGGTGGACAACAACATTCAAAAGATCAACAAGGATAGCATGAAGGATATCGAGCAACAGCCCATCAAATATGTCAACATTCAAGAAATCAACAGAGACAGCATGAAGAGAATCTAGCAAAAAATCAACAAAGCTAGCATGAAGGGTATTCAACAGCAGCACATCAGATAGAGCAGCACTCAGACATTCAACATAGTCAGCATGAAGAGAGTGTAGAAAAAAATCAACAAATCCAACATCAAGGGAATCTAGCAGGAGCACATCAAGCAAGTCAACATTCCAAAAATCAGAGACAGCATAATGAAATTCCAGCAACAACACATAATGTTAATGATCTTCTTTTAGACAAAGTAGCACAAGCTAACAAATCAAAGGAGCAAGGCCGCATATTAGATCTTTTACGTCTTTGTAGACTATAGAAACAGCCTTATCATTACATCATCGCAATATGTGGAAAGTATGAGAGCAAAAAATGCAAAAAAAGAGGAGATAACAAAAGCAAGAGAACAGAAAAGAATGAAGAAAGACAAAAAGAGGCATCAATCTCTTTCCGAGAAGGATGAACGTCGCCCCCAACGAAAGGAGGATGTTGTAGCAGCAAGACTTTCTAGGAGGGACTGGGAGTTACAACAGCAACAGTTTGAAAAACTTATGCGATCTGTCCTTTGGGAGAAGGGTTCCCTCAATGGTCTTTATCTTAGGCCTCTTCACATTGACCAACCCTTCCATGCATTGGCAAGGAAAGCCAAATTGCTAAAGCGTCGTAGGTCTCAGCGTCAAGCATCATTTTTGTTTATGGTGTAGAAAGTTTATGGAATTATCTCCAACACATAGTATTCATTTTTGCTACCTTTTTTAATCAATCCCAAACCATGTAACTATGTCTGCCTAGAGCATTACTCATGTCACATACTTTTTGCTCACTTCCAATTTGATACCAAACTGTGTAACTACACCCATTTTCACCATGCTCTTTAGCCTTTGTCATTGAAGTTGCGACTATGCAAATTTAAACTTCCCAATCTTGTAATGAAAAAGTGCTCAAAACGTATTAAGAGTGTATTAAAGACTGCTAGCTATAAGATGTTCATTCTAGTTTAACAATGTCACAATGACAGGTCTATATAGCAGTCTGTTTTGTTTTTGATATTCGTTGTGTGTGAGTGTGAATAAAGTTTTCAGCTATGGTAACGGTAGAACAACTACAAAATACACTATGCAAAGATGACAGGTATTATTTCATTACTTCCAGTAGGGCTCACGCCTCTTTAAAACACCTCTCAAAACAACCTCTTGATGAGCAAGTCAATACTCGACAGAAGCATATACAACAAGCGGGATTATGTATGCAAACAATATGAAGCAAATCCAATACAATTGTCAAACAAAATTAACATGCATTCATTTGTTGTCACAATTGCTGAGTGAGATAATACTCACCGTTGAATCATGTATAGTCAGCACGATTATGCATGCATAACCAGCGTGAAACACATCCAGTGTAGCTGTCAAACAAGATTGATATACATTAGTTTGAAATTGTGGGAAAATAGCAACAAAATCTTAGTATGAGTTAAGAACCAATACCACAAAGCATTTCTTTGTCATTATCAAGCCTTGTTGACCCTCGACTACCAAAAACTTAACAAATTGAAGTAGAAACATGCAAGCCTACTAAAAGGTACAAAATCCACCGTGACCCTTTTATCCTCTCCAACAGCTCATCCTCTTGTCAACTCATATCTTATGTTCTTTTTTGTATGCACACAGGCTGCCAATTTACAATCTTTTAAATTGAGAGTAAGATTTTACATATATCATGCTGTTGCACATGCATTCAGGCATGCATGTGCATATGTTCAACTCACATATGTTCTTGTGTGCACGCAAAATAGTGCATGTGTGCATGTGTACCTGCCAGCATGTATGTAAGTGGGTGGATGTGTACATGCTGTGCATTTTGCGCGTGCGTGTTTGTACATTACTACACAGATTCTTGTTCATTGTAAGTGATTGTTAACTCTAGCAACTATTGGCTATGTCTGCTATAGAAATCGATTGTTCTATAAAGCTATGCGTGTTTAGTTCATTGAACCTACCTCTTAATATGTTGAATTAATCCACAGGTTAAAGACATGAATAGAAACATGGACAAATGAAGACAGTAGTTGGGGTAAAGCACCTTCTGGGCGAGGCACCCATTCCCTATTTCTGCTTAATTGGGCATAATCTCCTTCTGATGCACTATTTGATTGGCGCTATGACAATTTCTTCGTGGTTATTGTATGCCAAAGCCTGGTTGAGGTTGAGCAATCAACCCACCCTCGAAGAACCCTTAGAGCTCCTCCAAAAAATGCCAGTAGCCCACATCCTTGAGGTATGAATATAGCAGCTAAACCACAAGGGCATCACAAGAACTTGGTTCTGCAATCAGGGAGGGAGAGCAGGAAATGATTACGACTTCAATCCAGGCAAACATGAAGCACTTCCTAAAAAGATTGAAAAAAGAATGGATGTGCTCGGATCATCCCATGCAATGATGAAAAGAAACTTGTATCAGGAGAAGAAACTTGGACCTGCTCCTTCAACACTTCAAGCTCTTCATTTCTGGACCCAAAGGCTGCACTTCGCATCTCCTTCACCTGCTACCCCAATTAGCCCCTTATGGAGCCTTCCCTAGCCTATAAGCCGCATCATGCATACACTTCCGCTGCTACCTGCCATCCCAAGATCTTCCTAGCTGCTCCAGTCCTTTGGAAAGATATGGCAGTCGGAAGTTTGGGTGTCTTTGTCCAAAGCAGGTTGCAGATGTTTTTTTCCATTTTTGAAGGCCCTCGTTCGAGGATGCCGAGGAGTCAAAATGCAGAGACGAAGGATGTGGTTGGAGCCGGGAAAGTGGGGCTTCAAAAGGTTGTTGCGGCTCAGCAATAGGAGATTGGAGCAGTGGAAGAGAGCCAGGCAGAGGCAGGCTGCAAAGGTTTTGGGTGAAAAAAATAATGGGGTTTGTTTTTTTTGAAGCCCTTGAGGCTCATGGCTTATGGAGCCGCCACGTGGCTGGAGTATAAACCCACATGCGCAGTCGGGGGCCTGGAGGCCGCACTATATAATCTAGGGCGTGGCCCTCCCATAAGCATCCAAGAGGAGTGAAGGGAGCTCCCCTCCCCATGGCTATGGCGCAAGCGCCGGGCGCTGGTATGGCGCTGCGCATGGCGGACACGATGGCGGTTTTGGTGTGAACCGGCGGTGCTGGGAAGAGGTGTGGCGCCCGCGGGTGGCCGCATGGAGGTGTGGTGGTTCCATTCAGTGATGACGTGGCAGGAAGTAAGCGGGTGTGCCCGTTTCCATAAGGGACCGAATTTTTTGAGGATAAGGGGTTGTACCCCCCCCCCCCCCCCCCCCCCCCCCCCCCCCCCCCCCCCCCAATAGTGACATCGCTATTGCCTTGACGGGGGAGGGGTCCCACTGCAGAAAGAGGTGCCGACAAGTGGAAGGCTAAGAGCACTCTAAGGCCAAGAGAGGAGGAAGTCCAGCCGGCCAAAGGGAGGGGACCAAAGCCCAATGTGCACACCATGCAAATATTTCCAAAAGTGAACTATGCCAAGTGTTGGCAATGCAATCCAATTCTAAAAGAAGCTCTAAGTGAAGGCCACGGGAGGTGAAGCTCACTCTTTTTCCTTTTTTTGGGCCTCCTAGAGGTACCCCTATAAAAGGTTGTAAATGCGAAAATTTGAGGGCTTTTTTGCCTGTGTGAGTAAGTGAAAGCTTGAAGCTTGTGTGTTGCTAAGCTTGCCATTGAAGCTGCATACATTGGTTGTACTTCTCTCTATGCAATAATACCACTCACTTGCCCCAATCTCGTGTGTTACCAAGAGGGTAGATTAGGAGTGTTTTGTAATTCGGAAAGGGTGAGTTGAGCAGTGTGGGTGCTTTTGTGTTGTGGGTGTTTTTTGCAAGGTGTGAGGTAGTTGTTTTGTATGTTAAAGCGGAGTTGTTAGTGCAAATAAGCCAATTTGAAGGTGTTTTTTGAGAGGTTAGGGGTGCTGTGGAATCCCTGGGCTATAGAGAGGCAAGTATTGTGTGTGCTGGGTGTGTTCCCTATTCCCCCTCTCCATCTTCTGGTGCCCCCACTGAGGAGCAGCTGATTGCTCGTCGGTGTTGATCAAAGACAGTTATTTCCATCAAGGAAAGATGGCAACACATAGTTATGGACCGATTTTTGCTTGAGAAGGAGATCCAAAAGAATGGATCGCCGATTTTGAGTTGTATATGCTGTCGCTGCATATGCCGGATGTGTTGGAATTAGGGTTGCAGAGAAACACACACAGCTTGGAGAAGACGAAGGAAGCTCAAGGCACACAATAGAGAGTGTATTACTTAGTGTGCAATGGAAAGATAGATAGCCCTAGAGTGATGGGCGTATATACAATGCACGGGGGAAAAAACCTCCTAAAGAGGGAAAAAATGCCCCGGCGGTCCTAGTGTGTTCACACACATCACTACCACATGTATATGGTAACAAATCCCCCCTGGAGTGATGCGGTGAACGAGAGCTGGCACATGAGTAAAGGGAAGTGCCATGCCCTGACGACAGGATCAATCCACAAAGGGGAGTAAGCCCAAAGCTTTGCAGAAAGCTTCAAGCTTCTCACGAGACAATGCCTTTGTGAAAAGATCTGCAAGGTTGTCCTGTGTTGGCACATAAGCCAAACTGATCTCTCCTGCTGAGAGCCTCTCCCTGACATAGTGGTAATGCACCTCAATGTGCTTTGTGCGAGCATGAAAAACTGGGTTCCTCGCAACTGCCAATGCGCTCTGACTGTCAGTGTAGATAGTGTTGGCAGTGTCTTGTCCAACACCCAAATCGGCCATAAGGCGTCTGAGCCATATATACTCAACCGTAGCTGTGAAGACTGCCCTGTACTCAGCCTCACAACTCGAAGTGGCCACAGTAGGTTGCTTCATCAACATCACCATTACAGTCTCCTTTCACTGAAGACTCAACAATGGCTTGATCAAGTGATCATTGGCTTTACAATAATGGCAACGCATCTTCTTTTTGCCCTTATCACCAAAATTTCCAGACGAATTGCTGCCAGCAGAAGCATTAGGAACATAATTTTTGCCACTCGCAGCAGAACCATAAGAAGTGGCTGCATTGCTGTTACCACCCTTTCTTTGAGAAGCAATAAAAGCCTGTTCAACTGCACACTGTCTAGTCCTGTTTTTTCTGGACAGTGACTCTTGCAACAGCAATGTGCATAATGCATCAAACTTGACAACTTTTGGATTTCCTTGGGTCATCAGTCTCCAAGTACTAGCAAAAGTCTGGTAGGAATCTGGTAAGGCATCAAGAACAGCCTGCACAAGGGAACTGTCTGAAATGACTTCACCTGCAGAAATAAGATGCTCATTGATATCCTTGACACTAGCAAGGAAAGTGTCCATATCATCCTCCTCATGCATAATCTTCGACTCCAGCTCTTTACGCAGCAAAGCAATTTTAACCTCATTGCGGTTTGCATAAAGACCTGCTAGAATATCCCAAACCTGTTTTGCAGATTTTGCTGAACGGATGTGAGGAACAATGGTGCGCTTCACAGACAACGCAATCAATGCATGAGCCTGCGCATCCTTAACATCCCAACGAGCTTGTTCTGCCGTAGGCAAAACAACTCTAACAGCTGCAATCCTTGCAGCAAGACCTGCAACATCCTCAACATCGCCTACATCCTCAGAACCAGGACGTACATCAATGCCCTGCACAATGTTCCAGACACCTTTTGACACAAGAACATGTTGCATCATATAATCCCACATAGGGTAGTTGTCCCCATCCAACCTGTCCTCAGCAGCAAACATCTTGAACACATCTGTATTGCTGTTGTAGGCCATGGTAAATGATGCACCTGATGTGAAAACTGCCCGAAAATAGGAGAAATGGAGCGGGAACAACCTGTGCTATATAACACAAACTGTAGAAGACTATAAGGCACCTGTTATGCAGAAAACAACACTGACAGAAATTTTGCACAAAATGACGAAATAGCCTGTGCAGTACTGCCTGTAGTGGAAACGGAGGCCGAAATGAGCCCAAATCAAAATTCTGGGCAGACCAAGCTCTTTGAGCTTGCCCAAAATATTTGTCGACCTGCGAACGCTCGCCAAAGCTCACTGAAATCGGAGAAAGTGAGCAGGCGTGTGTTGGAGCAGCTGGCGACTAACCCCGGGAGGACGTGACCTGCCCTGATACCAATTGTTGGAATTAGGGTTGCAGAGAAACACACACAGCTTGGAGAAGACGAAGGAAGCTTAAGGCACACAATAGAGAGTGTATTACTTAGTGTGCAATGGAAAGATAGATAGCCCTATAGTGATGGGCGTATATACAATGCACGGGGAAAAAAACCTCCTAAAGAGGGAAAAAATGCCCCGGCGGTCCTAGTGTGTTCACACACATCACTACCACATGTATATGGTAACAGGATGAAGCTAGCAAGATGCAAACGATCCCGTTCTTGATGCACGAAAAAGCAAAGACATGGTTCTATGCGTTGGAGGGAGAGCCAAGAATTATGTGGCCGGCATTGCGGGCCCGTTTTCTGCAAGACTTTCAAAAAGAGGTGTCTCCTATCGACTTGGATGCAAGGTTGAAGAATTTGAAGCGTCCGTGAATGAAGAATTTAGTGTCTTCCTCGCCCGCTTCAAAGAGTGCTGGAGAGATTTTGCAGTGGCCATGCAGTTGGTCAATGGTGGTGAGTACTTTAAATTGGAAAAGTTTATGTCTTGTTTACATCCCAAGGTTCGTGAAAATGTAGATTTTGAGGGCCCGGAGAATTAACTACGGGGCAGTTGCCATTGCGCGGTCTAAAAGCCGTAAAATCAAGAAGAAGATCGAGCAAGGTGCACTGGGATATGAGGCGATGGTTCCCAATCCGGCTTCGAGCTCGAGAGAAGAAGTTCAAGCGGAGAATCAGCCCAATCAAGGGGCATCAACGGTTCCTCAACAATGGGTACGTACAGTTCAAGATTTGTCTGAGCAAATGCAAGAGTTGCATTTAAGTGTTATGGACAGAGGTCAAGCAAGGACTGGAAGAGGCGGGCTTTCCAAGCTACAAAAGAGGAGAGTTGTTCAAAAGGCTAAGAGGTTCACTCTTGTTGGTGAAGATCTTATGGTGCACGGTCGAGATGGGGTGCTACGTCGTGTCCTTTACAAAGAAGAGATTGGCATGGTCTTGGAGCGAGGAAGGCGGTCATCAGGGTAAGAGTCAAGTTTTGTTTCGTATCTTAAGAAGTGGGTTCTGGTGGCCTTCTATGGTGCGAGATGTGCACTATTGGTGCAAGATGTGCCATCATTGCCAAGTGATGGGTGAAAGATGACTGGTAGCCGAGCAACAAGGGGATATCATCACACATGATGCCTTTAAAAAGTGGGGTTTGGATGCAATTGGTCCATTGCCCAATTCATGTGGTAGTGGCAATAGACTACCTTACACGATGGGTCGAGGCTAAAGTAGTCAAAGAGGTAAATGCGCATACTGTTGCTCAGTTTGTATTTGATTGCATATGTTGTCGTTTTGGAGTGCCTTGGGTGCTTATATCAGATCGAGGACAGGGATTCAGAAGTAAGTTGGTGCATGCTCTGGTGGACAAATTGGGGATTCAACACCGATTTTCATCTCCATACCACCCAGTGCAATGGTTTGGTGGAGAGTGCAAATGGGCAGATAGTCAAGATGCTTACGAAGTATATATACCAGCAGGTTGAAGAGTGGGAATCTAACCTTGATAAATGTTTGTGGGCTTACAAGACTTCATATAAAGTGGCAACCAACTTCACTCCATACGAGTTGGTATATGGCAAGGAAGCGGTCCTGCCTGTGCATGTGCAACTAGGGGTTCTCAAAGGTTTATGGCGAATTGATAAAACTCATCAGGATATTTTGCAGGATATGATTACAAGTCTCGAAACCTTGAAGATGGATCGTGAGGCAGCGGCGGATTTTTATATGAAGCAACGAGAAAGGAGGGTAGCAAAGTTCAACCAGCATTTGCTAGCTAAGCAGATTGAGAAGGGTGATCTAGTGATGAAGTACGAGAGTTATCTTGACTTCACTTTTTAGAAGAAGTTCAAGAGAAAGTGGACGGGGCCTTACAAGGTTCATCAGGTTTTTCCTAATGGTACATATGCACTAGTTAGGTTGGATGGTCGGTTTCTTAAACACAGGATAAATGGTCTTCTTCTCAAGCTCTACTTTGAAAGCGAGTTAGTGCCAGCGGTGCATCAGATTATTATGCAGGGGGTGGGGCAACCCACTTGAAGGTTTGGCAATAGGGTGCAATAAAACAATGTACATATGGTTTTAGTTTTCTCATAGTGTGTGCCAGGTTTTGCACTTTATAGTGGAATAAAGCTTTTATGTGGTTCAACATAAATGCTCAACAGGGGGGTGGGCAATGATGGTGCAGCCAAAGTGTGTCGACTCTATAAGGTGGCATGGACAGATGTGTGCAGGCAAGCAGAAGCATGGAAAAGGACTGGAGCAGCTAGAAAGATCTGGGGATGGCAGGTAGCAGCGGAAGTGTATGATGCGGCTTATAGGCCAGGGAAGGCTCCATAAGAGGCTAATTGGGGTAGCAGGTGAAGGAGATGCGAAGTGCAGCCTTTGGGTACAGAAATGAAGAGCTTGAAGTGCTGAAGGAGCAGGTCCAGATGGTTCATCAAACCGAGCTACGGAGCCCAAGTTACTGAAAGTTAAAGCTTTAGTGGTTTGCAGATTTTTGCCGGATAGGGCAGTTGGGGACATGTGATCCAAGTGGAACTTGAGGTATAGATGTGTAGAGCTCAATTCATGGAGCCTACTCGTCTTTTCGGACTGCGGATCAGAGCCCTGGTTTGCAAGATATGGTCATTGGAAGTTTTTCCTGGGGTCGAGTTTGAGCCCACTTGACTACATTGGAGAATGTGCCATCTGGCATCTTCTGAGCCTCGATGAAGTTCTAGAGCAGGGTGTACATCATACGGAGCTAGAAGGAAGTGACGGTATGCCAAACGGAGTCCGGAGCGGAAAGATATGGCAGTCGGAAGTTTGGGTGTCTTTGTCTAAAGCAGGTTGCAGATGTTTTTTTCCATTTTTGAAGGCCCTCATTCGAGGATGCCGAGGAGTCAAAATGCAGAGACGAAGGATGTGGTTGGAGCCGAGAAAGTGGGGCTTCAGAAGGTTGTTGCGGCTTAGCAATAGGAGATTGGAGCAGTGGAAGAGAGCCAGGCAAAGGCAAGTAGCAAAGGTTTTGGGCGAAAAAAATAATGGGGTTTGTTTTTTTTGAAGCCCTTGAGGGTCATGGCTTATGGAGCCGCCATGTGGCTGGAGTATAAACCCACATGCGCAGTCGGGGGCCCGGAGGCCGCACTATATAATCTAGGGCGTGGCCCTCCCATAAGCATCCAAGAGGAGTGAGGGGAGCTCCCCTCCCCATGGCTATGGCGAAAGCGCTGGGTGCTGGTATGGCGCTGCGCATGGCGGATGCGGCGGCAGTTTTGGTGTGAACCGGCGGTGCTGGGAAGAGGTGTGGCGCCTGCGGGTGGCCGCATGGCGGTGTGGTGGTTCCGTTCAGTGATGACGTGGTAGGAAGTAAGCGGGTGTGCCCGTGCCCGTAAGGGGCCGAATTTTTTGAGGATAGGGGGTTGTACCCCCCCCCCCCCCCCCAATAGCGACATCGCTATTGCCTTGACGGGGAACGGTTCCCACTGCAGAAAGAGGTGCCGACAAGTGGAAGGCTAAGAGCACTCTAAGGCCAAGAGAGGAGGAAGTCCAGCCGGCCAAAGGGAGAGGACCAAAGCCCAATGTGCATACCATGCAAATATTTCCGAAAGTGAACTATGCCAAGTGTTGGCAATGCAATCCAATTCTAAAAGAAGCTCTAAGTGAAGGCCACTGGAGGTGAAGCTCACCCTTTTTTCTTTTTTTGGGCCTCATAGAGGTACCCCTATAAAAGGTTGTAAATGCAAAAATTTGAGGGCTTTTTTGCCTGTGTGAGTAAGTGAAAGCTTGAAGCTTCTGTGTTGCTAAGCTTGCCATTGAAGCTGCATACATTGGTTGTACTACTCTCTATGCAATAATACCACTCACTTGCCCCTACCTCGTGTGTTGCTTCTCCCAATCCCCCTCCTCTTCTCTCGCTCTTAGTGTATTGGCCATTGCTTGCAGAGGGTTTTCCTGCAGCTCGAAAGGTGCTACCAAGAGGGCAGATTAGGAGTGTTTTGTGATTTGGAAAGGGTGAGTTCAGCAGTGTGGGTGCTTTTGTGTTGTGGGTGTTTTTTGCAAGGTGTGAGGTAGTTGTTTTGTATGTTAAAGCGGAGTTGTTAGTGCAAATAAGCCAATTTGAAGGTGTTTTTTGAGAGGTTAGGGGTGATGTGGAATCCCTGGGCTATAGAGAGGCAAGTATTTTGTATGCTGAGTGTGTTCCCTATTCCCTCTCTCCAACGTGGAAGGGGTGGGGATAGTGCTCTTATTCACCCCCAAATTTGTTACACTGTAGATTAAAATATCACCAAAAATAAAGGATAAAAAACTTGCAGCCTAGGTGTCTAGATTGCTACATGGAGAATGCCTCCTAGCGCTCCCATTAAGAGAAACTTGGACTCAATTTTGGGCCATGTAAGAAAAGCCAACTCAGCATAGAGAGAGGTAATTATGAAAAATGCAAAACGTTTTTTTTGAAATTCTATTTCTCATAGTACAGACATAAAAGTTTACTCAATCACTTAAATGCATGCTCGTACAAAATGCTTTTCGAGAGCCCAACTTAAGTGTACACAAAAATTTCTGTCGGTGAATCTTAATGACTGATGTGATGTACGATGAGCTCAAGGGCCTCTATACGCTTGGTACTGACCTCATGAGGCCTTAGGCTTAAAAATGCTATATCTTGAGCTAGAGACGTCAAATTTCAGCATTTTAAAGAGCTATCCTAAGGTTTTTGGACGTTCCGGATGCATCTGTGGGCTTGAAAAATGCTATATCTTAAGCCTAGGGCCTCATGAGGTTAGAACCAAGCGAATAGAGGTCCTAGAGACCCCTTAAGGCCTCTATTTGCTTGGTTCTGACTCCTTCATAGTTTTAAATAGTACCTATCAATCACTATCAAGTATGATCTGTTCGAATTTAAATTGCGAGTACTTCATAAAAAGGTGATTGATACTTGTGGGAAATGCACAAGTACAAGTACTTCATTTTATAGGATAGAAACAACAGGTCATAAAAAGGCGTTCGAGGCTTGTGCAAGACCTCATTATCAAGCGCCTTACATTTCCGATGATAGTGACAATTTCACCACAATGGTTTTCATGGACATTTTCAAAATGAGAAAAAAGGTTTTCTCAACGTAATGTTAGACTTCTTCCTATTGGCTAAGGAGCATTCTCTCACTAGAGCTAAAAGGCCCCAAAATGATTCCATTTCTTTCCTAATGCCATTGGATACCTGTTTGCCTAAAAATCTAAAATTTTGACCTTCTTACTAGCTTTTAACCTTAGATGTTCTTAAGTTGGGCCCTTTACCCTAGGGTTAACTTCATTGAAGACCTCCAATAGTTAGTATTAAAAGTCCTTTGACCTTAGGTAAGCTAGGGTTGTGCTAGAGGTGGGAACCCGGCCCAAGCTTGAGGTGCTTGTCATGCCTGATGACTGAGATTCCTCAGATGCTTGAAGTTCTTGATGATGGAGATGCTGGAGGTGCTTGTCATGATTGAGATGCTAGGGCTGTACTTGAGATGGGAACCCAACCCAATGTTGAGGGGCTTAAGGGCCAAACTTGTGGTGAGAACTGGGCCCAAGGTTGAGGGGTTTGAGGTGTCACAAAAGTCAAACGAAATCCCTACAAGGAGGGGGCAAACCATGCAAGAAGGGGGGGTGGTTTCTTGACCACTTTCTCTCCCGAGGGGCATCTCTTGCCCAAGAGGCAAGTAGGACACATGTCAAGCCCCTAGCTAGGTTACCCTCATGGTGTGCCTAAAGCTTATTGGTTGGCCTTCCAAGGGGTCCAATGATAATTTAGTGTATTGAATTAATTGTTTTAGCATTTATCAAGTCCTCTCTCTCAAAGGGGAAAGGGGGACACTTATCCCAAGGCTTGTCCCAAGGCTACCCTTGTTGCTTGATATGCCCTTTCTTGTGATTGGCTAGGCCAGGAGGGTTCCAATGAGCTTCAAGCATGAGCTACAAGGGGGGGTCGACCAAAGCAAGCTAGGGGGTTTCTTGAGAGATATACTCTCCCGCACACACACACACACACACACACACACACACACACACACACACACACACACACACACACACACACATTGTGTGTTGTGCAAAGTGCAAGATCTCCCTCTCTTTCTCTAAGCAAGTAGAGAGGTTGAGTGCCTACACCAACACTCTTGGCTATGGAATGCAAATCCAACCAAGAGCCATGCTTCAATGCTTAAGCTTGCCATCTTCTCCATCTTCATTTACTATGCTATTATGTATGCTAGTGATTCTGGGTTGTCCGCACTGCTCTTTAGCCCCCCGGCCAGAGAGCTAAGGTTCTAGGGAATGAATGGCGGACACCGTTTTTTTCTTCAAAATCTCCCTCTCTTTCATCATGATCCGTACTCTCTCTCTCTGATCCCCCCCCCCCCCCCCCCCCCCTTCTTTGCCCCACACACGACTCTCTCCCCTTCCCCTTGTTTTCTTTCCACCAACGGGCTGAGCCTGACCCCCTCATTTCCCCATCTCTCTCCTCTCTCACTACCTCTGTTTCCCCCCCTTCTTTCTCTCTCTTTCCTTCCTCTCCCTCGTTGTCTCTCATGGTGTGTGAACAACCCATAAGGGGAGCTATAATAATGCATCCTCCCTTTCCCTTCATATTCACCATTGACTTCGTTAAACTCCCCCCCCCCCCTTCCTCGCTCAAACGACCGAAAGCACCGCTACCACCTCCCCCCCCCCCCCCCCTTGGCGTCCCCTCGGACCAACCCATAGGGCGCACGAGATGACCTCTCTCTCCCTCAAATCCCTCATCCTCTCCCTCACCTTCTCAGTCCTGCCATCGCTCACTCTCTCACACTCTCTCTCTCGCTCTCGGTGTGGACGCAGACAGGCCCGTAGGCGCAGCCCATAGGGCGCTGAAATCTCTCTCTCTCTCTCTCTCTCTCTCTCTCTCTCTCTCTCTCTCTCTCTCTCTCTCTCTCTCTCTCTCTCTCTCTCCCATCACACACTAACTCTCCCACTACACACTCACAACACACACACGCGCGCACTCTCTCCCTTCACATTAAAACACACACACACACACACACACACTATATATATATATATATATATATATATATATTATGCACCTTATTTTTAAAAAAAAAACCCTCCTACTCCCGTTCCCACACACTCATACGAACACACTATATTCACACACACGCTCATCCACATACACACACACAGCACCAGTCATACACACATATATGCACACGCGCATATACGAACTCACAACAAAAAAAACAAAAAAAGAAGAAGGAAAACGATTGACATCGACATCGACATCAAGGGAAAGAGGGCGGCCAATTCGCGTGTCGTCAACACCAAAACAAGAAGTGGTGCCGAAGGCATGCCCCGGCCAACACCGAAAGGAGGTAACACATAACATCTCGGCTTCTCACGACAAAAACCGATTACCACAACACTGAAACCTCACACCAACCACCCGAACCATCGACAAAATCCGTGTAAATACCCTAAACCCCCCACTCTTCCCTAATAACCTCGCCATGGCTAGTGGATTGTAAAAAAATCTCCCCATCCCACTCTTTCCTCTCTCTCTATCTCTACCTTTTCTCTCTCTAGAGAGACATCTAGATCTCCTACAGCGACCAAGGGATACTTGCAATAACCAGTAGTTAAGGACCACCTCTCAAGCCTATATAAAGAGGCCTCCGCTTAGCATAAGGGACACCAGACAGACACAAGAGACACACAAGAGAGAACACTCAAGTGAAAGAGGAGCATACTAGCTCCATGCACTCCACATTGTAAGCACCACTAAGCACGTAGTGCACCCATGCTCGAGAGTTAATGGCATCATGTTTGGTGGCAAGTTTTTTTTGGGCACTTTAGCATTGGCAACATCACCATTCTCCTTGTGATTCACCACACCACGTTGAGTTACTAATCACAACCACTCTATGCACATGAAGTAGTCACTACTCTCCCACCAGGCAACATGAGCACGCTTGGATTGAAGGTATCAACACCATGCCACCTTGGCCTGCTCTCAACATTGGTGATTGATGTCTTCGATGGCTGCATCGTCTTACTGTTTCCCCTCAACTAACCATCCCTCTAACTCCAAACCTCGCCATGCACCATATGGTGCTCGCATTCCATGTTACATCCCTAATTCCAAGAGCCAGGTTTGTAGTTGTCAAGACCACCACTTGTAAGAATCTTCATCACCAATAATGGGTGTAATGTTGTCTTGATCTTTGGGGTCCTTTTCTATTTTGATTTCCCATAGTTACGGGATGTTTCATCTCTTGTATATCACCCTACTCGTGCTCTATCATGTGCAATCTCTTCTGCCAGTCAGTATGCCCCGAGCTTTTCACGTACCTCTCTTGTGCACACGCTAATGGTTAATGATTAGGCAGTTCTCTACATGTGAACGGTTGTTACACCACCATTTCATGTTGATTACCTAGAGAGCATTCCATGTTTGCTACCCTAGGTCATGTATGTATGCATCCTAGCCGCATTTATGCTAGGTGGTGCCCCTTCCTACCCATAGGATCACTCCCACCTTGAGATGATGCTTGGGGATGTTTAGGCTATGTGTGGATTAGAGGCCACCCCATATGGCATGTCATTTCCGGCCATCATTTTCTTGGTGCCCCCACCGAGGATCCTTTCATGAAACCCTCCAGTTTACAAGATTGAAATCCCTAAACTTTTGTGGATGGATGAATGGATAGCAGGATTCACTAACTGGACGACAGAAGAAGAAGATCTCCAAGCACAACTAGACGAACTCCGCATCTCCATTTAAGCTTGAGTACCAAGCGTAACGGTAATCGATTTACAATGGGAGAGTCAACCAACACACCAAACTCAGTGGGTATACATAGGCCAGGTGCCAAGAAGAAGAAGGAGAAGGTCGAAACCATATCCGCAACCTACAACCAACCCGCAACAACAAGATGGAGGGAGCTCTGCACAATAGAGTATCAACACTATTCTACTTCGAGAATCGGGTAACTCAAGACACCGAGGTAATTATCATAGTCAGTTTCCAAGTCTCACCTGATGCTGCATCACAAATAACGAAAGCATTTGCTCACGCTCTTACTAGAGAGACTAGGGATCTACTGAGTTTGTTTCAGGAAAGAACATCACCCTCTTCCACAAGCTTGGATAGTGACTAAGCACCTCTAAGCTTCACATGAATCAGTACAACCTACCTCATGATAGATCACACATACCAACATGAGTACGTTCAATCAAGGTAATACTGGACTTGAAGGCTCAGTACCAGCACGTCATCGACACCATGCTGGGTGGGGAGCATTTTTTTGAGGTTCTGGCATCAGATCAGCCATTTGTCTTACCTTTTGTACAAGGCAATGTACCGTTTGAAGTTTTAATCTATGTCCTAGTATAAGAGGGTATGCACGCCTCCTTGTAAAAGAAGGAAAAAGAAAAAAACTTTTTTTTGGCAAGCTAAGCAGTGTGTCTTTCTAGCTCTCTCTCAGTAATCATGGCAAGTGTAGCATTTCCAACATTTAAAGGAAAGAAGGGGGAGGACTTGGTTACAGACTTCCTAGATGACTTTGAAGTAGCATGTGTAGTGAACAACAAAGATACGGATGAATCCCGGGTTAGAATCTTTAAGCATCTCATGAAGCTAGAAGCTAGATCATGGTACAATGCACTTCCACAAGCAACCAAGGATGACTGGGAGCCCTTAAAAACCACTTTTAAGAGGTGCTTTGGGGGAGGTACCACTTCAGAGAAGTGGGACAAGTTGAGAGACTTGAAGTAGGAGGGTCTTTTAGAATATGCCACCTATGAGTCCAAATTTGTGGATTTGTGGGAACGGTGGGTTGAGTCACTGGCAAGGGGGGAAGCTGCACCCGATTTCCTAAAGAAAGACACTTTCACGCATGGCTTATGGCCGCTTCTCAAGGAGAAGGTGAAGGGTAGGTTCCCGGCTACGTATGAGTTAGCCGTTGAGATTGGTCGCCTTAAGGACAAGAAGCTGCGAATGAAAGCCAAAGAAACCAAATCAACAGAAGCAGGAACATCGCGCAGACCAACAACCACGACAACCACCATTCCACCACCACCACCACCAGATCTTGGGGTAAGAGATGACCAACAAGATATGTTGGCCCATATTACTGACCAATTGCAGAATTTGTATGTCCACTTGATACAGCAAGGAAGGAATCAAGACCCAAGAAGAGCACGACGACAAAACAGGGAGTATCACTGCTATAACTACGGAGCAGATGGTCACGGTATGTACTACTGCCCCAAACCACGACAAAACTATAATAAAGGAGGTAGGAGGAACCAACTGTCACCCCCTAGAGAAAGAACACCCCCACCCTGAGCACCAGCCCCACCAACAAAAATTCTACGTCCACCCCAAACACCATCACAAGCATCCATTCCACCTCTTCCACCACCACCACCACCACCACCACCTGATCGCCATGTAAACATCATAAAGCTAGAAGAGAAAGGAAAGGCCGTACTAGTGGATCCACCCAGAGCAAAGGAGAGGGACAAGGTTAAGGAGAAGGTAACCTTTTTAGAACCATTTGAAGCCATGACTGTGAAAAGAGCTAGGATGGAAAAAGCTACACAATCAGATGATGAGAGAAGCATGAGAGGAGAGACTAGCAAGAGGCTATCCACGCCACGATGAAAATTGGGCATCACCGACTTCCAGTTAGGAGAAAGTTCTAAGCCCTATGATCTAACATTGGATGTGGCAGAGCAAGGACCAAAGATTACATGGCCACAGATGCTACATCTCGCACCAAAGGTAAGATGGCAATGGTCCAAAATGGTAAGTACAAGACGCTCCAAAGCAAAGGTAGCCGGAGCAATTTCGGGTTGCAACATGGACGACATCCTTCCAACTATCGATGTCAACATAAAAGGAAAGAGGATTGGAAATACCTACATTGATGGAGGTGCACAAATCTGTGTGATGAGCAAAGCTATGATGCTTTAGTTAGGGCTCGAGGTTGACAGGCCTTCTCCATGCAAGGCAAAAATGGCAGACAACGCAAAAGTAAAATGTGTAGGTGTGGTAAGTGCTGTGAAGATAAAAGCTTTCAACACTGAGGTAGAGGTAGATGTTTTTGTAATGCCTACTAAGGGGGAGGGCTATCCACTAATCTCGGGAAGGCCATGGTTGATGGCCATGAAGGCAAAATAGGACTGGGGCATTGACCTTCTACGCATGACGGTAAGAAAGGGGAGACAATCTACTAAGACATGAAGATTGGCAAGCAGAAGCAAATGAATCTGGAAACATCAGCAGACTAGCGAGTCTTCCACTTCTGAGGAGGAGACCACATCCACCAACAAAAACGACAGTTCCATTGATGTGATGGGTATCATCATAAAGGATCCACAAAGGGAAAGCACAATTGGTAATCCGTCAACAGAAGGGCAACGCAATGAAAAGGAGAGCAAATCACCTGGCCTAGGAGAAGGTAGGCTGAAGGGTATGTTTTCCATGGAATTAACACTTGAGGAGAAAGATAGTTTTTTGCACATGTTGATGAGATTTCTTGACCTGTTCATTGACAAAACTATGAAAGAATCACACACATTAAAGTGGTGGAACATCATATTAAGCTGAAGGAAGGGGTCAAACCAGTTGTGCAAAAGCTACGACGACTGAGGGTCATACAAGAAAAGGCACTCTTGGCCAAAGTAAGGAAACTGCTAGAAGCAGTGTTCATCTATCCTGTAGAAAAATCAGAGTGGGTTTCACCTGTAGTAGTGACGCCTAAAAAGAATGGTAAGTGGAGGGTCTACGTTGACTACAAACCTCTAAATGAAGCTACAAAAAGAGACCACTTCCCTCTCCCTTTCTTGGATGAAATTTTGAATGAAGTAGCGGGTTTTGAATGCTACACCCTGTGTGATGGTTATTGTGGATATTTTCAAATACGCATAGCCTTGGAAGATCAGCTAAAAACCACTTTTATTATGCCATGGGGTTGTTTTGCATGTAGAGTTATGCCATTTGGTCTCACAAATGCACCTGCCACATTCCAAAGATATGTCACATATGTCTTTCAACCGTTCTTTGGAACATCCATAAGAGTGTTCATTGATGACTTTTGTATATATAGCTCTCGCATTTCACACTTAGAAAAGGTAACTAAAGGTTTGGCCAGGTTGCAAAGCTTAGGCGGGCAATTAAATGTGGATAAATGCCACATTGGGGAGAGTAAAGTCATTCTACTAGGCCATGAAATTTCAGCAAAAGGTATCAACGCTGATCCAAGTAAGGTATCTGCACTCATAGCCCTACCTTCACCAACAATCGCACGTCAACTGGTCTCTTTTTTACAAAAAGTGAGGTACTTGAGTAGATTCATACATCTACTATCACAACTTGTTCTACCACTACAACAGCTCACTCAAAAATCAACTTTCACTTGGGACGAGGAAAGTGAACATCATTACAACAAGGTAAAGGAGGTCTTAGCCACCCTGCCAACTATCTCACCACCTAAGTGGGATGAAAAATTCTATGTCGCCTCAAGTGTGGGTGATGACTCATTGGGGGCTATGCTACTCCAAAAGGATACAACGACATCTTTCATGAGGCCAATCTACTTCTCTAGTCGAATGATGACAGCAGCAGCAGAGAAAGGTTTCACCCATGTGGAACACTTAGTCCTAGCTCTTAGATTTGCAACTACAAAGTTTAGGTCATATTTACTGCCTAATCAAAGTTTAGGTCATATTTACTGCCTAATCAATTTGTGATTCTAACCACGGATGAGATGTTTCCCTATGTTGTACAACACATGGATGTGTCTGCTAGGATTACTAAATGGCTAGTTCGTCTGCAAGAATTTGACTACACGGTACAAGTTGAAAGCACGACAAGGGCAAGCTTGGGAGGACTCATGACCTACCAAGGCTTTGAAAGGAAGGAGAAGAAATCTAAAGGGGAAGAAATTCGATTACTTCCAATACCACCGATGGTAGAAGGAGCACACTCTCTCTACTTTGATGGAGCCTACAAGCAAGCATTCGACAAAGCAGCTGCAGGCATAGTGGTCTTTGATGACAAAGGGACAAAGGTATTTTTGTTGGGCCAATTATTAGATTCACATTCTCACAATGAAGCTGAGACACAGCACTAACCAAGGGTCTACAATGGTGCGTTTCGCAAGGGGTCCAACGCCTTAATGTATTTGGGGATGCTCTACTTTTGGTAAGGCAAGTAAATGGAGTATGGACATGCAGGAATCCTAGCTTGAGGAATCACTTAAGTGGTGTAAAAACCTTGTTGGGTAAGTTTGAAGAAGTTCAAATACACCATATCCCAAGGACTTAAAACCATGAAGCAGATGCCCTAGCAAGTGAGAGACTGCAAGAAGTGGTGGTTGGGGCTATAAAGCTAAAGCTCCCTCTATTTCAAGGTAGTGATGCCTTACCTGATTTCATGCATTTTTTGGAAACAGGGGAATGCCATCGGATTTAACAAAGGGACGAAAGCAATGGCTCACGCGGAAGGCCACAAGGTATCGGCTCATCAACGACAGTTTGTACTGTAAGGGTAAGGACCAAATACTCAGGAAGGTCCCTCTCTCTCTCATGAAATCAAGGGAGTAATTGCTAGTTTTCATGACGGGGTCTATGGTGGTCACTTTGCCCTAGACATAACAAGTAGGAAAATCTTGCAGGCTGGATTCATATGGACTAGCTTCAACCGAGATGTACACCACTGGTGCAAGACGTGTAAGTTGTGTCAAAAGACCGGCACTAGGTCACTTATGCCTGAACCACAGACACCTATTCTCTCATATGGACTGTTTGAAAAGTGGGGTATCAATACCATAGGACCATTTCCTAGGGCCAACTCAGGAAAATTTTACATCATCATCATGGGTCGACTATATGACTAGATGGGCAAAAGCTGTAGCCACTACTAGAATCACAGCAGTAGAGGTAGCTAAGTTTATCTACGAGCACATATGTTGTAGGTTTGGCACACCATTAGAGATCATCTCTCTGATAGAGGGCCAGGTTCCAGAGCAGACTTGGTAGGAGAATTAATGCAAAAACTTCGCATTACAAGGAGGCACTCTTCACCATATTACCCTCAATGTAATGGCCTAGTTGAAAAGGTGAATGGAATGGTTTCTAAAATTATTCCCAAGCATGTAAAAAATCATCCGGGAGACTGGGATAAGTACCTACTACCAGCTTTGTGGGCCTACAGAACCTCATTCCGTACATCCTTGGGATTCACACCGTATCATCTGGTATTTGGTAAGGAAGCAATCTTGCCCATTGTAGTGCAGCTACAAAGCCTCAGAGTAATGGCAAGCCAACTCCAACAGCCTAACGTGCATTTGAGAGATCACATCATTGACTTGGAAAGACTACAGCTGGATAGAGAAGAAGCAATAAATTATTATGCGGCACAAGCAGAGCACAGACGACTTAGCTTCAACCAACATCTTTCACACCGACCACCCGAACCATCGACAAAACCCGTGTAAATACCCTAAAACTCCCACTCTTCCCTAATGACCAAGCCATGGCTAGTGGATTGTAAAAAAATCTTCCCATCCTACTCTTTCCTCTCTCTCTAGAGAGGCATCTAGATCTCCTACAACGACCAAGGGATACTTGCAGTAACCAGTAAGTTAAGGAACACCTCTTAAGCCTATATAAAGAGGCCTCCACTTAGTATAAGGGACACCAGACAGACACAAGAGACACAAAAGAGAGAACACTCAAGTGACGGAGGAGCATACTAGCTCCATGCACTCCACATTGTAAGCACCACTAAGCACGTGTGCACCCATGCTCGAGAGCTAATGGCATCATATTTGGTTGTAAGTTTTTCTTGGGCACTTTAGCATTGGCAACATCACCATTCTCCCCGTGATTCACCACACCACGTTGAGTTACTAATCACGACCACTCTATGCACATGAAGTAGTCGCTACTCTCCCACCAAGCAACATGAGCATGCTTGGATTGAAGGTATCAACGCCATGCCACCTTGGCCCGCTCTCAACATTGGTGAGTGATGTCATTGGTGGCTGCATCGTCTTACTGTTTCCCCTCAACTAACCCTCCCGCTAACTCTAAACCTCGCCATGCACCATATGGCGCTCGCATTCCATGTTACATCCCTAATGCAAAGAGCCAGGTTTGTAGTCATCAAGACCACCACTTGTAAGTATCTTCATCACCAATAAACGGTGTAATGTTGTCTTGATCTTTGGGGTCCTTTTCTATTTCATTTCCCATGGTTACGGGATGTTTCGTCTCTTGTATATCACTCTACTTGTGCTCCATCATGTGCAACCTCTTTCGCCAGTCAGTATGCCCTGTCGCGAGCTTTTCACGTACGTCTCTTGTGCACACGCTAATGGTTAATGATCAGGCAATTCTCTACATGTGAACGGTTGTTACACCACCATTTCATGTTGTTTACCTAGAGAGCATTTCACGTTTGCTACCCTAGGTCATGTATGTATGCGTCCTAGCCGCATTTATGCTAGGTGGTGCCCCTTCCTACCCAATGGATCACTCCCACCTTGAGATGATGCTTGGGGATGTTTAGGCTATGTGTGGTGTAGAGTCCACCCCATATGGCATGTCATTTCCGGCCATCACTAGCAAGAAGAGTGATGATAAGTGAGGAACTAATTCTTTCTCTTATGAAATGTCTCTTCATCCTCTTCCCTATCCTCATTCCCTGCTAGCTCTCTCCACCTTCAAAGGTGTTTGAGGTCTTGGGACGGAGGCTTGGGATAGTTAATGCTTTCCAAAAAATTTATGTTATGCTTGTGATGCATGAAGCTTTCCATCTTCATTGCATCACTTAGGTCATAAGGAACACAAAGATTGTATTGTAACAAGTCTCTCTTGATGGGAGAAACTATAATACAAATTCTTATTGGAGGGGGGACTGGCTCCACATAAATCCGGTCCTCAATTGTTGTCATGTTCTTTAAACTCTCTCTCTCTTGCAAAAGTATTTTCCATGCCAAGTTAACTAAATACCATGTTTATGTTGCTACCATCAAGTAAGTTCACCCGCTATGCTCACAAAATAATTTTGTAAAAGTACTTATGTAATTTTCAATACTCTCAAAGTTAATAGACCATTACCATTACATTGGTATCAGGGAATTTGCAAAGGGGAAAACCAATGCCCAAAATTCATCCCAAGGCACTTCCAACAACAACACAACAACAAACGGTCCAAGGAAAAGGGGGTTTACAAAGGCAAAACAAACTCTCTCTTGAAGAGCTTGAAGCTTTTCGCAAGGACCATAAGTGGTTTCAAAGTGTGGGGAGCAAGGACATGGCTATCGTTCTTGCCCCAAGAAAAATGCTCGCAATGAGACTCCTAGGACTTCCACCATGGAAGCTCCAAAAGAGGATGCTCATTGCAAAGGATCATCTCTCCCCTATGCTTGGGGAAAGGTAAGGGAGCATGATGCCTTCATCGTGTTTGTTGACCCTGGCTCTACTCACAACTTCATATCAATGGAGTTGGCCACCAAGTTGGGCATTCAAACATTTGAGATGGGAGATACTGTAATGGCTGACACAGCTTTCAGGGACACCAAGAAGAGGTGCCACAATCCAAAGCTATCCTTCGGCATGAAGACAAGGTACTATGACATGGTAAGATTATCTGACGATATCTTATTAAGTTCAAAAATTATCCTTTTGAAGATGCTAGATGGATGCAAGGAAATACAGCTTAAGGATAGTATCAACCTTGTCAATGCTTACAGTGCCACATTAGAGTAAGCAAACATACAAATATCTTTTAAATGACCAATGTTTTTATCTTATAAGACTAGTTCTCTTTTCATTGTGCACAAATTTAAATAGTATGCATGCTTAGAATCATGTTTGTGACGACGACGTCTCTCAAACACCAAGTAGAATTTGTCACTTTACTTGGGAGAATGAAATGGACTAAAGAACAGACATGCTTGTGGCAACTATGTCTCCCAAGCACCAAATGGATCAGTCATCCATCTTGGAAAGATGTTGTAGGGTAAAAAGGGATCCTCTACCCGCTAAGAAAGATTAACTAATGACTAAGGCTTCAAGGATGACTATGATTTCCAGAGAGAGGTAATGTCATAAAATATAATATCTAACCAATAAAAATTATTTTCTCATATTAAACTAATAATTTAATGTGGGAGAATAGACGAAACAAGGGTTAGGATATAGACATGTGATTATAGATCTATCTCAACACGGGGCCAATGGTAAAGGGATCCAAATGAGATATGGTACGTCAAAGAGCAAGGCTAACCAATGGGGCTTAAAGACCTTAGGGTTAGCTTCATTGACTACCTCCAATAGTTAGTGTTAAAAGTCCTTTGACCTTAGGTAAGTTAGGACTATGCTAGAGGTGGGAACCCAGCCCAAGCTTGAGGTGCTTGTCATGCTTGATGACTGAGATGCTTGAGATTCTTGAACTACTTGATGCTTGAGGCTCTTGTCATTCTTGAGATGCTAGGGTTGTACTTGAGGTGGGAACCCAACCCAAGCTTGAGGGGCTCAAGTGCCAAGCTTGTGGTGAGAACTGGGCCCAAGGTTGAGGGGCTTGAGGTGTCACAAAAGTCAAACCAAATCCCTACAAGGAGGGGGCAAGCAATGCAAGAAGGGGGGGTGGTTTCTTGACCACTCTCTCTTCCAAAGGGCACCCCTTGCCCAAGAGGCAAGTAGGGACACATGACAAGCCCCTAGCTAGGTTACCCTCATGGTGTGCCTAAAGCTTATTGGTTGTCCTTCCAAGGGGTCCAATAATGATTTAGTGGATTAAATTAATTGTTTAAGAATTTATCAAGTCCTATCTCTCAAAGGGGAAAGGGGGACACTTGTCCCAAGGCTACCCTTGTTGCTTGATATGCCCTTGCTTGTGATTGGCTAGGCCAGGAGGGGTCCAATGAGCTTCAAGCATGAGCTACATGGGGGGGTCGGCCAAATCAAACTAGGGGGTTTCTTGAGGGATATACTCCCTCCCCCCCCCCCCCCCCCCCCCCAACACACACACACACACACACACACACATAATCTCTCTCTCTCTCTCTCTCTCTCTCTCTCTCTCTCTCTCTCTCTCTCTCTCTCTCTCTCTCTCTCTCATTGTGTATTGTGGAAAGTGCAAGAGCTCCCTCTTCTTCTCCAAGCAAGTAGAGAGGTTGAGAGCCTACACCAACACTCTTGTCTATGGAATGCAAATACAACCAAGAGCCATGCCTCAATGCTTAATCTTGCCATCTTCACTACTATGCTATTATGTATGCTAGCAAGAAGAGTGATGATAAGTGAGGAACTAATTATTTCTCCTATGAAATGTTTCTTCTTCCTCTTCCCTACCCTCATTCCCTGCTAGCTCTCTCCACCTTTGAAGGTGTTTGAGGTCTTGGGACTGAGGCTTGGGATAGTTAATGCTTTCCACAAAGTTTATGCTATGCTCGTGATGCATGAAGCTTTCCATCTTCATTGCATCACCTAGGTCACAAGGAACACAAATATTGTATTGTAACAAGTCTCTCTTGATGGGAGAAACTATAATACAAATGCCTATTGGACGAGGGACCGTGGACGGGGGACTGGCTCCACATAAATCCGGTCCTCAACTATTGTCATGTTCTCTAAACCCTCTCTCTTGCAAAAGTATTGTCCATGCCAAGTTAACCAAACGCTATGTTTATGTTGCTACCATCAATTAAGTTCACCCGCTATGCTTACAAAGTAATTTTATAAAAGTACTTCTCTAATTTCCGCTACTCTCAAAGTTAATAGGCCATTATGATTACATTCTCTGTAGTGGTTGCCTAGGAGAGCAATGATGAAGGTTGATTTGTACAAGTGGGATTAGATTACTCATTCATGCAATGAGCTTCTTTTCATCAATAAAAGATCTTGACCTGTCTTTTGGTCTATTTTCCTCATGGAGGAAAGGCTAGATTTACTTTTATGACTAGCATGATCTCCATCATTGTGTTGATCATGTCTATTGCAATCTCCATCATCTTTTCTATGACTTATGACATTGTCTTGACTATAGCATTCACTCTTTCTATCATGTCTACCATCACCACTGCTTCTGTGTTGTGCAAGAAATCTAGGGAAGGTTGAAGGTTGATGCTCAATTATGTGTTTACTTGATTGACCTCTTGTTTCTGGCATGGTATCTTCCTAAGGACGATTCAAATCTTTTTCTATGCAGTCAATCATGCTCCTGTATGGAGGTAGTCCCTAGCCGTGGGCTTTTGTGGCTTGGCCAACATGTCGTAGTCTGATACTTAGCCTCTACCCACAATTTTGTCGGCAGCATCAACTTCGTCAAATGCAACATCTATTCTGGAGAGTCCCTCACCGTGGGCTTTTGTGGCCTAGCCAATGTGCAATAGAAGATACAACTGTTGTAGAGCATCAAGCTCACACTGATACTTAGCCTTTGCCCACAATTTGAAAACGGCATCACCTTCGTTAAGGCGCCATTTGTAGCACCAGCATGGAGTTCATGGTCTCTCTTGAGGTGGTTCAACAGTCCCTGGCCGTGGGATTTTGTGGTCTGCCTAATTGTGAGATATTGCTGCAATGCTGATGGATTTGAAGTGTCCAACATAGGAAGAAAACCAAGATAAGCTTCCAATGACATGGCACGATAAAAAAAAACATTGTGCTGTCTGCAACGAAGGAGTTGTTGTGGCGTACAATTAGCTTTTTTGAATGACGGTAGAGATTTATGTTACGTGGATCTCCATGAAGCCTCGTCACAGGAAAACATCTTATTCCAACCAAGTAAAGATAAATGGGTAGCTAAATAGGATGCTCTTTTGAATGACGGTAGAGATTTATGTTACGTGGAGCTCTATGAGGCCTCGTCACAGGAAAACATCTTATTCCAACCAAGTAAAGATCAATGGGTAGCTAAATAGGATGCTTTTTTGAATGACGGTAGAGATTTATGTTACGTGGAGCTCTATGAGGCCTCATCACAGGAAAACATCTTATTCCAACCAAGTAAAGATCAATGGGTAGCTAAATAGGATGCTTCTAGTGAGGCGGTCCGGGGCGGGCAATAAGAGAGGCCACCTCTAGACACCCCTCAAGGCTCCCGTGCTGCTCAATTGGGGTTGGGACAACCACAAGCACAACACAATAGCAAACCCACAACCAAACCCAAGCAAGATAGGGGCACCACCTAGTTATTGGATGCGAACTAGGAGGCAAGAGAGATTTTGTCACAACCAAGAGGAGGTGCAACAAAACACACACAAGCAATCTCACACAAAAACACACACCAAATGGCGCAAGCGAGAGTCAGAGCAAAGGGAAGAAAGAGAGGAATGGAACTTGCATAATACCTTTTTTGTGACTTGCAAATGGAGATGGTTCGTTAGGATGCTATCGTAGAGCTTGTACAAAGCTAACTCAATGCTTAGTGAATGCTAAACATTGCCAACACACACACACTATCTTAGGATGTGGGAGGCCTCTCACCACAATACCCTCTTACAATGGACACAAAATTGGCAATGAAAACACACTAAAACACTTTCTCAAACAAGATCAAATGATAGAAACTTAAAATACACAAGTCACTTTGAATTCACCAAACCGTATTGCACAAGTGGAAGGACAAAGATTTGAACGTCGAATCAAGTCTTTGATGCACCAAACCTCAATTATTGATGATGGAGGAACATATAGAATAGTGGTTTTGATATTTTGAAATCACGCTCTCTCACTTGCAATGTGTAGCTTGAAAGCTTCTCTCACACCAAAGGTGAGACTCACAAAGTGGTTGCTATGCCTAAGTCTTTCCTCACGCATAGAGTGTTGGGGTGCTATGTGGGATGTTGAAGATGGTTTTACAAGAAGGAGAGGGGCCTATTTATAGGTTGGAGACCCCTCATAAAGATTATTGGAAATCTTTATTTACAAGCTAACAAATCAAAATTACGATTTTTTCTGAATATCAAAACTTTGCGGGCCTTCTTTGTCTGCTTGAGTCATGGATGTGGGCTCAATAGAGCGTATTATTTTTGGTAGAGAAGGTGAAAGTAGAGTTTTAAGAAAGGAGAGAGGGAGAGAGAGACAAAAAGAGTTTTTACTATATGTACATGTCTTGAGGGAATGTGCTTTTTAGAGTTGGGTTAATGGGTATTTGTGTTATTAGGTTAGTAGTTAGTGTTAGTAATCATTAGAAAAAGTTAGTAATATATTTACAATAGGTAAAATAACTTGAAGGATGAGAAAAGAGGGGTGAATGAGATGGGTGTACCCTTGAGATGGTGAATCCTTGAGGAATCTTGGACTCACTCGTGCGTAGATTGTCAAAAGTGACCGCCGTTCTTTTTCTTCTTCTTTTCATGCCGTCGCCATAGTTGAATCACCACAAAGATAACGAGGGTTTTTTTGATTGAAAAACCCCATTTTACAGAGATTAAGTATGGTTAGATTGCTTATTTTCTATGCATTCTTGAAAGGGTAGAATAAAATTGTAATAGGGGAGTAATAGAGAGAGATATGGAGATGGTGGATGTAGGTAGAGCTTCAAAAGAGAGCTACGGGTGTGAGAGGGGAGGCTAATGGTGAAGAGGGTGAGAGAAAAACATGGAAGTTTTAAGTTTGAGTGAGGAATAGAGAGAAATATGTGTGTGTGTGTGTGTGTGTGTGTGTGTATGTGTGTGTGTGTGTGTGGAAGTAGGAAAGGAGGTGAGAGAAGACTATAGGTTACTTTGTGAGAAAAGTGGGCAGACTACTGGGGTCAACACAAAAAATTCTATCTCACCAGTGGTAGCTCCAAAAGTTATCAAAAAGTTTGAGGTGATTATTCAGCTCTTGGTCCACATTTTCTCTTCAAAGTACCACTTCAAATTCGGAGTGGAGAAGGATATAAGAATCCCAAAAAAATAGCCAATTTTCTCACAAAAAAGTCTTCAGTGGACCCCCTTTTGTTGAATTTGCATAAGGCTCCAAAGGTAAGCCCCTGCTTGCATGAGAGCATGACCTAAAATGCATAAATATAGTATATGGATATGATGGAAAAAAACAAGCTAGTATATATAAACAATACATGGAATCTAGAATAGTATTCGCTATATATATATATATAATAAATATATAAAAATATAGATAATCAAATGAGGAGGGCCCTCATTTGGTTTTATTGATGTATATTTATTGACAAGAGGTAAGAAAGAATACCTGTAGGAAATAGGAATTCAGTGAAAGGAAACGACTGTGTAAGGTCCCCTACCCGCCTACACCAAGATCGGGATGGGATCCTTGACAGGTCTCTAGGTCTTATAAAAATCGGAGTCTCTAGACAAGAAAAATCCAAGGAATAAACCTTTGCCATTGACAATGGCTTGGGTCTATAGCCTTAGAAGAAGACCTAGTCCTGTCTCGCAACGAAAACGGGACAACGTATTCAATACGGCCTATAAACAAATTCTTATTCCGGCCCTATAACTTCATTATTCAGATTATGGTTTCCTTAGCCAGGTTTCCTTAGCCAACGCTTTTTTCTCTAACATATGTGAGGGCACAGTCGTTGGTGGATTCCTCTTCCAAGTGAGAAGTTTCTAAAACGTTTTAGTGCGCGGGAATGGATAGTTACCTAACTAATCATGTCCACCCGTCCATGATTGACAACCTTAGTCAATCCCCACTTACCACCCCGCACTCACACAATTCATTTATCTTACTATCACATTGTTTTAACATTTAAAATTAATGGTTTCTTTTAACGTTTCATCACGGTAATTCCTTGAAGACAGTATTGAAAGCATTCTTTTAGAAAACAGACATCTTTAAACTTAAGACAGGGTACTGTCAATCAAAACATTATCCATAATAACCATGACCAGTACTCTTCTTGTCTCAAGACCACCTAAGGGTGAAAAACGACACCCATTCCTTATTCAAATCCGGAGTGGATAAACCCCCACCCAAGGTTCCGGGTGCCCATACACCAAACCAGTTGCCCATACAACCGGGCGGCTCCCCTAGGATAAAAACGGTATCCTAACTTATGTAGAAACATCAAGACATGACACGGAGTAGAAACTCATCGTTCGTGGGGGTAACCGACTTAACCGTGGCTAGAAAGCCAATCATTATCATCAATTTATATCAAGGAGTCGGAGGTGTCTTGAGACAAGCTGTCTTAAGGATGATCAAACATATCTTTCCTAATTCAACCAGTTTTAACCCAAAAAATTCTTTCCTATATTATAAACAAATGCACGTTGGAAGTTACCTTCCGTTTTCAATCAGTTTATCCTTCTTACCTATTATCAGATTTAATTGAACAATGGGACACCCACCTGGGATTGATTGGCCATCTGCTGCTGCGCTGGCGCCTGAAGACTTTCCTCTGTAGGCCTACTACTAGGCCTGGCTTCGTCGTCGTGCGACGCTCTAGTTCGTTTTGAAGCTACGTCCTCATCATCAGATGTAGGATTTGCTCGGGTTCTTTTTGGTATCATAACTTTTTATCCTTATAAAAATGTCATCTAATCATTAGGTAAATAGTTCAAAATCTAAACTTAACCTTTGTATTCAATCGTAACCCATCCAAGGTTAAATTTATAGTCTTAATTGATAAATTCTTGACCTAGTAATTTTTTATTTGTCTATATAGGCATGATAACTTTTTTCACCGCTTCCCTAAGGGTTTTCTAAGCTCTCCTAACTTTCTTATAATTTTCTATATCTTTTTCCTAATTTTCCCATCAACTTTTAAGCTAATAATCTACTTATTTTGGGCTTAATATTTATTGTAATTAATTTCTCTTAAAGATTTCATTTCCTTAACTTGATATCATAGGTTTACACTTACTATAATTTTCCTAAAAACTTTTGACCACAAAGTCTATTTATTTTAATTAATCATTCGCTAAAAATAGGACTTTTGGTCAATTATAATTTTCTAACCTCACCAATAAACTATGGTATAATTACCACAAGTGGATAAGGATATTTTTTACCTCTGGTAATTATCTTATTTTTTTATAACATAATTATATAATTTCTATCTTCAATTTTTAGCTAAAATTAGTGTAATTTGACTTAGACAAATATCTATACTACTTTTCTAACCTTGACATAATTATTACGGCCTCTTTACCCTATATATATATATATCTGAAAAATAGCATGTAATCATATAGCATGATTTACTAATTTCCCTCTTTAGTTTTTAGCTAAAAATAGAGTAATTTGACTTAGATAAATATCTATACTACTTTTCTAACCTTGGCATAATTATCACGGCCTCTTTACCCTATAATATATCTCTGATAAATAGCATGTAATCATATAGCATAATTTACTAATTTCCCTCTTTAGTTTTTAGCTAAAAATAGAGTAATTTGACTTAGATAAATATCTATACTACTTTTCTAACCTTGGCACAATACATCTCTAATAAATAGCATGTAATTATAGTGTATGATTTAATAATTTTCCTCTTTAATTTACCACTAAAAATAGCGTAATTCCACTAAGATAATTAGTTAAACTACTTATCTGAGCTTCTCCTAATTATCACGGGTTCCTTAACACCAAATTAACTACTGATAAATATATCACAGCAATTGAAATCAATTTACTAATTTTCCATATTTAAATTGTCTAAAAATCAAAATTTTCCTACTAACATAATTATCTAGATTAACTTTCTGAGCTTCCCCTAATTATCACGGGTTCTTGAACACCTAATTAACTACTGATAAATATATCATAACATTTGAAATCCATTTACTAATTTCTCCTATTTAAATTACTCACAAAACAGAGTATTTTTGCTAACTTAATTAGCTAGATTAATTTTCTGAGCTTCTCTTAATTATCACAGGTTTTTGAACACCTAATTAACTACTAGTAAATATATCATAACATTTGAAATCCATTTAATAATTTTCCATATTTAAATTACTCACAAAATAGAGTATTTCTGCTAAATTAATTAGCAAGATTAATTTTCTGAGCTTCTCTTAATTATCACGGGTTGTTTAACACAAAATTAACTACTAAAAAATATATCACAACATTTGAAATCCATTTACTAATTTTCCCTATTTAAGTTACTCAAAAAACAGAGTATTTCTGCTAAATTAATAATCTAGATTAATTTTCTGAGCTTCTCCTAATTATCACGGGTTCTATAACACCTAATTCACTACTGATAAATATATCAGAACATTTGAAATCCATTTACTAATTTCTCCTATTTAAATTACTCAGAAGACACAGTATTTCTGCTAAATTAATTAGCTAGATTATTTTTCTGAGCTTCTCCTAATTATCATGGGTTCTTGAATACCTAATTAACTATTGATAAATATATCACAACAAATGAAATCCATTTACTAATTTTTCTTATTAAAATTGCTCAAAAAACAGAGTAATTATGTCTAATTAATTAGGAAAACTTCTCAAAAAATTATAGGATAATTTTTCTAGATTAATAACTGTCTAATGCATCTCTGATAATTACTTCAACTTAATCTAATTTTAATTAATATATTTACCATTAATTCATGGTTAATTTGGCTAATTTCAGTCCTATTATAATAGGATAATTAATTAGCTTAGTATTACTAAGCTTAATTCTAATAATCAGCAGAGATTAATTAATTAAGAGAGGTTTGAGGAGCATACATATGCCTAATCTTTGATTTATTAACAAATATCTTAATCTAACCTTGCTAATTAAGAAAGATTAGACTAATTACCGTTTAGGTTAATCAATTAGAGATTAATCTCTAATGATTTCTACGTAGTGTCCTCTCTAGATGAGAGAGAGAGAGTATCAAGGCTCCCAGTCTGTGTAAAATGTGAAGCTAGGGGTTTTATTTATAGTTTTCTGGCACTCTTAAGCTCTCACAGGCTTAAAAAAGCAGTTGCTTGCAATTCAAGCGGCCCCCTACAAGTCAAAAAACGACCCCTGCTGCTAAATGAGTCCCTGGCAGGTCAGTGATGACCCTCCCATTACCTGCCAGCTTTTAAAATATCAATTATACTATATTTTGACCTATTTTTGCTTAATTGTTAAATATCTTGTAAATATCTAGGAGGACTTTAATAAAGTCTATGCTTAAATGATTACTGCAACCCTTCAATTTTACCTATTTTACTCAATTCACAGTGTAAACTTCCAGGGGTCATAACTATGCCAGTTTTTATCGGAATTCAATTTTGAAAATTTCTAGCCCGGGGTTTGCCGTGCTTAAGATTCCAAAAATACCAATATTTGCCATGGTCGGACAATTCTACATTGCTTTTTCAATAATCATATCAGTTTGATTAAGCTTTATACAACCTTTAAGGTTTCAGAAAGTGGAAACCTTACAGACTGATAATGAAAGGTATTTTTTGAGGTTTTTCCTTGGAGTGGATTCACACCAAAAATAAGAGAAGATTGCATAAAAATATTTCTATATGGAATAAAGAGTATGCAAAATGGTAAGAAAATTGTGGTAATTGTGAGTCAATGTACATAGCATACATAGACAAATAACGCACACCTAGGTAGAATATTTAAATAAATACCAAAATAATTATAATAAAAAATCTCTAAATTTATGCTCTATATACAATGAACTATTTACACAAAAATGGACCATAATATATATATATATATTTATATATATATATATATATTTTTTGACTCAACTAGCCCAGTGACTAGTTAGTTGAGGGTTTTAAGAAGATATGGGGAAAGTCCCCTAACTCACACACGCCTATGTACAATGAAATGGTACGGATAGCCACAGTGTTTGGGTGATTTTGGTAGGGTGAGGTAGCTCACTTTGGCAATTTGGATAGCCAAAAACGTCTATCATTAGACCTCCCCCAGGATGATGGTATATTCATGTACCATCATAAAGCATCTTTTCCATAGAGAGTGCTTCTGAGTCCTTGACAAGATTTTGAATCGTTTGGCCCCGTTGCATTTTGGCTCAAGTTACACTCATGCTTCATGCAACAAAACTTACATGAGAAAGCTTCCTCTTGACAGATCTTTGGTAGATCCTTTGGTAGAAGGCAACTCAAATAGGGCTTCAGATGATACCCGTTTATTTTCCTGGAGTGCTCTTTATAATTCAAGTCCATTAGCTGATAGTAACTTGAATTGAAAGTCTTCTTGACTATGTATTGCCCCTGCCATCTAGTTTCAAACTTGGCATCAAAACTATTATCAAGTCAATTGTCATACCTTAGCACAAGATCTTCTTCCTTGATGCCTTTGTCCTTCAGTTTCTTGTCGAGTTTTTCTTTTGCTTGTATAGCTTTCTTCTTGTAGCACTCGTAAGATGCTTCTCTTTTCCACTCAAGCTCCACTAATGTAAGAAGTTGATCCGTCCATACCTCTTGATCATCTTGTGCACCTCTGCCACCATGAAGCCGTATCATTGGGATGTTGAGCTCGATAGGCTGCAAAGCCTCTTGGCCATAAACCAAGTGAAATGGCGTGAACTCTGTGTCTTCCCTATATGTCGTTCGATATGCCCACAAGGCACCATCCAAGAAGTCATCCCAAAAATTTGTTTTATTTTTCACCATCTTTTTTATGATGCCTGCAATGACACCATTAGATTTTTCTACCAAACCATTTGATTTGGGATAGTAGGGTGTACTGTGACGATGTAGAATGTGAAGTTCTTCACAGAACTCTATGAGCAAGCCCTTTCTAAACCCTGGACCATTATCAGAGACAATATCCAAAGGTGTGCTAAATCTACAACAAATATGAGTGTAAACAAATTTGCTCACTTGCCACACTTTGTGCTTCCACCCATCTATCATATAGTCTACAGCCACTAGATCTAGAGTTTACCATTTTTTGTCCTAGGCAAAGGACCCATAGTATCAATGTCCTACTTTTCAAAGGATCCATTTGCTAGCACAATCTTCCTTGGACCATGTACCAATCTTCTATTTCCATTTATCTGACAATTGTGATAACTTTTACACCAATGTTGAACATCCACATGAAGGCTTGGCCAAACATACCCTGCAAGCAAAATATTCTTCACGGTTAACTCTTGGGCAAAATGACCACCACATGCCTCTTCATGCAAACCTTTTAGAATGGTTGGTATTTCCTCGATAATTGGTACTCTTTTGCACACTTGATCCTTCCCTCTTTGATAGAGGGAGCCTTCTAGGAAGAGATAGAAACTTGCCTTCTTCATGAGTCTCCTCTTCTGAGATTTTGTGAAGTCTTGTGGAAACTCACCCTCCAAAGTGTAGTGCCAATAATGGGATCCAATGACTCCAATCCCTGGTATCTTGGTTTCTTGACAGTTGTTGCCACCATGATGACTTGCACTTCTTTCTCAACACATGTAACTACTTGTTGTGCAAGTAAATTGGCATCTTCATTCTGTTTCCTAGGAATATGATACAATTGCACTTCTTCAAATTGATTAAACAACCTACGGATGACATGAACCTTTGTCCTTAGGCTTTCATTCTTGCATGCCCAAATGCCTAAGATTTGCTTCACAATGAGAAGTGCACCCCCTTTACCATGAGACGTTCTATACCTTGACTAATGCACATTTTCAAACCATGAAGTATTATGTCATACTCTGCTTCATTGTTGCTAGTTGAACTTGGTAGAGTAACCTTCTCTTTCATGACCACCTCTCCACTTGGGTTGAGCAACACTAGACCTCCCCCTACTTTTCCTGTGACTCGTCAAAAAACTCCATCAAAGAACAAGGTAAAAGCATTACGAATACTTTTTGGTGGTGGCAATAGTAGGGTCTTTACTTCAGGCACCTTAATCTCCTTCTCATGTACCCTATAAGTGAGAATCCCTGCCAATTGTGCACACACACTATCTTCTGCCTTGAAAGAGTATTGGAACTCTTGAAACTCCATAATCCACTTTAAGATCCTAGTATAAGATTCATTTGAGATGACACCCAAGGGAACAAATTTTCTGCAGTGAGAGTTACAAAAGGTTTTGGTAGCATGTAGGATCTAAACCTCCTCACAGCAAACATGAGAGAAAGAATCATGAGTTCTACCTCCGTGTAGACTCTCTCCAAAGCATTCATGACCCTACTAGCAAAGTAGATGGGTCGCATATTAGTACTGTGGGGATCTTGTTGTAATAAAATTGCACCAACTGTTTCCTTCCCAACACTAGAGCTAACAAAGAATGCGTATTCCCAACAAGGAGGCATGAGTGTCGGTAGCTCTGACAAAATGACTTTAATGTTACAAAAGTACTCTTCAAGCTCATCAGACCATGCATATTCTACTTGTTGTGTCAACTTTTGCAAAGGGTGAAGTAACTTCAAGGCTAAGTGAATGAAGCCTTTGAAGGATCCACCTCGATGCTTTTGTAAGATCATTTCATCCTCACCTATGTCGTACTTGTCGGGGTTGAGTTGACCTCCCATGTCGTACAATTCCTTCAAACCTTCTTCTACTCTCTGTAGGTGCAATGATTTTGAACTATAAATGCAAAAGCCATCAATAAAAACCCTAATGGAATTTCCAAAAAATGCTTGAAACACCATGTTCATGAAGCGTTGGAAAGTTGCAGGAGAATTTGTCAGGCCAAACGGCATGACTCTAAAAGCATAACAACCCCAAGGAGTCATGAAGGTTGTTTTCAACTGATCCTCCAATGTGATACCTATTTGAAAGTAACCTGAGTAGCCAGCTACCTCATTTAGTATTTCATCTTGAATGGGAGGGAAAAGTGATCTCTTTTTGTTGCCTCATTTAGTGCACGGTAATCCACACACACCCTTCACTTGCCATTCTTCTTAGGAGTGACAACAACGGGAGAGACCCACTCTGAATTCTCCATTGGATAAATGAAACCTGCTGCTAGAAGATTTCTTACCTCCTTGATTAAAGCCTGCTCCTTGATGACTCCTAGCCTTCATAGATTTTGAGCCTTATGTGTGGCCTCTGGATTTAGTTTGATCTTGTGTTGAACATCATCTACTCCACGCACGTCGATGTAGTCTTAAGCAAAAAGCCTAGGAAATTTCCTTAATACACCTTTGAACTCCTGTCTTTCATCCTTTGTAAGTGTTGTAGACAACATACCTTCTAACATTCCTTCATCTTCCACATTTTGGTTCTCTTGGGAACCTACCTCCTCCAAACCTTGACAAGAGGTCTTTTGGTTGTTTGAATTAAACCTCACCCCCATGACTTTAATGGAAGACTCCTCTTTAGTAAAGGTACCGCTACTTTCTTCTTTTGAAGTGCTATCGGTCCAGCCTTCCTCCGTCTCATTTTGTGATGATTCTTCATGGAGCTCCTCTTGGTGTTGCTCCTTCATGTCAAAGAAAAATTTCTTACGGTTGTCATTCCTGCAAATTAACTTTCCACTTTTTCAATCTTGCAAAGCTCACATTTTCATTAGCCATGGTCTTCCAAGGATAAATGGATAGCCATTTCCATTGGTCAAAATAACATAAAAATCCACTGCCTTCTTAATGCCAAAGGCCTCCACAAAAACATTTTTACAAATGCCTACACACCTAGCCTTGCTATTGTTTGCCATTTTTACTTTGATTTTAGGTGTCTTATGGATGTGCATGCCTAGTCTCTACATGAGTCCCTCTATTATGATGCAAATCTGTGCACCCCCATCCACTAGACCTTTTATAACTAACCTTCCTTTGATGTAACAGTCTATCATCGGTGTAATGTCCTCATTTATTTCAGCTTGTGCAATTTTTACAACAGGAACACTCTCTTTTACCTTTCTCCTAGTGCTAATTATTTTGTTAAATCCCTCCTAACTTGTGGACATAATGCAAGAAATTGAGGCCATGAGATATCAGGACCCTTACCTCTCATGTCTTCCAACAGGTTGTATAGAGCCATATCATGTCCAAGAGGGGGTTGATACGACGTCGAGTCCTCTTGGCTTCTTTGGTCTCCTTTGCCTTCTTTTCTCATCCATGATCACTTTGTGATGTGACTCCTTCTTTCTCCTTACCTTTTCCATGGCCACACTTAATGCCATTAGCTTCCATGTCAACCTCATTTGAATTTGTCACCTCTACCACATGCACATTTGGATCTAACAAAGGTGGAACCCCTTCTATTCCTTGTGGAGGTGGTCTTGCTCCATTTGGCCTTTGTAGAAGCCGTGGTTGTTGACTAGTTCCTTCACTTGCATTCATCACTAGATAATTCAAGTTAGTTCTCCCTGGCTCCCCATTGGGCCAAGGACAATTATACATCCCATGTCCAGAATTTTTGCAATTCCAACATTGCAAAAGTCACCTAGGTTGTGGCTCTCACTCCTTTGCTTTCTTTGTTTGTCCCTTGGAACCTAAAGCTTGTGCAAGATGAATTGACAAGATTCTTAAGGATTCATTTAACTTTTTAATCACCTTAGTTGTTACCTCAAGAATCTCTCTAGATGTTGATGCTGACAATTTTCATTTGGGTCTAGGACCCTCTGTTGGAACCTCTCCTTTTAGGCACTTGAGTTTTCTATACTTCTCAACAGACCTAGTTTCAGTTGCATCAAAGATGGAAGGTGCACCCACCTCAACTTTTATTTTGAGTGTGGGAAAGAGACCAGCTATGAACCTCTCCTTCTTTAGGAACTCTGCATCATCACCAGGGTTAGCAACATTTCTCACCCATACAGCCCAAAGATGTAGAAACTCCTGTTTGTACATGTAGTAGTCATCTAAGTCTTTTTGCTTGTGAGAAACAATATCTTGCTATAGCTTTTGAGTGTTTTTGGGCTCAAAGAAGTATCACTTGAAATGATCAACGACTTCGTTATGGTTTCCCTTAACCTCTTGAGATAGAGAGTCAAACCAAGTACTAGCATCCTTCCTCAGAACTACCTCAATATTTCTAAGCATTCATCATCGGCTATCACTCTCTTTATGCGGCAAGCCATTTTGAAATTTTCTAGAAATAGCTCGGCATCCTCACCAGGCTCTCCAAAAAAGAGAGGATATCCTGACATTTGACGTTGGGTCTCCACTGGAATCAATTTCAAAGTGACAACACTTTTTTTTTTATAAAGATTTACACAATAATGTTTTCTAAGTTGCAATCTATTCTACCACAAAATAAAAATATGCACATCAAATGACCTATAATAGTCAACAAGAGGCATGATGACAAGGTTTGGTGATGCAATAATTTCTCCTACTCTTTGGGCACCAAACATGAACACCATACGTTGCTGAAACGTATATTCTACTAATTGCAACGTTTATTTTAATGTGTAGAGTGAAATGAAAGGAAAAAACCTCTATTTATGGGCCATTATCCATGGTGTATGCATGACCTAATGCTTAAAACAAAACAAAAATGTAGACGTCCAAACTAACGTCGTATCTTTTGAGAGGTAAAATAAAAGGATTTACTCAAGCGTTTATCTTGGCCAACCTAAGAGGGCCCAAAACTCTACAAATTACTCGTTGAAATTGTAATTTTGTGCTTACAATGATATGCACCTTTTTCCTTGCAATGGGAACAAACGGGTCATACAAATTTCCGTTATTCATGCAAATTACTTGACTATTCTGAAGGTTGAATCTACATAAAATGTAACATTTAATGGTCTAGTAACTACTTTACTATTCTGAAGGTTGAATCTACATAAAATGTAACATTTAATGGTCTAGTAACTTGTGTGTAGCACAAAATAACATAGACATAGTGAGCATTTCATTAGAATAGATTCCTAATGAGCATAGCAAGACTGCTTGGATGGAGACAGAAACAAAATCATAAAACCTAGTTAGATAGGCATAAACATTACTTCAAAAAGAGAGACAAATTAAACTATTGGCAACAGTTGAGGATCGGATTTACATGGAGTCGGTCCCCCCTCCAAAAGGCTTTGTATTATAGGTTTCTCCCATCAAGGGAGACATTTTACAATACAATACTTTCTGTTCCTTCAATAACTTGCTGGCGCAATGAAGATGGAAGCTTCAAGCATCAATTCACATTGTAAAACACCACATTAATTCCCTCACGGTCTCAGACCCAAGACCTCACACCTTCAAATATGGTGACATCTAGCGGGGTATGAGAGTAGATCGAGAGGAAGAAGGAGTATTCTTACGAGAAAGAAGTATGTCTCCTCACATAATCACTCATAATATCTTAGCATAGCTTAGCATGCTAGAGGATATGAGCATGCATTGGAGCTTGGCTCTTGGTTGGATTTGCATCACAAAGTCAAGAGTTGTTGGTGTAGGCCTCCCTCCTCACAAGCTTGGAGTAGATGATGAGCTTTCCATTAAAGCTTGAGAAGGAGAAAGAGAGTCTTCTCAAGCTTTCCATTAAAGCTTGAGAAGGAGAAAGAGAGTCTTCTTAGCTTCACACATGAGATTGTGTGAGTCTGTGAGTGATAATGCCTTCCAAAATCAGCCCCCTCTCTCGCTTGGTCGACCCCTCATGATTTTTACTCATGTTGGCATCCCATTGGACCTTGCAAAGCTTAGCCAATGATAATTGAGAAGCATTAGTGATATCCTTGTGACATGTGTCCCCCTTTCCCCTTTTGTGAAAGCTTTAGGTATTTAATTAATGCAATTAAACTCTCAATCGACCCCTTAGTTTTTTGGCCAATAGGAATCAAGCAAGCCATTAGGCTGCTAAATGCTCATTGGACCCCTCGGAAGACTGTCCAAAAGTTTTCCAGAGAGCTTAGTTTCTATTGCTTCTGTTATCAAGTGTTTTTGGATGAACTAAATTAGATGTACTCTAGCCTAATTCTCATTGGTTCACCTCTATGGCCATCCAATAGGATTTGAATGCACCTTGGGGGCAACTGGGCTAGGGAGCTGACATGTGTCCACTATTCTCTTTGTGTAAAGGGAGCCTGCTAGAGTGTGTGTGTGTGTGTGTGTGTGTGTGTTTCTCTCTCATCCCCTACTAAAAGGGATTTCCCCCTCCAAGATAGGGATGTGGAAAGACTTTTAAGTCTTCCCACAAGCATCCAATCTTTCCTAGGTTTTGACCATCGAACTTAACCTTTGAATTTTGGAACCTTAGCATTTTGGATGTCTTAATTGGTGGAACCTTAGGGTCTTTGAAGCCCATTGTTGCACATTTCTCTTTTCCAGATGTCCCCCCCCCCCCTTTCAATCCCTATTTTCCCTCCTTTGGATCCCTACTGTGGCTGGTCTTCCACCTTAACCAATATTCTAGCTTTTTCTCCCCTGGTACTTTCCCATATTAAATGATCAGTGTAACATGAGAATATCATTTAGGAAAATTAGATATTAGTTACTATGACATTACCTCTCTCTTGAAATCATAGTTGTCCTCGACTATGGAGTAGAGAAGATAAAGCCTATTCATTAGTCCTTTTTGTAGCGGGTAGAGGATCTCTATCTTACCCTATGACATCGTTTTAGAATGGATGACTAATCCATTTTTCACTTGAGAGCGTATGCTTCCGCAAGCATGTCTATGCATTAGTCGTATCAATCTTCCATAGTAGAGTGACAAGCTCTACTTGGTGTTTGGAAGACGTCGTCTCCGCAAACTTGATCCTAAGCATGCATACTACTTAGAATTTGTGTGCAATAAAGAAAAAGAAAGTCTTATAAGACAAAAACTTTGGTCATTTTAAACATTTGTACATTTTCTTACTCTAGGGAAGCATTGTAAGCATTGACAAGGTTTAGGTTATCCTTTAATTGTATGCCTTGCATCCATCTAGCATCTTCAAATGGATAGTTCTTAGACTTAATAAGATACCGTCGAATAATCTTACCACCTCTCAATACCTTATCTTCATGTTGGAGAATGGACTCGGGTTGCAGCACCTTTTCTTGGTCCTCGATCTCCGGTGGGTCTTCAATAGCTGGTTCTTGAGGTGGATCTCCTTTGTAAGGCTTTAGTAGGCTCACATGAAAAGCATTGTTGTATGAGCCAATGACAGGGAAACTTGAGTTGATAGTCCATCTCATTGATTGGTCTAAGAATCTAGAAGGGACCATAATACCTTTTTGCTAACTTAGCATTTTGGTGTCCCGTAGGAGTCTTGCCCGTCGTGTGCCTTAATCAAGCCTTAGGAAATTTAAGCAAGTCCCAATCATTTTCTTTAAAGGCTTGGGCTCCTCTATGCTTATCAGAAGCAGCCTTTTTCCTTTGCTACTGTGAGATAGAGATAGCACCCTTAATCTTTTGGAAAGATTCTTATAGGTCTCGGCTATACTCATAGCGAAGATCTTCCCGTGCACCTTAAGTAGCAGGGGACTTTTGGATCTCCCCTCAATTACCTCAAAACGTGCTTTTCCCGTGGAAGTATGTACAATATTATTGTAGGCATACTCCACAAGGGTAATTATTTCTCCCATTGGGACCTTTGATCTACTTCTGTTACATAGGCTTTAGTAGATCAAGAATCATTAGGTTAGCTATTTCACTTTGGCCATCCACTTGCGGGTGATAGGCCAAAGAGAAGTTTAGCCTTGTCCCTAAATTCTCAAAGAGACCATTCCAAAAGTTACTGGTTATTCTAGGATCTCTATGGACATTGGCGAGGCATGGTACTTGAAATTTTTTGATATGAAGAGGGTTCCCATTTGATGGGGTTTGATAGTCTTTTTGACAGGTATAAAATGAGCTTGTTTGCTGAACCTGTCTACTATCGCCCCATATTCCCGTATTCCCATGGATAGACTTGGAAAATCCAAAGATAAAATCCATGGATATGCTCTCCCATTGTGAATTAGGAATTGCAAAGGTTGAAGCAATCCAGGTTGCTTTCCTCTATCAGACTTCGTCTTTTGGCATATCACACATTTAGAAACATACTCTTGTATGTTTCCTTTCATGGCAGGCCAATAGAAATATGTTTCAATCCCTTTTAGGGTAGACCGAATCCCTCTTTGCCCCGCATAAGGAGGAGCATGAGATTCATACAATACTTTCTCACGTAGTGAGTTAGTACCGCATAGTCTATTGCTATAGAGAAGATAAAAATCTTGTAAAGTAAATGGTTCCTCTTTCTTCCCTAGTGTGAGGGTTGAAATCACATCTCTAAAATTGGGATTAATAGCGTACTCATCTATCATAGAAGATAGATCATTGCGAGTTTCTATGGAAACCGCATTCACACTCGGCTGTCTTGAGAGTACATCAGCTACTTGATTATGCTTGCCAGCAATGTGAGCGAGAGTTTCCCACCTCATTTGTTTGTAGGAGATCTTGGTCTGCGTCATGACATACTTAAGGCTTTGGTGATCTGTCCACAGAATGAAAGGACTCCCCAATAAATAGTGCTTCCACGAGTCTAAGGCATGTAGAACTGCGAGGAGTTCCTTTTCATATATGCCTAGAGCTTGCTCAACAGGGTCGAGCCTTTGACTTTCATAAACTATGGTGTGCCCTTCTTGGAGCAAAACAGCTCCAAGGCAATCACCACAAGCGTCACATTGGACCTCAAATGGCTTTGAGAGATCCGGCAGTGTAAGCATAGGTTGGGAGATAAGCTTTTCGAAAGCATTGTTCTCCTTGGCAGACCATGTATACCTAACGGCTTTCTTTGTTAGGTCATGTAATGGTCCCGCGATTTGTGAGAACTTTTCTATGAAGCATCTATAGTATGCACACATACCTATAAAGCTTCTTAGTTCATGTAGATTCCTTGGATTAGGCCATCCTTTTATTACCTCTAGCTTTGATGGATCCATTTGGATGCCATCTTGAGAGATAATGTGACCTAAGTACTGAATCTCTTGTAAGAAAAACTCACTTTTCTTTAATTAATATAAAGTTTATTTTCTCATAAGACTTAAAATATTACCTGGAGGTGTCTCTTGTGTTTGTCTAGTGAATTAGAGTAGATGATTATATCATCAAAGAACATTATAGTAAAGGTTCGGTGAGGCCTAAATAGCTTCTCCATCAAGCGGTTAAATGTGGCTGGTGCATTGGTCAAGCCAAAAGGCATGACAATGTATTGATAAAGACCAAATGTAGTGCAAAATACGGTCTTTACAATGTCTTGATCAACTATCCTTATTTGATGGTAGCCACTTTTTAGGTCAATCCTACTAAAGTAGGTCGACCCTTCAGCTTATCAAATAGGTCTTCTACCGGTGGAATGGGAAACCTATTTTTGATAGTGTTCCTATTTACTGCTCTATAGTTGACACACATATGATATGTGACGTCTTTCTTTTGCACTAATAACACGAGTGAACAAAATGGAGATGAGCTAGGCCTAACCATGCCCTTCTCAACCAACTCATGCACTTGCCACATAATCTCCTCTTGTTGAGCTCGAGAAACTCTATAAGGAGGTTTATTAGGTGATCAACTTCCTGGAAGAAGTTCAATTGCATGGTCATCATTGCCTTGTTTAGGAGGTAGTTCACAAGGGATGTCATCAATAAAAACAGCTTAAAATCCCTTGAGAAAATTGATTCCTTATGATTGTTTATATTGTCTTTTGCTAAAGCATTAGGTTCATTTTGAGAATCTTTAACAAAAATCATGTACATGGAAATAGAGCTCTTTATTGACTTATTGAAAGCTTGTGTATGTACAATGGGTATGGTGTTACCTAACTCTTTTGCATCTATGTACATATCTTTTTCCCTAAACCCAAAGTAGATTTGTCTTTCAGGGAATTTAACATTGGTATCCATGCAATCAAACCATGGTGCACCTAGGAATACATCCTCATGCTTAAGAGGATAGATAAAGAAGCCCTCTTTGTCCACATAGCTTTGGACATGGAGCCTCAATTTCCCAAGTAAGGGAGTGATTGAAACTTCTTGCCCCTTGAAAGCACCATCTACGGGTAGGACATCTCCCATCTCATAGACTTGGATACCTATCTTGGTGGCCAACTCTGTGGATATGAAATTGTGAGTAGAATCAGGGTCAAAGAGAATAAAAGCATCATGTTCTCTTACCTTTCCCCAAGCATGGCATAGAGGAGATCCTTTGTGGTGAGCTTTCTCTTCTTGGATCTCGACCAAGGTGGCTCTAGGAGGCTTGTTTTGTGTATTCTTGTGGGGACAAGCATGAGAATCATGCCCTTGTTCCCCGCACTTGAAACAGGGGTAATATTTACAATAACGCTCAAGCTCTTCAAGAGAGAGTTTATTTTTGCCTTATAAACTCCCTTCTCCTTAGCTTTGTTGTTGTTGGCATTGCCTTTAGGAGACTTTTGGACATTGTCCTTCCCCTTAGGCTCATTGTTACGGTCCTTGTTCTCTGTGGGCTTAAGATTTCTCTTATCCCCTTGTTGGAAATTGATTTGTGAAGCCACCATGGTATGGTGTATGACCGCACATATAGTGCGTGGCCTTTGGGAGTTGATATACTCCACCATATCTTCAGTTAGACCCACACAAAATTGTTGTTTTTTCTCTCCAAAATCCATCTTTTTAAAGACAGTGGCTTTGAGATGTAAGTCCCAAAACTTGTCTACATATTTGTGAATAGATTTGTAGGGAGAGAACTTTAAGCTTCACCCTTCGGTCAGTGCTTTGTCTTTGGCATTGGTAGACAAAAACTACTTCAAGATGGAAGCTCTTAAAGCTTTCCATGTTCTTGGAGCTTCACCATTTGCCCATAGGCTAGACCACCATTGCCTGGCGGACTTTTGAAAATGCATAGCTACATGGCGTAGCTTAGAGGACTCCCTGAAGCCCTCATCTCCAAACGCCACATTGAATTGTTGAATGAAGGCCATCATTGGTAAGGAAAGAGATGTTCTTTTCTCCCTCTTTAAACTTTTTGAGCTTGGACAACCTCTTCCATGCGGCATAGGATTTCCTATGGCCTCTTCTTTTTGGTGGTTTGAAAGTTGCACCATCAAATTCTTTAGAGGAGGAAGAATTTGAGGAGGATGGAGAAGAGGGTGACCTCTTTCTAACCTTTTTCTTCCCTTGGTCCTCCTTGTCTGCACCATCACTTTCTTCATAAGAGGAAGAGGATGAAGAAGATGGTGAATTCTTTCTTGCCTTTTTCTTCTCTTGTTTTCTATCATCCCTCTTTGAATTATGGTGTGGAGAAGTCTGCGATGGTCTTCTCCGTTTAGGGGGTGTTGGAGAGAATTTTTTCTTCCATCTTTGTGGAGCCATCCCCACCGAGGTGACATCAGGAGACTCACTTCTTTCTCGTTCTTTTGGTGGGGGCTCTTGAGTTCTCCTTTGGGAAGGAGATGCGTTGTCAAGTATAGATTTTTGAGCCCTTCGTAATAAGGATCCTCTTCTTCTTCTCGAATCGGAGAGAGGCCTCTTTTGGAAGTCTCACAAGGAAGCTTCCTAGGTACTCTCTCTTCATGGTGCGGAGTTTGGAGAATCCCATGAGCATGAAGCTATCATTGCACTTCACTTTGGAGGGATGGATTGCCCATGGCTTGTTGAAGCCTAGAAACAAGGTAGTTAACAAGCATAGGGGCATCATTACTAGCCTGCTCATTAGCAAAATCAAAGCTATCAATATTAATTTCACTCTCTTTATTATTGTCATCCATTCTAACAATTTTTAGGTGTAATATTTTTAAGTGTACTTTGGCACTTCAAGCCCTAGTTTCTACTCCTCTTAACCCTTTTAGAAAAGCACTCAAGCTCCTGTACCCGTGGCTTGAATATCATTAATTGCAAGGAATAGAAGAGAGGGTCTTTCACCACCAAAACAATAACGGCTCCTGTCAAGATTCTAATAGCTCAATAGTGTTTAAGCCGTAGGAAATCCCCATAGGACTCCACTATTAAGACCATAGCTCTCGATGGTGATGCCCTGTTATCTGCACGAAGCAGGCGCACTCCAAGGCTGAAAAATTCATATTCTACTTACTCAATTGCAATTAATAATACCAACCATTTATAGTTAGCTTGAGGACCTCCTTTCTTGAGCAAGAAAAGAGAAACCTTGTGCTGTGATACCAATGCAACATTTAATGGTCTAGTAACTTGTGTGTACCAAAAAATAACATAGACATAGTGAGCATTTCATTAGAATAGATTCCTAATGACAATAGCAAGAGTGCTTCGATGGAGAGAGCAACAAAATCATAACACCTAGTTAGGTAGGCATGAACAATACTTCAAAAAGAGAGAGAAATTAAGCTATTGAAAACAATTGTGGACCAAATTTACATGGAGCCGGTCCCCCCTCCAAAAGGCTTTGTATTATAGGTTTCCCCTATCAAGGGAGACATTTTACAATACAATACTTTGTGTTCCTTCAATAACTTGCTCGTGCAATGAAGATGGAAGTTTCAAGCACCAAACTAACAATTATTAAACACAACATCAATTACCTAATGGTCTTAGACCCAAGACCTCACACAGCTTTGAAGACGGTGAGAGCTAGCGGGGCATGAGAGTAGATTGAGAGGAAGAAGGAGTATTCTTACGATAACGAAGTATATCTCCTCACATAATCACTCATAATATCTTAGCATAGCTTAGTAATTAGCATGGTAGAGGACATGAGCATGCATTGGAGCTTGGCTCTTGGTTGGATTTGCATCACCACAAAGCCAAGAGTTGTTGGTGTAGGCCTCCCTTCTCACAAGCTTGGAGTAGATGATGATCTTTTTATTAAATCTTGAGAAGTAGAGAGAGTGTCTTCTTAGCTTCACACATGACATTGTGTGAGTGTGTGTGTGTGATAATGCCATCCAAAATCAGCCCCCTCTCTCTCTTGGTCAACCACTCATGATTTTACTCATGCTGGCATCCCATTGGACCCTGCAAAGCTTAGCCAGTGATAATTAAGAAGCATAAGTGATAGCCTTGTGACATGTGTCCTCTTCCTCTTTTGTGAGATATTTAGGTATTTAATTAATGCAATTAAACTCTCATTGGACCCCTTAGTCTTTTGGCCAATAGGAATCAGGCAAGCCATTGGGCTGCTGAATGCTCATCGGACCCTGGGGAGACTGTCTAATATCCTTCGCTCGAGAGAACTTAATTTCTATTGTTTCTTTTATCAAGTGTTTTTGAATGAATTAAATTAGATGTAGTCTAGCCTAATTCTCATTGGTTCACCTCTATGGCCATCCAATAGGATTTGAATGCACCTTGGGGGCAACTGGGCTAGGGAGCTGACATGTGTCCCCTATTCTCTTTGTGTAAAGGGAGCCTGCTAGAGTGTGAGTGTGTGTGTGTGTGTGTGTGTGTGTGTGTGTGTGTGTGTGTGTGTGTGTTTCTCTCTCATCCCCTACTAAAAGGGTTCGTCCCCTCCAAGATAGGGATGTGGAATGACTTTTGAGTCTTCCCACAAGCATCCAATCTTTCCTAGGTTTTGACCATTGAACTTAACCTTTGAATTTTGGAACCTTAGCATTTTGGACGTCTTAATTGGTTGAACCTTAGGGTCTTTGAAGCCCATTGTTGCACATTTCTCTTTTCCAGATGCCCCCCCCCGCTTTGGATCCCTATTTTCCCTCCTTTGGATCCCTACTGTGGCCGGTCTGCCAGCTTAACCAATATTCTAGCTTTTTCTCCCCTGGTACTTTTCCATATTAAATGATCAGTTTAACATGAGAAAATCATTTATGAGAATTAGATATTAGTTATTATGACACAAAAACCAACACAAGCCGTCCTCCATGGGGGCACCAAAATTGAGGCGGTCCAAGGATGACAACAAGAGAGGCAACCTCTAAACAACACTCAAGGCTCCCGTGCTGCTCAATTGGGGTTGGGGCAACCACAAGCACAACACAACAACAAACCCACAGCCAAATCTAAACAAGATAGGGGCACCACCTAGTTATGGGATGCGAATTAAGATGCAGAGAGATTTTGTCATGACCAAGAGGAGGTGCAACAAAACGCACACAAGAAATCTTACACAAAACACACACCAAATGGCGCAAGAGAGAGTCAAAACAAAGGGAAGAAAGAGAGGAATGGAACTTGCATAATACCTTGTTTGTGACTTGCAAATGGATATGATTCGTTAGGATGCTATGTAGAGCTTGTACAAAGCTAACTCAATGCTTAGTGAATGTTAAATATTTCCAACACACACACACACACACACACTCACACTGTCTTAGGATGTGGGAGACCTCTCACCACAATACCCTCTTACAATGGACACAAAATTGGCAATGAAAACACACTAAAACACTTTCTCAAACAAGATCAAATGATAGAAACTTAAAATACACGTCACCTTGAATTCACCAAACCGTATTGCACAAGTGGAAGGACGAAGATGTGAACGTCGAAACACACCTTTGATGCACCAAACCTCAATTATTGATGATGGAGGAACATATACAATAGTGGTTTTGATATTTTGAACTCACGCTCTCTCACTTGCAATGTGTAGCTTGAAATCTTCTCTAACACCAAAGGTAAAGCTCACAAAGTGGTTGCTATGCCTAAGTCTCTTCTCACGCATAGAGTGTTGGGTTGCTATGTGAGATGTTGGAGATGGTTTTACAAGAAGGAGAAGGGCCTATTTATAGGTTAGAGACAACTCATTAAGATGATTGGAAATACTTATGTACAAGCTAATAAATTAGAATTATTATTATTTTTGAATATCAAAACATTGCGGGCCTTCTTTATCTACTTGAGTCATGGATGTGGACTCAAGAGAGCGCATTATTACTGGTAGATAAGGTGAAAGTAGAGTTTTAAGAAAGGAGAGAGGGAGAGAGAGACGGAAAGAGTTTTACTATATTATGTACATGTCTTGAGGGAAGGTGCTTTTTAGAGTTGGGTTAATGGGTGTTTGTGTTATTAGGCTAGTAAAGCTAGTGTTAGCAATCACTAGAAAAAGTTGGTAATATATTTACAACGGGTAAAATGACTTGAAGGATGAGAAGAGAGGGGTGAATGAGATGGGTGTACCCTTGACATGATGTCCTTGAGGAATCTTGGACTCACCCGTGCGTAGATTTTCAAAAGTGATTGCCTTTTTTCTTCTTCTTCTTTTCACGCCACCACCATAATCACCACAAAGATAATGAGGGTTTTGTTCATTGAAAGAACCCCATTTTACAGAGATTAAGTATTGTTAGGTTGCTGATTTTCTATGCATTCTTGAAAGGATAGGATAAAATTGTAATATGGGAGTAACAAAGAGAGATATGGAGATGGTGGACGTAGGTAGAGCTTCAAAAGAGAGCTACGGGTGTGAGAGGGGAGGCTAAGTGAAGAGGGTGAGAGAAAACCATGGAAGTTGTAGGTTTGAGTGAAGAATAGAGAGAAATGAGTGTGTGTTGTGTGTGGGGGTGTGTGTGTGTGTGTGGAAGTACGAAAGGAGGTGAGAGAAGACTATGGGTTACTTTTGAGAAAAGTGGGTAGATTGGGGTCCATACAAATAATCTTCTCTTATCGATGGTAGCTCCAAAAATTATCAAAAATTTTGAGGTGATTATTCAGCTCTTGGTCCATATTTTCTCTTCAAACTACCACTTCAAATTCGGAGTGGAGATGGATATAAAACATCCCAAAAAAATGACCAATTTTCTCACAAAAAAGTCTTCAGTGGCCCCCCTTTTGTTGAATTTGCATAAGGCTCCAAAGGTAAGCCCCTCCTTGCATGTGAGCATGACCTAATAGATTCTTAGGGGTTTGAAAATATGCATGGTTGTGCATTATGCATAAATATAATATATAGATATGATGGAAAAAAACAAGTTAGTATATATAAAAAATACATGGAATCTAGAATAGTATTTACTATATATATATATATATATATATATATAATAATAAATAAATAAATACATAGGTAATCAAATGAGGAGGTCCATCATTTGGTTTTATTGATGTATATTTAAAAGGTAAGAAAGAATACCTATAGGACATAGGAATTTAGTGAAAGGCAACGACTGATGGTGAAAGGTATTTTTTTGAGGTTTTTCCTTGGAGTGGAAGTAATGGTGAGTCAATGTACATAGCATATATAGGCAGATAACGCACACCTAGGTAGAATATTTAAATAATATCAAAATAATTATAATAAAAATCCCTATATATAGCCCTATATACAATGAAATACTTACACACAAATGGACCATCATATATTTTTGTTTTTGTTTTTATTTATTTATTTGACTCAACTTGCCCAGTGACTAGTTAGCTGAGGGTTTTAAGAAGATATGGTAAAAGTCCCATAACTCACACACGCCTATGTACAATGAAATGGTAGGGATAGCTACAATGTTTGGTTGATTTTGGTAGTGTGAGGTGGCTCACTATGGCAATTTGGATAGCCAAAAAAGGCTATCACTAGCATGATGGATGTGGGGACCGTGGTCATAGGACACAAATATAAAATTCAGATTTAAGGTTGATGCTTCTATTGGCAGAATGGAATTATTTTGAAGATAGCTTTCTCTCGACATCTTCAAGTGCAAGGTTATTCACTGTTAATTATCTAGAAAGTTTGTACTTTTTTTAACACTAATAATGACCTTTCTATCACCCATGTGGTAGACTGGTTATCTGAATTCCCTCTTGAGTAGAAGGTCCTAACCATTTGAGCCCTATCAAATGGATGTTTCAGGTCTCTTGGGATTATTCCTATGATGTCAAAAAGATCTCTTATGCTCTTCTCTCCTTTGTAGATTAGAGTATTTTGCAAGTTAAAAATGGGCCAAATACCCAAAAACGGGTAAAATGCCCATCAAAAAGCAGCCTTGCAAGTTACAGCTTTCCCAAATTTTTGAGTAAAATATGAGGGTTTTTTGTATTTACAATAAAACTTGCAAAATTATTTCAAGTTATCTCAACAAAAGCTCAAATCTAATCGAGATATGCAATATATCTCAAGGAAAGCTCAAATCTAATCATGATATGCAGTTTTTCCATTTCTAAATACAATAAACCTTGCTTTTATGCAAACATTGCACCCCATTAGGGATTGCCAAAAATATATTTCCTACCAAAAAAAAGGGCACACTTGAAGGTTAAAATTTGAAGCATTTTTTGGTATTTTCAAAATAAATGGGGGTATTTTTACAAATGATCTTCAAAGGAAGCTCAAAATCTAGCCAACAAAATGCAATTCTGACCAATAAAGAATACTTCACTCCATTTAAGTATTCATTCTAAAAAGGGTGTTGAGTATAGTGAAGCAGGTCAAAAGTACGTGAGAGGATGGACCAGTAGGGTAGCACTGGATAAGGTATTTTACGATGTTGGGGAGAAAGATCAAGAGTTCTATAGAAAAAATAAGGACAATAACAACAAGGTCAATTTGATCATTGAAAGTTCAAAGGTCATCTGGAAGCCCTTTGGAAGTTTCATAACAAATGCTACGTATAAAAACACTATGTCTAAAGGCAGTAATCTAAAAAGTGTTGGCAATGGAAATCAAGTGGCACAAGGTAATGGTAGGTGTTGTTACAACATAGCATCTGAATGAAAGATAAGTCTACAAGGAGGCTATGCTCTTTCGATCAATCCAATAAGAACTAGGTTGGGAAGAAAATCTATTGAACCTATGTACTTATTTTTTTGACATTTTGTACCTCCCATTTTCATCTGACCAAGCTCTCTCTTGTGAAAATGTAACTCTTTGCCTTTTCTAATATAACTTATAGCATATAATTCTTTTAAATCCATTGAAAGATGAGAAAAGGAATACTAAATAGGGGACTTGTATTGAAGAAATACTTGTATTGAATTTTGTGTAAAACTTTGTCAATTTGAGAGGCATATGAGGAGTTCTTTTATATTGTAGGATTGTCCCCCCCCCCCCCCCCCCCCCCCCCCTTTTTCTCTCAAAATATGGCAAATGTTGGAAAATAAGTGGGGGTTATCCTAGTGAGAACAATCGTATAACTTCTTTCAATGAGTTCCTTTATGCAATTCATTGGTCTTTGTGATTGCTTTGCAATTATGGAATTCAATTTCTAAAGAGAAAAAGAACCTTCTCACATGGTCTTGATAGTCCTCTGATTAAGCTCTCAAGAGGGTGTACTCTATGAGTGAAATAGACATACTATGCAAATCTCCCCTTATCTTTTTCAAGATTGGGCAAGGAGTACATAATCCAACTACTGTGACATGGTTATCATTGTGTGTATGTACATTTTTCATTTATAAGCAAGAAAATCAAAAGCATTGTTTTGCATAGCTTCCCTAAATGACAAGAAGTAGAAGATGAAGTTGTGAAGAGGAAGGTTGATGTGAGGACCATTTGGTGCCATGAACAAGAAAATCCCTAGAGTAGTTACAAGGGTCATATCCACGGCAAGAAAAAAAATGCGGCTATCATTTACAGGTATGTTTTAGGCATAGGAAATATTATATGTGAAGCCAAGCTGAGTATTTTTCAATATCGATTGTTTGATTCGCATTCGATGAAAAACGGCAAGACATGAACTTTATTAATAAAGATATTTGCATTTTTAGGAGGCTATCATTCCTAACTTAACAACCATTAAACTAGTTGCCCTCAAATTTGAAGGGTGACTCTACCTCGATTTTGAAGGCTTTAAAGAAACTCCCCTTTCCTTTCCCGACAAATTGGAAGGGCATGTAACTATTTTTTTCAAATTTCTTACGACTCTTTTAAAAAGGCATTTTATAATTTAGGGCTTGAAGGAACCCAGCCTCTCATAAAAAAACTCTCGCTTTTATGCACAAAAGTTTCAACTACAAAACCTCAAATTTTCAATAGAAAATATCAAAAGAATGTTTTTTTACTATGCGTGCAGCATGATCGAGAGGGGGGGAGGGAGACAATCACATGATGACACTAGAGAAATGAGATGGCTATCCTTTTAAGAAATCTGAAACCATTTAAAAGGAGTTTTGATTCTAATCGAGTGAATCATAGTAGGTACGCCATTCCCAAAGATGAATCACCGAAGCCTTTGAGGCTAACTGAACCTCTTTGAGGTGTTGTTGGCTGAACCCCCACCTCAAAACGGATTTCATTTTTGATGCGCGTGAACATGAGGAGCTAGACAATAAAGTATTCAAATTATGAGTTACCCCCTTGCATGATGTGGGGAGTGCCTATGTAAATAAACCTTGTTTGACTGCCTACGTCCCATTTCAAAAGCGATTCTTTGGTTTAGGAGGTGAATCGACCACCCTACTTCAAGTCGAGGTTGGTCGAAAAACTACTCCATACTTTAGTCGGCAACGTGTTGGTTGGTGTATGGGAGGGTGTACATGAGATACACGGCCCATCAAAACAATCATTAACCTGCCTATTAGAAGGCCCTTTAATGACCTTAACATGAGGGGGTTCGCTTGATGAAGTGGCCAATCGCTTGGAGGGATACACATACCGCTATGCATGTAAAGTCACTCCAAGCTGCCCAATAGTAAATGTGAGGTTGACAAACACGGCCAAAGTTAAGGCTCCAAGGATGAAAAACATGGCCACAGCTAAGGGAGCTTGACATTTCAAATGGCTTCAATTTGCATACCTCTCCATGCTCTTGCTTTGCATTGTATTTTGGCATGTCCCTTTCTCTCTCTCTCTCTCTCTCTCTCTCTCTCTCTCTCTCTCTCTCTCTCTCTCTCTCTCTCTCTCTCTCTCTCTCTCTCAGCTTGTTGTTCTAATACTAGAGCAAGAGAGGTTGCTTGACTTGGTCTCTCTAGTAGTAGAACAACAAACTGAGAGAGAGAGAGAGAGAGAGAGAGAGAGAGAGAGAGAGAGAGATACTAGAGCAAGAGAGGTTGCTTGACTTGGTCTCTCTAGTAGTAGAATAACAAACTGAGAGAGAGAGAGAGAGAGAGAGAGAGAGAGAGAGAGAGAGAGGTTGTGAAAGGCTCAATGGGTTTTTTTGGCAGTAGAGGCAACAAAAAAATTGTAGTTTGTGTGAGTGTTCAACTATTAATTATGCTATAGCACCAATCACAACCTGTTGTTGATGTTGTGCTTTGTTAGCTTGCAAGAAGTAGGCATTCTAGGCTCAATGCTACAAAGGATTGTGGATTGTGGATCCTAGCCCATTAAATATGGAACCCCTTGACCGCATGTGAGTCTCGGTCCTTAGCCTGCACAGTCTTACGCTAGGTTGCCATTACTCCCCCCTTGGAGAAGCATTTTCATCCTTGAAAACAAAAGTGGTTGTATCTACATAAGAACACTAATGTTTTCCATAGTGGCATCCTTTACGGATCCAGCTGTCCATTTGACTGGAACACGGTTCAGTAGGAGATTCAATGAAATCAAGAATAACATCTTGATTTTCCACATTGATGCCCCTTTATAACCGTTTTGTGTAACTAGCCCATACCTAACATTGCATATAGACTCTATTTAGAACTCACTTGCATATACTAAATGAGTTATTGCAACGAGAAGGTGTTGCAAAGAATACCTCTTCTCACTTTCCATGAAAGTAACATGTTGACGAAAGTCACCAGCAAGACTTATGTCCTTGACTTGTTATCTTATTTCATTAGTAAACAACCCCACCATAACTAGTGTTCAAGGTTGACAACCTGACGTAATCATGAAGAGACTGAAATTAGTCACACATATGCTTTACCTTATGGTAAGAAAACACCAAATAGAGTGATACATTCTTTCTAATTGGATTTCTTGGTGCTAATGTGCGCGCTTTGCATATCCTTTAGCACAATATTGCACTTGTAACTTGCCTATCCTCATTGGATAAATGACAATTTTGAGGTGTGTTTCCCCTCCTTTACAGATAGTCTACCAAAATGACTAGTAACCAGGGATCATAGTGTCATACAACATTGCTGAGTATTCAACAATGTTATGAATAACCATCTTGGTTAACTTGAATAATCCACAAACACCCAAACTGAGCCATGACCTCTATTGGTGATTGGTAAATCCAAAAGTAATCTCATAGAGATACTGCACATAGAGTGCAAAATGCTTCATAAGCAACTAATGTGATGAATATGCATGATGCTCCAAATCAGCCTTTGCCAAATGCTAGGGCCCATAACACCTAGTTTGCATGCAAAAACAGATTTGAACCTGCATATCCATGGCTCTTGGTCCTCGCCCCTTGGCCTGACATTGGACCATAATGGAATGTGAAAATCGATCACACCAACGTACCAATGAAACATGTTCATTAACAAAAAAAGAGCCCTGCTACATTTATAAACAACCATCCATTAAAGTTGTGTCACAACACTTGTACCTTAACAAGTTTGACTAGGTATGTGATAATTTTTCTCCATTGAAATATTTACTGATATAATGTGCTCAAAATGGTCTTATAAATGGATTTCACCAGCACCTATGGACTTTGTCACAACAAACAATTGAAATAGCAGGCGCTAGTGTCAATCCCAAAATATTCTCTACGTGTGGAATATGTCTCAAATAAGGATATCTGAATAAAAGAACATCCTTTAAGTACGAGATGGACTTGTGTGTGGAGGTAATTGTAAACATCAGCGACATGAGTGAGAGTGACCCTCATTAACCTTGCTCCCTTGAGTTCTTAGACCATGTTGTATACCATGTGAAAACATTTTCCAATTCAAACACTACATGTAGGTTTGTAATTGCACAATGTAGAAATGTACTTTGGACACTATGACCCAAAATACATTGCTCCTACGTGACCTTGTCATGTCTCTAAAGAGAAAAATGGATGAAAGCATTTAAGCTTATGCATTTGACTTGAGAAGCAAATCATATTCAAAAAGGAAACAAACAACAACCAAAGTACTAGAAACATATCGTGGAGTACGGAATCCTTGCTTCAAGGGGCTCAGTGCCAACATAACCTGTCAGCAACTAAACAATAAAGAGAGATTAGTCAATAGACACAGACAGTTACCTAATGATTATTGCTCTTGTCTTGGCAATCTGAAACCCTTGGAAGATTCCAAATGATATGATGATTACCCCATGGTAAATGAGAGGTTCTTTCTTTGAAAGTGCAAGTGTGGTTCAAAGAAGTGACCATTAACACTTAGTGAGTGATTTAGTAGTCACGAGTTGGGTCTTACCCCAAAACTCTGTTCTTATAGACACTTTACATACTATATACAGAACCAAAGATCCGCTCAACTTGGAATCGTATTCACAATTGGATCTTTTCTAGTCCAAAAAATCCATAATCCAGGGTTTTTTTTGTGAGCAGCCATGCTGTCTAAAATGCTTGCTTTATCTATACACCTTGGTATAGATAAGCCTTTACGAGTTTAAGACTTTCAAAAGTTCAAATTGATTTTTGCACTAGAAGTGTGTAGTGCTAAAGTGACACCCAAAATATCACTCTAATGGCAAGATTCTTTACTAATGGATTACAAAAAGATGGTTCTTAAACATTCCAAAATAGATGGCTCATAGCCCTTCAAAAATAGATGTCTCTTAGCCCTTCCATTTCACCATAATGACATAGAAAAATTTTAGTAGGTCATGCCTAATTTCACTATCTCAATAGAGAAGTAGGAAAGAGAGAAAGTGAGAATGTTGGGCTAAGAAAATTTCCTTATTCTACTATGGTGTATGCCCCTTGTTTATGCTTCTGTGCAAATGATGACTGAGTCGTAGTTTATCCAATAAGTGTACAATGGTGTGCTTGTACAATGCTCTCTCATAGAGATGCAACAAAAAAACATAAGTCACAGCACCTACCCTTGGTAATGATTGTGACTATATTAGATTGAATTACTTGTGGTTCTTTGGTCATCAATGAAGTTAGTTTGATCAAATAATTTTAAACATTTAAATCCTGGACAAAGTGGTTGGTGTTATAGCGAAAGCATAATAAATGATGAGGTATGGTATGCCATACATGCAAAGCAAATAAATAAAGCAGTAAGCCCTTGGATAGAATGACGGTCTCAACAAAGTGAGCCAAAACAATAAGTGCCATGCACAATCTAGACTGGCTTGGATACATCACAATTCAACGTTATCCTACGTAAAATGTGAGCTTATATCTCGATTGCCAAAATCCCAAACGTGTGTGCCATTGCCCTTGATCTCAAATCAATGGGAAACACCTGGGCACTGGTTATAAGCCTTATTCTTTCAAAGCACTTTGCTTTGCACAATAAGAAATATGTCACAAATTAAAGGTTAAAATACACAAGAACAAACCCACTTGTAGCCAAGTGTCTAGTAATTCATAAGAGCAAAGCAAAGCTTGCCTGAATCTGGCTCATAGCCATATCTACTGCTTGAGTGAGCTATCATGTGTACCATATAAGCCTTCTTGGGACGTAATAACCTGCGGACACCTTGGTAAGATCCCCTAAGTTCGTATGCTAATGGCATATTCCGAACTTTGAAAACCGCAATGCCAGATGTCAAAATTGAAGCCTTGCTTCACATAAGTACTCATGTATTTATGGTGCTCATAGCTAATAGATACTCTTGCCAAGTTACAAATGTCATAGCAAAAGAAGTTCGACTTTGTCAAGCATTTATAGATAATCGATAATTGTACATTGTATTGAGAAGCAGAAAAACACTTGCAAGTTAAGTATGTCGTACTTGCTTAGTGTGATTTTCATTGCCCATATATGATTAGTTTGATCTCGCCTGAAGCTTGGAAAAAACAAATCATAGGAACCATATCCTAGCAAGAATACAAATCTAGAACACAAAATAGAGAGACTCATATCAACGTCTCAAAGTGGAACAAATGGTCGGTCATACCGGACACCTCGACACCCTTCATCAAGGCTTGTACCAAGCCGTGCCGATCTCCTTGAGATGCTAGAATATTACCCTTGCAACTAATCATTGGTCCTTTTTCGACAATGTATGCAAAAAAGTTTTAATGCTTATGATAACTATCACAAGCCGTGCTTGTGCTTGGAGTTCTTAAAGTGCAATCACCTCTACTGCATGACAGGGCTATGTAGCATTGTTTTTAAAAATATACCAAACAAACCAAAAATTAATGCATACCTAATTAATCACTCAATCTGACTTGCCGTATCGATCGCTTGTAATCCTATCTTTGCCTTTGCAAACCCCATGGCTTATATATGGAAACTTTTCCAAACATGCCTCATGATTTCTTGTCATCATTAGGTCTTGTATGTAGTTAGCATGGGTTATGTAATTGCCGGTGATTGTTAGTTCAAATTTAGGATAGATTGATTGCCTTTGTTGATTTTGGCCTTGCCTTTGCTAATATTGAATAATGTTGAGGCGACCTTGTCAAATAGTCCTTTACCAGGAATTCCAAACAAGACGATTCCATGCATGGATGTCATAAATAATCATGCCTTGCAAGTTGTAATGTGGCCACGATCACAACACCCCTGGAATGCCTTGCAGAGGCCTTGCATGCATTTCTTGGAGTCAAATGGATGACTGAGGCATGCATCATATGTATGAGAGTTGTGCAATTGCAAATGTGTTTGCACAATTTTAACCCTCGCCGGCAATGTCATGCCCCCTTTGTTGAACTGTGCTATGCTACCAACCCGACCTTGGGCCGAATTGACCCCCTGCTGACTCGGACCGTGGGCTACTGCCCTTAGCTGGGAAGGGTGCCCAACTTAGGACACCCACTGGCTGTTAAAAAAAGTAAAAATTTATTGCATGTAGTGATGGCGGCAACCTTCCATCCACATCCCGTTGCAAGCCTCTAGCGCTACATGATGATGTGACGAAACCTGTTGCCCGTCTTAAGGCAATCCCATCAAGCCCATCCTCACCTAATATTGTGCAGGGCAAAAACGGATATCTCTGTGTGTAGAACATCATTCCCATAGCCCGCCTTGCCCAACCCAAGGGACCATGCCCATGGCCTTCATGTCGTATCTCCGGCTTCTTTGCAAGAACTTTCCCATGGCCTCACGACTCCAACTCACAACTCCTTCACAATCCAAGCCCGCACACACACACCCACACACAGAACATGAAAATCCATGCATTGAGCCATGCAATGCTTTCCCCCCTCCTCCATGGCTCCTCCATAATTTCACCCAATTTGGATTATTTTTGCTTTAGTTAACCTCCTAGAGAAGCTAACAATGACCAAGGCCTACGTAGGAGAAATTGACCTACCTACTACAGGTTATAGAACTTCAAAGTAAGCCTAGATTTGAACAAAGTACATCAAGGAGAGTACATAATTCAAGTTTGAGTCAATTTTGAGAATTTAGACATCATTTGCATATGATGTCTATATGTAAGTTTAGTGCTTAGATTGAGAATTTGTTGGTCCATAAATCTTCCCTGTGATCCTAGCATTCCATCTGTCTTATCAGATCGGGGCTTGGAACTCATATAAGGGTCCTGATTTTATATACAATCATAAGTGAGAAGTGATGATTTGTGTAGAGTCTATAGTTTTTTACAGATAGCCAAAACCAAGGATCCTTCAAGTTGGTGATCATTTGGAAGTGCAAGGTAATTTACAAGTTGAGAAATTGGCTTGAAACCAAAACAAGACAAAGGAACAATCGCATGTAGACTTCTAAGATAAAAGGTTGGGGCTGATACTTGTGTGTGTGAAAGATTTGATGAATTTGAGATCTGGTAGGTGTCTTCAAAGAGATCGAAGAGTGGTAAGAGATCATGTTAGCTTAGTGTTGACAAAAGAGAGTGTAAACCAAGCAAGGATAGAACCCCTAGCACCAATCATAGAAGAGGGCGGTGATACTAACACCTCTTCCGAAGGATCAAATCAGTGGATGGATAACCAGCAACTTGGAGGTTTCTAGCAACAATGGGCCATGGGACGTAGCACCTCTCAAAAACCTTTAAACATGCCAAAATACATGGATATTTTTCTTAAGGGAACCAATACCCATGGGGCCCTAATGTATGTTGATGTTTGAGGACGTAAATGCATTTGTATTGAAGAACGACCAACAAGAGGATTAGCATTAATCATGGTAACCAACAATGGTATTAGGCTTTGTGATGAGGAGGGAAACCACTATCTCATTGTCAAAGACCCAAAAAAATTACAATCAATATGGCGAAAATGTAGCAAAAGGGAAGATGGTTATGGAGACCCAAGAAATACCTCTTAAACTCACTCTTTCCGAAGCCTTCTACATTCATGACAAGAGAGTGGAGAGAATGACGACAATTCAAGAAAATATTGGGATTTACAAGCACGAGGAGAGAAGAGTCACCTCTTACTACCGGTGCATGGAGCCCCATGTGAATGAGTTAAGCATAGACAAAGTCTTGTACTTGTTTTTGTATGATGTAATAATGGAAAACCATACTACTTTTTTTTATAAGTATGGATGAGAATACGAGCCAATTCACTCAAACAATGTAGGGACACACATTGTTTATTTGATTACGACACCTCAACACAATCAAATAAACAACCATTGCCTAACCCTCAAAACTCACAAGGATCACCACTATCATTTCAAGCATGGCTCAAACAGTTTGCAACACCAGACCTGAACACAAAAGGGGTTGGATATCAAGCCATGTTAGGGCTTGAAGCACGACCAAAACCACCTCTCCATCAGCAATACCAGGATGAGAATATAATGAGAATGCTAAATCCAACCAAGACTGAAGCACCGCATCAAGAATTAGAATGAGAAGAAAGAAGTCGAGTAGAGGAACGACCACTTCCTATACCAATTAGGAATTATGGATTAGGAGCATCACTAGGGGAGGAACATGTAATGTATCCTTGGCTAGAAAGGGCTCACAGAGGAGGAATAGAGTATCTTATGTTTAGAATGATAGATGACTGGAGGATCAAACCTTCTCAAGTCCAAAAATGGGTTACCAAGAAATATTCTAGAAATAGGGATTCAAGGGATCAAGTGGTAGCCTTTGTGTCATTAGGGTTGAGGAAGTACTAGACTTTCCCACAGACTTTGTAGAATTTGGGTTAACTCTAGAGGAGGATATCACCACCTGGTTTGACTCCATTGAACGTAGAGATTTTGAGTCAGCCATGTTAGGGCTTGAAGCACGACCAAAACCACCTCTCCATCAGCAATACCAGGATGATAATATAATGAGAATGCTAAATCCAACCAAGACTGAATCACCGCATCAAGAATTAGAATGAGAAGAAAGAAGTCAAGCAGAGGAACGACCACTTCCTATACCAATTAGGAATTATGGATTAGGAGCATCACTAGGGGAGGAACATGTAATGTATCCTTGGCTAGAAAGGGCTCACACAGGAGGAATAGAGTATCTTATGTTTAGAATGATAGATGACCGGAGGATCAAACCTTCTCAAGTCCAAAAATGGGTTACCAAGAAATATTCTAGAAATAGGGATTCAAGGGATCACGTGGTAGCCTTTGTGCGTGTCATTAGGGTTGAGGAAGTACTAGACTTTCCCACAGAGTTTGTAGAATTTGGGTTAACTCTAGAGGAGGATATCACCACCTGGTTTGACTCCATCGAACGTAGAGATTTTGAGTCAATGGAGGAGGTATTTGACTCAAAGAGGGATAGCTCATAATATGGTCTCAAAAATCCATAAGTTCAAGCAAAAAGAGGGAGAATCAGTTAGAAAAGCAGTCTTAGGGTTGAAACGCTACATAAAATTCTTCCTTGTGGAAAAGTTACCAAGTCAGTCTCGACTCATGTTGATATTTATCCAAGTACTAAGAAATACATATCTTCAGAAGGATGTGCATATGAAGAAGATCTCAACTCTAAACGAGTTGACCAAGGAGGCTCTATACCTAGTAAACAATTGTGATGTTTACAAGGAAGGTGACTATAGGGATTTAGATGATGATTTTTCATCACAGCACAGTGGAGCTAAGACCACAAAATCAACACAAAGAGTGAGGTAACGGTAAATTAAGAGAGACTTGTTGAGGAAGTGCTCAAAAGGATAAGCCCTTTGCTAAGCCACATGCTAGGCAACCTAAGTGGTGTCCCATTGAGTAGAAATGGATGAATCATGCTATGGAAGAGTGTTACTACAACAAGGGATATGTGAGAGAGCGACAATATGGCCCATCAGCCCAAGTAGCAGTATTACCAATGCCTAGGTATACAACAGAAAATTTGCAAGGACCATTAGGGATTGAATGACCATAGCCAATTTTGGGGCAACAGCTACCTCTTCCAAGAATAAGAACGGTGGGCATTAGGTATGCACCCACTATAGAGGAAATGGAGGAACAAGCCATAGTGCATGTGCCTATGTTTTACAAAGAGCCAAGTGAATAGTTCAACATACTATCCACCAGAAGAGCCAAAAGCACCGGAACCTTGGAGCATGATTGGGATTGCTGGACCACCAACAGTGGACCACCAACAGCAGCTCATGCTGCAGGAGAAGGTAGATACAGTTTGGATGAATGCACATTGTTGTTCATAGCCAAAAGTGGTTTAACAAGACAAAGGCTTGCCTATCAATAGAGAGCAGCTCTAGGAGTGCCACGCCAACCTTTAGGACCGTGCTACAAGTGTGGCGGGTGAGAACCTTATGAAATATTGTCCTCATACATAGATCATTAGAATGAATGTATACTATCCAGATTGTAGCATCACTCATTTGATCGGTGATTGTCTAAAAAACCCAAAAAAATAGTGAAAACAATGTTAAACATACTGGGGGCAACGCTGTTAAAAGTAGCAATTTTGAAAATGAAATGGTGATCCCAATACAGGTCATCACAAGAGTGCAAGCTCAAAAAGCAGGGGAAGAACAGTTAGTTGAGGCACCCAAATTAGATGCGCTTAGTTATGAAAACAAAAAATTCAATGAAACACCTGGAAGGCTAGGAAGGAATGTGAATAGACAGCCCTAGTGGAGGAGTTAAAACAAACCAAGGACAAGCTAGAGAGATTAGAGAATCAAACTAATCCTGAGTTGGAAATTCCAGAGACCACAGAACCTAATGCAAAAAAGAAACTAAAGAGTGCACGTTCGAGGGGATCCGTATTAGTTGAAAAGGTGAATGAACCTCTAGACGCGCTTATGAGCGCGGCTTCAAACTAACCAAAACCTAGAACAAAAATGGCCCGATGAAGTATCCTTACGCTAAGTTAGAAAAGCAAAGGTTGGAGATGAGTCAAAAAATGATCCAAATTGCCAAAGATTTGCTACAGCCATCGGAAAGCAAGCCAAAGAGTTAGATAGAAATTTAGCTCCAACATCGATAATCCCATCGAGGCATGAAACTGAAGGAACAATCGAGAATCCACAGATGAATTAGAAAAGCCAAGGATAGTGATGAATACAACAGATCAGGCATCTGAGGGCTTCCATCCTATGATACCAGAGGTCTATAGAGAGGATGATGGCTTAGACAAGCTTTGGAGACAAATACAAGAAGCAAATGAGGCAATTGGGTTGAGCTAGAGAGACTTAATCAAACCAATAAAGGGAGGGATGTATTTCTTCCACCTATTGAGAAGTTCGAGGTAGGATATTCGCTCATACTGGGGGGGATAGAAGATCGCACTCTTCCATCCTATGATACTAGACACCTACAGAGAGGATGATGGCTTAGACGAGCTTTGGATACAAATACAAGAAACAAATGAGTCAATTGGGTTGAGCTAGAGAGTTAACCAAACCAATAAAGGAAAGGATGCCTTTCTTCCACCTATTGAGAAGTGCGAGACAGGATCTCAAGAAGATCTAGATATTCGCTCATACTTGGGGGATAGAGGATCAGTACGATATATTCAACCTCAATCTTTGAAAACCTTACCCTCTTACATGGGAGAGTATGAAGCAAAATCATATGTGAAGGCGGTGCCGTCACAAAGACTCTCGTCAAGAAAGGCTGTGGACTCTAAAGGATTGATAGACATATTATCTACGCCTGTGAATTTCACTACTCCAATTAAGACCAAACATGTGGGTGACTATTGGAAAATGCTTGGAGAAGTTTGGGGTAAAATATCCAACATCACAGATACAAGAAGGAATCTGAGAGCTGGAAAAACCTCAATTGAACACAAGAGATGTACCATTAAACAAGCTTGGAGAGTATTGCAAGGGTGAAGATGGAAATACTACGCTTCCAGTAGAATTTCAAAGTGTGACAAGCATGGCAGTTCTCAATAGTGGAGGTGATGTTGCTATCACTACCTAGGAAATTTGGAAAAAATGGGGAAAACCAACCTTGAGTGCTACCTGGATGAAATTGCAACTAGCTAACAAATACATGAAAACCCTTGGGACTTCTAGAGAAAGTGATTGTTACTTCTTGCAGCATTGAGTATGACCATACATTTGCTATAGTTGACTTTGACAAGAAGAACACTTATGACATCATACTTGGGCAACCATTCATGCGACAATTGAAGATGGTTCAAGACTGGGGATATGATCACATATACCTCAAGACACATGGAAACCATGACACGCATAAACCTTAAAGAACATAGTTACAAAGATGTGAAACAAACCCCAATGGAGGAGTTTGATTCAGCTACAATAACAGGATTGGAGCTTCTAGCTTGGTTAGGCAAGCCGAAGGAGCTATGGATGTGTGGTGCATCACATTGTGGGAGTTTGAAACGAGAAGAGTGTATTCTACAAAGAGCTATTGAAGATAAGGAACACATTCCTGAACCTTTCCCTGAAGAAGCTCTAGAGCCATTAGAATTGACTCATATTCTAGTAAGCCTAGGTATGTGTGCTATTTCAGATGGACCCATAACAAAATTATGTGACAAGATGGATATGGCGTGGTTCCATACTATATACGGTCAGTATAGTAAATGTAAATGATGAGAAATTAGTCCTGGAAAAACCTAGAGATGATCAATTGGTGAGTGTTGAAGAAGAGGAGACGTTTTATGACTCCCAAGAGAATTTAGAGAGAGTAGATAAGGCAGATAATGAATGCTCTGACAACCTGAGTGAGCAGGGGGGAAATAATAGTAGACGTCCAGTTTTATGATTTCCAAATCAAAAAACTAGACATCAAGAGAACTACAAGAAAAAGAGAGCTAAAAACAAACCAAGAGAGAACCCTATGCCTAGAATAAGGGGTAAAACACAATTTTTTATGCTCGTAAAGGCTGATGATGTGTCAAGGACAAGATATCTAGAAGGTTCTCTAAAGCTCAAGATCCAAAAACAAAAGAGCGCATAAGAGACATGCAAAAACAAACGAGAAAGTCAAAATTTGAAACAAAACCCAAACAAACAAAAGATCCATGATTAAACAAGTTTGGAGAAACTAAATGGACCAAGGTGGAGAGAAAGAAGAAGTACCGAGAGATTAAGAAAACTCTCAGGGACATATGGACAACTGAAGTAGAAGGAGAAGATGATAAATATGAGGACAAAATAAGTGTGTCATCGTATTACAGAAAGTTCACTATCCAAGATCGGAAGGTAGTGATGATGCAACTTCTATGAGAGAAAAAGGACAAGGAGTCCTATGATGGACCTGAGGGTGCAAAGAAGATAGACTTGGCACGACCCAGAGAAGAGCGATGGCCAACCTACATAGAAACATATCTAAATCTAGAAGAGGAAGAGAAGCTCATAAGTCTTCTCAAGAAGTACAAAGACGTGTTCGCTTGGTCATATAAAGACCTGAAATGAGCAAATCCTACAATATTTTAGCACACAATCCCTTTAAAACCCGATACAAATCCTAGCCGATAGAGATCTTACATGTACAATGATAAGTTTTCTAAGTGCATCATGGAGGAGATTGATAAACTAAAGGAGTCCGAGTTTATCTATGAGATACAATACACTGACCAAGCATCTCCCATTGTGGTAGTGCCTAAGAAGAATGGTAAACCATGAGTGTGTGTGAATCTAAATAAGGTTAATTCCACCATGATAAGGGATAATTATCCCTTACCTTTTACTAATCATGTCCTGGAAGGAGTGGCAGGTAAGCGAGTATACTCCTTCTTAGATGGGTTCTTAGATATAACCAACTCACAATTGCTCTTGAAGATCAATACAAGGTAGCATTTTCCATGGAATGGGGAATATACGCGCATAGGGTGATGCCTTTTGGCTTGTTGACCAATGTCCAAAAAAATTCTAGAGATTAATGGCACATGTCTCTAAGGAATAATTGAGAATATTCTTGGAAATATACATGGATGACTTGTGTGTGCACTCTCTCTTGAGAGATGAACATACAGAACACCTCGGAAAAGTATTCGAGACTTGCAGGACTATTAGGATTTATCTTAACCCAAAAAAGTGTGTATTCATGGTTGGACAAGGCAGAATCCTAAGACATATTGTCTCAGAGAACGGCATATATACCGATTTAGACAAGGTAAAAGTAATTGTAAGAGATTCCTAGACCAAACAATGCAAAGCAGGTATGATGCTTTATGGGACAGTGTGGTTACTCCATGAGGTTTTACACATGTATGCAGTCATTGCCCAACCCCTATACAAACTTATATTAACCTTTGTGCACATGAATGAGTGTGAGGAATCATTTGAAAAATTGAAGAAAGCACTCATATCTGCTCCAGTATTGAAAGCACTAGATTGGGAGAAGATCTTTCATGTTCATATTGATGCTGTGGCATTTTCTATTGGATGCATCTTGGCCTAGCCAGGAAAAGGAAATATGGATTTTACAGACTGCTATGCAAGCAGGCAGCTTAATAGTGCTGAAAAGAACTGCACAACCACGGAGAGAGAAGTGCTAAGAATGATATATGTTGTTAAGAAATTTTAGCATTATCTCCTTGCAAACAAGTTTGTGTTTTTCACCAATCATCAAGCCCTCTTATACCTCGTAAACAAACCCTACAATACCAAAAAAATTGTACGAACGATGGTTTATCATGTTGCTAGAGTTTGATTTTACTATCATGGTTAAAAAAGGAAAAACGTATCTACAAGCACATCACCTTTCCAAATTGCCAAATGGAGAAGCTCGGAAAGGGGTAGATGATGACATCCTTGACGCATATCTTTTTAACGTTGAAATGATACCAAAATGGTCTCAAGAGATAGTTGATGTACTATCCTATGGGGGTGAGTTTGATAGAACGGGGCACGAAAGTAAAAGATGAATGGTCCAACAATCAAGGTGATTCCAATTACTTGGAAGACGTTTGTATCATTTAGGCTCAAAAAACATTTTGTGATTATGCATAAGTCTAAAGGAGTACAACTGCTACCTTCTGGAAGCACATGTTCAAGACTTAGCATTTCATTACTCGCAAAAACAAAAACATACCAACTCTTGAAATAGTTAGGAGTTTATTGGCCGAATATGTGCACTGATGTTCATAGATACATTATTGACGATGCAATCTGTAGGTCTAAACCAACGGTAGAACATGCAGCATTGTTTCAGGTAACAATTGCACCAAGATGGAGCCAATTCATAATTGACTACCTGACAACAAGGAAGTTTCCTAAAAATATCTCTAGAGCACAGTAAAGGGCCATAGAAATAGAGGTTCGAGATTTTGCACTAATTGAAAATAAATTGTACAAGAGAGGAAAGGACAATCAGCTCAAGATACATGCAATCAAAATCATGTATTTACCAGTCCTAGAGCAGGCACATGAAGGACTCAGTGGAGGCTATTTTTCAGGGGATAAGACGACAAAAATTTTATTAACCGCTGGAATATGGTGGCCTAGATTACACGTGGACACTGAAGAATACATTAAGAGATGTGATGCGTGTCAACATACCAAAGTGCCAATAAGGAGAGATGAGATGCCCTTAAGGCCAATGATGGAAGCCAAAGCATTTGCTAAGTGGGGTATAGATTTTGTTGGACTGATTTCACCCCCCGCTTACAGAACTCATGCCCAATATATCATTGTAGCTACGAACTGTCTCACAAAATGGTTGAAGCTAAGGCCACACAAAAAGAAGATCCAAGGATTGCATAGTTTCCATATGAAAATATCTTTGTTAGATATGGTCTACCCATAGAAATTGTCAGTGATCATGGCACACATTTCATTAAGAAGTTATTGAAAATATTTTAGACAAATTCATGGTAGTTCATAGGAAGTCTGCTCCATACCATCCAAATGTTAATGGATAGACTGAAGCTAGAAATAAGACTATATGCACTGTCTTGATCAAAATAGTATCAAATTCAAGAGCAAATTGGGACCAATAGTTACACTCTACATTGTGGGCTTACACGGGGTAGCCTACAAAACATCTACTGTAACAACATCATACAACATGGTATTTGGTCTTAATGTTATCTTGCCTATGGAATTCTTAATTGATCCCAACACTAAGAGTGGCTCAAAAACTCAAATGGGCAGGCCATGAATTGTCTTCATCAATTGATGACCTAGACAAACTAGATGCGCTTCACTTGAAAGTTGTTGCTTCTACGCTTAGAGAAGAAGAAAAATGAATTTTTCAATAAGCATGTACACTTGAAAGAGTTTAAAATACGAGACTATGTCTTGGTTTATACATTGAAACAACATGCAAAAAATATTTAGAAAGTGAGGGATGGACCCTTGGTGATCACCGACATATCACCAAGTGGGACTGCCAAGCTTGCTACATTGGATGGTGAAGAAATGCCTAATTGGATTAGTGGATGTCGGCTTAAAAAGTATCATCTACCACTAACCCAGAACATGCTTCAAAAAATACATACAGAAAAGCAACAATCTCAAGAAAAGTAGTGCATAGTGAAATAAGGTCAAGACAAAGCCAAGGAGTGCATGGAAAAATGAAAGCTTCTACAACAACAACAACAACAACAAGGACAGCCATTACAGATCAATGTAATCAAAGTGACAAATTTTGAAGAGGATCATACGGTGGATCTGACAAATAAAATTCAAGCTTAGAGGCAATCAAGTAGAGGCCAGTTCAATCCTAGATTTTGAAGCTCAAGGAAATCTTATTTCCTCTACAGCCTATACAAGCAGCTTACACTTGAGGAAGAGATTCAACCCAGCACAATAGACATTCAAATTTATTCAGAGCATTCAATCAAGGCAATGGGATGGACGGTGATACATGTGTAGATCAATCAATATCTCTATTCGCATAAGTTTTATGTGGTAGAAGATAAGCCATCGCAGCATCCATTATTGCTCGATCAGCCACGGCAGAGAAAGTACCATGTACAAATTGATTGCATCTTTGATACAGTCAATATTCAACATGCGAGAGAAAACCAAGTTGTTCTATTTGCAATAGAACAAAAAAAAAACCATCAATAAACGGACTTAAAAGCTAAGGGAAAACAACCCTTCCTTACAACATATCAGTAATGGATTCCAAAGATCAAAACAAAGGAGATTCTTACTGCTGCAGAACCGAGCACCAAGAATAGTCCAAGGGATCTATCCGACAAACCCACCAGGCACCAGTGCGGTCACAAAGAACACCTAAGAAAGCCTGGGCTAAGAAGGCCAAAGTTGCACAATTTAAGCATACCAAGCTTACTGCTACCTCAATAAAGACAAATGGTAAACCTCGGAAACCAACCCAATGGTACAATCAAGTATGGGTATCAAAGAAGTTGATTGTTGCACAAGGTAAAAGGCAGCTCCTCCAGACCCCTTGGAGAATCAGGTTGATCATTATATCATAGCCTATGAAGAGACGGATCAAGTGATAGAGCGATAAAACTTAGAGTCGTTCATCGTTGAGGAAGTGCAAGATATAAAGAAGAAGTTGTAAGAGAAGTCGGGAGCGTTAGAGGAGAAAAAAGAAGGAGAGGAAGTCAACGTTGAAGGACGGAGTGCAACCCCACCTGCATCTCCACTTGTACACCCGCGACATCCAAGCCTAGAGCCATCAACAACTCAGTCATCTACAAAGGCAACAGAGGTTGAACCAAAACTTGAAGACAAAGAAAAGACTGATAGAAGCACCTATGATGATCTCCTTAGAGCTGGGTACACATCCGGAGATGCTTCTCATGAAATTTATGGTACCTTTATCCCACCATGGGCTACAAAGAATGAAGAGAAAGCTGAAGAATATCCCAGGAACCAAGATACACAAAGAAGGGCATCAGAACCGCAATCACCAGAACCTGGAATACCGGGGTTGGTGCAAATTATGCTAGTGCCACAATGGAGACCTTTGGCCAGCCCTTGGAGACCTCCTCCAGTAGTTGTATTGCTAAGAGCATGGGACACCAGATTCCACTATCAGGCCCACTCCCCAGAAGATTGGAAAGAAACCTGGTAGCTGCTAATGAAGAATATCATCTGATACTAGACAGAATCAGAACGTAGCATAGGAAAACAACATGCTCCAAACAAGGGAGGGGAATATACAAGAAGAATATGACCACCTCTCAAGAACTCTCCAGGTAAAAATTCAAAGAGCTGAGGTGGCGGAGGGAGAGACATAGCTTGATTCTCTCATTAAAACACTAAGGGATGCTGAGAATGAAAGAGACACACTGACTCTGCAAATAGTTGAAGTGTCCAAGGAGATCACAAAGATGCAAGAGGATAAAGACAAGATAGAAGATGAGCTAGAATCAGCCAGAGATGAGATCATGGAGCTAAAGAACAAATTAGCACTCCAAGAACTCACCATACAGAGGCTTAGAGGGACCCCAAGGGCGCTAGAGCAAGCACTAGAATCGACAATCAGGATTTACAAGCCTTGAAGGCTCAGATTGCAGTCCTCCAAAGGGAATTAAGGTTAGAACAAAGACAAAGGATCCATATGGCAGAAGGATCTTTGGCAGCAAAAGAAAGAACAAGAAAACAATAGCAAGAGCTCTAGAATGAGAATGAATAGCTAAAGAATCAATTAAAGACGGTGCAGGAGCTACTGCTTAAACAATCAGAAGATGCTACGAGAAGAGATGAGCTGGCCCAACAGCAAACGACAGAGTTAAGGCAGGAAGTGGAGAGAGCAAGGGGCCACACCACAGATCCGAGTCGAAGTGACTTAGGAATAAATGCCAAACAAGAACCTATGGAAATTCCAAACACCACGGAGGTACCTCCACAAATCCAAGAAGAGAGAAAAGTACTAACCGCAGAAGAGGAGGCTCATTTCCAGACTTTGATAGAACAAGCCACTGAAGAAAGTGTTAGAGCAGCCATAGAATGGGAGCAACAAATGTTACACGTTGCCTGAACACTAAAGCTCCACACAAATGTGACGAGAGAAGAGTGGATGTAGTCATCCCTCCCATACCCACTGTTCAAATTTGAAGTGCTCGTGATGAAGAAAAGAATTCAAACCGAGGCTACCACACCACTATTTGAGGGATACATCAAAGATCAATCAGTCTCCAAGAGATTAGTAGACTCACAACCCAAGTGGAGAAAGGGCTGGCTCACAAAGTACCCAGCATACCTGGCATGTCTGGTCAATGCCCCAAACTGATTAGGGACGACATCAAGGAAAATTTGGACTCACAAAGGGGCCTTATAAGGAGTTTGACTTCCTCTCTCATGTCCAAAACTGGCATGCGGTAAAAATTTTGCAAATCAACTTTAAACTTGGAGGAGATTTGACAGTTAGAATCTACTCTTCAAGCTCTTTCTATTGATATATAGCACGCCATGAGATTCTCATATTTTGAAAGATTCTATTTTTTATTCTCTTGTGATGTGACAACTCCATCTAGAATCTAGAGAATCAAAAATAGAATCTTTCAAAATATGAGAAATCTCGTGGCGTGCTATATATCAATAGAAAGAGCTTGAAGAGTAGAATCTAGCTGCCAAATCTCCGCCAAGTTTAGAGTTGATTTGCAAAAATTTTACTCCACGCCTGTTTTGGACATTAGAGAGGAAGTCAAACTCCTTATAAGGCCCCTTTGTGAGTCCAAATTTTTCCTAATGTATCTCCTTTTGTCCACCAGTACCGAGAATGCAGTCATGGAAAGATCATAGCAATTGCAGAAACATCCCAATTGACTAAATTACCCTAAGATTCCATAGCCCAAGAAAGAAGAGAGAATAAGTGGAATTTATATGGTGAAAACCCTCACGGTTGCCATTAAGCTTTCACTGACTCCCCTGACTTGACCTGTGTAATGCTTAGGAAGATATGTAATACATTGTTGGCCTACATTGAGGTGTTTGCGCCACATTAAGCCACAGACTCGAGTCTATCGTCAATGGGCGACACGGTCCATAAGTTGGCCTACTATCTCTCTACTCATCCATCACCACAAGTGCTACATCACTTCTACCAAAGAGTGATGTTTCTACCAAGTTATCATATGTAAGCTTGTGAAGAAGCATTTTATACAAGATTCTTCACTTACAATAGCAGGATTTTTGGCCCAATCGTGAGCATCGGCAGTATCAGATATGAGAGTAATTGAAAATGACATACATTCTATTGAGCCAAGGTTCAATCAAATACCCAAGAGATGAAGACCTCTCATGTCAGGAACGACATGGACGTGAAGGGGGCAAGTGTTGACAGGTGAACAAGGAAAAGCTATACCATTTTTGTTTTATTTAATTTAGAGGACTCAATTGTAATTGTTTTTCAGGACTCATTGGAGTTTCCAGATTGTAACTCATTAAATATGCGGATCACCTGAATTCATTGTAGAAAGTAGGAGGTAATTTCGATGAGTTGGTACCTCCAAAGATGAGGTATATAAGCCAAATTTTTTAACCCTAAGGAAATTTTTTGAATTAATCATGTTTTGAGCTCAACTAAGCGAGTTGTGACTGTGTATTTTGTGTGAGAGAGTGAGTGAGGTCTTCTTCTACACTCTACGCGCACTATGGAGCTGCATTGTGAAGAGGACTACACCATCCCGTTAGCAACGACGAAAGTTACGCTTCAACACCAAGCTCGCATGATTCCAGTCTCTTCGCGAAAACCTCTCCCTCGAGCTTGGAAGTGAGTTTTCTCTCTAAGTGTGTATCCATTTTGTGATTACTTTATATCATTGCATTCACGATGAGTTAAAATACACTTTTGGCCTAAGTACGTTGAAAATCGGTAACCTGTAATGTTTGGCTTGTCTTCATACGCGTTTTTTGCACCAAGTGTTTGCAGGTAGTAAGTTGGGTTAAAGACTTTAGGGTAGTGTCTCTAGGTGTGTAGAGGTTATTCCCTTGAGTTTCATGATGACTTGATGACGTTAGGTTATGTTTCGGAGAGCATAGATGTTGTATACATAGTGTGTTTTGAGATGATTTCCCTTGGTAGAGTGATTGTCTCTAGAAGGTCGAGTAGGTGATTGACACCCATCTATTTGTTTCCATTTGTCTATGGGTCAAGATCCGTCCTTGATTGACATTTCGTTTGTTGGTTTAATTCTCACTTTGCTAGCAATTGCGAGCAGTGTACCTTCCCGACGACAACTGCATAGTGGCATGCCTTGGGCGTTGTTCAGAGAGGGACATTAAAGGAGGCTTTTAATCAAATTTAGGAAGTGCAAAATGTTGGAATTAGGGTTGCAGAGAAACGCACACAGCTTGGAGAAGACGAAGGAAGCTCAAGGCACACAACAAAGAGTGTATTACTTAGTGTGCAATGGAAAGATAGATAGCCCTAGAGTGATGGGCGTATATACAATGCACGGGGAAAAAACCTCCTAAAGAAAGGAAAAAAATGCCCTAGTGGTCCTAGTGTGTTCACACACATCACTACCACATGTATATGGTAACAAATCCCCCCTGGAGTGATGTGGTAAACAAGAGCTGGCACATGAGTAAAGGGAAGTGCCATCATGAGGACATGATTAGTCCACAAAGGGGAGTAAGCCCAAAGCTTTGCGGAAAGCTTTGAACTTCTCACAAGACAATGCCTTTGTGAAAATATCTGTAAGGTTGTCCTGTGTTGGCACATAAGACAAGCTGATCTCTCCTATTGAGAGCCTCTCCCTGACATAGTGGTAATGCACCTCAATGTGCTTTGTGCGAGCATGAAAAATTGGGTTCCTCGCAACTGCCAATGTGCTTTGAATGTCAGTGTAGATAGTGTTGGCAGTGTTCTGTCCAACACCCAAATCAACTATAAGGCATCTAATCCATACACACTCAATCGTAGCTGTGAAGATTGCCCTGTACTCAGTCTCACAACTCAAAGTGGCCACAATAGGTTGCTTCCTGCTCAACCATGATATACATGAACTGCCAAGCATGAAACAAAAACCACTTGTGGACACTCTCATGTCAAAACAACCAGCCCAATCTGAGTCAGAAAAAGCATGTAAGTCTGGTGGCAATGATCCCCCCTTGGGATAAAACAAGCCAAGATATAAAGTTCCACTAAGATAGCAAAAAATCCTCTTGACAGCCTGCCAATGCTTAGACCCTGGGCTATGCATAAATCTGAGAACATGTGAGACTACAAACTGAATATCCACTCTCGTGTTGCATACATAAATGAGGCATCCATCAGCAGTTTGGTAAAGATTGACATCTGTAGGATCACCAGCATCATGAAGACTCAATTTCAAACCTGTTTCCATGGGACTGGCAATAGGTTTGCAATCCTCAAGTCCAAACTTACATAGCAATGTCTCTATGTAACTTTTTTGACACAAGGCGATACCACCATCACACTGCTTAAACTGTATACCCAAGTAATGATGCAACATGCCCAAATCTTTCATCTTGAAAGTAGCATTCAAATCAGGCTCAAATTCAGCAATGTCTGCCTCATTGGGACCAGTGATTAGCAAATCATCCACATAAAGAACAACAATGAGAAGTACATCTCCCTCCCGCTTTACATACAATGTGCTTTCTGTTGGACTGTTGTGAAAGCCTCGTTTGACCAAATGAGTGTCAGCTTTCTCATACCAAGCACGAGGAGTTTGCTTCAACCCATACAAAGCCTTCTTACATCTGCGTACTTTGTCCTCTTGTCCTTTCTTAACAAAACCGCGAGGTTGCGTTACATAAACTTTCTCAAATATTGCAGCATTCAAGAAAGCAGTAACAATGTCTGATTGATGTACATCCCAACCAAAATGAGCTGCCAATGCACATAGAAAACAAACAGTAGTCATACGACAAGTGGGAGCAAAAGTTTCTTCATAATCTATGCCTTTTTGTTGTGCATAACCCTTTGCAACAAGTCGAGCCTTATGGCGATCGATCTCACCATCCGGTTTGCATTTCAACTTGTAAATCCACTTTGTACCAATGGCCTTTTTGCCAGGAGGCAAATCACATAAAGTTCATGTGTCATTTTCTATAAGTGCATCATATTCTGATTTCATGGCAGCCATCCAATTTTTTGAATTATGTGCTTCATCAAAAGAGAGAGGTTCCTCAACATCATGCAAGCTAGACACAACCAAAGCACAACAATCTGATGCATAAGATGCATGGCGAGAGCCTGAACGAGTTCGACTAGACAAAAGTGCATCAAATTTACTGTCACGCAATGTATGCACCAGCCATTTGGGCATACCTCTAGCCTGCTCATTTTCAGCCCTTTCCTCATCAAGTACATCATGTACATCTGCATCAGGAATAGGCTGATCTGTAACATTTTTAGAAAACCCCATAGGTTGTACATTTGTCTCGTTGGAATTTACATTCGAACTGCCACCACTGAAAAGAGGCAACAAAGTGTCATAAATGTCCTATGAGCTTACATTGTTGTCTCTAGTACATGACAGCAAGGGTTGAACAGAATCGTCCACAAACACTACATCTCGTGAAACCAAAATACGCTTTGTTTGCTGATGATATAACCTGTAACCTTTGCTTTCATCACTATAACCAACAAAAATACATTTGATAGGTTTATTATCCAATTTTCTATGTTGTGTTTGTGGCACCAAAGCATATGCCAAACAACCAAAAACACGCATGTGCTCAATAGAAGGCTTTCTATCATGCCATGCTTCATATGGAGTAATAGACGGCAAAGCTTCCGTAGGACACCTGTTAAGTACATAAGTGGCACACATGATGGCCTCAAGCCGAAAAAAATGCGGCAAAGCTTGACTTTTGACCATACATTGTGCCATTTTTGTGATCTGTTTTTCCTCTCAGCAACACCATTTTGCTGAGGTGTATAAGGCATCGTACATTTGTGTTTTATCCCACGACTAGCCAGAAATGCATTAAATACATGAGACATATACTCCCCCCCTCGATTGGAATGGAGGGTGCCCATATTATATTTCGAGACATTTTCAGCCACAGCCAGAAATTGTTTGAAGCACATCAAAACTTTGCACTTCGCTTTAAGCGGAAATACCCATGCATGCTTGGAAAAATCATCAATGAAAGTCATAAAGTATAGGTAATTGCCCAAGGACGGAGTTTGTGTGAGCCCACAAACATCACTATGCACAAGCTGCAACCTGCATGTGGCCCTAACTGAACCATCCTTTGGAAACTTAGAACGTTGCATTTTACCCAAAATACAACCTTCACAAACATGTTTGACAGGTGCTTCAAGAGGCGGCAAAGAAGCAACCATATCAGATTTCTGGAAACGCAGCAAACTGGCAAAATTCAGATGCCCAAAATGTGCATGCCATAGTTCTGCATCTGAAACAGCCCTTGAATCTACAACTGCATTTGCACAATTTTATCCACACTTGTCATACAAAGTGAGCTTATACAGCCCACGACACAAAAGGCCAGATTCAACAACTTCATCACCAAAATTGAGATCATGAACTGTACATCTGTCATCCACAAATTTGACTACAAGTCCAAGTCTAGCAAGTGCAAATACAGACAAAAGATTCTTCTTGATCCCTGGTACATAAAGTGCATCAACAAGTGTGAAATAACTGCCATTTGTAGCAGTAACCACAATCTTTCCAACTCCCTGAACCGGATAAGAGGCATTGTTGGCACAAGTGACAGAATTCCCATGAGGGATAGACTCGAGAGAGGTGAACAATTCATGATGTGAGGTGATGTGCTTTGTAGAACCAATATCGAAATACCACACATGTGAATCTGCAGCAACTGACATGCATGCATCATGGACAACACGATTGTAAGTGCACTCTACACTAAAAGCCCATTCTGCATCAACATCAGCATCACAATCTCCTTTCACAGAAGATACAACAATGGCTGCATTTGTAGTGGAACTAGTATTTGCAGTGGAACCACCCTCTTTCTTCTTAGCCTCTTTGGCCTTCAACTTAGGACACTGCTTGATCAAGTGATCATTAGCTTTACAATAATGGCAACGCATCTTCTTTTTTCCCTTATCACCAGAATTTCCAAACAAATTGCTGCAGCAGAAGCATTAAAAATAGAATATTTTCCACTTGTAGTAGAACATAAGAAGTGGCTGCATTGCTGTCACCACCCTTTCCTTGAGAAACAATAAAAGCTTGTTCAATTGCACGCTGCCTAGCCCTGTTTTTCCTGGAAAGTGACTCTTGCAACAGCAATGTGCATAATGCATCAAGCTTGACAACTTCACGATTTCCTTGGGTCAAGTCTCCAAGTACTAGCAAAAGTCTGGTAAAAATCTGGTAAGGCATCAAGAACAGTCTGCACAAGGGAGCTGTTTGAAATGACTTCACCTGCAAAAATAAGTTGCTCATTGATATCCTTGACACCAGCAAGGAAAGTGTCCATATCATCTTCCTCATGCATAATCTTCGATTCCAGCTCTTTATGCAACAAATCAATTTTTGCCTCATTACGGATTGCATAAAGACCAACCAGAATATCCCAAGCCTATTTAGTAGATTTCGCTGAACGAATGTGAGGAGTAATGGTGCGCTTCACAGACAATGCAATCAATGCATAAGCCTGCACATCCTTTACATCCCAACAAGCTTGTTCTGTCGTAGGCAAAACAACTCTAATAGCAACAATCCTTGCGGCAAGACCTGCAACATCCTCAACATCGCCTAGATCCTCAGAACCAGGACGTACATCAATGCCCTGCACAATATTCCAGACGCCCTTTGACACAAGAACATGTTGCATCATATAAGCCCATATACGCTAATTGTCCCCATCCAACCTGTCCTCAGCAACAAACATCTTGAACACATCTGTGTTGTTGTCAGCCATGGTAAATGTTGCACCTGATGTGAAAACTGCCTCAAAAGAGGAGAAACGGATCGGGAACAACATGTGCCATATACCACAAACCGTAGAGTATTGTAAGACACCAGTTATGCAGAAAATGGCACTGACAAAAATTTTGCACAAAATGACAAAATTGCTTATGCGTACCTGCCTCTAGTGGAAATAGAGGCCGAAATGAGCACGAATCTGAAATTTGAGCGGACTAAACTCTACGAGCTCTCCCGAAATATTTTTTAACCTGCGAACGCTCACCAGACCTCACTGAAATTGGAGAAAGTGAGTAGGCGTGTGCTGGAGCAGCTGGCGACTAAGCTCGGGAGGACACAACCTACTCTGATACCAATTGTTGGAATTAGGGTTGCAGAGAAATGCAAACAGCTTAGAGAAGACGAAGGAAGCTCAAGGCACACAACAGAGAGTGTATTACTTAGTGTGCAATGGAAAGATAGATAGCCCTAGAGTGATGGGAGTATTTACAATGCACGTGGGAAAAAACCTCCTAAAGAGGAAAAAAATGCCCCGCCAGTCCTAGTGTGTTCACACACATCACTACCACATGTATATGGATACACGAAAGCGACTTGCAAGGTCAACAAAATTTTTTATTGGAGTTTTCGAGTGGCTTCAAAATTTTGAGGCCTTTTTAAAGTGCAAGAAGAAAAGTAATTTATCTCTAGATCTCATACCTGCAACATTGGCGCCCCTTTCTTAAGTACCAACGATCAACACCAATTATCCGCTATGGAAAGTGGATCAACCAGTATCCAATTAGCGGCCTATGCAGGGACGAAGTTCTCAAGGAAGCTGTCAATTTGTTTAGCTCGAGATTGTGACCCCAAAAGCAAGTGTACAAGTTCACTAGAGGAAGGCAAAGGCAACCTTGACAAAGGACGGCATGACCAGTACCCCGTTAGCTCCTCGATACCCACAAGGTCCGAAATTCGTTGTTATAACGAATGGGGATTCTTGGATGTAGTGTGTGGTCTACAGTTCAATTTTCTATACAGCAACGAAGATGGAATTTCTTTCAAGTGACACGTCGATTAATAGCAAATATGAGCTGAATCTAGTATGACAACTATTGTTAAGAGTGTCCATGGTAGCTTCTTCATCAACTTGATCTCACTATTTATGTCCACTATGAATTGTAAAGATGGTGTTAAAGTTATAGCATCTCAAGTAAATAGCCCAATGGGATCCCAATATTTATTTCAGATTTTGATATTTATTTTACTTATTTGTCAAATCTTGGGTAGGATAATTTGTCCCATTGTGAATCATCAATTCATCGCCAAGGTTGGTTGGTTTAGAAGTGTCTCTCTCTCGCTCTCTCTCTCTCTCTCTCTCTCTCTCTCTCTCTCGTCTTTCTCTCCTCGGTTCATCGCTTTCACATCGGCAACTTTAACAACCCTTACAGAGATAATGTCCATCAAGAAATAGACAAATTCAATGGCGTCAAGTATCACACTTAGCAAACCAAAGTAAATGGGGTGCTTATGAAAAAGAACCTCTAGAGTATTGACTGCCATCCGGTTTGAAGCGAGGCTCGATACAAAGCTTAAATCAACAAGAAGCCAAAGATGAATAAGCACCTGAAATGATCTTCACAACCCTTGAAGATGAATTCATCCTCCCCATTGATGATACTATATCACCTCTTCATGCTTGGTAGACCCTAAAGGGTCTATTTGGTGCTCAAGGTAAGTACTTGAAGATGAGCCTCAACACTTACGTTTTCGCAAAAGCAACTAAATGCTTTCGCAATAAAGCGTACCGGCATTGCCAAAAAAAGAATATTCACTTGATAGAACCCTAGAGATTCCAAAGGCCAAGTACGTGTAGTAAAAGAAGATGCGAACATAACCACTGTCTACTATGCGCATGTATTGTAATCAATTTAGACAGTGTTCCAAATTTAAAATTTAGAAACCTTAAATTATCTTATGAGCTATATGTAGTTACCCAATATGAGCCATATTTGATTGAAATCCATGCTTTTTTGTGTAAGCTTCAACATACAATGACAATTCTGGGATAAGATATTAACTTACACTCTATATATAACCAATCCCTAAAGCCAATTATGTGCATGGATACAACCTTCTACACATTTCTCATGCTATGCACAGATGCTACACATCATACACATGTTACATGTTATAGCTCACATGCTAATTGCCCTTTACAGTTTGAGATGCATATCCCTCTCACTTTTATTTCCACCTTCCACTTGCAGCCTACATAAGGTGACTATCCTAAACTTATATAATCTCTTATTCTAATAAATCAAACAAAATTCATTTCATTGTATTGAGTACACTCCCCAGCTACAATGTTCACACAATGATGAATGCCACATCGGTTTATCCTTCACAGCACTTACATTCTCAACGTAAACATACACGGAAGAGGCCAGTCCAAGTTGAAATATTAGCCAAACTTGAGTGCTTGAATGCACCAAAGAGAATGAGGGGGACACCCATTGTAAAGGGGTGAGACACAATGCGCACGTCTTGCCAAACTCGCAAGACGCATTTGCTTACTATCAGCGAACTTCTTGGTATCATACCACACAGTTACCTTGTAGCTTCATGTATGTAAGCTGTGAGGTAGTGACCATTTATTAAAAAAAGCTAGTGTATGCATTTCAAACACACAAGATGTCCCTTGTTTCTACGAAGGATAAACCATAAGACAACAAATATTCATTTAAAAAAAAAGGCTAGTGTATGCAATTCAAACACACAAGATGTCCTTAGTTTCTAAGGAGAATACAAGACTCGAACCATTAGACAACAAATGCTCATTCAGAATTTGAAACCAAACATCACCACCTGCTAAGCTTTGCTTTTTCACATTAACAATTCAACAAGTAACCTCGCCTGCTTTTTAACCATCCAGTGAAGTAAGCTTCTCCACACTTAGAAATATAATATATCAGAGTACATGTAACAATGTTTTCTTTAGTGATCCCCACCAGGAAAAAATCAAATAACAAAAGCCCCAACCCAGAACTGCATACAGGGCACATAGCTAAAACCTCCAAGCCTCATATCTACAATCACTCCCTCCCTGCATATGAAGGCCTACATACTCACAATTTGACTGGGTAAATCGTCATCGAGTCTTCCACCTTCTGAATGGCTCAATGAAGCCTTAACATCGATTTCGCAATGTAACCAGTATAGACAGCAAGGCAATTGTGAGCTCTGCCAGGCCATTGAATTTTTTTTGTCTCAGTTCGTTTTCTCCCTCATGAACTTGCAACCACCACCAATAGGCCAAGCTTGATTCAGTTGAAATTATCCAAAACCATCATTTAAGGCTCTGCAGGAAGCAAATACACACATTCTTGGCGACTTACTCCTTCACCTTTTTCCAGAGAATCCTCATGCGATCTTGTACTCATTTGAACACTGCCTGGTAGCCCTTGACCCACATTTGTATAACTGAATTGCAAAACATTGTCCCGATCTCGTGGATAAGTCCAGTACAGCAGCGTATATACAGCAGAGCAGACTGCCATTGGTGCCCCAATCGCTGTGTAAAGAGCCTCTGCAAGTGCTTTTGCATTTTTTCGATCAGCCAGACCCTGATCCACACCAGCTGGAAATGGAACATACCCATAAACATACTGCGCTAGCAAACCAACCACTGGAGGAGCGAACGAAGCAAGCACCGCTTCAAATGAGCGATCTAAGGCATACACCGTGGCCCTTGAATTCTGGGGCACAATTTCTGCAAAGATTGGGCTTTTATTAAGGCAGAAGAAGAAGATCATCAGTAACAGACTTAAATCCAAACGCAATTGAAAATCATGCAACAAAACTAAAAAACTCTACACGGATAATTACTTGTTTGTTGCAGGCGCATTCCAACTAATACAGAATCCAACAACAAAGAGAGTCGCTGCATGAAGCGTTGGTATGGGAGGATATACCGGTAATCCTAGGAGAAGAATCGCTGCGAGAGGCACCGCAAGACCTGAGCTGACTTGAGAAAGAATAATTCTGCCTGAATTCGGTAACAACTTAGAAAACAAATCACCCATGTATCCTCCAAACAATCCACCAAGCGATCCCGCAAATATGAAAATGCCCATAAGCAAGGCCGTGATTTCATGAGAGAAACCAATCCCCTCCAGCCACATAGGAGCAAAAGCCAATGCTGCCCACGGAAATGATCCTGCAATTCCTTGAGCAATAATAACTTGAAATGTCTGAATCTTCAACACTGATCTTGCTTCCACTAGCATCTCTTTAGTGCTTGACCAAATCAATCTTACACCTCTCTCACATCCTGTGTTGCTGAATAGCACGTCGTCAGAAATTAAATTACAATTGGCAGTTGCCTGCCCAACTTAACATTTAAAAACATATAACTAAACTCACAAGAACACTAGCAAACCCAAAACAAAAGGAGCAACTACACAAGACTTCCATACAATCCACAGCCAGACTCGTATAAGAATATACATCCTCATGCCATGTTAACATTGAGGGCTGAATCAAAAGAAAAATGACCCACGCAAAGAATGTCCTGCAAAACTTTTGAGCCCAAAAGAGCTTACGACCAAGCCAGTCATCTTACCCTGATCAAAGTTAGCCTCCAATAATTCACACAAAAGTCAGGACACCTGCATTAAGGTGATGCTGTTTCCAGCCAGATTGGGCCCAAATGGGTAAGAAACCACCAGTAATATTCCTCCATCCATAGCGAGGCACAAGGACAAGAACCGTTGTCAGAACAAGAACAGCTTAAGTGCTTTCTGGCTGTTTTTTTCCTGGTAGTAAAGCTCAACACCTGCACGCTCCCCTCTCCCTCCCTCTCTTTACCCCATAACACCCCATCCACATTACCTACCCTTCGTAATTTCCGCTTACCCGTTGGCCATTACATGTTTCTACAATTATAGTTCCACCAAAAGGTATTGTTGCAGTGCCGTGGGTAGATCCATTCAAGAGCAGGAAGACTATGGCCAGCACACAAAGTGGAGCTAAGAACAGAGACAATACCACAAGAACAAGATATTCATGGAGATCCTCATCCCCAAACCCACACCTGACATGACTTGAAAGTATGCAAAAGAGACCTCTGTTTTCAAAGTTCTTACAAGTTATAACAACTCCGACACAGTGTAAGAACTTCCACACAGATATCAAAGAAACAACGGAAAAAGCTCAAGATCCTGCAACATCATGCCACACCTCTTTAATGATCTCCATTATCATTATCCTCACATCATACACTCCAAGCACAAATTTTACTTCATCTGTAAATGCAACAAGCACAAGTCCAGTTCTTACCGGACATAAGTTTGGGAGCCACGAGGATCCACCGCCAGAAAGTAGACCAGAATCCCCACAAGCACACTTACAATGGCAACCAAAAAGAAGGCAAGCCTCCAGCCAGCAATGCCAAAAAAGACCTGGGCTGACAATAGAACTGCACAAAGTCCTCCAATAACAGATCCAAGGTTGCCTGTCAGTTGGAGCCAACCAAATGCCATCCCTCGATTGACATCAGTGGTAGAATCTGCCACAATGGACTGAATTGCTGGCACGACAATAGCAAGCCCTATTCCATTGAGGGCCCTTGAAAAGGCTACCTGTAATAATTAGCATCAAGGACGGTAAACTCAAGAGCAAATCCTTACAGGGTTTTATCTAGAGGGTTGGACTCTTAACAGTATTGAAACATCATGTGAAGAACTGTGAGGGGAATGTGTGTGTGTGCAGCTAAAGTGAAGAGTGTAGTGGATTCGTTACCTCCAAGAATGTGGTAGAAATGCCGACAAGGACGGTTGCAATAGACCAGATGAAAGCTCCGAGGGCAATAACAAGGGCACGATCGTGGTACTGGGCAGCATAAGCAGCAATTGGGAAGCAGACGGCCTGGACAAGGGAGCGCAGAAGAGTGAGGGAGCCAAGGCGAGTGGGGGAAGCGTGTAACGCCAGCCCTACCTCCCGATAGGCACCCGGAAGCAGGGCCTCGTCGGCCCTCTCCATTATCGACGCCAAATTCACCAGCACCACCGTCAACGCCATTGCCGCGCCTGATGATGGAGCTCAGCGTGAAGAATTCAGGAACGTAAGGTTGCAACTTTCAACACCGCCATGTTGGAAACGGGCAGCTCGATGGTTCCATTTAAGTTCTGCAGATAAACCTGGTGGGTGAACTTGACGAATGCGTGAACTATGCAAAGTGTGTGCACTATCTGTCTCTTAGCGTGAGCTAGGTGTGAAGTTTGAATTTGGTGTGAACCATGATAGAAGAGCCGAGGGAAAAAAGAAATTGGATAGTAATTATGTGTACAAGAAGAAATGTATGCAAGGAGAGTGGAATTTGTACTTGTGAAAAGAAGAAAGGGTTGGGGGGGGGGGGGGGGGGGGGGGGGGGGGGGGGAATATGTTTTTTGGCCTTAAAAAAAAACCAAGGTGAAGAGTCACGAAGCATCATTAGGTTACCGGGAGCGGGTATGAATGAGTGCGTACAATCACACGTCATTTTTTTTGTATTTTAATATTAAAATTTTATTGTCCACTATACACACATATCACAAATGACTTATATGTTACGAAGGACCCACTTAAACAACAAGTTGAAAGACTCAGACTGACATTCTAAGGGAGGTACACATCACCATATAAAACAAGGTGAAGAGGTACGAAGGCCTGCTAATTTAAGTTAAGGGGGGAGGGAGATTTATGGAAAGTAAGTTTAAATGAGTGCCTACAATCACATGAAAATTTTTTCATGTTTTAATATAGAATTATATTATCCATTATACATGTATAATCACAAATAGAAAAGGTCCACTTAAATAAAGACGTGAAAGATGCCCATTGCACATTATCATTTGAAAACAAAATTAAAAATAAAAATATACATTATATTATTCATTATACACACATTATGCATACACAAGCTAGATTTAAAAGAGTCGATGGCAAAAACCTCATGCTCTTTCTTCCACCTCTCTCTTCATACACAAGGAACGGAGGTAGCTCTATAAAATTTAATTTGTACAATTTTGACGTCCAATGAGTTGTAGTGTAGTGGTATTGTTGTTGAGTACGTAGCTGTTGGATTCCATTCAATCACATCGATCCACGTTTCATGCTAAAAAGTGGACAGTAGGATTGCTCTTCCGAGGGAAGTAAGGTTGCTATTTTTTTTGTGGGTCGAGAGAAGTGTAATTTCCTTTTGTGCCAATGGACAGCCTCCATGGTGAAGGCATATTCCTTTTTGCATGTCTTTCATCAGCTCTCGTGAACCCAACCATAATCTCAAATGGCTCCACTTAAATAATAAGGTGAAAGGTGCATATTACAAGCTTCAATGCATGCTCATCTCCTCTACCGTGCTAATTACTAAGCTAAGCTATGCTAATATGAGTGATTATGTGAGGAGATGTACATCTTTCTCGTAAGAGTACTCCTTCTTCCTCTCAATCTACTCTCATACCCCGCTAGCTCTCACCATCTTCGAAGGTGTGTGAGGTCTTGGGTGTGAGACCGTGAGGGAATTGATGTTGTGTTTGATAAGTGTTTTGCTTAGTGCTTGAAGTTTCCATCTTCATTGCACTAGCTAGTATTGAAGGAACACAAAGAATTGTATTGTAGAATGTCTCTCTTGATGGGAGAAACCATAATACAAAGCCTTTTGGAGGGGGGACCGGATCCATGCAAATCCGGTCCTCAACTGTTGTCAATTGCTTAATTTCTCTCTCTTTTGAAGTATTGTTCATGCTATCTAACTAGGTGTTATACTTTTTGTTGCTCTCTCCACCCAAGCACTCTTGTTATTCTCATTAGGAATCTATTCTAATGAAATGCTCACTATGTTCATGCTATTTTCCGCTACACACAAGTTACTAGACCATTAAATGTTACAGAGAAGATGAGTAGATGCAGCGGATATGAAGACTCATGCTTTCTAGTTTTAATCCACCTCATCCATTCTATTGGTGAGAAATACGATCTAATTTACGATTGATGTGTATTGGCAGATGAGTAGATGCAACGGATATGGGGACTCATCCGCTCCGAACGGTATTTACTTTTACAATAAAGAGCAAAGTCTATTTAGTTCTTATGTAAATCTAGAGGTGAGCTGACGTACCTATTCTCCACCCAACCGCCTCAAATTACAGACTTCTTGATCTCTCTTTAGGAGACCCCTACACTTAGCACGCTTTCAACCTTGCGTGGGACATTGTCCTACACTTGTCTGGACAATATTTCCCCGTTAGAAGAGAAGTTTCTTCCTCAAAAACATCAACGAGAAAATCTTCCTTAGAGCACCAATGTCTTCCTAATGTAAACATCAATCCACTTGAGAAAAACCAAATCATATACTCATACGTGGAACTATCTGCTTGTAACAAAGACTAAACATAAGAAAACTATATAATTGCAATCAAACTAAAAATTGGAAACTCTAAAGCGACTCTACCCTTGGCCGAAAGGGATCTTTGGTTAGATCTCATACTAATATAAGAGCCTATTTCACACGAGATACTCTCACTAAGAAAAGCTGATTGCTCCTACTTTTGAAGCAATTCCTTCCAAAAATTAAAGTTACTTATTGCTCCTACTTCTAAAGCAATTCCTTTTGAAAATTAAAATTACTTATTGCTCCTACTTCTGAAACAATTCCTTCTGAAAATTAAAATTCCTATAAACTAGTGCAAATCAGTCAAGTGAATGATGAGTAGTTGGACTTGCCTATGACACATAAAAAAGTTTGGTGTCATGTGTTTAAGTCCACGGGTACATTTCTCTCCGCTTGTAAAGTAAATCCCAAAATTGATGATGCTCTTTGTAAAAGAAGAGGAGCCTGATGTGGAGTGCCTCTTCTAAAGTGAACGGGTTGACCAAAATTATTTAATTCCACAATTTGATGGATGTTACAGAGTGTCCAAGAATGGTTGCATAATGATTTTTATTTTATTTTACCATAAACGCGGGGAAATTATATTAAGAAAGATCAGGAATTACATTAGGAAGTAGCCACGCCAGCCTCGGGATAACAAAAATTAATAAATCATCTAACAGAATTTCATATGATTGAACTTATATCCATGTGCTTAAGATTTTATGTTCATACAACAACACTATCCTTCTAATTTGAGTAGCCAAACATGACCCTAAGATGTGATCAAGGTTATCAAAGTGCATAGTGTTTTGAAATAGAAATGTTGATGAGAAAACTCAAAATTTATGGAACATGTTGTGCTTCCTTGTAGCCATATATACAGGTTTTTGTGTTGGGGGAATATCCATCCACCACCTATAGGCCTTGCCTTGCAAAGCTTGGCTCATCTCTGTATGAAGCATCTTTTGTTACATGAATATCCGAGGGGGGGGGGGGGGTTAACTTAATAATTAAGTGAATATCATGTGAGTGCAGCAAAAGGGGTTATTGATTTTTATTTTTTCTCACATTTTCACATACAGAAGGGTATTGTAAAATGGAATTGGAAAACATTTTACAGACTAGATAGAAAATGGGTGTATTTTATTTGTAAAAAGTTCATAGATAAGGAGTGTTAAAAATAGTCCTTGAACGTACGGGATATACATAATTTATACATAGTGACCCCCCCAAGATGAAGATGGTGAATGTCTATCCATTTATGTAGAAATGTGTTAGCTGCATCTCTATTTTGTTCCTGAAATTCATCTCTGTAGACCGGTAGCTTTAGATGCTTCATCCACGATAATCATTTTTTTACTGTCATTCCTTGCAAGAGGAGGTTGTGAGATGACAAAATGGCCTGGGCCCAGGAGCAGTCATGGTAGGAATATTTGACTGATCCTTGGCAACTTGCACCATAAAATTATTAACTAGCTTTGGGAGTGCAATCAAATTGTATTGATTAATACCAAATCAAGTTTAATTCGTTCGATTTATCATAAAAGAGTGTTGCATGTCTATGAATTCATTATCATTTTTTAGGCCTTCGTTCTCGCAACTCACGCACTAACAGCTTCACATTGACCATTGTAGATAATTGTTAATATGGTGTTTTCCCACTCATGCTTTGTAGACCTTATAATTAATTTGAGTAGCGAAGAAGATTTGTGCCTCCCATCTCTATTGTGTGTTCTCTTGATTGTCTGCATGGTGGTTGCAAGAGCTCAAGCTCTCTCCTTTTCTACATCTTTACATGGTATTAGAGCCTAGGTATGGCTAAGGAGTAATGAACATCAAGCAAGAGTAGTAGAAGAAGCGGTTGAGGGTAAGGGTCTCTTTGTTCTCCTCCATCATGTGTTGGTACTACACTCACCCCCAAGATTCTCAAGAGATGTTAGAGTTTTGCATTCAAGAATGCAAAGGCTGAGGTTTTTTGAAATCTCCCATTTTAGTGTAGCAAGAAGCTTGATTGGTGCTGCAATTTTTGCAACTATTGTATAGCAATGTGAAGTGCTGTATTGGGTGTTTGTACACATATTGTGGTCACAGGGTGTGACAGATACATGCTATTTTTGGTCCACTGCAAATTTTGTGTAAATTTTTGATTCTTTGTAAACATGTCTAACAATGATAGATTCAATGGTATTGTGAACGAGAAGCTAGACAAGGACAACTTCTATGCTTGGAATTTCAGAATGACTAATTTCCTAATGGGTAAAGGTTTTTGGGAGTATGTTGAAGTTGAACCCGAAGACACAACTATGTTTCCCAAGGAGCATTCTACTCCTCAATAGATGATAGCATTCAAATATTGGATCCAAGGAGCATGGAAGGTCATGTCTTGGTTGTATGTTAGTGTGGAGAACTCTATGATTGGGCATATACAAGATGCCAATTCCTTAGGGATGCACGTAATACTTTGGTCTCCCTAGATGTTACCAACTATAAGGCAAGAAAGCTATAGATGTACATAGCTAAACACCGTGAAGAAGAAGGGCCTATCAATGAATGATTATACATTGAAGATAAAGGGCACGTGTGAATCCCTTGCATCCATTGATGTTACTATCAGGGTTTAGGTCAATTGGACGGACCCTCATCACACAACCTTAACTATTCTTTTGATCATATAGAACAAGAGGAATCTCAAATCTCAAGCGAGATTTTTTGAGCAATCCTTGAAACGAGCAAGACTGGCCAAGACACACTGTACAAAACAAAAACCAAACAGGAGTTTTTAGGTGACTTCAAGCACACAAAAAAAACTAAAACAAGATTACACCTAATTTTAATGGTAAAACGACCACAAAGTTTTGACAGAAAAAATCGCTTGAACAAGGGTATGGTTTGGTAGAATGTTTCCTTCGATGGGCTATAACAATTGGAACCCATACAATGGCATGTTGATATTCCTCTTCTTGGAACTAGATGCCCTTAGATATGGGAAGCTCATTTCTACCACCATTGATCCTTGTTGGGAATAGTGGCACCATGATTCAATGGATATAAATCTCCTATTCCTACCTCCCTACATGTAGGACCACGAGACTTATTCTAAAAGAGTAAGGTTGTTGCCACTCGAACAAATCTCATGAATAAAGAAAGTTTAGGATCTTGAGCTTCTCTTCACTTCTTCTTCTTCTTCTTCTCTTCTTCTTAATCTACCTCAAGTTATTGTGGGTTGATGTACGATAACATACTATGCATTTTGAGTTACTCTAGAGAAAACGATGAAAACTTGAAAATAATTCTATCATTGCAATGATGCTATTCTTTTGAGAAAATCCACATCATGGTATATATTAAATTTTGGATCACACCATCATAGGTAGCCTTTTATGGGGGGGGGAGTAGGACTTAGTGGTGCCAAAGGTGGTGGTGAAAAACGTGTCAAGGGAGGTGGTAATGGTGGGGGATTATAAAGAGTGCTTTGATAGAAGATTACGCAAGGTTGATAAAGCTATGAACAATTTTATTATGACAACTTTTTCCACATGCTAGTTCTCTTTCATCTACCCATATCGATAGAAACCTAGGTTTAGTGTAATTCCACCTAGAGATTTTGAGATTTATCTTCAAATTCAAAGTAGAAGGTGAATAAACCTAAAAAATTTAGAGAAATTTAGTGTAAAAACCTTCTCTTAAATTTTTCCATGTTAATATGAGCACAGCTCAAAGCTCCTAGACTGCTCGGGGTTCCTAGTCTGCTTAGTTGTCCGTCATGCCTCGACCCAGATTACTCACCCAACGTGTGATGCCCCTATGCTGAATACACTTCTTAGAGCCACGGTGTATGATTTTCATTGTAGTCCTTTGAAATGATTTTCCTAATGTAGCTTATCCCTCCATTTTTGTTTGTACTCTATTTACTGTTTGGGAGTTGTACGTCCATCAATGCCTCATAGCAATTCAAATGGATGGTAGTCTAGCATTGCATATGTCCTCTTGCAGAATGATGTGGCCCATACCTCGGTCCTTAGCACCCCATAAGGTAACCCCATAAGGTAGCCCCCTCAAAGGGGTAACAAAGGCTGGTTGTGCTACAACAAACAACATTGTGCCATGTTGAGACAACTACGTTGGCTAGGAAAGGTAAATCTCAGGGAACCTAACCATTGACAAATTTGGTTTTGAAGGAGTTGGGCAAGGAAACTCACAATAGACGAGGCAAGAAGGTCCTCAAGTTCGACCGTCATCATTTTCAACAACTATATAGTACAAACAAAACCCTTCAAAAAATCTCTTTGAAAGAGATGCAGACTCTTTCATGTACGGACATGGACCAGTGCTCAAAAAAACCTTTGTTCTGGAAACTTGGCAAACCTACCTATGAAAATTTTAGTGGTAAACTGACTAAATTTGAAGGTTTTTACACCAAACGACGCTAAATTTCTCTAAATTTTGTAGGTTTCCTCACTTTCAAATTTAAAATTTAGAGGTAAATCTCAAAATTTGAAGGTGGGATTACACTAAACCTAGTTTTTTTTTTCAACCCCTCCCCCCTCTCTTTCTCTCCTCACTCTCTCTCAATCTCTTTAAAAAGAAATTTCTTGAAACAACCCGCACAGGCGTGGACTTTTTGTTTAGAGAGATTGAGAGAGATGGAGGAGAGAGAGAGAGAGAGAGAGAGAGAGAGAGAGAGAGAGAGAGAGAGAGAGAGAGAGAGAGAGAGAGAGAGAGAGAGAGAGAGAGAGAGAATCGTATGTGGGTGAGGTAATGCTGCGAGGGAAGAGGCTGGGGCGGTAGAGATCTCTAAATTTTGTAGGTTTCCCCACTTTCAAATTTAAAATTTAGAGGTAAATCTCAAAATTTGAAGGTGGGATTACACTAAACCTAGTTTTTTTTTCAACCCCTCCCCCTCTCTTTCTCTCTCCTCACTCTCTCTCAATCTCTTTAAAAAGAATTTTTTTGAAACAACCTGCACAGGCGTGGACTTTTTGTTTAGAGAGATTGAGAGGGATGGAGGAGAGAAAGAGAGAGAGAGAGAGAGAGAGAGAGAGAGAGAGAGAGAGAGAGAGAGAGAGAGAGAGGATCGTATGTGGGTGAGGGAATGCTGCGAGGGAAGAGGCTGAGGCGGTAGAGATCCTGCATGTTGTAGGATCAACATATCTGTGCTGATGTGCATCACGAGACCTTGTACTCTGGCACAAGGAGAGCTTTTGCATGTTGATGCATCTCGACATAAGCTCTTGTCGCACCATTTTTTTTTGGTGTTGCGTCTTGAGTAGGTTTTTCCCGACCCAATCAAGCATCCAGTGTGAAGAATCATGGTGGTTGTTGGACTAAGCGAGGCAGGGGAGAGAGAGGCTAGAGCACGCGCTCCTGCGAGGCAAGAGTTCAGAACTTCTGTAGGGGATGGGTAGAGGCTGCAAAAGAAGACCTCCAGACTCCGAAGAGGCGCAGCTGCTAAATCGCACTTCTCTCTCTCTCCCTCCCTCCCTCTCTCTCTTAGTCAAAAAGAAACTCTCTCTCTCTCTCTCTCTCTCTCTCTCTCTCTCTCTCTCTCTCTCTCTCTCTCTCTCTCTCTCTCTCTCTCTCTCTCTCGATCCAGAATATTGTACTAGGTGTGTTCAAAATTTGAACCGCTTGACACAAAAATTTAAGCTTTACAAAAGCCGATCCAATTGTATGATAGAAAAATTGTATTCCTCAAAAAGTAAACCTTATTACTGGCCAGTTTCTTCATCGATGTTGCCCATATGGTGAGGCAATTCATTTTTAATATAGCTTTCATGGGAATCACTCCAGATTCTCCTTCTCTCTACCACTTTTATCTTTGAGGCAATTCATTCTTAATATAGCTTTCACATGAATCACTCCAAATTCTCCTTCTCTCTACCACTTTTATCTTTCTCTCCCTCACCTCCAATGTGTGTATTAGTTTGCATGCTCTCTCTCTCTCTCTCTCTCTCTCTCTCTCTCTCTCTCTCTCTCTCTCTCTCTCTCTCTCTCTCTCTCTCTCTCTCTCTCTCTCTCTCTCTCTCCCCATACACGTGTTGCACACACTTTGTGTTGTACCATAGAAGCCCTGTGACATGGGTGAGAGAATTTACGATGAGATTGCTATTGAGGGTTGTCTTGTGTGGTGGTGCTTTGGTGGATATGTATCCCCAGGGGCACAGAGGAAAAGGGGTAAGCAAGAATTGTTTTTGAGTTTCGATCATCTCCAAAAGAGACGACTTCAACTTTATAATACCAATAAGCTGTGGAAGCCAGCCAACAACATCCATGAACTCACGATGAGAGAGAGAGAGAGAGAGAGAGAGAGAGAGAGAGAGAGAGAGAGAGAGAGAGAGATACATAGATTTTATTATCGTCCTTGGAGGTCAAATATGACCTATGGGACCAAAGTTACATGTGATGTAGTATGTGTATGGCTGATGAGTGACTCTCGATGCTCCAAAATTGTGAGCCCACACTTTGGCTGGGAGAGGAAAGTATGTAGGTCTAAGATATGGCTGAAAATGTGAGAGAAGCAACTTTGGATGTGATCAAAAGCTGAGCACTCTAGTAGTGTGTGGTACTCGGACTCTCGAATTTGTAGTGAGCATAATGTGCACAGTCGATTTGACTCTTCTCCATTGCCCCAACACCTATCTCGCATCGAAGGAAATGGGAGCTAAGCCGAATGGCTACGATAGTGCGTACTGTCAACAAGGGGATAGGGTCAAGCATGTAAGTGTGAGTACGGTTTCCTCTTTCAGCGAAGAACATGGTTTTGTAGTTGGGGGCAATATGGGTGGTGTAATGTATGAAGCGTGACCCACCGGATTTCTCCCAAGCCGTAATACATTGGCGTTGTAGAAAAGCTTCATTCACTTGGGAGTCAATTGAAGCATCATGTAGCAAGTGTTATGCATCCCATCTCCCAAAACACTTGTTTATGTCTTGCATCCATCCCATACTCAAGATCTTACTTTTATGCGTCTTTTGAATTTTTTTGCTTGCTTCCCATGCAATTGTAGGAAGTCGATGTGAGGGGTTTTGATGCATCTTTATCATGTACTCCACAACCCTTTCCATGGCCATAATCTCAATTGGGAGACATCCCGACTCAAGAAGTAGGAGCATATATGGTGTTTGTGTCTTCACTTGAAGAAAGTTTGTAAGAAAATGCTTTTGGACATTCTCAAACACTTTCCAAGTAGAATTTTAGACGCTCCTCCCCCACACTTCAACTCCATAAAGAAGAACCAGTGTCACCAATGCATCAAAAAGATGCTTCTTTGAGAACCCAACACTTGATGTTTTTCGCATTACACATGTTCTCAAATGCATAATATGCTCTCTTTCTCGCTTCCAAACGATGCATAGCACATTCATGCCACTTGTGATTGGATGGAATCTCAAGACCAAGGTACTTAAAGCTCTCAACAACTTCATGTGTCTCATTGTTGTACACAATGCATGGCTTCTCCTTATGGTTGGTTTTCACAAGCATAACCTTTGTTTTGGATTCATTCACAATCAGCCCACTATACAAGAAAAAGTTCTCAAGGACAACCATAAGCTTTTGTGCATCTTCTAAAGTGTGTGCTAGAAGCACTACATCATCTGCATACAACAAAAGCATGATTACCGCATTGCAAATAGTGACTTCTTCAATGCCTTCTTCTTGCATAAAGTCAAGTACCATTTGTTCCAATTGATCGATGCATAGAACAAAGAGAGTTGGTGACAATGGAGATCCTTGTTTAACCCCAATAGTGCTTACAAAAATTTCTCAAATTTCTCTTCCCATGCGCAATTGACAAATCACCTTCTCATAGATTCGAGAAACCGCAAGCATAAACTCACTTGGCACTTGGAGTTCTTCCATCCTTCTACACAAATTATTACGTGGAATCATATCAAAGGCTTTCTTAACGTCCACAAAACAACAATACAATCACTTGCCTTTCAACCGAATTTCCTTTATGAGAACACGAAGAGTGACAAGATGATCAATGGTTCTATGGCATCAACAAAAACCCGCTTGTCCCTTTGCACGTCTGTCATTATCTTTAGTCCAATCACTCAATTTCATCTCCATTATGCACCCAAATAACTTTTCCACAAGAGACCCAATCATTATAGTCCGGTAGTTGTTTACATTCTTTACATCCCCTCCTTTATGCAAAGGCTTAACCCAATTAGTAATCCATTCATAAGGCATACCATGTTGAAGTGCAAGGTTGAACATATTACACATCCACTCATGGGTAAAATCTCCCATCCATTTGATCATCTCCGGCTTGATACCTTGAAGATCTCCCGCTTTGCGAGTGGCCAACTTTTCAAGCCCAACCGCATACATCCTCAATAGTAAAAAAAGAGGACATACATGGGAGTGAACCATAAAATGACATCTTTTCAGCATTTGCTTGCTCATATAATTGCTTACAATGTGTGTACATATCCACAAAACTCAATTTACCAAAATTCTCAACCCGCTTGCCCCTCAAGTTTCTCTAAAATCTTCCACATGCATGTGCATTTTCTTGGACTTGAAAAAGTTGTTGCTTTACTTCCCATCTTCTTCTCTTATTTTGAATCAATGCTTTGTATGTATACAAATGACTTTGATAGTTGTCTTTGTCCATAGTTGCATCAAGCTTTATCAAGGACTTTCGAGCATCTTGACATTCTTTATCAAACCACCTTTTGCGTGATCTATCTTTGTTGATACCATGGAGATGATTTATGGAAAAGCATTCTTCGGCACAAGAACAAATAACTTTCTTGAAAGCTTCCCATTTAGTTTCCAATGGTGCATCATATTGAAGCTTTGTCATCCATAATTTTTGCTCAACCATGTCAATGTACATTGATGCCCGTTTGAAATCCATACATAGTGATAATTTCTCTTTCCTTTGGCTGAGAGATTATCATGCTTAGTTGCTTCTCCACATAAAAGTTCAATACATAAGGTACAAAGGTCGGATTCGGGGGTCCATTGGCCAAACAAAAAACTCTTTATGCGATATATGATGGCTTCGGAGAGTAGCATATAGTCAATCACACTGTCCCCATTATGTCTCCTACATGTAAATCCATTGGTTCCACTCCACAAAGATACACCATTGGCAATGAGCATACCCGTGCTATTACACATGTGTAAAAGTATGTTTCCATAGTGATCCGGATCTTTCTCATCCATTGAAGTATGATCATACAAGTGAACTTCCTCCAACTCCCTTGAAATGTATGGCATATTAAATTGTTAAGTATCATGTTGCAATGTTTTTGTGCGAGCATTCATATATCCAAATACAACAACATCACCTTCACCTTTGAGATAAGCAATGTCCTCTTCTAAATCAAAAAATGACTGATCTCTATCCATGCAAGCATAAAAGGGAGAATCATGATGAGGAATGTAGCAACCGGCTACAAAAATGGGTGCTCTTTTTGGTGTCATAATTTTTAGCCATACATAACATTTGTACTTGTCATCTTTCAAAATTGATACAAAATCTTTCAATCCTTTCTTAACCATACATGCTACCCCTCCTTGTACTCCTCGTTGCTTAAGATTCTTTGACCACATCAATGAATGTACATTGTAATTCTCGAAGCCGTATACCTTTGTGTATCATGCTCCCAAGTTTCAACAAGAAGTACAACATCGGCTTTGCTTGTTAGTTCATCAATGCCAACCCCCGCATTCCATGGGTATCCATTACAATTCCAAAAGCATATTTTAATTGTAACTGGGTCTCATAGGTCACACATCCCTATTTGCTTGAGGGACTTGCCTCCTCCTTGAACACATTTTCTTCATGAGAGATCTCCTTGTTTTTCTTATTCTTTTCCTCATATGCCTTGCGATGCATATTTTGTTGCTTAATAGTGCGATCTTCACATACAAAACATTTTGTATCCCTCAAATAGATCCAACTATTATCAAGGATAATCTTTTGCTTGGTCTCATCCGGCATGGTGCATACAATTGGTCATTCTCCCGAGCAAGGAGCTCCTTGCTTCCCTACTCTATGTGCTCCATAGACCATAACTCCGGACACGCCAAAGTGGGTTTTGAAGAAATATTCGATAACAATGGCAAGAGAAGGAGGTGTCTCTAGCTTAACTTTGGGAATTCCATGAATAACAATGCTCTTGGAACGCCACTCCCGTTCCTTCAACTCCTCCACATCCACATTCTCAACATTCTTTGTTTGAACCATATCTTGCATGAGTGAGGAATTAGAAACTACATTGCTACCACATACATCAGCCCAAGACTTGTTTGTGCATACATTTTTCATGGTGCATACATCCTGGCTCATGGTGTCAAATTTCTCCTCTTTCAATGCATGGTCATGCTCTACTTTGCTCATCCGCTCCTTCAAAGCATTCAAATCCACAAGAGAGCGTTTACATTCCTTGACTTCCTCTTCAAGTTGCATCAAACATGTTGTTTTCATCTCAAGTGTCCTCTTGAGATTCTCATTCTCAACCACAAGTACCCATAGTGTGCCATTCTCCATTGCAAGTGCTTGTAAGTCTTTGCCTTGTTTGTTTACGGTCTCTTGCAATTATACCAAGTATGCCATGATCATGGTTTTCGATGTCGTTGGTTGGGTGGTTGTGTTGCTATCTCCACACTTAGGATATTTTAGATCATTTTCCACAATGGTTAAGGACCTTGTTGAAGAAGAAGAACCCTTGCGAGTGCCGGAAGACATTGTACGTAAAATAAGAGATGAGAGTTAATTTTCTTGAACCTGTTTACTTCAAAAATGCTGTTACAAAAACACCTTCCATAACTCTAATTTTTTTTTGTATTTACATCAATGTGTAGAGGGCTTTGTGCTCTTTGATTGAGGCTATAAATCATCCAAATCGGAGTTTGGATGAAGAAGTTATGATGAAAAGAGTGAATTGTTGTCTACTAGGTCAAAAAACGGATGCGTTTTTTGTTGGGGAGAGAGAGAGAGAGAGAGAGGCTCAGTGGGGATGCAAGGAGGTAAAGAGGTATATTATGGTGTGGTGCATTGGCAAAGGAGGGAGGAAGTTGTGAGGTATGGGGCACAATAGTAGATGGAGGCTATGGGGCAGAAGGAACAGCACCAAGGATGCGAGAGCAGGAGGAGGTGAGAGGGAGAGTCCAGACGACAAGGGCACATGCAGAAAGGGAGAGGAGGAGTGATGGAATCTTTGTGTTAATGGATTTAATTTTATGTGGAGCCATGGCAGAGGCGGATTTTTTTCTAGCTGCATCACTGCAACAACGACAGACAGTTGCAGCTCTCCTGCGCACTCTCCTCAAATGTGCCCCAGAGCCAGAGAGGGCAATCTATGGACTGTGTAGAGAGAGATGAGAGCTGAGAGAGAGAGAGAGAGAGAGAGAGAGAGAGAGAGAGAGAGAGAGAGAGAGAGAGAGAGGTTAGTATGCATGTAACCAGAGCTATGTTAATCCAACAGCTTACCCATGACCTCCTCTCTTCATGCATCCCAACCTTCCTCTCCGCTTCTTCTACTCTCAACCTCTTGTTTGAGAGTAAGATAAGCGGCCCACTGTTGCTTTCTGCACCAAGGTTTACATGGAAGCTGGGCACGCACGACGTTGTTAGCAGTGTAGACGCAAACTCACTTGCACCCAATTGCAGATGTAAAGCTCTTTAATTCGTAAGCCCCAAATCCGTGCAATCGCCTGCCATCTTGCTACCATATACATGTGGTAGTGATGTGTGTGAACACACTAGGACCGCCGGGGCATTTTTTCCCTCTTTAGGCGTTTTTTTTCCCTGAGCATTGTATATACGCCCATCACTCTAGGGCTATCTATCTTTCCATTTGCACACCAAGTAACACACTCTCTATTGTGTGCCTTGAGCTTCCTTCATCTTCTCCAAGCTGTGTGTGTTTCTCTGCAACCCTAATTCCAACAATTGGTATCAGAGGAGGTTACGTCCTCCCGGGCTTAGTCGCCAATTGCTCCAGCACACGCCTGCTCACTTTCTCCGATTACAATGAGGTTTGGAAAGCGTTCGTAGGTCGACAAACATTTCGGGAGAACTCATTGAGCTCAGTCTGCTCAGATTTTTGATTCGCGCTTAATTCGGCCTCCATTTCCACTACGGCAGGTCTACACAGGCAATTTTGTCATTTTGTGCAGAATTTTTGTCAGTGCCAATTTCTGCATAACAGGTGCCTTACAGTCTTCTACGGTTTGTGCTATATAGCACGTTGTTCCCGCTCCGTTTCTCCTATTTTTGGGCAGTTTTCACATCAGGTGTAGCATTTACCATGGCTGACAACAACACATATGTCTTCAAGATGTTTGCTACTGAGGAAAGGTTGGATGGGGACAATTACCCTATGTGGGCTTATATGATCCAACACGTTCTTGTGTCAAAGGGCATCTGGAATATTGTGCAGAGCATTGATGTACGTCCTAGTTCTGAGGATGTAGGCGATGTTGAGGATGTTGCAGGTTTTGCTGCAAGGATTGCTGCTATTAGAGTTGTTTTGCCTACGACAGAACAAGCTCGTTGGGATGTAAAGGATGCGTAGGCTCATGCATTGATTGCGTTGTCTGTGAAGCGCACCATTGTACTCACATCCGTTCAACAAAATCTGCAAAATAGGCTTGGGATATTTTGGCTGGTCTTCAGTGCAAGTCGCAATGAGGCTAAAATTGCTTTGCTGCGTAAAGAGCTGGAGTCAAAGATTATGCATGAGGAAGATGATATGGACACTTTCCTTGCTAGTGTCAAGGATATCAATGAGCAACTTATTTCTGCAGGTGAAGTCATTTCAGACAGTTCCCTTGTGCAGACTGTTCTTGATGCCTTACCAGATTCTTACCAGACTTTTGCTAGTACTTGGAGACTTATGACCCAAGGAAATCCTGAAGTTGTCAAGTTTCATGCATTATGCCACATTGCTGTTGCAAGAGCCAGTCACTTTCCAGAAAAAACAGGACTAGACAGCGTGCAGTTGAACAAGCTTTTATTTCTTCTCAAAGAAAGGGTGGTAACAGCAATGCAACCACTACTTATGGTTCTGCTGCGAGTGGCAAAACTTCTGTTCCCAATGCCTCTGATGCGTTGCCATTATTGTAAAGCTAATGATCACTTGATCAAACAGTGTCCTATGTTGAAGGAAAAAGAGGGTGGTTCCATTGCAAATGCTGGTTCCATTACAATTGCAGCCATTGTTGAGTCTTCTGTAAAAGGAGACTATAATGCTGATGTTGATGCAGAATGGGCTTTTAGCTTAGAGTGCACTTACAATCCTGTTGTCCATGATGCATGCTTGTCAGTTGTTGCAGATTCACATGTGTGGTATTTTGACAGTGTGCTACAAAGCACATTACCTCACATCGTGAATTGTTCACCTCTCTCGAGTCTGTCCCTCATGGGACTTCAATCACTTGTGCCAACAATGTCTCTTATCCGATTCAGGGAGTTGGAAAGATTTTGTTTACTGCTGCAAATGGTAGTTCCTTCACACTTGTTGATGCACTTTATGTACCAGGGATCAAGAAGAATCTCTTGTCTGTATCTACACTTCCTAGACTTGGACTTGTAGTCAAATTTGTGGATGACAGATGTACAATTCATGATCTCAGTTTTGGTGATGAAATTGTTGCATCTGGCCTTTTGTGTCGTGGGCTGTATAAGCTCACTTTGTATGACAAGTGTGGACAAAATTTTACAAATGCTGTTGCAGATTCAAGGGCTATTTCAGATGCAAAACTTTGGCATGCACGTTTTGGTCATCTGAATTTTGCCAGTTTGTTTGCAAAAATCTGATATGGTTGCTTCTTTGCCGCCTCTTGAAGCACCTGTCAAACATGTTTGTGAAGGCTGTATTTTGGGTAAGATGCAGCATTTTACATTTCCAAAGGATGGTTCAGCTCGGACCACATGCAGGTTGCAGCTTGTGCATAGTGATGTTTGTGGGCCCATGCAAACTCCGTCCTTGGGCAATTACCTTTACTTCGTGACTTCCATTGATGATTACTCCAGGCATGCATGGGTACTTCCGGTTAAAGCAAAGTCGGAAGTTTTTATGTGCTTCAAACAATTTCTGGCTATGGTTGAAAATGTCTCGAAATGTACTATTGGCACCCTCCATCCCGATCGAGGGGGGGGGGTATATGTCTCATGAATTCAATGCATTTCTGGCTAGTCGTGGGATAAAACACCAATGTACAGTGCCTTATACGCCTCAGCAAAATGGTGTTGCTAAGAGGAAAAACAGGCTTTGCCACATTCTTTTTGGCTTGAGGCCATCATGTGTGCCGCTTATGTACTAAACAGGTGTCCTACGAAAGCTTTGCAGTCTATTACTCCATATGAAGCATGGCATGATAGAAAGCCTTCTATTGAGCATATGCGTGTTTTTGGCTGTTTGGCATATGCTTTGGTGCCACAAACACAACACAGAAAATTGGATGATAAGGCTGTCAAATGTATTTTTTTTGGTTATAGTGCTGAAAGCAAAGGTTACAGGTTGTATCATTCGCAAACAAAACGTATTCTGGTTTCACAGGATGTAGTGTTTGTGGAAGATTCTGTTCAGCCCTTGCTGTCATGTACTAGAGATAGTAATGTAAGATCACATGACATTTATGACACTTTGTTGCCTCTTTTCAGTGGTGGAAATCTGAATGTAAGTTCCAATGAGGAAAATGTACAGCCTATGGGGGTTTCTAAAAATGTTACGGATCAGCCTATTACTGATGCAGATGTACATGATGTACTTGATGAGGAAAGGGCTGAAAATGAGCAGGCTAGAGGTATGCCAAAATGGATGGTGCACACTTTGTACAGTAAATTGGATGCACCTTTGTCTAATCGTACTCGTTTAGGCTCTCGCCATGCATCTTATGCATCAGATTGTTATGCTTTGGATGTGTCTAGCTTACATGATGTTGAGGAGTCTCTGTCTTTTGATGAAGCACAAAATTCAGAAAATTGGATGGCTGCCATGCAATCAGAATATGATGCACTTATAGAAAATGACACATGGACTTTATGTGATTTGCCTCCTGGCAAAAAGGCCATTGGTACGGAGTGGGTTTACAAGTTGAAACGCAAGCCGGATGGTGAGATCGATCGCCATAAGGCTCGACTTGTTGCAAAGGGTTATGCACAACAAAAAGGCATATATTATGAAGAGACTTTTGCTCCCACTTGTCGTATGACTATTGTGCGTTTTCTATGTGCATTGGCAACTCATTTTGGTTGGGATGTGTATCAATCAGACATTGTTACTGCTTTCTTGAATGGTGACATATTTGAGGAAGTTTATGTAACGCAGCCTCACGGTTTTGTCATAAAAGGACAAGAGGACAAAGTGTGCAGATGTAAGAAGGCTTTGTATGGGTTGAAGCAATCTCCTCGTGCTTGGTATGAGAAAGCTGACACTCATTTGGTCAAACGAGGCTTTCGTAACAGTCCAACAGAAAGCATATTGTATGTAAAATGTGAGGGTGATGTACTTCTCATTGTGGTTCTTTATGGCGATGATTTGCTGATCACTGGACCAAATGAGAGACATATTGCTGAATTTAAGGCTGATTTGAATTCTACTTTCAAGATGAAAGATTTGGGGCTATTGCATCATTACTTGGGTATATAGTTTAAGCAGTGTGATGGTGGTATTGCCTTGTGTCAGAAAAGTTACATAGAGACATTGCTATGTAAGTTTGGACTTGAGGATTGCAAACCTATTGCCACTCCCATGGAAACAAGTTTGAAGTTGAGTCTACATGATGCTGGCGATCCTGTTGATGTCACTCTTTATCAAGCTAATGTTGGCTACCTCATTTATGTATGCAACACGAGGCCAGATATTCAGTTTGCAGTCTCATAGGTCAGCAGATTTATGCATAGCCCAGGGTCTAAGCATTGACAGGCTGTCAAGAGGATTTTTCGCTACCTTAGTGGCACTTTACATCTTGGCTTGTTTTATCCCAAGGGGGGATCATTGCCGCCAGACTTACATGCTTTTTCGGACTTAGATTGGGCTGGTTGTTTTGACACGCCAGTGTCCACAAGTGGTTTTTGTTTCATGCTCGACAGTTCATGTATATCAGTTGAGCAAGAAGCAACCTACTGTGGCCACTTCGAGTTGTGAGGCTGAGTACAGGGCAGTCTTCACAGCTACGGTTGAGTGTGTATGGCTCAGACGCCTGATGGCTGATTTGGGTGTTGGATAGGACACTGCCTTTACTATCTACACTGACAGTCAGAGCGCATTGGAAATTGCGAGGAACCTAGTTTTTCATGCTCGCACAAAGCACATTGAGGTACATTACCATTATGTCAGGGAGAGGCTCTCAGCAGGAGAGATCAACTTGGATTATGTGCCAACACAGGACAACCTTGCAGATCTTTTCACAAAGGCATTGTCTCGTGAGAAGCTTGAAGCTTTTTGCAAAGCTTTGGGCTTACTCCCCTTTTTGGACTGATCATGTCCTTAGGGCATGGCACTTCCCTTTACTCATGTGCCAGCTCTCGTTCATTGCATCACTCCAGAGGGGATTTGTTACCATATACATGTGGTAGTGATGTGTGTGAACACACTAGGACCGCTGGGGCATTTTTTCCCTCTTTAGGAGGTTTTCCCCCCCGAGCATTGTATATACGCCCATCACTCTAGGGCTATCTATCTTTCCATTTTCACCCCAAGGAACACACTCTCTATTATGTGCCTTGAGCTTCCTTCGTCTTCTCCAAGCTGTGTGTGTTTCTTTGCAACCCTAATTCCAACACATCTGTGGCAATGAAAAGCTCATAGGCTTCTCCATCATCTCGATGGCAACAAGCCCAACACCATAGCCATTCCATTTTGTGATATGTTGCTGCTATTGGATAGGCTGAAGGTTGTGTCATAACGAGTTTGATGATCCGAGCTTCTCAGACGAGCCCTGTTGTTGAAGCGAAGGTAATGAATTGATGAGCCCTGTTGTTGAAGCTGATGAGATTGTTTATATGCATTGTACAACTTTTGAGAATCTACTCTCTCTCTCTCTCTCTCTCTCTCTCTCTCTCTCTCTCTCTCTCTCTCTCTCTCTCTCTCTCTCTCTCTCTCTCTCAATAAAAAAGAAAGTCTTTGAAAGAGCGTGCGCCGGCGCATGCTCTTTTAGAGAGTTTCTTTTTTATTAATAGAGTATGTGCTATCCATTTTGGAAAAATAATAAAAGATGTAATATTTTGTGGATGTCTTGAGCAACCAAACCAGATGGCAATACACACATGGGGGGGGCGGGGGGGGCGACCAAAGCAAAGATCGTCGATGCACGTGTCATAGACCTGAGTAGCAAGGTGGCGGCATCACCCTTAGCAAGAGGCGACAACGGAGGTGGGGGGGTTGTATTTAAATAAAATAAATAAAGATGATGAACCAACATCTAAATTACCTTACTCATGTGGTTAGCGCAAGGAATGTAACACTAATCTGTCCGAGTTCAAATCCGCTAAATGGCCCTGGGTTTTGCTGCTCCATGTGCACTAGAGAAAGGTATTGAGAGAGGTAAGGATACGAATCTTCCCAGATTCGTGTGCAATATAATAGCAAAGCAGCCAGTATTTCTATGAGAGGGAGAAAGGAGAAGTGAGGGTTTCTGTGTGTGCTATTGCAGCCATCCCATCTTGTCAGCACTTTCCTCTCTCGCCGGAAAGCTCTTTTAATAGAGTGTGTGAGGGGATTAGTGGCAAACAGCTCAATGTCGAGGCAAAGGCATAGGGGAATATTTCCACTAGTGCAAGTCATGGTCTAATGAGCCTTTGGCTTGAGTCACACTCCTCGTCTAGTCACACTCCTCATCCAGCTCTGTTGATAACTCTTTGAAAACTTGATGAGGCAAGCATTTTGGAACGATTTGCAGACAGACATAAATATCTCTCATGACCGATTCAATGCAGAATATGGTGTCCACAAGAGTTGGTTAATGTGACATAGCTCCAAGGAGATGCAGTAGCATTGTAGCGGAATTCAAGTAGTAAATCATGCAAGTGCAATTAGGAAGCCAGAGCTAATGGGCCATCCAAGATTGGGAAGAAGCAGGAGGCATGAGCAGTAACTTGCACTCCTATGATATGATTCCTACAGCCGCCAATATTTCAGCTAACTACAAGTAGTAGTGCAAGCACCAGTGTACAGCATTCAAAGAGCATAATAATTCATTGCTTATTAGATATGATGCTGATCACTGCACAACAAAATTTCAAAAAACTCTCTTCTAAAAGATCTTCTCACAAACAATCGGCCACAGAGCGTATGATAAGGCCTATGATAGAATTGAATGGGAGTTCATAATTCAAAGTCTATATGATATGGGTTTGGACAGATTCTTTTTCACATTCTTTTTGGGAATGCATCAGCTAGAATTTCAGCTAATGGTACTGCCATCATAGGTGAGAAAAGAGATACTCTTTCCTCCCTCCTTGAACTTATTTAGCTTTTGTGACCTTTGCCATGCAGGGAATGATTTGCGATGTCCTCCCCTCTTGTATTGTCTAGGAGAATAACCATAGCTTTCATCAGAAGAGGAGGAAGGTGAAGAAGAAGGAGAAAAGGATGACCTCTTCCTAGCCCTTTTCTTCCTTTGTTTCCTCTCTTCTCCTTCGGAATGACGAGGAGAGGGACTGTGTGTTGATCTTTTCCTCTTGGGAGGAGTGGGCGATCGTTTAGACCGTTGTCTTTGTGGAGCCACATCTTCAGAGGAACTTAAACTTTCATTGCTTTCTTGCTCTTTGGATTCCTCCTCTCGTATGGGAGAGAGTCTTCTTTTGGGGGTCTCTTCAAGAGGCCTCCTAAGCTCTCTCTCCTCTTGGAGAGGAAGGGAAATACCATAAGCACGAAGTTGTTGAGTAACTTTGGCTTGCAAAGCAGGGTTGCACATAGCTTGCTGCAACCTAGTTACGAGATAGTTCACAAACATGCGAGCATCATCAGTAGCACCTTCATGTGCAAAATCAAAACTATCAATGTTCATTATACTCTATTGATTATTGTCAGCCATGGTAACAAAATTTATGTATGTACTTAGTGTATTCTTTGGCAATTCAAAACTTTAGTTGCCACTCCTTTTAGCCTTTGAAAATTGGCTCTTAAGTATCTACACCCATGGCTCGAAGTGGTTAATTATAGAGAGTAGTGGAGTAGGTCTAACATAGCAGAGTTGTCGAGGGCTAGCTCCTTTCGGACTTCTTATGGCTCAATAATGGTAAAGCCATAGGCAAGTCTAAAAAGACTCCATTATTAAGTCCAGGTGTGTACCATATCCCACATAGTGGGCTCAACAAAACTGACAATAGATCCTAATTCCACTTACCCTAATATAATTAACAACATCAACCATTAATAGGCTACTTAAGGACCTCTCTTCTTAAGCAAGAAAAGAGAAACCAAATGCTCTGATACCAATGTAATGAAATTAGCCTTTGAACTTGAGTTGGAGCAGAAAGTGAATAACATATTGAGCATTTCCTTGAGCATTCCTTTGTTTGTAGATGTAGAGTGAGAAAGAGAGTGCTTGGATGGAGAGAGCAACACTAACACATTACTTCATTAACATGGCATGAACAATACTTGTAAAAGAGAGTGAGAGTTTAGAGAAAGTGACACCAATAGAGGACTGGATTAGTTGGAGTCGGTCCCCCCTCCAATAGGCATTTGTATTACAGATTCTTCCATGACGGAAGACTTGTTTACAATACAACTGTTTGTGTTCCTTGAGACCTTCTTGATGAGGTGAAGATGGAAAGCTTCACTCATCTAGCCTTAGCATAAAAACAATAAACATGATTAGCATGCACTTGAAAGATGCCCAGCCTCAATCCCAAGACCTTAAACACCATGAAAGGTGAGGAGAGCTGGCAGGGAGTGAGGAAAAAGAGAGAAGTAGAAGTAGCTCTACGAGAAAGCAATACCCCCTTGCACATAATCACTCATAGCTCTTGTAGCATATATTAGCATAGTGAAAATGGAGATTAGAGAGATTGATAATCAAGCATAAGCATTCCTCTTGTGTGGATTTGCATCCATAGCCAAGAGCTTGTTGTAGTAGGCACTCAACTTCTCAAGCTTGGAGAAGGAGGTGGAGTTCTTGCTTCACAAGAGTGTGTGAAGAGAGAGAGAGAGAGAGAGAGAGAGAGAGAGAGAGAGAGAGAGAGAGAGAGAGAGAGAGAGATGTAGCTTGGTCGACCCCCTTTCCTAGGCTTCCCTGGAAGCTTATTGGGCCATGTAGCCCTCTAGCCAATGAGATATTGGCTCCCTTTGGGGCAAGGTGTGTAGCCTCTTGACAAGTTTCCTTCTTTCCCTCTTGTGAGGTTAAGGTAGCACCCCCCTTGCTTAAGCACAACCCTTGCCTGCTTGAGCAGTGTGACTCTACACCTGACATGTGGCCCCTTTCCTCTCATGAGAGTATGGGACCTTGGTGATGTGCACACACTCTACTCACTTCCCTCCTTTGTAGGGCTCGACCCCTCTTTCGCAGCAAGTTCTTTGAACTTGGTAAGCAGGCAGGCCCCCTGCTTAAGCACAGCCCTTGCTTAAGCAAGCTGCCCCCTTGTTCTCATTTGGGCCCCTTTACCATTGGCCCCGTGTTGAAATAGATCTATAAGCACATCTATATCTTAACCCTTGTTCCCATATATTCTCCCACATTAAGTGATCAGTTTAATATGAGAAAATCATTTGGGTTGGTTAGATATTAGATTTTATGATAGATAGAGGTAGAGGGAGAGATAGAGGGGAAAGAAGGAGAGAGAAAGAGAGAGAGAGAGAGAGAGAGAGAGAGAGAGAGAGAGAGATAGAGAAGAGATGAGAGAGGGAGAGAGAAAGAGGGAAAAGAGGGAGGGAGAGGAGAGAGAGGGAGATATAGAGAGATAGGAAAAGAGGGAGGGAGAGGGAACGAGAGGGAGAGAGAGAAATAGAGATATCCGTGGAGAGAAAGAGGGAGAGAGATAAATAGAGATATCCGTCGACAGAAAGAGATAGGTAGAGAGAGGAAGATAAAGAAATAGGGAGATAAAGAGCAAGGGTTGTAGACGGAGCAACCATTTTGTGGTGTGTGTAGTGCATGTATGCTCCTGCTTCTGTAGAGTGCTATGAAAAAGACCTTCTTTACGTGACGTCAACAGACCCTTGGAAATTACTTTCTACTCTCTTCTCCTTAACTTCTCGTTCTTTCTCTCTATCTCTCTTCCTATCTCTTTCTCCCCACCAAATAGGCATTAGGTTGGAGAGTTTTAACGATATCGTACCTCAGAATGGAGGCAATGTAATCCCTCGAACAAGGAGCTGCTTTGTGAAGAGATGCTGCGCAAGAAGCACAATAAAGAAGCTCTTCTTCATAGCACTCTGCAAAAGCAAGAGCACTCTCGCAACACAAAATGATGGCTACATTTACAACCATAACTCTTTATCTCTACTCAAAACGATGGCTACATTACATATATGTATATATGTTTGTGTGTAGATATATATTTGTTAATGCATGTATGTAGACACTAAGTACGGTAGTATAGCACCCGAAGGTTAGATGTTTCCTCTTGGGTATAGTCCTTTTTTAATCGTGGCGTTGTGGTCCACTCATGCATGGATTACCGCAATGTAACTTTGGTTTTACTACGGTTGAGACCGTGATGATATCTAAAGAGGTACACTTGACCTTTGGCACTACTAGCCTCTACTTAGGTCTACTAGTATGTATATGTATATGTATCTGTATGTTTGTGTGCTAGTATACTTGTGTACGCATTTATAGATGAGTGAGTAGGGGGAAAAGCTTAATCTTATATTGCTCTTTGTAATGTAGATGTCAGACGATAGACCTACTTGTGGGGAGCAGTCAACTGGCTCTTCTTTTGGTTGGTTCACATCCCAGGTGGGCTCCCACCTGGGCTGGACAAGCAAAGAAATAAAGAATGTTTCTGGCTAGTTAACCCTAAACCATGAGTGTCATAGGTTATTTTTGTTATTTGCAGCCATGACCATTCTACAACTACCCTTCTCAGGTTCCTCCACCAGTCGTAGATCTAGACCTACAGCGGGCTCTCTCTTTACGAGACCAGTACCTCCGAGAGATAGAGAATTTGTTTGCTTGCTACATTCTGCAGCAACTTGCGACCTAATGTATTTCTTCACAAACTACACCATGGGGGAGTCAGGGAGGGACTCCTTACCTATAGAGCCTCGCACCAACAACAACTCAGTCTACAGCCCCTTCTTATCGTCCTACTCCCCTTCCATCGCAGTGTCCCACTCCCATGGCATCGTAGGGTCCAACTTCCATTGCATCACAAGGTCCAACTTCCGTCGCATCACAGGGTCCTACGCCACTCCATTCCACTCTTGCTTCGCCATAACACCGAACTTCCTATAGCAGAGCGAGTCGGCGCTCATCTTAGGGCAGCGAGCGCCGTGAGAGACGAAGCGGCTACGGATCTTGTGGTTTCGCCTGTTTTGGTAGTGGCAAGGGAACGGAGTCCCCACTTTTAGAGCGTACTACCCCTGACATAGAGGACGAGCATACTGACGCACCCGTGCCAGACACGCATGGGCGCTACTATAGGGTTAAATATGACGGGGAGGTGGACTTCGGCATAGCACAGTGTAGGGCATTTCAACGCCATCTAAAAATTCTTATACATTCAATGTATAAGACCTGTTTTATAAAGTTTAGAGACCAACTTCCCAATCATGCACGATACATTGAGGATGCTCTATAAGCTAGATTTCCAAATACCCCCGATCAACGTTTTTCACAATAGTGATTGGAGGGCTACATAAAGACATTTCTAAAAAACAAGCAGTCCAGTGTGCAACGCGCAACAACCAACCAGGTCAGAGATCCAGACAGGAGCTACCATGGTGGTAACATGTTAGACGCAAAGTGGGAGTGGGAAATTCAAGAAAAGAGCGATCAAGCTACGACAGGCTCATCATACAGACAACAACGCGAGGCTCGCGCCAAACAAACTCCCACACACTATGGCTCAGGAGGCAAGGGATCTTGAAAGGACAAATATGTAAGATTGATTAAATTATAACGTCAATTGGTGATTTATAAAGATTGTAGTTGATAATTTGGTATTGTTATTGCTAACTTTGGAAAATATCACTCTCTCTCTACCAACCAGAGAGATAGTCAAGTATCAGGAGCGACATATAGAATTTGATACTTGGCGATGGTTATTCGAAAACAACATCTCTCGCGAGCAATTCAACGCGGAGGTTGTATCACTACAAGCGGTAAGTTTTAACACGTAATTTTGTATCAATTGTTTTGAGCTGTTGATAATTGGTTTATTTGGTTTGGATTTATGTAGAGTCAAAGTGATCAAACGTACGTGCCTATGAACGATGACGAGATATAGGAGGACTAGATAGAAAAATAATTTGTCCAAACTTTTGTAAAGTCCCAATGTGGCACAATGTATGTACAACTATTTACTTTTTATTGTAACTTTTTTAAATAGTTGATCTTCTGCATATTAAATTGTTAAGGTAAAGTACTAAATTCAATTTCAATTCTTTGGTATTTTTTATACTCTTCCAAAAAAAATTTGATGTTTCATTGTTTCATGCAAGTCAAAAATAAAGGTGCTCATTTGGGCCACCCAGTTTTGGGTGGCCCAAATGAAGAGCTTTATTTTTGAATTGGCGTGTAGCAGCAATAAGCGCAGTAATAGATGCGACAACTATGGCGATAATAGAAGCGGGTATATTGCCGCAACTATTACCGCGCTTATTGCTGAGAAACCACTACCGCGTCCATAGCCGCGGTTATTGCCGCTCCCACAAATTTTTCTCTCTCCTTTTTCTTTTGTTTTTCAGCGGCAATGCTAGCGGTTATAGACAACTCCTCTTATAGTGTTATAGCAACCCCCTCGAGGCAGGTTACTAGATGAGTTTAGTAATGATGTGTAGGATTTTGGCAAGGCTTGAGCAATGAGAATAGGGAAAGGGTCCCATTTATTGGTGAAAATTTAATAGATAAGGGATTCTATAAAAAGTCCTTGAATGCACGTGACATATAGGTTTTATATATAGGAACCCCCTCGAGGCAGGTTACTAGATGAGTTTAGTAATGATCTATAGGATTTTGACAAGGCTTGAGCAGTGGGATTGGGTAAGAATGTCTACGCAATGGAGTTGTACCAATTGTGTTGGCCAACTGGCCGGACATCCCACTTATTACTACCCCATCTACTAACTTAACCATATATACACTTATTCTTTAATAAATAAGGAGTTGCAATAGTATAACGTTGATGTGCACTCCACCCAACAGCAGGTCTCTCTCTCTCTCTCTCTCTCTCTCTCTCTCTCTCTCTCTCTCTCTCTCTCTCTCTCTCTCTCTCTCTCTCTCTCTCTCTGTGCTCTCGCACTTGCACTCGCACATGCTTCCCGCGGCACCTTCAACTGTATGCAAGAACCTGTGAGGAGATGGATGCCTGAAAAACCCGAGACAAGGTCGATGCCAAAAAGTGCTCCTAATAAACCCATTATAAACACCATCTCAATAGCACATAATAGCCATAAAACAGCTATATACAATCCCAAAATAGTCTCTGAATAACCTGCACTTGTGTCTTGTACCTGTACCTATACCTGTAGTAGCAAAAGTGGAGTTGAAAAATACAACTCCTGAAGCGTAGCTCGGATGAAGCTTTTGACTGCATCCTATTGTGGCTCCTTATTCCTTTTGTATTAAAGAATAAGTGTATATATGGTTAAGTTAGTAGATGGGTTAGTAGTAAGTGGGATGTCCGGCCAGTTGGCCTGAATCCCAACAACAGGTCTCTCTCTCTCTCTGCTCTTGCACTTGCACTCGCACATGCTTCCCCCGGTACCTTTAAATTGTGCACAACATCTGTACATTGTTTCTATTACGAACGGGCATTGCAATTGCGGCTCATTGCTCAAATTTAGCATGGCTTGAGCAATGAGATTGGGTAAGTGCATCCTCATAGAGAATTTACCAGTTGTGCATGGCATATATGAATATTATTTCAATTACAAACCAACATATGGTTTTCATGTGGTAGTGGGGGTGTTTTTTTCAATCCGGTCATGGCTTGAGCAGTGAGATTGGGTAGGTACATTTACACAGTGAATTTGTACCCATTGTGCACGACATCTGAACATTGTTTCGATCAAAAACCATCATATTGCCTTCATGTGGTTGCAACGGTCAATTTTTCAATCTTGGTTAGCATATTTTTTGTGAACATTATTTTCCATAGGACATTCTAGAAATGGATGTGCATGTTGTTTACAAAATGGACATCGCATCTCAAAATGGATCTCATTAAGAACCAACAAACCATCAGACAAACTCTCCTTCAAGGCAATAAGAACATCACAAAAAAAATTAATAGGTTAAAAGAAATTGGTTTCTCGCTCACAAGAAGGGCATGCCAATAGAACCACATTTGGACTGAGATCAATGTTTTAGGAAAAATATTCTCTCTACATCAACAACCATGGCATTGTAGAGGATGATATGACCATGGCAACACTTGAAATCGCCTTTGCTAGTCCTCTTTAAGTACATACGCAAGGCTTTTGATGGAGGGCGCAATTTTGAACAGGGCCATTTTTAAGCCTTGCTAGATTTCTCGCCTTTCCTCACCACATTGCCGTACCAATTCCAACCAACTATGTTGTAGATCAAGGTTTGCTTCAAACGGCTAGTGATTGCTCTCGACAACATCTTTCTCCCATGCAATCCACTTGCTCAAACCAATCCACTAGTTGCCAATTCACCTCCTCGAGGTCCTTGCCAATCCTTGACTGTGCTGGTTGTTTCCTCTTGTGCCCACACGTTCTTTCCTTCTTGTGATGGCTCCCTCACTCAGTAATGGAGGACCAGGGATTTAATATTTACGTAATTACGACAAATTTTGTGTGATCACAAGGTCTTATTGACACATTTACATGATTACACTAAACATAATCACACAGAATCCGGTTAAGGGCGACCTGCAAACCCAATAAATTCTCACCGGGCTTTTCAGTATTCCCGACGTGCCCGCCGGGATTTTTCATTTTCCCTGTGGGCCCACTGGGAATACTGAAAAGCCCAGTGGGCTCACAGAATTATATATACGCGGGCTTGATTGGGCCCGCTGGGTGTTATTTCTTCTTGCTTTCATCTTGAGAGAGAGAGAGAGAGAGAGAGAGAGAGAGAGAGAGAGAGTCAACCACCTTTGCAGGTACGTCGAGAGGAGAGAGGAGAGAGGGGGCCATGTGGGAGCGTGCTCTACGTCGCAGTGCACGGCAGCAGCAGAGTACCTGACCACATGATCCGGGTATGTGTTGTGTGGTAGCGTGCCTTTTGTCGTATTGTGCGGCAGTAATAAGGTACCTTACCACACAATGGGAGTGTGTGTAAGCTGTTCTACGGAACAATGCTTATCAAGGGGGCATCACCTCGGTGACACGGGGAAGATGGTGTCCTTGTGGTAAGTATTGGCTTACTGTCTGGGTACTACGTCGGTAACGCGACGAATCTAGTATCCTTATGGTAAGTCAACTTCCCTTCCCCTTTTCCAAAAAACATATGGGCATTAGTCGGTAACGCGGCTATATGATGTTCGTATGCAAGCCATTGTTTTTCCTTAGATTCAGGCGGCACTCAATCGGTAACCCAGCTAATAGAGTGTCGTTTGTTAGAAGTATCTGGTTTTGCATAAATGTGGCGTTCAAGTCGTTAACCCGACCGTATGAACGTCATATAATTTGTATGTGCATGTACAATTAATTTTTTAAGTATCAAGTATTTGAAATACTTGGTCGGTAATGCGGCTGTGAAGAGTATTTCATATACAAAATGTATGAATTGTTTGATTTTGTTGTTTTTAACTGTCCATTTGAAATTATATACTAGCTAATAATATTCAACAGAATAATTTACTCATCAATCATCTCTATTTTAAATGTTCCATTTGAAATTATATACTAGCTAATCATATTCAAAAGAATAATTTTCTCATCAATCATCGCTTTTTTAAATGTTCCATTTATATAAATTATATGTAAAAAAGTATTTGCACACAAATTGCATGTTAAATATTCTTTTTTAATCTTTTTAAAGAGCATCAATTATCATCGCTTTTTGATTGCTACATTTACATAAATTCTATGTAAAAAAGTGTGTGAACACAATTTGCTAGTCCAATTTGTATACCTCCAACGTTTTAAATGTTTTTGAAGCTTTTAAGTCGGCGTGTGCTTTGTTTGAATTAGTATGTGCGCATGGAGAAAAATATAAGTTAAAAATTCAATATATGTTGAAATGTGCCAGACTGTTAACACTAGAATGGTAACCTAACGGGACATAAAAGTGTCCTTCAGGGTTTTGGGAAAAATTTCCAAAACCATAGTAGATCCACTCATTTTGAAAAATCCTTTCATGAGCTTATAGTTCAATAACTACTACATATGGAAAAAATGAGAAACTTGTAATTTTTCTCATCCCTTGGTCACTACAAACCTCCAAAGTTGATGGACCAGTGCATTTTGCCCAAAACAACAATTTCTTATGGTTGATTGCATATAAATAAGAGTGGAGAATTTTGTAGGACATGAGATAAAATGCCTCGTTAACTTCAATTGGTTGGTGACCAAAACATATGGTTGCTTTTACCTCACTAATTTTTTTTTGGGCAAAAAAAATACAAAAAAGTTGCATTTTTGCCATTCTGCGGACCTATCATCAAAGTTTCTATAGTCACGCTCAATACAAATACTATATACATGTTTTCTTAGTTCCCTTTGGGCCTCTGGATTCAAAAGGAGCAATATATCATGTCAAAAGGATAATGGATCTCTTACAATTGGAACCTTGGGGGCAATGATAAAGTGCTAAATACAACAAACATGAAAAAACTGGTTTTAGCATTATGACCTCTAGAAACCCATAGAAACTACTCAATATCTAGCCAAGTTTGTAGTCCATGATTAGATATGGTTACTACCTACAAAATACACACAATTGGCCTAAGAAACTAGCAATATTGAGAAAGTTATACTTGCTACTCTAAAATGTATCGTATTCTTCAGCAATCAAAAAACTCAACCATCATCATATACTATGCTATATAGCATATTAGGTCCCCCAAAACTGAAGGAAGATTAGCTTTATGTTATACATTACACTTACATAATCAAAATTGAATTTGGATATCAAGAAAGCCACCAAAAAAATCATAAAAGTGATAATTTTGGCCAAAAAACAGGATTATGCAATTCTTGTAAATTGGTCATAACTTTCAATTTTAACACTTAGCTCTCCCTACAAGCATCAAAACATGTTGAGAACTATGAAGGCCTAACCTCTAGCCATCTAAACCTCACAAACATGAAGTTTAGAGTGGTATAGTTGCCAAACATTTAAAAAAAAAGCCAAAAACAGGACTCGTTTTTTCGCACAGTTTAGGTTCAAAAATGTTGAGTAAGGTTAATGGTGAGATCGATACTAAAAAAAAAATGCTAAGTTTTTTTCAACTCATAAGGCAACTTTGTGGATATATAGCACCTAGAAATTCATTTTCATACTCTTCAAATAATTCAAGCAAAATGGTCACTTAACAGGTCCTGTTACCATTCTAGTGTTAACACGTATTGTTTGATCTGAATTAAGTTCTTATAAACCACTTGTTTGATCTGCATTTTACACGTGTAATAGATTTCAATTTTTATCAATATTTCCTTGCACATTTCTTAAAGTCTTCAAGTGGTGGTTAAGAGTTTACTTGAGATAGTGTGAGAGTGTTAGTGTCATTCGCAACCATGAATTTGTATTTGATATGCTGATTTTCCTTGTCCAGTGCAAATATGACGCCAGATCAAAAGAAATGTATTATGCATGCCATTCGTAAAGAATGTATTTTGGCAATCTCATCATGTGCAGCCGATCGCATACAGTAGATTAGTGAAAGCGATGTCTACATCAAAGACCTCACTAGCGCTATATGGGAGAAAACAGAGCGCAGGTTGCGACTTGAAGGCCAATACGAGTTGTTGCTTCCAGTAGGGATACGAGAATTTGACCTCCACCACAAGGTTAGGACAGTGTTGGAAAATATGAAAGTATGTTGTAGAGACTTAAAGGAAGATATCCCACCTGGCCTGCGACATGTCAAAATTAGAGCTCTGGGATAAATTGTGGGAAGAAGACAAAGTAAAGATGAAGCGTGTGAAAGCGCAAGACCAAGCAGCCTTACCCAAGAGATTGAAGATGGCCCAAGATGTGCAAACAGCTTTGGGAGGTCGATCTGATGCCAGCGGCACCGGCACAATCATGTGCACTGCTTTGAATGCAAAGTGCGCTCATCTTGTCGGCATCCCTCGCGAAGCCTTGGTAGAAGGTATGAGGATTGGAGTAGGCTCCTTCGGTGTGTGCACATTGTACACCATCAAAGGCATCTCATTTTTTCCAGACCACATTACATATGTGGAAAAATGTTACAAGGGAGGGATTGAGAGAAAATTTGACAGCTTTCAGATAGAGCAAGGAATGCAAACGCTTCACCCCTCCATTGTAAGGTGCATTGGGTTTACTACCGAAGCTCCTTGGATCACAATATTCCCATACTACAACGGGGGTACTCTGGGCGACATGATGTGTCGCTTCCCGTTCGCTCACGGATTGTTCAGACGACACATGCACAGGCTACAACACGGCTGGAGGTCATTGCCTGTAGCAAATCTTCTTGTAAGCAAGATAGACACGGTGCAGATCAAAGCAGTGATTGAGTAGATGCCAACCATTTGTCATGCCTTAATCGACAACGTTGTGGCTTCCCACTCAGCCGGTATAGTGCACAGTGACTTGCACCCGTTCAACATAATGTTGGACTTTACTCACGCCAATAAAGCCCGTGTCGACATCATTGATTGGGGTATGATGTTGAGAACACCAGCTAAGCGTGTATCAAATAATTATCTGTATCCAAGTGCACAGTCGAACGAAGCAGTTTTGGATGCACAGAGAGCAGGGAATGCCGAGATGGCTAAGCAACCGTGGATTGCTCCCAAACTATACGATCCACGGTGCACCGATGCATACACAAAATCGAGCGACATTTATGCATTGGGCTACCTATTTGACATGCTGGCAGATTTTTGGAGTGCAGCCAGAAAAGTTTATTTTCCAGAAGAAGTTTTTCACCACCCGGACGAAGATGTTATGAGGGCTATTCGAATTAAAGTAGATTGTTGGATGAAGTTAAAAGAGCAGGAACAAAGAAGGAATGCTTTTGACGTGTTGATATTTTTCAAAGAACACTTAAAGACAGACCCTAACCCTGTCCAACGTCCACTTGTTGAACTTGCACCATCATTTTATCCGATTTAAACATTTCTATGATATACATATGTCTTGTCCACGGTATTCTATTTTTTATTGAAGTGTATTATCTAGTTTGAAGTGGTTCACCTAATTGAGTCAATTTATATCTTTAGTCATTTCAAATTTATCATTTAACTGTCAGTATTTAAAATTTGCCTTGTAGTTCAATTAGTTGCATTTGTTGTGGTTTGATTTAGTGGATTCCGCGCACTTTCCCTGTGAATGAGAAGTTGCTATATTCTGCATATGTGAGATTGTTGAATCGTGAGAATATATATTTGCTAATGATATTGAATATTTGTCTATCTGTTGACTGCAGCTCTAAGAGAAAATGGCCGATGAAGAACAAGATATTGGCACCCAATCACTGCCCGATGATCAACAACAAGCGACTGTTAATGCATTTCAGTGCATGAAGTCTCTGGCACTCGGCACAACAAGCGACGCGTACTACTCGACGACTCTCAAAGTGGGCAAATCCAAACCACATGCAATGGAAAGAGGTCAATAAAGAAGTGACAAAGGACATGATCAAGACAATATGGCCATGTGAGGATGCAGAGATCAAGAAGAAAGGTGGAAGGTTTCGAAGTGCAACCATGATGCGATCAAAGAAAACGATGAGAGGATTTATTTGGAGGTTTATGGCCATCCCCTGCACAATGCAGATTGTGCGCTATATTTTGCAAAAATGTTATATGTTCACTTTGTGCAACAGCGACCAATAGACTTCTCGTCAAAGGAGACAACTGTTGCCACTCATGATTTAAGGGAGAGTTGTGTCACTTTCACCAGAGATGAGCTGACATTGATAGTGGAAGGCATTGACCTACAATTAAAAAGAGAGAAGGATATTTACATGAAACAGTTGGCAGAGAAAGATGCAGAAATTACACGACTTTATATAGCCACCCAGACACCCCAACCCTCACAAGTCCGGATGGAGCAAAGCATTCATCGCTTAAGTCAGGACGTTCAAAATCTGACACAGCGAGTGAGTCCAATACCTGTACAAGGGATACACATCAGCCCCCTTGTCATGCATTTGGAGTTGGTCTCCTCGTCTACTTCAGATGTATCTTCATCTTCCCAATGTCCAGTTTTCTACAAGAATTTTGATGGATGGAGTGGATATTATACATTGACATGTGGTCATTATTATCATTTACTTTGTCTTATTCGTTTAATGCAAAATAGTAGTTGATGTGCAATCTGTTCACAAGATATTCCACAAGGAATATATATTATGTTTGGCATGGCAAACGAATATAAATTCAAGCAAGTACGCCCAGATACCCCTAGCACAATTAGAAATCTGTTTGATGAGCAAGATGCTGCTTCAGGGAAACACAATTGAGATGGACAAACTATGTACTATCGCGAATATGAAGCATTGTAATTACTCAAAACACATTTGAATACAAGGTCTTTTACAATGGTTTTTGACATTTACTCGTTCTACTCTCAAGCTATATTGAATCTGTTGAGTAGTTATCTGGTTCTAAGTTTGAGTGTTATGGTTCTCCTTGTAATTCAACCTCCACATCTATTATCAAATTCTCTTCTATTTTGTCTACAGTGCATTGAGATACACCAACATTGAACTCTTGTTCATTTTTGTTTTCACAATCATACAACCAGGTTGGCATTTCCTCCTCGTAGCCAGCACTTTCAATGTGATTCAATATCTTTTTGTTGCAAAACATATACACTAATTTTTCTGCTCTGTCTGCTAATGTCTGTTGCGAATAGTGTTGTGAACATACTTGTACATACTCCAGTTTCTCTCTGAACTTGAGTTTGCTGCACATTGTGTGAGTACTTACATTGCAAGGGGACATAAGGTAGAGTAATGCTCTCCACCATTCATCATCCCACCACTTCCATGCAGGTTGCTCTTTTGCCATTACCTGCACAAAATAATTCGCAAAAGGACCTTCTTTTAATATAAATGCACTTATTTCTTTGATGCAATCAATTCGGTCCTGAACGTTGGAGTAGAACGTGTTGACCACGTGATAGAAATTGCTTACCACCTCTGTATTGGACATCAGATCTAAATTTTAATACTCTAGATCGAGCATGTAAGCAACACTATGGAGTAGACTATGAGCGCTCTTCCACCTTGCATGAAAATACTTAGCCAAAATTTTTCGCTGTTTGCCAATGAATGGTAATCGCCACTCCTTCTCTACTACAGACTCTTTCAACTCTTCAAGATTTTCAAGACTCTGTTGGACTGAACACCATGTCATCCACACTTTGCCCAAGTTTGGCACCCTTTGACCAAGATTGCGGATCGCGAACATAACGGGCATCATTACATGGTATGCATCCATTACACTCCTCCACCAAGCAACCTTGTTTACATTGCTATGTAGACATGTAATTTTATCTTTCACTTTTTCTTTCTGCTCAAGCTACCATTCATCAAAGGAGGCTGCGCAATTGAATTTGTCAATCACAACGCATTTATTATGGAGAAGTGATTCCAAGGTATAAAAGTGTGTGCAGAATCGAGTTTCAGCAGGAAGTTTCAACATCACTGACATGCGCATCCTATACAAATCGAGCACTCTTTGTTGTTTCAAGAAAAATTTCACAACCTGACGTGCTGTATCAATTATTTTGGCGAACCATGTGGTTTCTTCGCTAGTGTACCAATCTTTCATCACCAAGTTTAAGCCGTGCGTATTACAACCATTGGCAAAAATGTGTGGAAAGCACTTCTTTGTTAATTTATTGGCGTTTTAAAACAATTCTTTGCGTTGTCCATGACTACTTGAACGACATGTTCAGCACCAATTTCTTTAATTACATTAATCAAGACCTCAAAAAAGTATTTGCCACTTTTAATTGCACTAGAACTATCAATCGCCTTTATAAACGTTTCTCCCCTTGGAAAAACTAGCATTACATTGATCAGTGGTCTTCTATGAACATTTGACCACTCATCACTCAGAATCGTACATCCTGAAAGCGAAATATTCCCAAGTATTATTTTGCCAACACGCTCTTTGACTTCGATGTAACATTTTTCCAAGAAAACATTTATTATCATGTGATAAGAAGGAGTTGAAAATCCTGGACCAAACTCACCGATTTTCTTCCAAGCAGCCTTCCAATGATTGTTGTCTACCATGACCAAAGCACTTTTAGTAAAGAATATTGCATTGGCGAGTGCAATTTGTGCTTCTTCTAAAGTCTGCACTCGAAAGCTTTGACGTAATGATTTTTGACGCATTTGACAAAGTCCACCTTCATTGTGACGTTTAAAAGAAACACTGCCTGGAATTTCCTCTCCTTACGCAGGTTGTTCTCCAAGGTTAGTTGGCATCACTATAGGATCTGCGGAGTTGACATTTGGCTCTGGGAACTCTTGACTCGAAGCCACAGAGCTATATATCTGTTGTATCTTGCCACCCTTTTTGGCGAGCTCTTCTCTCAAACGCTTTGCAACTGTAGGTGCCTGAGGATGTTCACATTTCTTACAACTACTTTTAGTGCTACCCAGAAAATGATCCCTAATATGTGGTGCACCGCCTGATTTTGTTGTGTGACAAAATTTACATTGCCACTCCATATATCGGTCGCATATGTTGTGAGCATAATCCCACTCTTTACCATGAGCTTTTTTATTTTTTGGCTTCTTCGTACCACTTGTGCCCACATTTTGCTCCATTGCTTTTAAATTAAAACTAAAGACAAAAGAACAAGATGTTCCGTTTTTTAAACATTTTTCTTATTTTCAATATATATTATAATTTAAAAACCATCCAATATGAAAGTAACCATGATACACAATATGAGATTTTCAATGCACGCTAGTCAATCCACATATCGATCACCTATATTGTGAGCGGTTAACCATACACATTGCAATGTAGTCTATGCATGGCATAATAACTATAAGAATGCTATGAATCTCTCTATGCAATAATTATTATAATGATTATTTATATGTCCACTTTGATTTTCAAACAATAAGACACATCTAATTTCAATTGCTACAAAAAAACAAACGAAAGCAATAAAATATATGATTGGTCATTTCATGTACTCATAATCTATCGTAATACATAATGCACTCTCTGTATAAACCAATGTGTTAGGACACCGGCAAGGCCGGACTAGACAAGGGCAAGGCCGGCTAGGAAGTATTGAAAGGGAGTCCAACTAGGGCAAAGGGCCAGGGGCTATGCTATATAGTAGGTGGTTGGGTGGTGGACTCCTAGGTTCTAGTTTCACTTGTCTAACATTGGTATCAAGAGCTTGGTTCTTTTTTGGGAAAGGCACAGCCGTGGAGGAGGGGAGCCACACAAACTTGCATGAGCAAGTTGCATATCAGGGTCAGAAAACCGTGGAACACCTCTCCTGTGAGGAGGACAACAGGCAGGCATTTCGTGGGCAACCCCCCTTGCAAGGAGGAGCCGTTGAGGCAGACCTGCACTAAATTCGTCCGTTGCGGGCTCTACGGCTTCGCGCCGAGCGGGGGAGCATTTCACGACCCTGGGCCAAAGCCCCTTGCTCACTACAGAGGCCGCCATAGCCGTTGCGTGGTCGTTTTTTCACACTACAAGGGCGCCAACCCCCTTGAGGGTTAGTGGCCACACCCTATTTTCAAGAACAAGGGGCGGTACCTGTTGGGGTATAAAGCCCAATGTTGTCGCCCAGGTAAGTGGGCGGGCCGCCAGGTATGTACACATATTCTTTTGTAAAAACCTAATAAGAACTCACTATGCTCTACACATTACAGTAGAGCGAGTTCACCATATCGTCGTGATCTTCTTCTCGCACTCTCTCTCGCGTCGCACTTCCGCTCGTACTCCTTCAACTGGTATCAGAGCTCAGATCGAGGCTCGGGGCAGCACTGCAGGAGGCTAGAGTCACCAGCTCAGATTGGAGTGAAATTCGACAGGCGAAGACACGGCCCCAAATCTTGTGAGCAAGCCCTAAGGGCTTGGTGTTCTCAGAATTTCATTCTGAGGTAATCTCGGCCACCGTTCGGCTTCGACAAAGGTCTACGCAGGCCATTTTCGACTACGTGGTCTCGACGGGTGCAGATTCGACTTTGCAAATTTGGGGTTTTCGGCCTACGACTGCAGGTGCTGAGGATATCGACACTCCCAGAGTGTTGATTTGTGGTTTTCTACACATCGAAGGACGGCTCACAGTTCTTGGAGGCGTGTCACATACGACACAGGCGCATCTACACACAGACTGTAGGCGACATCCACTAGTTCATCAGGTAGCTTGTGTTTGCTGCTTGATATTCAAGATTTCATCCTGACATTGCAGGTACTTCCACATGGGATGTATTGTCAGAGATGATGTATGTCTGTTGAGGGTTTGCTGGCTGTGAGTCACGCAGCAAACAACCGCCGCAGCGGCTACAACATATAGTGGGAAATTTGTGGATGTATGACTTTGTGGGAAGTCTATGTACTGTCAGATTTACTGCAGCCTTTGTTGAGGGTCGAGTGAGGTTTTATTGAGCTGGGGGATTCTCGAATGTTGAGATCCTTTCAGTGATACAGGTCTTGGAGCGATCCCTCAAGCACCCTTAGATAGGCAGCTAGGATGTATTGACTGTGAGTTAGACAGTTGAGATTGCATCTTTGCTTTACTGCCGTTGAGGCATTGTCGCAGTCTATGCTTATAGGACAGTGACAGGACAGTGAGAGACAGTACAGGTGCACGACAGGTTTACCCGCAGCTTACAGTGTCAGAGAGACAGTGTTTTTTGCGCTGTTTTTTGGTCTGTTTTTAGTACACCAGAGCCATTTTACAAAGGAGACTCTGCCAAAATTTCTGCAGAATCTGAAGCTTTCTTGGTTCATTTGACAGGTTGATATTGGTTCAGAGGTCAGTTCACAGGGGAAACTCTGCCGAATTTCTCCCAGAAAAGTAAACTACTGTGAAGCGTAGCTATGGCTGGATCACAGGACACTGCTCTTTACAATATCAAGAAGCTGGATGGAACCAATTTCCCATTGTGGAAGAAGCAAATTTGGCACGTGTTGGTACAAAAGAAGCAGATAAAACCTATAAAGCTCAAGGGGATAAAACCAAAAGATATGGACGAAGATGAATGGAGCGAAATGGATGAATTGGCACTTTCTACCATTATGCTGACTTTGGCAGAAAGCGTTTACTTCAATGTAGCAGACGAGATGTCGGCTTATCAAGCATGGTTAAAGTTGAGTGATCTTTATGAGAAGCAGAGTGCATTCACAGGTATAATGGCTTAAGAAGCTTGTTGACTTGAAGATGAAAGAAGGGACACCTATGTCCAATCATCTGAATGAATTCAACACAATCTATAGTCAATTGTCAGCTCAAGGTGTCAAGTTTGATGAACCTGTTAGAGCTATGTTCCTGTTGATCACATTGCCGGAAAGTTGGGACACTTTTCGCACAGCTTTGATTAATTCTGCACCTCCAGATGGTTTGAACATAGCAGGTGTAGAAGGAAGTCTACTTACTGAAGAAACCAATAGAAAGACAATGGAAAAAGGCAAAGGAACAGCCTTAGTTGTCAGGGGAAGGACCAAAGAAAAGTACAAAGGTGGAAAGAGGAATCAGTCTCGTAGCAAGTCCCGCAGTGCTAAAGGCAAGAGTGACATAGAATGCTACCATTGTGGCAAGAAGGGTCACATGAAAAGAGACTGCAGAGAATGGAAAGCAGAAAGAGGCAAAGAGAAAGCTGAAGACCATGGTGAGAAGAACAAGTCCTCAGTGAAGATTCAAGAAATAAATGTGACAAACACTGTTGCAGAGGATGACAGTTGAGTGTCAGGAGACATCTACTTCTTGAAGAATACAATGGACTCAGCTCTTCTTACAGCATCTGATGGAAATGCACTGAGTGAATGGATTATAGACTCAGGTCAGGGGCATCACTTCATGTGTCTCCAAACAAGGAGTGGTTTACCTCTTATGTGACCACTAAAGATCATGTTTGGCTAGGCAATGGGCAGACATGTGAGATCTTAGGTGTTGGAAATGTTCAATTGAAGTTTCAGAATGGCTCTTCTTTCACGCTGAAGAATGTGAGACATGTTCTCGCAATTACAAAGAGCTTGATCAGCACAGGTTTACTTGATGATGCTGGCTACGTCACCACTTTTGGACAGAACATGCGGAAGATATCCAAGGGTTCTATGACAGTAGCACATGGAGTAAAGTCTGGAGGACTTTACATGATTTATGTATCAAATGTCTCTAAAAATGTAATCAATGTAACCGAGCAGCCGAACGTTTCTTTGTGGCATAGCCGGTTAGGACATATGTCCAAGAAGGGAATGGAAATCTTGTCTTGTTCTGGTTATTTGCCTAGCTTTTCATTTAATGATTTTGAATTCTGTGAACATTGTCTGTATGGTAAGCAAACACATCAGCCACATAAGCATAGAAGCAGTAGAAGAGATACACAGTTGGCACTTGTTCATAGTGATTTGTGTGGACCTATGCCTAACCTATCTCTAGGGGGAGCTTCTTACTGTATGACATTTATAGATGATTACTCGAGGAAAGTATGGGTTTACTTTCTCAAGCACAAGGATGAAGCGTTTAGTGTTTTCAAAACGTTTGTGACACTTGTGGAGAATCAGAGTGGCAAGAAGCTTAAATGCTTACGCACTGACAATGGTGGAGAGTATGTTTCAAAGGCCTTTCAGGACTTTTGTGAGTCAAAAGGTATAAAACGTGAACTTACTGCTCCTTACAATCCTCCTCAAAATGGTGTTGCTGAGAGGATGAATAGGACCATACAAGAGAAGGTCAGAAGTATGTTGTCTAATGCACAACTGCCAAATGGGTTTTGGGCTGAAGCTGTATCAACAGCTGTTCATCTTATAAATAGATCTCCTCGCAAGGTTTTGCAGAAGGATTCAGTGCCAGAGATGGTATGGTCAGGCAAAATGCCCTCATACAAGCATATCAAAGTCTTTGGCTGTGAGGCATATACTCACGTTCCAAAGGAATTTAGGAACAAACTTGAGCCAAAGAGTAGAAAGTGCATCTTTCTAGGCTATGGTATTTCTAGTGAGATGGGGTACAGACTTTGGGATCCCGAATCCAGAAAGGTTGTCCGCAACAATGATGTTCACTTTAATGAATCCAAATATCATTCTAAACCAGAGAGGGTTGAGGAGATTAGAAGAGTTGTCTTCCAAGAAGATGGACCTGCACGTACAAGACAAAATGTCAGGGCTCAAGAGGATCAAGGACAGGATAGAGTGGAACCACAGGTTGTGGCTGAGCCTGAGCCACCTATTGTGCGTAGATCTGGACGTGTCACGCAACCTCCTGATAGGTTTGTTCCATCTATGAACTATGTCATGTTGACTGATTGCAATGAGCCTTCATGTTACAAGGAAGCAGTGCAAATGAAGGACTCCGGGAATTGGCAATTGGCCATGCAGTCAGAGATGACAGCTCTGCATAAAAACCAGACATGGAAGCTAGTTAAATTACCACGGGGCAAAAAGGCTCTACCTTGTAAATGGGTTTACAGGTATAAAATCACCGCTCATGATAGTCAGCCAAAGTACAAAGCAAGGCTTGTTGCCAAGGGCTTTAAGCAAGAACAAGGCATTGACTTTGATGAAGTCTTCTCTCCGGTGGTCAAGATGACTACATTGAGATGCTTTCTTGCATTGGTTGCCATATTAGATTTGGTGTTGCACCAAATGGATGTCAAGACAGCGTTCTTGCATGGTGATTTAGATGTGGAAATTTACATGCAGCAGCCAGAAGGGTTTGTTGAGAAAGGCAAGGAAGATTGGGTATGCCAGTTGTTAAAGAGTCTTTATGGCTTAAAACAATCACCGAGGGCATGGTACCATAAATTCCACAAGTTTATGCTTTCTCAAGGCTACAAACGTAGTGAGTTCGATCACTGTCTATATACAAAAAAGGCTAAGGATGGCAGTTGGCTGATCCTTATTTTGTATGTGGATGACATGTTGATTGCTGGCAAGCACTTGGAAGAAATTTCAGCTTTGAAGTCAAAGATGGCAAAATCGTTTGACATGAAAGACATGGGTGAGGCAAGTCATATACTTGGTATGCGCATTGAGAGAGACAGATCAAAGAAGTTGATTTGGTTATCTCAAACAGAGTATATTGACAAGGTTTTGCAACGTTTCAATATGGAGAAGGGAAAGGCACTGAGTGTTCCATTGCCACCATATGTGAAACTTAGCAAACAAGATTTTCCTGTGTCTGAGGAAGAACAGGCTGAAATGGATAAGATTCCATATGTGTCTGCAGTGGGTAGTTTGATGTATGCAATGATTGCTACTCGCCCAGACATTGCATTTGCAGTGGGAGTAGTAAGTCGATACATGTCAAACCCAGGCAAGAAACATTGGGAGGCAGTGAAAGGAATATTGAGATACCTGAAAGCTACAAAGAGTATGCGTATATGCTATGGGAGTCAGGAGCTAAGTGTAAAGGGTTTTACAGACTCAGATTATGCAGGTGACTTAGACAACCGAAGGTCTATGTCAGGGTATGTCTTTACATTGGCTGGTGGAGCAGTATCATGGCGTTCTAGATTACAAGATTGTGTTACTGAGTCTACTACAGAGACTGAATATGTTGCAGCATCAGAGGCATGCAAAGAATCAATTTGGCTTAATCGACTAGTAACAGATTTGGGAATCAAAGAAGAGATGCCTGTGTTATATTGTGATAGTCAAAGTGCTATACAATTGGCTCGCAATCCAGTTTATCACTCAAAGACAAAGCATGTGGATGTGAAGTATCATTTCATCAAGGAAATGCTCGAGGATAAGCAACTTCACCTTGTCAAAGTTCACACCACAGAAAATCCTGCTGATCTACTTACAAAAGGACTTCCCTCAGAGAGCTTTGCGCATTTTTACAAGCAGTTAGGTGTAGGGTATTACATCACTTCTCTACATCTCTTGTATATTAGCTTGTATAGTAGCTTCTCTCACACTTAAAGTACCACATTGGACTTTAAGTGGGAGGTTGTTGGGGTATAAAGGCCAATGTGGTCGCCCAGGTAAGTGGGCGGGCCGCCAGGTATGTACACATATTCTTTTGTAAAAACCTAATAAGAACTCACTATGCTCTACACATTACAGTAGAGCGAGTTCACCATATCATCGTGCTCTTCTTCTCGCACTCTCTCTCGCGTCGCACTTCCGCTCGTACTCCTTCAGTACCCACTGTGGGGTGCCCCACCCCCTCCCTTGTGTGCGGATTCGGCAAGGTCCGACAAGGTGCGGCATCTCGACATGGCTGGCATAAACTTCGAGTACCCAATTCTCTGCATACTACCGGCAGAAACTCAAAAAGCATTCCGACGGGAGTTCAAAGTACAATTACCTTTCAAAATTAATTAACAATCGCAAGTATAATTGATTCGGCTACCAAGGAATTGCAGAATTCCCTATACGGAGGACAATTCGGATCGATTTCCACCGGGATACTATCAATTTTGACGAAATTAGCAAGGCTAATTACACTTTGCAAGTGCTCTCAATCTCAGGTATTTTTTCTGACTATTCCTTGCACCGCACTGTGTCGCCATGGATTCAAATATCAATATGACATTTGATTTTGAGCAAAGTACGCTTGATCCTGCCAATGATGGCCCGCGGCCGGATCCTCTCAAGGAGAGTATCCGCGACGCTACGGCAGGTGATGACACTTACGAATTGCTCGATATTCAAGAATTTCGTGCACTTTAGACATGCATGACAATCATGGATGAAAATTATTAAAGCTTTAAATGCAAATGTTACTAAACTATCCACATTAGTAATTCAATTAATACAATAGCAGTCCAAGGGTCCTGCTGACACGCACATGCATGAGCACGTTGCTACATAAGGGCAAGGCCCAAATGCTGATACGTTGCATCCTCTCACTGCAAAAGAGGTGGATGAATTGTTGAAAAACACCAAACCATCGATTTTTAAGGGAGAAGACCGAGACCGCAATAAGGATGCAATGAATATCTTTCTTAGCAAGTGGGATGGAATTCACGCCTTACGGCGTACTCCAAATGTAGTCAGAGCTCTGCAAACGAGCTTAACTCTGGAAGGCAAGGCCTACAAATGGTGAATGTCTCTCAAAGAGAAGAACATCATACCACAGAGTTGGCCAGTGTTTGAAGCTATGTTTAGCAAAGAATTTCTTCCTACAAATGAGGCAGATCGGAATTGGACGGCTTGGGACACATGTTCCATGCGCCAATACCCATCATTGCTTAAATATATCTCTCACTATCGGGATGTTATCCTCAAATTGGACGGGTTAGATAACTTTCAACAAGTACAGGGGTTTGTACGAGGTTTGACACCAGAGCTTAAGAAGTACGTCAAGACCCAAGACCCTAAAACACTTGAGGAAGCCATAGTGAAAGCACATATTCATGATGATCCAAATGAAAAGAAAGCACATAATAGTCACGTGCCCGTTAATACACATGGTAATATACGCCTCAGTATGGGCACAATAAAAGGAAATTTATAGTTGCCAATTTAGATGCATCTAAAAAACCCAAGGGGTCTAGGGGTCCTCTCTGATCTCCTGAGGACTTTGATAAATCTAAGAAAGAAAAATTATGTTTTCAATGTTTAGGAAGCGTTCATGGCAAAAAGGATTGTCCCAAGGGGAAATCTGCTGCTCATGGCAATGAGAAAGCAGTACACACGGTGCAACTGCTACCTCTTGAGTCTTCCTCACGCTTCTCTACAGTGGAAGTAACACACACAGAGGTGGTACATAATGCTGTCTCACAGCTTCCATGTGGCAACAAACCTTTGGACCACATGAGTTAGTACGTATGCACGGATCTCTGCAAGGCCACAAGGTGTGCATCTTGGTAGATGACGGCGCTACTCACAACTTCATCAATTATGGATTGGTGAAAAAACTCAAATTGCCTCAAACTCCGAGTACCCACCGCTACAAGGTAGCAATGATGAACGGACATGATACCAAAATCTGGGATACTCAATGCTGAGTTGTTCCGTTGGAAGTACAAGGTTACTCCACATGCTTGGATTTTTAGGTTATGAACATGGAAAGGGCAGATGTGGTTCTTGGTAGGGAGTGGCTGCATAGCCTAGGACCATCACTGAAGCGTAGCTATGAGCACAACAGCTTGATGTTTGAATCCCATGGGGCACATGTGTTGTTGTTAGGAGAGAAGGATATACCTTCATCACCATTGATTTGTACCTCTGAGATTATGCAGTTCATTTCTGATAATGAAATAGATCAAGTTTTCTTGTGTTACTCACTGTCTCATTTTCTTTCTAACATTGAATATGTTGAACATTCCTCAACTCCGCATGCTTCTCTCTCATCTCTTCCACCAATGGCTAATTCTAAAAAATCAAACATTGCTAGTGAGTTACAGAAATTATTAAAGGAATTTCAAGATGTTTTTCCTAATGATTTGCCACCAAGATTACCACTGACACGATCGGTGCAACATAACAACGACGTGGCTGCAGGCTGTAAACCTGTTAGTAAACCGCCTTACCGTATAAGTTATTCTGAAGCTGCTGAGGTGGAATGTCAGCTTGCTGACTACCTTAGCAGAGGGTATATACAACCCAGTTCTTCACCATGGGCCTCTCCTATCCTATTAGTGAAGAAAAAAGACGGCAGTATGCGCATTTGCGTAGACTACCGTGGCTTAAATGCGGCTACGGATAAGAACAAATATCCATTGCCCGGAGTAGATAAGCTGTTTGATAAAATCACTCATGCTCGAATTTTTACAAAAATAGACTTGCGGTCAGGATATCAGCAAGTCCGTATTCGACTTGCTGATATACCCAAAACTGCATTCCGAACACGGTTTGGACACTAGGAGTTCTTGGTGATGCCCTTTGGGCTAACCAATGCGCCCGCAACATTAATGACACTTATGGATAGTGTCTTGAAGTCGTACTTGGGAAAATTTGTCATTGTTTTCCTCGATGACATTCTAGTCTACAATGCTTCTGAAGAAGAACACTTACAACATCTCAGGCAGGTGTTTGTGTTGTTACGAACAAACAAATTATATGCCAAGGAATCTAAGTGTGATTTTCTAAAAGATGAAACTCACTATTTAGGGCATGTTATTTCAGCTAATGGGTTATATATGGATCAATCCAAAGTGGATACCATCCGAAAATGGCCTTCTCTTGAAAATCTAAAAGAGCTACATATTTTTTTGGGATTTGCAAGTTTTTACCGAAGGCTTGTTAAAAACTATACTAATATTGTTGTTCCCATGACGGATCAACTAAAAGGCAAAGGCAAAGCTTTTCAGTGGGGATCCACTCAACAACACAACTTTGATACGCTCAAGGATGCATTAGCTACAACTCCCATACTGGCTATTGTAGATCCTTTGAACCCATTCGTTTTGGAAACGGATGCTAGTGACCGTGCTATTGGAGTAGTCCTGTTACAAGACGGACGGCCAATTGCATTTGAAAGCAAGAAGCTTGATGCAGCTCAGCTGAACTACTCTGCTTATGAGCGCGAAATCTATGCAACAGTGTCTGCCTTAAAAACATGGCGGCATTATTTCTATGGTGCTCAGTTTGAGATTGTGTTTGACCATGAAAGCATCAAATGGTTTACACAACAAACGGATTTGAAGGGTCGAAAAGCCAGGTGGGCCGAAATTCTTCAAGAATATGATACCAAGCTAAGATATCGTAAAGGTCGATACATTATGGTGGCTGACGCTCTAAGTCGTATGCCGGAGATCAATTCTCTCTTGTTCATGGAACTTCGTAGTGAATTTTTGGATTCTCTCAAAGGCAAATATGAGCATGATGAAGCATATTCCAAAGTGTGGAGCCATGTTCAAATGAGGGATCCTTCTCACTCCAACGATGGTAGTGTAACGTTAACCTCCACACCGAGTTTCCCTCTATCGAGTGATGAACTACAGCGATGGAAGCATTTCACCATCGACAATGGGTACCTACTCCATAAGGGGAGAGTTTGTGTACCAATAGAAACAGACATAGACATTTGGTGCCAAATTCTTTATGAATTTAATGATAGTCCAAGTGCAGGGCACCCGGGTATTAGAAAAACTTATGCTCTCGTACGACGATAGTTTTATTGGCCAGGTATACATGGCTTTGTTCAAGCTTATGCCTTTGTTCATGGCTTTGTACACATGTTGAACCTTAGCTAGCCAAGGATATGGTGTTAGACTGGGAAGAACATCCCACACTGCATTCTTACTGTAAGTACAAAAAAAACTATTTGATATAGTGAATTTTTTTCATTATCCCATTGTTTTTCTCATTTTTTGATTCCATTCTAGATATATTTCCTTCAACAGCTGTGGAATGGCAGCCTGTGGAGAGTCTAAGTGGGACGTTCAAAGCAATGCATCAAGGGATTGCAGATGCTATGTATGTTGACAGCCACCTTCCTTTTACAAAACAATGGATTTGTTTGTCTATTTTGCAGAATACAAAGTTCCATCACGAGAAGGTGCATATGGAGAACTACATCAGTTACCCATTCCCACCATAAGTTCACTTGACTGGGAAGCTCTTGATGCATGTACTATATCAAGCTTCAAATCCAAGATCAAAGAAGACATCCTTAAAGCTATGTCTCCGGGCAGGATATCAAGAAGGATTAAAGTTCAATGGTTCTTGCCTATACATGTCTTTGTGGCATGTTTCAAAACAATGGATTTGCAGAGGACAAAGACGATGTGGCTTAATAGAAGACTTTCTATGACTGAACTAGATAATGTTCTTGGAGACGGATGGAGCACCAAAGAAACTTTCCATATTGGTGACAATATTAGTTGTAGAGTAAGCCCAAATTCTATGTCTATCTCATATCAACTATGTCATCAATCATTAGTTATGGGCTATGACTATAGGAGATGGAGAAGAAAATTAGGTAGCTGGGTTCCTCTCGACTCTGAGGAAAATTGTCCAGAGTTTGAACTAAAGGTCACAGTCCATCCACACACCGAGTATAGAAGCCTGATAGTAACAACAAATTGGAGACTAAATGATGTTAGAGAATCTCTTGAGTTTCTTGATGAAACATCTCCCGAGTATAGATTCAAAGTGGATGAAATTGTGGTGAGCACAAGGATGGAGAATTCAACCTCTTGCATCACATGCCTTCCCCCAAAAAGAGTTGTATTTGAGCCACTTGCAAAGGACTTGAAAAAACAAGTTCAATATTGTAATCATTTTGCAAATATATTTATCTTTTCTCTACTTATGTTGTTTTAAACTTACATGACATCATGATACACATTTAAGAATCGACAGTTGGTATTAAGTATTTGAAGTACAAAATTATGAATCACCAAAGGGTATATATATATGTTCATATGGACAAAATGAACAAAAGTGTACATAGCTTTTGTGGACTATTCAATCATGAAATTCCACTTTTCTTTTTTCCTGAGAGGATTCTGCATCCTCAGAGACCCTTTTCCTTTTGTGTTCAGAAGGGGGTGAAAGTTCAGGAGTGGGTGGTGGTGGTGACTTGGCAGGGGTTGGTGCTTTGGGCCCCTTAGGGCTTGCTGGCTTGGGTGATTTGGAAACTTTCTTTGGCAACATGAATGGTAGCTTGAAAGGTGAGCTAGGTGCCTCCCCCTTATTGTTCTTAAGTGTACGACGCTTTTGAACCTTGAATTTCAATGGTGAGTGGAATGGATGGCCCTTTGTATCTGCTCTTTTTTTTGCAGGGCTCTTAGTGGGACTCTTTCCCTTGGCAGTCTTCTTAGTGGGACTCTTCCCCTTGGCAGGGATCTTCTTTTTGGTAGGACTCTTCCCCTTGGCAGGGATCTTCATCTTCGTGGGACTCTTCCCCTTGGCAGGACTCTTCTTGTGATCCTTTTTCTTTGTATGGATCTTCTTTACATGACTTTTCTTCTTTTGATCCATTTTCTTTGCATCCAAACCTTTGGTGGCTCTACCTTTCTTTGGTGGCAAAGGAGAATTTGGATCATTTGGATTTATTGATCTTTCCAAAACCATAGAAACAGCCTTCTCTCTCATCCACGTGACCCAAGACTCTGGATAGTCATGCAACTGAAAAAAATAGAAAAAGGAACTAAAGGAAATGAGAACATACATACATAAAACATCAAAGTAAATACATGAACCACACTTACAGTGAGTGTAGTCATCTGGCACCTTGACTCAAGATATCTCCATGCATTTGCAAGCACCCTCCATCCACAAGATGTTGAGTCTGTCTGTAAAGGCACTTTTTGATTGTAGTACTTGAAAGCTTCTATATTGTAATCCTTATTTGTGGTACTCAAGTGACCAACAATAAGTTTGGCAGCACTGCAAGAAGACATTGAATCAAAAAGATACTAATAGAAAACAATGGGCCATCATCAAGCATAGATTATGCTTCATACTTACAGTTTACTTTTCCCATGGATACTTGACAATGAATTCATAAATATAATATCTTTCTCCAAAAGATTGAAGATAATAAGACTCCAATGTCCTCTACAAAATAAAAAACAATTAGCTAAGAATACCACAAAATGTTAAAAATAACATGTAAGGAGTTAAGAATTACCCTTCAACATAGGGGTATAATATGTAATTGCAGGTCAGTATGTTAAAATCATCAAAAAAACTTGAAAGGGTTCCTTGCTTGTTAAAAAGGCACTGTGTCACTAGAGGGTCAAGTATGGCAATTTGCATAGCTAGAGCCTCTGGAAGATCCCTCATAAGACACCTGGAAAAGGAAACACAAGCCCCAATGAGCCCCTTGTGCCTGTCTGCCTTGCACATGCACTAATAATTAGCAAAGCAACACATACCTGAGACAGATATAGAGCACAATGTCACCAAGCTCAATGTTGGGATTTACAAGCATACTTGTGTCTTGAGGGAATATGTCCAAATATGCCTCAGTATCTCCAAACAAGGAGACATCCACCACCATTTGGCCTGTGACTTTTTCATAAAGAAGAGAGTTGGATGCTCTTAAAATTTCAGCTTGCTCTTTAAGGATAGCATCCTCTGATATCATGTATTGCTCCCTCTCAACTTCCTTTCCTGCTTTGATATCCTGGGCCTTTCTTGTCTCGTACTCATGTGTAACATCCTCAATGACAACCCCAGAATCTTTCTGCTGCCTGGAAGGAGGGATGTTTAAAATTTGGAAGGCTCTAAGATCCTCACTAGGAATGAGCTCAAGAGCCTTATCAAACTTGTACCTTAACCTTGACACAAGCACAAAATATTTGCTCATAAGTGTGACCCTGTGAGCAAATGCAGCTGCAATGTAGCTATCATTCATAAAGTCTATGAGAAAATCCTCAGCAGCTTCCTGAAGGCACATCACAGCTTGAGATTGCCACCTTACTGAGACAAAAGTTTTGATATTCATCATACTTACAAGTCTATCAGATATCTCTTTGACAACTCTCATGAAAGAGAGCTTTGGAATCAGTAGACAAGTAGACTTTTGTGCTTTCCTTATTTCTCTTAGGGATTTCACCTGATAATTCAATCTTTTTCTGGCATTGGGCCTCTGACGAGGTAGTGGAGGGGGTGCTTTCTCTGCATCTTTCTCAACATCATCTATTTCTGGATCAGTTGGGGCTTGGTAGACCTTCCTTGCAGTCTGCTTAGTCCTTGCCATTTGGGTAAAAGAACATAGCACCACGCGACAGACGCGTCACCCACTACCTGCAAGATGTTTCTATTGCGCCATGTGTGAAGAGGAGGGTGACAACAACACGATGCGATAGAAGGGTGACCCAGGCTGTGGAATATGTCTGTATCGCTTCGTACGTGAGCATCGGAACCTCCAAAGAAAATCTCACAAAACGCCCTGTACGACGCGATAGAGGGCGCACCCACACCCTAGAACATCACAGTATCGCGTCGTATACGAGCTGTGAAAACCTTAAGTAAGCCGAGCAGAAACCCCTGCACGACGCGATGAGAGCCTCACCTAACCTTTGCAACATGCGCCTATCGCGTCGTATGGGATGCCATGAGTATTTCAAGAAACAAGACCTTCACAAAGCGATAGAGGGCACACAAACACCCTAGAACATCACCGCATTGCGTCGTATGCGAGCTGTGGAAACTTTTAGTAAGCCGAGCAGAAACCCCCATACAACGCGATGTGAGCTTCACCTAGACTTTGCAACTTGCGCCTATCGCGTCGTATGGGATGCTAAGAGTATGGGAAGTGGTAGAAGGTGCGCCCACATGCCCAACACATCCAGGTCGTGTCGTTTGAGAAGAAGCTTGGCTTGGCTTAGTGGACGGTTGACGCCCAGCGTGGAAGAATCCAAAGCGCGGATGACTCGAGGTGCGGGTAGTTGAGGATGACACGACGCAAATGTCGAGTATGGGAGAAAGAAAAGAATGAGCACGTGACAAGGCTTTATAAACATAAGACCGTCCGTACGACGACCGTTGTGCGTAGGCCACGTGACACGTATGCATGGTTGACACGTGTCACTAACGATCATATTTTGGATCTTATATAAAGCTTGGTCTCGAATGTTATTAATGTTGCACGTTCACTTGTCGCATACGACGCGAGTAATTATTCATTTTTGTGTACTAATCCTCTCATCCCGCACGATCTCATCCGTTGCAATTGCACATCGGTGGTCCCTCCCCTATCGTGTCTTTTAGGATTCTTGTTTGCTTTGGTGTGGCTTTGTCCCGTACGACGCGCAAGGAAGCAGTTCCAAAGTCTGGGTCTAGCGCGTATCGCGTGGTTCGGCGTTGTTGTCCGTTTTGGTGTGGCTTTGTCTGCGCAGGGAGGCAGTTCCAAAGCCTGGGTCTAGTGCGTATCGCGTGGTTCGGGGTTGTTGTTCGTTTTGTTGTGGCTTTGTCCCACACAACGTGCAGGGAGCAAGTTCCAAAGCTTGGGTCCAACGCGTATCGCGTGGTTCGGGTTTGTCATTGGCACTACTACATTTGCAAACGTTGGGCGTATTTCTGTACCTTGTACCTAGCTTCACCTGTCGACTTTTCCTCTACCATGATTGAAGGCCGGGAGGAGATTTTGGAGGAGAGTCCAAGTGAGAAACTATTGGTGGCTGTGATGGATGGTGGTGACATGGAAGTGTACACCAAAGCATATGAAATATTCAACCCTGTGTTTGATCTTGAAGCTTTGTTAGACCATTTGAAAGACTTCTTGGCAGAAGAATTCAAAGAGTTTGAAGAGGCACTTGAAGGCAAGTGTTTGGTTTTAGATGGGAAGGCTTATTGTCATCTAACCGAATATACTACAAACTCAATTGAGAAGAGCAAAGTAACAAGGAGGTTTGGAAGATTTTCTAAGAAGACTTCCTTTGTTTGTCCACCTACCATTTCTTGTCAATTACATTTAAAACCTTGTAACCTTGTTCCAAAAGAAGTTGCTTTTCTTTTCTTTTTGTTCCTTAAAGTTGACATGCAAGGCAAAGCTGATGAAGTGAAAGATACAGATGAGGCAACAAATAATTTTTTTTCCACAGTTTTGTAGCTTGACATAAGTGAAATTCTAGAAGATGAGGAAGTTGATGTTGTAGTTGAGGAGCAGGAGAGTGCAAATTTTGATGTTGCTCAATTTAGAGCTAGTACTGTCATTGATGAGCCAGCAGACGAGGTAGAGGTATCTGAAGCTTCCCTTACTATTCCAAACCTTCCCTACTTCTTTATCAATGGGAAAGAGTATATCCCTCTCCATCATATCCAGTGTCTGCTTAATATGAGGGAGGACTACTGTATTGCAACCATTTCTGAAGCTTTTGAGGTGGCCAAAGATTTTATTGACACAGAAGAAGAGTCAAAAGAGGAGTTTTTGGCACTTGATCTTCATACATCCAATAAATATTTTTTGCCTGCTCCTGATGCACTTGCTCTATGCATGAGAAGAGTGGAAGAGGAAAAACCTTCCCTCAAAGATGAGGATTTTGAGAAGAGGCTTGTTGAGCTTGGCATCCAATCTTTTGGAAGAGACTTTAAGCTGAAAAAAATTGGAAAGGAAGTTGACATAAGAGAGATGACCGGATCATGCAATCTCCTTCAAGAAAAAGTCATTGCCGAAGATGAATTGCAAAAGGTGATCTCCCTACTGAAATCTTTTTTTTTTTTCAAGTTAGTTTTAATTACTCATTGTTTTGTTTTGCAGATTGAACTCCTTGACAAAGACAATTTTCGTGGGAGAGTTAAAGGCTCGAGAGGGAAAGCAATAGAGGGCTCTTCAAGAAGGGATGCCTCCTCTCTCATGCACTACATGCCTACATTGGATAGTGCCACCTTCTGTGCTTTCCACATGCAGTATTCTGAAGATCTTGAGTTGCCAATGTTTGCACTGAAGATATTGTCACGGTTTTTAGGGTACACTCCCCTTCAAATCAATGTAAACAAGATCATGCTACTTGAGAGAGCAGCAACACTTAGAATGTTTGGATATGCTACAGGATTCAATGCCTCAAGAGCATGATACTTTCTTTGCTACTCTAGCTATGCAGCAGCAGCTGAGGAGACAAATGTCAACCTTCTTGGGGGCTATAAAAGAAGAAAGTTTTTTAGATATAGGGGTGATATGCCTAGAGATATAAAAAAAATCAAAAACTGATGTAAATTTGACAATTTTTTGCACCAAAATATCTTTTTTGAATTTGGATCTTTTTAGAAAGATTCAGTACAAAGTTTCAAAGTGAAGCATTAATCTCAGATCTGTGGTTGAGCAGCATGGTTGTTTGATCTCATCCGTTGTAATTGCCTCCTATAGAACCAATTGAATAATTCCTTTAGTGCATTGCTCCTTCTTTGTCTACCTCCCTTTCTCGTACATTTGAAAAAAGAAGTCCTCGCTTGCTAGTGAGATTTTTCCATTCTCTGAGTATTCCATGTTGCAAGGGGTCCTTGTTTTGCAAAATATGGTCCATGCAGGTACAGAATATGCTAAAAATAAAAAAAAAGTTAGTTGAACTCAATAGGATGCAAAGTAAAATACTATCCAGACTTTAGAAAGTAATTGAATACTCACCAAGTAATATGTGATGTCTTTTGCTCCCCAAGCATCTGTAATAGCAATTATTAAAAGCTTTATTGTTTTTTTAAAGTCATCTGCATAAGTAGCAGAGCTAACTTGTTGTCTCAAAACTTTCAAAAAATTGTCGAGCTTCTTCCACACTTCCATGCGTTTGTTGGCTACATCTGGTCTACTTTTGACATTGGTTGTTATAGCACAAAGATCCTTCCAGCAGTTCCACATAGCATCAACTTGTTTGTTGTCATGGTTACTCAAAAATCTTCTGGCTTTTGCACCACCCATTGAAACATCTTGCAAAACATCACCAGTTCCTTTTGAAAGAGTGGGATCTTTTTTTAGATGCACTTGACCACCATGAAAACCCATTTGAGAGAGCAAAGCCTCACATTTTTCTATGCATTCGTCTGCAAGTTTAGTTGGCTTAATAGAATATGCATAGTCAAGATGGAGTCGAAGCAATTTGTCCAAGATTCTAATCTCTGCATGCATTGTGCATATATGTACATTTTTTAAATCTATTGTTAGAATTGGATTCCAAATCATAGAAGACGATGGGTAGTCGATGACGTTAACACTATTCCTCGATGGTGCTTTTCCAACCTCGTGTTCTGCAAGCCATCCTTTTGTTCCAGTGCTTGCCATGCAATATAGACATGGATACTTGGTATTGGCACCTCCACATACACCAAACATGCACTTTAATGCTTTTAGGTTGGCACTCAAGTGCCATTCTACAAAAAAGTCACCCATGCCATCTACACAGAGTTTTTCACCTGCATTTTGGTTCTGTATAACAGAAGGGATATCGGTCTGCAAAAACAGCCATTTCAATGTATCGTGATTTTCTACTGGTATTTGAGCTGCTCCAATCCACCAAAGTTCCATTTCTAATTGAGTTTTGTGGTATGGGAATCAAGCTTACCCTGGCTATAGTCCAATGCTCTATTCATAAGGGATATGGATACTCTTTCCATTTTTTGACATTTTTGAATTTGAGCTTCATCCAATTTCAGAACAAATATAAGTTTTCCTTCACAATCTACTTCTTGCATATTATAGTATCTCACCATAGCAGATTGAACAATTTTTATACTCATCCAAATGTTATTAAACACATTATACTCAAAAGAAGATTTTTTTTTCTGTTTTTCATATGGCATCGTTCCTTCTATATGATAGTACTCTCCAAAATGTTCGGGTATTTCTTCGTTTAATAGAGTCCTAACTTTCCCAACATTATGAGGCCTAGGCAACCCAAAAGCTTTAATCTTGTAATACTTTAAAACCTGAAATCAGGTTTTAGAGATTTAGAGATGGCCCTGTAACCCCTTCTACTCACCCCCACTGTGTCACAAACTTCTTGCATTTGAGAAGGTTGGACCAGTAAACCCATATCTTTCAGTAAACTTTGAAATACCAATTTTTCCTGAGTTTGATTTTCAGGAAGTTTCAAAAGTTTAAGAATATCACTTTTGTTCATTACCTCATTCAAAAATCTCACCCTTTCTTGACCCCATTGGACATATCAAATCCTAAAAGACTAGTCACACGTTCTCTAATAATCTTTAATCTTTTTTTTCTTTGTCCAGAACCTTCTGTTAAGTTTACTACATCTCTCATTCGTTTTACTCGTGCTCTTAATCCTATTGGAGTTTCTTTTAAAGTCCGAAGTTGGTGATTTTCTTGTTTTAGAGATGCTATTTGGTTTTCAAGTTCTAAAATTCTTGTTGCATTTGAAGAAAAAACAGTTGTGAGATATTGAATGTAATGTGTATGATCAATGTGTAAATGAGATAACCTAGAACTATATCCTAGTAAGCCATCAACCCCATCACCAACAAATCTCATCAAATCATGAGGTGTGTGAAAAGATGGATACCTTTCAGTGCTAGGATCCGGTGGATACAAGCTCCCATCTGTCCATATATCAATGTTTTTCTTTCCCTCGTTGCGAAGTTGTTGTGCTTCATTTGCAGTTGTAACTGGTCTTTGATAGACACTCCGCGTAGTAGCATATTCCTGGCTTAGCTTAATGTTCAAGTGAAACTTGCGGTTATCACTAATGAAAGATGTATTAGTCATTGTAAGTAATGAAGGAGTAGAAAGTATAATGGAAATAACGTAGCAACAGAACGAGGTGCATCAGAGAAGAAGAGATAAAGCTCGCGAAAGGTGAGAGAAAAAAGAGAGATTCAAAAGTGGAAACAACTATTTGCCGCCAAGTGAAGTAAATGAAAACAAATTTCGAGGTGAGCCACAAAGGAATGTGAAGAAAACGATATCTTTTTGAATATTTAGAGATATGTATCTAGATACGCTTTAGATTGCGTAGATATGCTTTAAATGACCAAAATGGATAAATTTGGAGCCGTTTTGACCACAAACGGCTCTGCTAATTAGTAATTTAACCAATTCCTTACACAACCCTTTTTGAGTCGTTTTTGGCCCTAATGCTGAAAGCAGGAGGACTCTTACATCCTTTGGAGCTTCCCAATGGAAAATGGGAAAGCATCTCTATGGACTTTATTGTGGGTTTACCAACCACTGTACAAGGTCATGAGTCAGTATGGGTGGTCGTAGACGGGTTGACTAAACTATGTAAGTTTATTCCATCCAAATCAACGATTAAGACACCATAACTAGCCAAGTTATTTGTGGACAATCTATACAAATTGTATGGTTTGCCAAGTAACATTGTCAGCGACCGTGATCCCAAGTTTAACAGTCACTTTTGGAGAGCTGTGTTTAAACGATTGGGTACACAACTGAACCTCAATACAGCCGATCATCCACAAAAAGATGGTCAGACTGAACGAGTTAACCAGGTGCTAGAGGATATGCTAAGAGCATACGTCAGCAAAAAATAGTCAGACTGGGAAGAATACTTGTACTTATTCTTGAGTTTGCCTAAAACAATGCTACAACTGGATTTAGTCCTTTCATGCTCATGTATGGGTTTCAACCTAGGTCACCAGTTACAGTGGGGTTGGCAACCGAAAAACTCTAACAGGTTAAGGATTGTCTCCAAGACCACATGGATATGCTGAAACCCGCTCGTCAGAATGTCCGACAAGCACAGGATCGGTATAAGAAGTATGCTGATGAGAAACGTCGGCAAGTTACCTTCGAAGAAGGGAAGGAAGTATTTTTACGTGTGCCAAAACATTCAAAAAGTCTAAAAACTGGCCAACACCTAAATTATCTCCCCGATATTGTGGGCCTTTCAAAATACTCAAGCGAGTAGGTGACCGTGCCTACAAATTATTGCTACCTTCACCTTCTCGTATTCATCCAGTGTTTCATGTAAGCCGTTTACGTAAGCGGTTACATGGGGACGCCAATGTCATTGACCAACAGATTTTGGTTGATTTCATTGAACCTCCTACCTTACCGCATGAACCTGAACGTGTTCTCGATTATCATGAGTTGCGTACACATCATTATGTACGTCAACAAGCCTTAATCAAGTGGAAAGACCGACCTGAGGAAGGTGCACTTGAAAAAACATTAGTGTTCTTAAGAAGAAGTTCCCCACTTTTGTTTTTGAGGACGAAAACTCTTCTTAAGGGGGGAGTATTGTCTGGACACCAGCAAAGCCGGACTAGACAAGGGCAAGGCGGGGCTAGGCAGTGTGGAAAGGAAGTCCAACTAGGGCAAAGGGCTAGGGGCTATGCTATATAGTGGGTGTTTGGGTGGTGGAATCGTAGGTTCTAGTTCCCCTTGTCTAACACAATGCATGAACTAACCCAAATAAATCTTCAATATAAACACTCAATTGAGGACTACTTGTACCCAGTGAAGGATTGTAGCCCACCCATGCAACCAATTCAATATATAAAAGCTATTTTAACCCAATCAAGGATTATAGCTCTTATATTGTGGATTGACAAGTGTAAATCAACTCAAATGCAAGACTTCAAGGATCTTTATATGTCCGATACACTAACATAGGACATCCGACCCTTGACTATCGACTCGTCATTTACATATGCTCATCTTTTAAAACCAATTACATCCCTCATTTGGACCAATGGCTTCTTCGCAATGAGCATGATTCTCCAAGTTTTCAGTTGTTTTGGTTTCGTACCTTTATGTCGGTAAATGAATTAAAAAATTTTAGAAGTGGTTACCGAATTAAAAATCACATTCGGCCAAAAAAAAGGACCTGTGACTCTATAACCTTAGGTCAATTCACAAGGAGATGACTATACCCAACACTCGGATACACTCTCCAAAGATTTGCCTAGCTAAAAGACCGCAGTTAGCACAGTATTTACTATATATAATTACTCATGTCGAGCTTTTTTATTTTCCCAACGGGTCCGTCGGGCTATTGCATATACCCGACGGGTCTGTCGGGAAAATGAAAAAGCCCGACGAGCCCCGCAGGAAAAATGAAAAACCCGGAGGGCTAACAGACTCTATAGGTTTTTGCAGGTCAAAATCAAAATCTCGTTAACAATTAACGTGATCACGTGATTTTTTTGTGTAAATACTAAAGTTATTGACATAATCATCCGATCGTGATTACGTTAATGAAATCCTTGCTGGAGGTAGACTTTCGCGAGGATTGTCTATTAGCTCCTCTATTGTTACATGTGATGAGGCCACATGTACATCATGGGTAGCCAGATAGAAAAGGTGAATAACCAAAATTATCGCTTATAAAGGCCATCTCTTGCAACCAATTCAACGCCAAAAACAATAAAATGCTTTCAAAGCACAAAAGACCATGCATTTACCTTGGTTGACATAAGAAGACTATGCATTTACCTTGAAAACCACTGTACTTGAAGTCATAATTTTCGACTAACATTTGTATAAAGTTTCCCCATGGGGGCTAAAAGCATGTGCGCAAGCAAGCGCCCATGTGAACTGGCTCATAGGAAGTTAGGATATGGAGAGCAATAAGTGCAAAATAATGATCCGAGAGGAATAGTTAAGGACTCGGGCCAAGGGCTTTCACTAACTGCCAACTCCAGCTGCTGCTTCGTGTGCGCTCTTCCAAGTTCCCAAGTTCTACTCTTCCCTAAAGCCAGGGGCCAGGGCGGAAGGCACTCTTGCTCCCTCAGCAGCTTCTGCTGCCTCTATATTAGAATTTAGACCTACACACATACGCAGGCCCTCACAAACCTCTGGCCAACACCCACTTCCTCTCTCTCCTTCTCTCTCTCTCTCACTCACACACACGCGCGCGCGCGCGCAAACATACTCACACAGACAAATACACAAATGATCATCAGCGGTTTTACGGAAACGCCCACTACCAGTTGGAAAGAGAGTGGAGCTGGAGATCAAAAAATCATATGTACTTAGGTCATTGATGAGCTCTCCACACATGACACACACACACGCATGGAGCCCCTGAACGCAAGCAGCAAGGCTGCAGCCTGGGCCTGGTATCAGCGTGGAGCAGGATCTGCTGCTACCCTCGCTTCTGGGCGCTCCCATGAGCCCGTAGCATCCACTCCTCGGTGCAGCCTGAGCCGAGGCGGTAATTCCCCATCTCGTTTCAAGCTTGAAGCAGATATCCTTCTCTCCAGTGCATCAATTGAGGACACCTCTGATAGATTAAAGAGTCTCTACCTGCTTCAAGATCTATCTGATTCAAGCTCTTGGGGTTCTGAAAGAGTTTGCACCACTACCGGCATGTTGGCGTCTCCGCCATCAATGCCACGGTTGAACTCACTGCCTGCCTCCATTAATTCGCTTGCAGATGCGCCGGATCTTGCAATTGTGATGTCTAGCTCCAGCTATGGGACTGCTTCTTGGGATTGTGGTAGCACTTTATTCGACTCCTTTGAACTTGTGGCTATGTCGAAAAAGCTCGATGGTGCACATCAGCTGGATGAAGGTGCAATTGAGAAGGTTTGCCCACCGGTCGAGTATGCGGGTGTATCCGCGGGTGAATGTGGTGAAGATGAAGAAAGGGAAGAAGGAAAGCATGACACAGGGTTGAAACCTCTTAAGCTAATCACACCAATGAGCATCCATGAGTCATGTGGGCTAATTGATGCAGACGCTGACGCGAATTCTGTATCGAATGATTGCAAGAAGTCTAGTAGGCAAGCCATTTACGACATGTTCTGCAGATATGAAAACCTGGAGACACCAGTAGGAGCTTCTTGCGACAACGAGCACATCAAGAAATCACCAACCATTTCGCCATCTGCTCGCAAGAGCAGCAAGCAGTATCGAAGGCGCCGCCTGCATAGCTTGTCCAAGGCCTTCAAGCACCACTTTGTTCAATTGACTCACCAATCTGGGAGGCAGTCATCGGCACCAATCCACAGTTATCACCCACCAGATAAGGCGGTGCACCTTCGCCAATCAGCCGCATTACCCGCCAGGACTTCTCCGCATATACAGACAGTACAGCACCATAAAACTGCTTGTGGATTAGCGGAGTCACCAGGGCGGACGGATCGGACCATGGCGGAAGGCTGGAGATCTGAAGCTCCTAAACACAGTCTTAGAAAGCAGCACTCAAGTTACAATGGTGTGCATCATCATCACCACCATCACCATCATCACCACCATCTATTCCGACACCACTCCGACGATAGTCTCGGGGCGTTGTTACCAATAGAGCCGCTACTGGACAAGTCCCGTCCCAAGTTGCCGCTGCAGGGCTTCGTGCGTCCAAGGGAAGCTCTGTGGGTAGTACTGTGTTAGAAGGGGCATCTCTAGATTGGAAGAGCAGGTGGGGGGATACAAACATAGCTAATTGTCCAATGGAGTCTCACGGGTTTCCAATTGTGTGACAGGAGAGAAGAAGACTATATTGTATTATGTTCAGGTTAGGGCATATTCTGTAGATAGAATTAGAGTCTTGGGTTTGTTGATTAAACTGACCTTGTAGTCGTAGCTAGCTCATGATTAGTTTCATCAGGTGTTAATTAGGTCCAATCTTGGGAATTCTTTGTTGAGGCTTTGAAGCTGTGTTCTGTAATTAATGGCCTCCCAAGCTAATTGTGGGGTGTATTGTACAATGGAATGGAATGGACTTAATGATTAATTGCAAATGGATTGTGGAGTTTGATTAGCGTTGGAATCAGTCTTAATTACTTAGTTCTTATCTACTCGTAATTGGCCCCATGAGTGTATATATATATACACACATTATTGGCAATTATTGTTGTTTATTGCACGGTTTGAAACCGGTCGTGTAGTGACGAATCTGCTGCTCTGCATCGTCGTGTTGATCCTGGACCGTCCATCCTTTGGCGGGGGGCAAAAAGAGGTTGATCGGGGTGATTTTTGCACGTACTTTTTGGAGGGGACCAGAGAAGGGGGGGGGCGGGGGCAAGAAGATTATAAATTTTCTCATGTAGGAAAAGGGAGCCTTTTTCAATGTTTTTCATACAATGCATAACATCGTGAGCTTCTGCTGCACTGCATACCTAGCTAGGTACGATTGGGCGCACTGGCCGGCAGTTCCCTGCCCCCAATCGTACCTAACTAGGTATGCCGTGCCTCCCTCACACAAGCTCATAATGTTAAGTCATAATGTGGGAATTATTGTGAGAATCTGTCCAAAAATTCTTTTGGGGGGGGGGGGGCGGCGAGAGAGGCGGGCAAAATGGGGTCGTTGATCTTGGACTCCTCGATCCTTTACGGGATAAAATGGCGGTTGGACGATGTCACCATGCAATTCCCAATACGAGTAGAACTCAGTTGTTGAACAAGGAAGATGGAAGTATTTGCGTGATCCTGCATCACACAAATATTTCCCATCTCGTTCACACCATCAAATTAAGTGCACATAAATTTACGGAGTTCACATGTGAGTTCATGTCGAGTTCACATTCACTTGAGTTGACAATGTGATCAATAGTTGTAACCTTTGCACGCTCATGGTGCTGATTAAGGCAATTCAATGATTTATGGGACACATGGCGTAATGCTTTGCGCAATCATATTCCTCCTTTTATGCATAAATTGGCCATGTTTATCCAAAAGTTTGAGGGTTGATTTGAGGCTAAAGGTTGAGCTTAAAAGGCCAAGAATGTATGATGGTGTAGTGAAGGCTTCAAAGGATAAGGATCCAGGAATGGAAGCTAGAGAGATTGAGAGATCTTGAATTGCAAGAAGTTGTGAAGTCAACTCTATCTCATAACTGTATAAATATGGACAAGGTATGCAATGAAGACTTCCATGTTGCTTATTCTCTGAGCATGTGAAAGAAGAATGTCATATGCATAATGAGATCAGAATAATTTTCAATGTATGCCATCTTTATTGTTTAAGCAATATGATGTCATCCTTCATGTCGAAGATGTTGCTACTAGTAAGGTGGATGTAAGCAAGAAGGCTACCATTGTTATGAGTCTCAAATGCAAGGGCATGAACATCTTGAGTGTCCAAGTCACATGGTTGATGCTTCTAATGCATGTTCTAATGAAGATGAGTATGTTTGTGATGCAAATGTGGTTGTTGTGAGTTCTTCTCTTGTAGATGAAGTAGTCGAGGATCACATGGAGGTCAAGAAAAATAACAATGGGCAAGAGGGTAATGCATATGATGAGGGTTCTCAAGGATACTCTACGGGTGAGTGTATGCCTAAGGGTAATGAAGCAACTAAGTATACTACTTGTGTCATTGATGAAGAGTCTATCAATGAGGACCTTCATGATGTGTATGATGATGTCGGTAGTTGTGCCTTAATTGATGAAGATACTATTGAAGTTTTAGAGGATATGAACCATGATGAAGATGCTCTTGTTATGTCTTATGTGAATATGGTTGATGCTACCTTGCGTGATCACGAGTGCTTGATCCTCTTGTTAAGGAGCATAAGGTATGTATGGAAGATGGCTTACCTATCAAGTATGGCATGGATGAATTGGATGGATGCTTAATGAAGAGTGGAGAGAAAGATGGATATGTACGAGTATATGAAATGACTAAGAATAAAGTCAATTTTTTTCTTGGATCAGATGCTCAATCTTGCATGCATGATGTTGAGACGAACAAGTCTCCATATGTAGTCTTAGTTAAGAGCTCACCATACTCAACGGGAGAATCAATGAAACATATTTTTTTAACTTTGATATTGAGAATCAATTTTTTTTTCCGATGCATTCAAATGTATGATTCTTTTATATATGTATGTTCTATGGCCTTTTGATCTAGGTGGACATAATGTTTATGCTACTGCTGAGCATGAATGCTGTAGCCCGGGGGGATTCACTCTATATACAAAATGAGACACCACCTGCGAGCGGACAACTTTGATAAAACCCATATATACGACTCATATTAGGAAACATGATCCCACTTTCTACACTTATACAAAAACCAATGCAAAAAACTATCATACCCCTATCTTACATATAAAATTTAGGTCTCACATGATCTAACTGAGTAAAACTAGTCAAAGAGTGTGTATCATAGTGATTGACAATGTACTAAGGAACCACTTTTGTTGATAACTAGATATATCCTCAATGTGTCTTAGTTTGACTTTTAAACTATGTGCACATTCAGCCTACACTCTAGCTAAAAGAGGCTATTCATATTAGCGACGCTCACACAGCGACGCTCAAAAAAAAAAATTCCCGGCGTCGCTATGAGCGTCGCAAATTTACTTGTTACAAGTAAATTTGCGACGCTTATAGCGACGCCGGCTGGGCTAAAAAAAATAACAGAGAGCACCCGAAAACTCAGATCTCAGATCTGAGTTTTTCGGCGCCCTCAAGCAAGGAGCAGGTAACGCTCTCCCTCTCTCTCTCTCTCTCTCTTTCTTCTCCACACACACACACAAACACACACACACACACACACACACACACACACACACACACAAGGAGAGGAAGGAGAGCCAGGTATGCTCCTTCCCTCTCCTCTTTCTCATGTTCCCTTCCCCTCTTTCTCTCTCCCTCTCTCTCTCTCTCTCTCTCTCTCACACACACACACACACACACACACACACACATAGTGTTTTTGAGAGAGAGAGAGAGAGAGAGAGAGAGAGAGAGAGAGAGAGAGAGAGAGAGACAAAGAGTACAAACATAAACAAAAACGCACACACACATACATAAACAAAGAATGCACACACACATTGAGAGAGGAAAAGAGAGAGAGAGCATGCATAAACAAAAAACGCACACATTGAGAGAGGAAAAGAGAGAGAACATGCATAAACAAAAAACGCACACATTGAGAGAGGAAAAGAGAGAGAAAACATGCATAAACAAAAAAACGCACACACATTGAGAGAGAAAGAGAGAGAAACTAATTTAACGTCGTAGGAAGCTAATTAAAATTAAAAGACCTAAAGATCTAGCCGACGAGGAGTTGAACTCAAGACCTATTATTCAAGAGGGAAATGACATAACCAATCTATCATACTTGGCATGGGTGATAGAAAGGTTATACCATTTATCTCTTTTTATTGGCACACACATCCACACACGCGCAAACACACAAGAAGAAGAGAGTTATAGCGTCGTAGGAAACTATCTTAAAAGACGTTAAAGATTAGGTTAGATGTAGACTTACGTTAAATTAGATTTAAGTTTATTTAAGTTAAATTAGATTAGATTTAGGTTTATTTTTAGTTAGATTTACGTTTATTTACGCTAGATTTAGATTTACGTTATATTAGATTAGATTTAGGTCTCCATAGACTGCGATGCCTGCATGAAGCGGGTGAAGAAAGCCCTCAATGGAATATAGGGTATTGCTGCCTTCACTCATGGTGGGCTCCGTCGATCCAAAAGTACTGGTGAAATGTCTTCAGAAGATATGGAAGAAGGTGGATCTTCAGGGCGGCAAGAGTCACTACATCCCCGACAATGACCATCTAGACAACCTCTAGTCATTCAACAACAACTTCAAAGTTAGTAACAAGAGCAAGAACGGTCCAAAGGGCCAATTGCTGTCGTCAGATGTGGATGGAGATGAGGCAGCGTCACCGCCGGAAGTTAACTCTCACATCTTTAGTGATGAGAATGCCAACTCTTGCCGAGTTATGTGAAAAATTATGTGTTAAATCAGTTTTAAGGTTCTTATAATCCCTGTTAGTTTAGTTCTTTGTTTTTAATATAACATAATTTACGTTAGATTTAGATTTATGTTATATTAGATTAGACTTAGGTTTATTTAGGTTTACCCACACACACACACACACACACACACACACACACACACACACACACACACACACACACACACAAGAAGAAGAGAGTTTTAACGTCGTAGGAAACTATCCCAAAAGACGTTAAAGATTAGGTTAGATGTAGACTTACGTTAAATTAGATTTAGGTTTATTTTTAGTTAGATTTACGTTTATTTAGATTTACGCTTCTTTACGTTAGATCGAGTCCACACAAGAATTACTTACGGTTTAGGGTTTAGAGTTAGACGAACAGTGAAAAGATCTACTGTGAAAAGATGTTAAGATGCTGTGAAGTGCTAGAGGCAAAGGGGTTTTGTCCACTACATGCAGTATCATGTAGACGTGGGTCTGTAGATTTCTTGTACCCACAAATATAGGTATTGACCAATAAAACGAGATTATAACCCGGTGGTTCTGATCTCCGTGCACCTCTAGACCGAGGTGTGCAGGGATTGGACATGACTAGAGAATGTGAGGTAGAGAGAGAGAGAGAGAGAGAGAGAGAGAGAGAGAGAGAGAGAGAGAGAGAGAGAGAGAGAGAGAGAGAGAGAGAGAGAGAGAGAGAGAGAGAGAGAGAGATAAGACGAAGAATGCCAATAGAATATTAAATTTGTTGTCCAGGTTATAAGATTTTTATCCTCATTATGAGTAGTGACGAGGATGTGGGACCGTCCAACCGAAACACCTATCTCTCAACGAGGGTCTTATGTCCTTGTAATCAATGCAAGCATGTTGTGCGACGGACAAGACGTGTTTCTTTGCAGCACGTTCGCGAATTTGGCGAGTTCGATCCATCTATTATAGATCGAGTTGTTGCCAATTATAACTCGTCGGACTCTGACGCTGGCCAACAAGCAGCAATCTTGCAACCCAATAGACGTGTTCGCAAGCGCTTTGGTCAAGTAGCATATGTGAGGCCACAAGATGTAGCCTCTGACAGCTCGGGGGATGATCATGCAGAGCACATTCCCAACGAGGCAATGTTTGAGCCCAAGATTGATGAAATGATCGAGACGATCATGGATTCAGAAAGGCTTATCTATGATGATATGAAAAGTGAAGCCGATACGCCATTGTATAATGGAGCACGTATGTCTAGATTGAAAGCACTCCTGGTTCTTCTCAACATGCAGGCAAAGTTTGGATGGAGTGACACTAGCGTCACAGCGCTTTTCAGGTGATCTATTACAATTAGTTTACTTTAATAAAACTCTAAATGTATAATGATCTGATAGATTTTTACACGACTGTATCGTATTTTTATGTTGTGTAGATTGCTTAAAGAGCACATACTACCAGCTGACAATGTGATGCCAGATTCCCAAGATGAAGCAAGAAAGATTTTGCAAAACTTGGGGATGGATTACAATTCTATCCACGCTTGTCCTAATGACTGCATTCTTTTTAGAGGGGAATACATAGACATGGAGAAGTGTCCGAAATGTGATTCCGACCGAGAGGCTAAAATCAACCGATTTTGCATGCTTCACAATCCAGTGATGCAAAAGTGGATTTCACAATATGAGGATGCAAAGCAAGAGCGACAAAGGGCACGAATCGAGTGGAGACGGGGAAGACGACCACCGATGCACTATCCGACGGGTCTGGAGAGCCTACCAACATTCATGAGCTTAAGATGGTTGCACAACCAATTGAAAAGCGCACAACAATGCGGTGACGAAGTGACTGAGGAAGAGTGGGAGTACTCTCGGGGTTGCGCGACCAAGGTAAGTTTGCAATGTACGACTAGCTAGTGACTTTATTTCTAAACGTTTGAACGGCCACTCATAATCTTTGTTCGTTGTAGTATAAGTCATACACAGCAGCATGGTGTAAAGGTCGACATTTTAGGGTGGAACGGATCGACAAAAAGCGTTTTACTCAAGATTGTGGAATCATGGCAAAATTTGAACAGTCTAGTCGACGACGTTCCTCTGATGCAGATCCTGTGGTGGCGGAACTCACTTACTTCGGCACGCTACAAGAGATTTTGAGGATCGATTACAGAGGATTTTTTGTCGACTTGTTCGACGTGCAATGGTTCAAGATAATCATGGAGGGTCGCAACGCTACTGTGCGTAGAGGAGAGTCTGGTTTTCTTGAGGTGGATTCTACTAAGAAATGGACTGACCTAAGAGACACTTTCGTACTACCCGAGCATTGTGAACAAGTAAGTATGTAAATAGTTAACATCCCCCTTTTACAAGTTATTTTCTTGAAAGCTCTCATGTAAGTTATGTGGCTCTGGTAGGTAATATTTCATCCTACAAAGTCTACATCAAACTGGTGGTACATCATAGAGGTAGCCCCTCGTAGTGCAAGGACGTATGAAGGCTACCATGTGCCAATCACAACGACATCAATGGAGGAGATCAGAGAAGATGCTCAATCGACAGCCGCTGCGGTGGTGCCAGACGAGCATCAAGATGCTACTACTCTATATGGGGTGCATGCAGAGGAGCTACAAAATGAAACAGAGGATATGTGTTTAAACGGAGAGCTCTATATAGATATAGGAAGTTATGCTGAGTTATGCGAGGATGAGAGAGAGATCTCTTAAAGCCACAAATATTGTATTTGAACAATTTTGCTCCGTGTTGTAAAAGCTCTGGCTCTCTAAGTACCTTCCATGGTGTATAACACTCTTTTCTACTCGCGCTCACATCTTTTGATTGAAAATTCTGAGTTTTCGACTTGCCTCTTCTATCACTCAATTCATTGCGTCATTGTATTTATATGCGTCATTACGTCATTGTATTTAATGGTCTTTGCGTCATTGTCTACTCTATTCATTCAATATTAAGTTTAAATATTTGTGTGTTTAATGCAGGTATGGATGATGAGGAGTTTCTTTCTTCTTTGTCACCGCAGCAGAGACAGTGGTACATGGAGCGTCATCGCTCTGGCGCATCATCGCGCGTTCCTACTCCATCCGCATCTCCCTCTCTTTCGGAGCATTCGGCGTGCTCCAAAGCTTCGGTGTCGACGAGACGATCTTCACACTCGTCTAGACACCGGTGCTCTAGTGGTGGCGGTGGCGGTTGTTGTGGGGATTCCGCCGCCGATGCCTCCACACCGCCTCGTGTTCGACGAGGCTCTTTACCCTCCCCTTCTTTGCCCGCCCCCACACCAGCCATAGCATTGCCATCTACACCAGGTTTTGCACGGCTGACTGTTCCTAGCAGCTACACGCCTCTACCTACTCCGCCAGGAGCCACCCCACTCGACACTCCTCGCTTCGGGGCCCAGACGCCGGTGGAGACACCTGACGTCCGTACCCCCATCGACACGCCGCTAGAGACCCGTGCCGGGACACCCAGGTTCACGCGTCACCGGCCAGAGGGCTTGCCTTACTCCGTCGACTTCAGCGGCGGCATCATCATGGATGATGACGGCAAGAAGGTGATCTCGTGCATGCGTGGTCTTTGCTCTCAGCTGTTTAGACACTACATACTAAACAAATGGAGTGAAGTACCAAGTGATTTAAAAGCCAGAGTCATCAGCATACTTCATGATGAGTTTCCCGTTCCAACACGGGATCAGCGCTTCAATGAAGACCTGATGAAGATTCGAATGCGCGAATACTGCAAACACAAGCGTTTCGAAGTGCAAAAAGCAATCAAGCATGGGTGGAACAGGCCAGATTGGCTGGCCAAAGAAGATTGGAAGAATGCGAAGAAAGCAGCGCGCGAGAATCCCGATAAGTGGAAGCAACAAAAGGATGCAGCTAGAGCGCGAGTAGAGGCAGGGAGCTCGCACCACTTGGGGAGCAGTGGATGGGCATCATTTGAGGCCGATTTTGTAAGTGTTTTTGCATTGCTCTTTATGTTCGATAGTTTAGGGTTTATGAGTTTTTTAATTCTAACATAATGAAATCTTTGTATGTTTTGACAGTGGTCGATGACAGGATGTGATCCCACACCGTACGAGCGTGAGTACGCAGGAAGGAAGGGCTTAAACGCCTTGATGGACATTCTCAGTTCTCGCGGCGGCATGGTTAGTATTAGGGTTTACTCTTTTCTATTTTTTGTATTGTTTTATAAATGTCGTTATATGTTTATACTTACTGAAAGCTGTCTTATTGTCTTTTTTTGCAGAATCCGACAGATACGCTGCTTGGACGCGATGAGACGTCTGACTAGACGACGTCAGTTTAGCCGTAGCTAGATAGCATTAGTTTAGGGTTTCTCATAGCTTATGTATCATGAGACGGATTTTATACGTCTTTTTGAACCATGTATATTATTACATTTGTCACCGCAGTTTATTTTGCCAATCAATTCTTTATGCCTATGATGTTGTACAATTGTCATTATTACATTTGCCAATCAATTCATTTTGCCTATGATGTGTACAATTGTCAATTTTACGCTTGTCAATTTTGCAAACAATGCGTCTTGTGGGTGACTATTTTGGGTCTATTATCTACCCTTGCACTTTTTTAAAAAAGTGAATCAAGTACAATATGGTTGATGGGTGGCAGGGCATTCAATGTCCTGTCACCAAAAAAAATTTCTCTCGGGCGTCGCTATAACCGTCACTATTTATGGCTCTGGAGCGTCGCTATGAGCGTCGCTATAGACTTCTGTGTAAACATCGCTATAACCGTCGCTATGACCGTCTCTATATAGCGACGCTTATAGCGACGCCTATAGCGACGCATATAGCGACGCTCTCGTAGCGACGCTATTAGCGACAGTTTTAGCGACGCCGGGGGTTATAAAAACCCAGTGTATTTCCGTCGCTAACAGCGTCACAAGAGCACACAACCTCTTGTAGTGAGCTGCTAGCTACTTGTCCAATTATGACCCATCTAAATTACTCAAAAAACATGGTTATAAAGTTGTGTTAGGTTCTCCATGTAAATTTTCATCTATACAAACTCTTTATAGCTTTCATCCCTCAACAAATGAACTATAATCACAAAACAAGCATTTGATACAAAGAATTGCTAGTTCTTGCATGTATCTTTGTAGCTATTGACTCACAAGTTTGAGGAAAAACTCTTTTGGGAAGCCATAATTTTGAAACACAAAAACTTCCTCTTAGAATTTCATTTTTTCACTTCCCCCCCCCCCCCCCTTCGCCCCCTTAAATATGATAACCCCTCCCTTATTTTTCATCTTGGGAGATAAATTATTGGGGGCCTACCCCTAGCTTATACACTTATGTAGCTTGTAAAAAAACTCCCCTCCCCTGCACTTACGTGGTACGATAAGTTTTCCATGGTGAACCCCCGGGGCCGTAGCACACTACAATTTGAGAAAACATGTTGTGCATATTTTGAAGAACCATTTTTTTGTACATATTGTACCTATGATGATTCCATGGAGTGACATAAGAGTCTTATGTTAAATGTAAATGTTAACAGTGTTGTCTAAAAGTAGTTATAAACAGTTTGGCCCAAAGTCAAGTGCTCGAGGGTTTAGTTTCAAGAGTTGGAAAAATGCCATGGCAAGAATAAGGTGGAGACTAGAGGTCTCGCTAAGGCGGACACCTAAACATTGGCAAGAAAACAACAGCAAGGGGCACCTCTATAGCAATGTCTCCAAATAGCTCTCAAGAGACAATATTAGCACCACAAACCATATCAAATGAACTTCTACAAAACCACAACTGAAAGACAAGTAATCCCTTGGAAATTTACAATCACACGCCACCCAAAAGGAAACTAGGAAGCACCTCCCTGGCATTGAGTTACAACAAAAGAGGCCAACCAATGCACTTGAGGAAAAGAGCCTCCCTCTCCACAAATTGATTCTTTAAGAACAAAATTTCAAAGTGTGCACATGCCACAAAACATGGAAGCCTTCACAACTTACCATACACTAAACTGCCTAACAGATTTCCATATCATGTACCCTGTAGGAAATGGACCACTATGTGCAAATATAAATAGAAAGCTGCCATGGCATGACTACACATAGGAAGGGCTAGTCGATGGCAAAAAGCTGTATCCAAAAGCATGAAGGAGACATAACAAACCAAAAAACTATAAAATTTTGATGATAAGCTACCCCTTGCTTGCCTACAACTCACATCTCACTTATATACAAGTTTTTACTCAAACAACACCTGTACATGTACATATTGTGATCTACCTGCTTGCACTACATAGGCGACTTGCCTTTTGTGTACATGTGCCTGACACACCAAGCTAAAAAGGCCACAATGTAAACACATACATACCGTCATGTCATTTTGTGGCATCACCATATGTACAATGTGTACAAAAAATGGCTCTTCAAAATGTGCACAACACCGTCTCTCCCTCATCTGTAGAGACGATTTGAAATGATTGCAAACTCTAAGGCTTTCACCTCAATGTATTTCTATCGCAATTTGTTGACTCTTTTCAGGAATACTCAAGTTTTTAGGTATTGAAATATGTATTTTTCCCACTCGAGTGCTACAATCACTCGAAACATGGGTACCAAATTTGGTATCTTCATTGCATAGCAAGTTTTACACAGTTTGATATACTCGTGAATGGTTTTATGTATATGGGGCTAGTATACTCCGAGTCCAATCAAGCGTTGATATTTTTGTTTGGGCTTACTATGAAATTTTATGCTTTGGACATAGGATGACTTTAAATAGGTTTGTATTTCCCCTGGTTCAATGCATATGCTCAAGATCTTGTCTAAGTGCCTTGGATATAGATATTTCCTACTAATAGGAATCGAGGTTTTCTTTTCTCAGTCTCCTGTGGGTAGTACTCCTTCAGCTTGGTACCATGAGCTAAAAGAGGAATCGGGTATCTGCTCCATTTTGGCACCATTTCAATGTTAAATAGATATGATTCAGGTAGGTCATCATCTATTCCTTTAGGTTCTTCTCCATGAAACATCCTTGATAGATGATTGGCTCTCTGATGGGTGATGCCCTTCTTGACTACAACAGAGAAGTCAAACTCTAGTAGTAAAATAAACCATCGAATAATACATTCCGTTGTCAAGAATTGCGTAGTGCGACTAGGAAAGCGTTGGGCCTCTAACTGTGAGGATTCGTAGCAAAATCAAGCAAGGCGTAGATGATTTGAAGCTAAAAACACACTCAAAAAGAACAAAACTCCAGCTATGAAATCTCCACTTTGAAAAAGAACCAAGATTAACTCAAAACTCTTGTGTGTGTGAAGATTAGGTGTAGTCTCGCTCCCAATTGTACAGATGCAGTGCTCTTTCGACCTGTTAAAAACCCTATATTGACGCTTTGATTTTTCATTGTGACCATTTCATGGAAGCTTGAGAACTTCATTGGAGAAGCCCAAGTAGTTATTTGAGGAGGAGAAACCCTAATTGGAGTCCTCACAGCCTCGAACATGTAGTGGAAGTAGCATGGGATTGCACTAGCACCTTGTATTAGAATGGTTGTATCTCCTTTCTTATATGCCCAAATGAGATCATTCTTGGCTCTAAAACTCCCCCCTCAACTTGAGAAACAACAGAAATGTCATTGATGTAGCATTTTCAGTCATTTTGTGCTATTTTTAGGCTAATTTTGACCATTTTATGACCATTTTAACCATTTTTAGCCCAAAAAAATACTCCCTTTTTGTCCGTAAAATGCCCAAACGAGCTAGGAAAATTTCCTAAATTTGTGGGAAAACCATTGGGCTCAAATTTCATGTTAGAAATCATTTTTTCACTTGGTAAGCACTTTGGACACGTTGGAGAGGGGGAATAGGGAACACACCCAGCACACAAAATATCTGCCTCTCTATAGCCTAGGGATTCCACATCACCCCTAACCTCTCAAATAACACCTTCAAATTGGCTAATTTGCACTAACAACTCCACTTTAGCACACATAACAACTATCTCACACCTTGCAAAAAACACCTTGCAGCACAAATGCACCCACACTGCTCAACTCACCCTTTCTGACTCACAAAACACTCCTATTTTGCCCTCTTCGTAGCACCTTCAAGCTGCAGGCAAACCCTCTGCAAACAATGGCCAATACACAAAGAGCAAGAGAAAAGGAGGCGAAGGGGGAGAAGCAACACAAGAGACAGGGGAAAATATGTGGTATTATTGCATAGGGGAGTAGTACAATCAAGTATGCAGCTTCAATGGCAAGCTTGGCACTACACAAGCTTGCAACTCTCAATCACCCACTCAGGCAAAAAAGCCCTCAAATTTTCACATTTACATCCTTTTATAGGGGTGCCTCTAGGAGGTTCAAAAAAGAAATGATGGATGAGTTTCTCCCCCCGTGGCCTTCACTTGGAGCTTCTTTTAGAATTTGTTTGCATTGCAACCACTTGGCATAGTTCATTTTTGGAAATAATTACATGGTGTGCACATTCTCCTAATGTCCCTTCAATTTGGCCGTCCGGCTTGCTCTCCTTGGACCTTTGAGTTTGCTCTTTTGCTTTGGCTTGATCTCCCTTGCTTGCTCTTTGGACATCCTTGGCCTCACTCTCTCTCCACTGTGGGACCAACTCCTTTAATGAGGGGGGGAGGCAATAGCGAGTTCGCTATTGCCCTCCCTTGTTTACTTCAAAAATTTGGGGCTCCAAGGAGCCGCAGGAACCACCGCCTGTCGAGATGCCACATCATCAACCAAAGGGCTGCCGGCCACTACCTTACGCTCTCGAGCGCGCCACTGCGCCCCCACCAGAGGCCAAAACCGTCGACAAACGCCCCAAGGCGCCACACACAGCGCCCGGCAGGGCCGCCCACGAGCGCCATAGCCAACGGGAGAGAGCTCCCCTCTCTCTCACCTCTTGTGAACACTAAAGAGCCCACACTCTTATATATATATTGCTGCCGCACGACATTTCACTGCGCATATGGGCTAAAGCCTTTCCACGTGGCATCCTCACAAGGCCAAGCCTTCAAGGCTTTGAAAAAACCACCTTCTTTTTTTTTTTTTCAACAAACTTTGTTTCCCCTTTCTTGCCCTGCCTGCTCATTGGCCCCTGATGATCCATTTGCCGAGCCGTCGAACATGGCCGCAAGCTCACCATGCCGACTTGAAATTTCTCGGCTCCAACCGCATTTCGGGATTTCTCAAGACCCCATACTGAGGGCGCAAAAGTCGATCAAAACATCTGCAACCAACTTTGGACAAAGGCACCCAATTTTCCAACTGCTGTAACTTTTTGCTCCAGACTCCGTTTGACATGCAGTCACTTCTTGCTAGCTCCGTATGATGCACACCCTGCTATAGAACTTCGTCGGTGCTCAAAAGATGCCAGGTGGCGGATTCTCCAATGTGGCCAAGGGGGCTCAGACCCGGCCCCCGGAAAAAATTCAGCTGACTGTATCTTGCTAACCAGAGCTTCGATTCGCAATCTGAAAAGATGGGTAGGCTCCATAAGTTGAGCTCTACGCATCTATACCTTGACTTCCACTTGGACCACTTGTCTTCAGCTGCCCTGTCCGGCAAGAATTTGCAATTCATTGAAATTTCAACCTCCAATATCTTGGGCTCTGTAGCTCGGTTTGATGAGCCGTCTGGACCTGCTCCTTCAACACTTCAAGCTCTTCATTCCTGGACCCAAAATATGCACTTTGCATCTCCTTCATCTGCTACCCAAATTAGCCCATCATGGAGCCTTCCTTGGCCTATAAGCCGTATCAGGCATACAATTTTGCTGCTACCTGTCATCCCCTGATTATCCTAGCTGCTCCAGCCCTTTGCCATGTTTCTGCTTTCCTGCATATATCTGTCCATGCCACCTTCTAGAGACGACACACTTTGGCTCCACCAACGTGTTTTACGCCCGCGCACAAAACCTGCTATTTTTTGCCAAGATCGCACGATTGAACTTTCTAGGCAAAACGAGCATGCCACTTCGAAACACTTGACATTTGTACATTTCTAAAGAAAATTAGGAATTCTTTATTGTGGCAAAACATGCAACGGTGCCACGTTTTCGGCTTCGCCTACCCGGTAGGGTATGTACAGGCCTACAACCGTTGGCATCCGTTTTCGCATATATCACACTATGTACATTGTAGCATTTGGTCCACACATCAAAAAATTTAAGAGTGAGGTAGATATTTTTATTTTCACATTATGCACGTGCCACGGCACGACATCCACCCCCTCTAAACCTGCACATCCTCTGGTATGTGACACACATATCTTTTTACAGCAAGTTCAATGTTCATTTAAGTCCACATACATGTCGATTTCATCATCGCTTGCAACAAAATCTAACGCATTATCCTCTCGTTCTTCATCCACATCCATAACATTTTAATCAGAGCCTTCATTCTGACTTTCCTGTGAATCAAAGGGATCTGTATCACCTCTTCTTTTGAATAACTTGATTGGGGAATCTTCATTTCTGTCCCGTCCAACCCATGCAAGGTACAAGTTGCATTCCCATGTACATGCTGAACCACATAAGGACCAAACCATCTGAAGGAGTACAAGCGGAAGTGCGACGCGAGAGAGAGTGCGAGAAGAAGAGCACGACGATATGGTGAACTCGCTCTACTGTAATGTGTAGAGCATAGTGAGTTCTTATTAGGTTTTTACAAAAGAATATGTGTACATACCTGGCGGCCCGCCCACTTACCTAGGCGACCACATTGGGCTTTATACCCCAACAACCTCCCACTTAAAGTCCAATGTGGTACTTTAAGTGTGAGAGAAGCTACTATACAAGCTAATATACAAGAGATGTAGAGAAGTGATGTAATACCCTACACCTAACTGCTTGCGAAAATGCGCAAAGCTCTCTGAGGGAAGTCCTTTTGTAAGTAGATCAGCGGGATTTTCTGTGGTGTGAACTTTGACAAGCTGAAGTTGCTTATCCTCGAGCATTTCCTTGATGAAATGATACTTCACATCCACATGCTTTGTCTTTGAGTGATAAACTGGATTGCGAGCCAATTGTATAGCACTTTGACTATCACAATATAACACAGGCATCTCTTCTTTGATTCCCAAATCTGTTACTAGTCGATTAAGCCAAATTGATTCTTTGCATGCCTCTGATGCTGCAACATATTCAGCCTCAGTAGTAGACTGAGTAACACAATCTTGTAATCTAGAACGCCATGATACTGCTCCACCAACCAATGTAAAGACATACCCTGACGTAGACCTTCGGTTGTCTAAGTCACCTGCATAATCTGAGTCTGTAAAACCCTTTACACTTAGCTCCTGACTCCCATAGCATATACGCATACTCTTTGTAGCTTTCAGGTATCTCAATATTCCTTTCACTGCCTCCCAATGTTTCTTGCCTGGGTTTGACATGTATCGACTTACTACTCCCACTGCAAATGCAATGTCTGGGCGAGTAGCAATCATTGCATACATCAAACTACCCACTACAGACGCATATGGAATCTTATCCATTTCAGCCTGTTCTTCCTCAGACACAGGACAATCTTGTTTGCTAAGTTTCACATATGGTGGCAATGGAACACTCAGTGCCTTTCCCTTCTCCATATTGAAACGTTGCAAAACCTTGTCAATATACTCTGTTTGAGATAACCAAATCAACTTCTTTGATCTGTCTCTCTCAATGCGCATACCAAGTATATGACTTGCCTCACCCATGTCTTTCATGTCAAACGATTTTTCCATCTTTGACTTCAAAGCTGAAATTTCTTCCAAGTGCTTGCCAGCAATCAACATGTCATCCACATACAAAATAAGGATCAGCCAACTACCATCCTTAGCCTTCTTTGTATATAGACAGTGATCGAACTCACTACGTTTGTAGCCTTGAGAAAGCATAAACTTGTGGAATTTATGGTACCATGCCCTCAGTGATTGTTTTAAGCCATAAAGACTCTTTAACAACTGGCATACCCAATCTTCCTTGCCTTTCTCAACAAACCCTTCTAGCTGCTGCATGTAAATTTCCACATCTAAATCACCATGCAAGAACGCTGTCTTGACATCCATTTGGTGCAACACCAAATCTAATATGGCAACCAATGCAAGAAAGCATCTCAATGTAGTCATCTTGACCACCAGAGAGAAGACTTCATCAAAGTCAATGCCTTGTTCTTTCTTAAAGCCCTTGGCAACAAGCCTTGCTTTGTACTTTGGCTGACTATCATGAGCGGTGATCTTATACCTGTAAACCCATTTACAGGGTAGAGCCTTTTTGCCCCGTGGTAATTTAACTAGCTTCCATGTCTGGTTTTTATGCAGATCTGTCATCTCTGACTGCATGGCCAATTGCCAATTCCCTGAGTCCTTCATTTGCACTGCTTCCTTGTAACATGTAGGCTCATTGCAATCAGTCAACATGACAGAGTTTATAGATGGAACAAACCTATCAGGAGGTTGCGTGACACGTCCAGATCTACCCACAATAGGTGGATTAGGCTCAGCCACAACCTGTGGTTCCACTCTATCCTGTCCTTGCTCCTCTTGAGCCCTGACATTTTGTCTTGCACGTGCAGGTCCATCTTCTTGGAAGACAACTCTTCTAATCTCCTCAACCCTCTCTGGTTTAGAATGATATTTGGATTCATTAAAGTGAACATCATTGCTGCGGACAACCTTTCTGGATTCGGGATCCCAAAGTCTGTACCCCATCTCACCAGAATTACCATAGCCTAGAAAGATGCACTTTCTACTCTTTGGCTCAAGTTTGTTCCTAAATTCCTTTGGAACGTGAGTATATGCCTCACAGCCAAAGACTCTGAGATGCTTGTATGAGGGCATTTTGCCTGACCATACCATCTCTGGCACTGAATCCTTCTGCAAAACCTTGCTAGGAGATCTATTTACAAGATGAACAGTTGTTGATACAGCTTCAGCCCAAAACCCATTTGGCAGCTGTGCATTAGACAACATACTTCTGACCTTCTCTTGTATGGTCCTATTCATCCTCTCAGCAACACCATTTTGAGGAGGATTGTAAGGAGCAGTAAGTTCACGTTTTATACCTTTTGACTCACAAAAGTCCTGAAAGGCCTTTGAAACATACTCTCCACCATTGTCAGTGCGTAAGCATTTAAGCTTCTTGCCACTCTGATTCTCCACAAGTGTCACAAACGTTTTGAAAACACTAAACGCTTCATCCTTGTGCTTGAGAAAGTAAACCCATACTTTCCTCGAGTAATCATCTATAAATGTCATAAAGTAAGAAGCCCCCTAGAGATAGGTTAGGCATAGGTCCACACAAATCACTATGAACAAGTGCCAACTGTGTATCTCTTCTATTGCTTCTATGCTTATGTGGCTGCTGTGTTTGCTTACCATACAGACAATGTTCACAGAATTCAAAATCATTAAATGAAAAGCCAGGAAAATAACCAGAACAAGACAAGATTTCCATTCCCTTCTTGGACATATGTCCTAACCGGCTATGCCACAAAGAAACGTTCGGTTGCTCGGTTACATTGATTACATTTTTAGAGACATTTGATACATAAATCATGTAAAGTCCTCCAGACTTTACTCCATGTGCTACTGTCATAGAACCCTTGGATATCTTCCACATGTTCTGTCCAAAAGTGGTGACGTCGCCAGCATCATCAAGTAAACCTGTGCTGATCAAGCTCTTTGTAATTGCGGGAACATGTCTCACATTCTTCAGCGTGAAAGAAGAGCCATTCTGAAACTTCAATTGAACATCTCCAACACCTAAGATCTCACATGTCTGCCCATTGCCTAGCCGAACATGATCTTTAGTGGTCACATAAGAGGTAAACCACTCCTTGTTTGGAGACACATGAAGTGATGCCCTTGAGTCTATAATCCAGTCACTCTGTGCATTTCCATCAGATGCTGTAAGAAGAGGTGAGTCCATTGTATTCTTCAAGAAGTAGATGTCCCCTGACAGTAGACTGTCATCCTCTGCAATAGTGTTTGTCACATTTATTTCTTGAATCTTCACTGAGGACTTGTTCTTCTCACCATGGTCTTCAGCTTTCTCTTTGCCTTTTTTTGCTTTCCATTCTTTGCAGTCTCTTTTCATGTGACCCTTCTTGCCACAATGGTATCATTCTATGTCACTCTTGCCTTTAGCACTGCGGGACTTGCTACGAGACTGATTCCTCTTTCCACCTTTGTACTTTTCTTTGGTCCTTCCCCTGACAACTAAGGCTGTTCCTTTGCCTTTGTCCATTGTCTTTCTATTGGTTTCTTCAGTAAGCAGACTTCCTTCTACACCTGCTATGTTCAAACCATCTGGAGGTGCAGAATTACTCAAAGCTGTGCGAAAAGTGTCCCAACTTTCCGGAAATGTGATCAACAGGAACGTAGCTCTAACAGGTTCATCAAACTTGACACCTTGAGCTGACACCTGACTATAGATTGTGTTGAATTCATTCAGATGATTGGACGTAGGTGTCCCTTCTTTCATCTTCAAGTCAACAAGCTTGTTAAGCCAGTATACCTGTGAAGTTGCACTCTGCTTCTCATAAAGATCACTCAGCTTTAACCATGCTTGTTAAGCCGACATCTCGTCTGCTACATTGAAGTAAACGCTTTCTGCCAAAGTCAGCATAATGGTAGAAAGTGCCAATTCATCCATTTAGCTCCATTCATCTTCGTCCATATCTTCTGGTTTTATCCCCTTGAGCTTTATAGGTTTTATCTGCTTCTTTTGTACCAACACGTGCCAAATCTGCTTCTTCCACAATGGGAAATTGGTTCCATCCAGCTTCTTGATATTGTAAAGAACAGTGTCCTGTGATCCAGCCATAGCTACGCTTCACAGTAGTTTACTTTCCTGGGAAAAATTCGGCAGAGTTTCCCCTTTAAACTGACCTCTGAACCAATATCAACCTGTCAAATGAACCAAGAAAGCTTTAGATTCTGCATAAATTTCGGCAGAGTCTCCTTTGTAAAATGGCTCTGGTGTACTAAAAACAGACCAAAAAACAGCTCAAAAAACCACTGTCTCTCTAACACTGTAAGCTGTGGGTAAACCTGTCCTGCACCTGTACTGTCTCTGACTATCCTGTCACTGTGCTGTAAGCATAGACTGCGACAATGCCTCAACGGCAGTAAAGCAAAGATGCAATCCCAACTGTCTAATTCACAGTCAATACATCCTAGCTGCCTATCTAAGGGTGCTCGAGGGATCGCTCCAAGACCTGTATCACCGAAGGGATCTCAACATTCGAGAATCCCCCAGCTCAATAAAACCTCACTCGACCCTCAACAAAGGCTGCAGTAAATCTGACAGTACATAGATTTCCCACAAAGTCATATATCCACAAATTTCCCACTGTATGTTGTAACTGCTGCGGCGGTTGTTTGCTGCGTGACTCACAGCCAACAAACCCTCAACAGACATACATCATCTCTGACAATACATCCCATGTGGAAGTACCTGCAATGTCAGGATGAAATCTTGAATATCAAGCAGCAAACACAAGTTACCTGATGAACTAGTGGATGTCGCCTACAATCTGTGTGTAGATGCGCTCGTGTCGTATGTGACACGCCTCCAAGAACTGTGAGCCGTCCTTCGATGTGTAGACAGCCACAAATCAACACTCTGGGAGTGTCGATATCCTCAGCACCTTCAGTCGTAGGCCGAAAACCCCAAATTTGCAGAGTCGGATCTGCACCCGTCGAGACCACGTAGTCGAAAATGGCCTGCGCAGACCTTTGTCGAAGCCGAACGGTGGCCGAGATGACCTCAGAATGAAATTCTGACAACACCAAGCCCTTTGGGCTGTCCCACGAGATTTGGGGCCGTGTCTTCGCCTGTCGAATTTCACTCCAATCTGAGTTGGTGACTCTAGCCTCCTGCAGTGCTGCCCCGAGCCTCGATCTGAGCTCTGATACCAGTTGAAGGAGTACAAGCGGAAGTGCGACGCGAGAGAGAGTGCGAGAAGAAGAGCACGACGATATGGTGAACTCGCTCTACTGTAATGTGTAGAGCATAGTGAGTTCTTATTAGGTTTTTACAAAAGAATATGTGTACATACCTGGCGGCCCGCCCACTTACCTGGGCGACCACATTGGGCTTTATACCCCAACACCATCTCTTTGAAAGATTTCTTATTGTTGAATGCTAGTTGTCAAGACTGTTATCATACACCAACACCCAATCACCTTCCTCACTAGCCTATGCCTCTTATCAAATCTGTGTTTATTCTTTAACCTTGCATCTTTGAATCGTGCTACTGCATTCTCGATATCTTGAGGCCTTCTTTTTAACTGTTGTATGTGCAAAGAAAGAAGGTCTTCCGTACTCATTCCATCTTCCCAAGGCAATACATTCCATGTGGGAATTACATCCTCAATTGGCATTATAGGGTTTCTGACCATACATCAACTCAAAAGGCATATAATCAGTAATTGAGCTATGAGTTGTATGATCATCCCATGAAGCATAAGGCAATAACCTAGGTCACTCTCCCATACCTTTCCACCAATACCTCTCTTTCATATTAGTAAGGGTGGCGCATACATGTCTATGTCCAACATAAGGACTCTCATGAAACTTTTTCATAAGCTCATTTTGAGCATCCTTATCATTCACGACTCTCAGCGGCATTCCATTTCTTTGTTTCTGAGACGCTTCCATAAGTACCCATCTTACAAAAAGTATCCATAGGCCTTTCTCCGTATTCTTTTGAACTCTTGATCAATTCACCCTTCTTGCCTTGTCAAAGTGCACAGATAGCGTTCAATGAGCAACCAGTCACCTTGATATAGGTCCTCTGTACATGACTCAAATGCATTTGACACGCAAACATGATCACCCTTGGCATGAGAGATACTATAGAACCTTGTGCCTACATCATCGCCCTCGACAATGATGTCTCCTTCATTTTTGTACCTTGCTCTTGAAAGCATATCCGCAACTGGATTATCTTTCTCTCCAATATGCTTAAATTTTGGATGTAAATACTTTATGTAGGCAATCCATCTCAACATAGCCATGTCGGGAGTTGAGCAGCTTCTGATCATTCCAAGAAGGGGTAGACAATCAATCTCCACTATTACATTTTCTCCTATCAAATACTCTTTGTCACATTTCAATGTTGTGACTACTCCCTATAACTCTCTTTTTACCTGTGGATAGTTGCACATTGATGAGCACTTAGGACTTTTGCTCCAAATATCACCACATATCGCTTTCCATTATCATCATCTTGCCCAATCGCCCATCCAATTCTTGTGGGACTAGTATCCACTGTCATAATTACATATCTTCCACATTGATAGTTTACTTTTCTCAATGTTGGAAACATAATCAGTAGATTCTTTAGTTTTCTCATGGCATGGGTATGCGTTTCTTCACATTGAAACTTTTGGTTCTTTCTCAAAAGTTGATAGAAAGGTTCTGCCACATCCGACATAATGTGGAATCCAGATAACATAGAACACACATGCACCCAAGAACCTTTGAATCTCAGTTACATTCATACATGTCTCTTTCATTCTTTGAATCACATTAGTCTTTGCTGGTGGACTCAGGCCTTCTACCATATGGCCCGCACATATGTCCCACAATAAGAACTTCGTTCACACCAAACACTAACTTTTTCCCAGACAAGGTAAGGTTCACTTCTTCTAATCTTGACAAGATCTCATCACAATCATTGCTATGACTTGCCACATACTTATGGCACCCCCTCGAGTCCAGAGCCACATCTATACCACTCACATCACATCCTTTAATTGGCACATCATCGAGAAAGGGAATGGTAGTTTGCGGTATGAAGTCACGTAGGACTTTGTTCATACCATTCATCATATGTGCAATTGAATTAGTTGCTCCCTGAGGTAAGGCGCACATCCTTACCAAACCCAAAGGTGTTCTCATGGTAGTCAAGTCCCTGCTTTCCATAGCTAGTTGAAATTGATCATACCCTGAGTACAAATTCTCCATAGAATATATTTCCCTTCCTGCAAATGCCTCTACAAACTCATCTACAATTGGCCATGTACCCACATTTTTTATTGTCTCCTTATTTACAGGTTGCATATCCTGAATAAAGCTTAAAGAAACATTTTTCTTCGGAACTGTGAACCACTTGTTTGAATATGAAGCATAAGAAGGCTCCAAGATACCCATCTTGATCTTTTCATTAAGCAACTCAATAAGTTTTGGCAAATGATCCTTTGGAACCGGAATAGGCCTCAAGTCTTAAGGTACATGAGGGATAGTGAAGATCACCATACGAGCAACAATGGATGGATCAACACACCCTATCTCATGCGGCTCGAATGCAAAAGCCTTTCTGTGTTTGGCAAGCATTTTTTCCAAAGCATATTCTTTAAATTGTAGTCACAACCAATCTTTAACTCCTTCAAAGAATCATGTGTAAACTTATGCCCAATCCTGCTTGGGTCACCAAGACTAGCAGCTTGCTTTATCTTATCCATGCAGTCCTTTGGTAGAGGTAATGCCACTGGTTTTAGTTTCTTTGCAACAGACTTATACTTGGTCTCCACTCGTATATCAACACCTTGAGCATTTTTTAAATCCTCAATGACTTTGTACATTTCTATTGAGCATACTTTCATGACCTCCCTTCCCATACGCAAATTGCAATCCACTAAAGACTCCTAGTCTTTTATACTATCCACAAATGAACACTCATCAAACACTCCTGCAATGCATTCATCATCTTCTAACAAACCATTCATCTTCAAACCTCTTTGTACACACTATTTACATGTTGTCATTCACCTCGCTTTAAGTCCTCACGCTTTGTAAAAGCAATAGATCCATAGTCTGTTAATCCTAAAAAAATTGTAGAAAATGTTTCCTTTGCATATACATCATGCGAGAAATTTTCTCTTCTTGTACGACTGCAATCACGCTCTACAATGGTACATGGCCAAAACCCCTTATATCCTTGTTGTCCTTGAATTATTTGTTTATTTTTGGCAAGGGTTGCTCTCTAAGACTTTCACGGTTCCTTTCATGGTCCACACAAACAATAAGGAACTATACTGCATGCTTCCCATAAGCTGACCCTCATCCATCACTTTGGTTTCCATGCGAGTAGCAGTGATGTATGGCTGCCCAAGGATAAGAGGGTATGTAGACATCTCTTGTACAAAGAAATTCTAGTCATCTTTCACATCCCCTATAGTCACCTTTACATTTGGACAAGCTCCATATAGCTCCCTTGAGAGTTGTTTGCTGCATGAATCATCCATCCATGATTTATATCAATTGACCATTTTCCTTTTTGATAAAGCCTCTTTGACATGAGGTTAATTTTTGACCCATGTTCTATCAACGCAATGTATGGCCCTTCTAAGTCTCCTATTTTAACCAGGGTCTCAGTAGTTTCTCTTGCTCAATGACTCTCTAAGTAATAACTCTTGTGAGTAGTCTTAATCATCCAAAAAGAGAACGTGTTTTACTCCTCCCCTAGCTTGTAGCATCCAACAACAGTTTCTTCACCTTGCTCACCATAGACCTGTACACTCTGTGCATTTAAAGTCTCTCCTTTACCCTGTACATGGATAGATGCAGTAAGACACTGTCGCTTTCTCTTTATAATATCAATTATTTCTTCGTGGAATTCTTGCTTTGCTATACCAAGGACCTCACCCAAGGTAAATTCCACCTTACAGTTCAAAATCCTCTCTTCCAAAACATTTTTGAGATCCGTTGTTGCCTCTATATTGGATTGGAGTTTGTAGGCCGGACCCTTTTCTTTGGATTTTGTTGCTTCCTTCTTCTTCTCTTTAGAGGCTTCTTGCATAGGAACTTCCCGGTCAGGCATCTATTGCGGGGAGGCTGATCTAGGACGAAATGTGTCATTTTTGCCTCCACTCCTTGTGGCCCACTTTGAAGGCCCTTCATCCCCATTCGCATGCCTGTATTTCTCTTTCACAATGGTCTCATTCGCTTTACATTGGGTTAAGATATAGACATGTGCTTATAGATTTATCTCAACATGGGGCCAATGGTAAAGGGGTCCAAATGAGAGATGGTCTATCAAAGAGCAAGGCTAACCAATGGAGCATAAAGACCTTAGGGTTGGCTTCATTGAAGACCTCCAATAGTTAGTGTTAAAAGTCCTTTGACCTTAGCTAAGCTAGGGCTGTGCTTGAGGTGGGAACCCGACCCAAGCTTTAGGTGCTTGTCATGCCTGATGTGACTGAGATGATTGAGATGCTTGAGGTGCTTGATGATTGAGATGCGTAAGGGCCAAGCTTGGGGTGAGAACTAGGCCCAAGGTTGAGGGGCTTGAGTTGGCACAAAAGTCAAACTAGATCCCTACAAAAGAGGGGGCGAGCCATGCAAGAAGGGGGGGGGGGGGGGGGGGGGTGTAATGGAATTAGCCTTTTAACTTGAGTTGGAGCCGAAAGTAAATAACATATGAGCATTTCCTTGAGCATTCTTTTGTGTATAGATGTATAGTGAGAAAGAAAGTGCTTGGATGGAGAGAGCAACACTAACACATTACTTCATTAACATGGCATGAGCAATACTTGTAAAAGAGAGTGAGAGTTTAGAGAAATTGACACCAATAGAGGACCGGATTAGTTGGAGCCGGTCCCCCCTCGGTCCCTCCTCCAATAGGCATTTGTATTAAAGATTCTTCCATGACGGAAGACTTGTTTACAATACAACTGTTTGTGTTCCTTGAGACCTTCTTGATGAGATGAAGATGGTAAGCTTCACTCACCAAGCATTAACATGGTAACAACAATAAACATGATTAGCATGAACTCGGAAAATGCCCAGCCTCAATCCCAAGACCTCAAACACCATGAAAGGTGAGGAGAGCTGGCAGGGAGTGAGGAAGAAGAGAGAAGTAGAAGTATCTCTACAAGAAAGCAATAACCCCTTGCACATAATCCCTCATAGCTCTTGTAGCATAGCTTAGCATAGTGTTAATGGAGATTAGAGAGATTGATAAGCAAGCATAAGAATTCTCTTGTGTGGATTTGCATCCATAGTCAAGAGCTTGTGGTAGTAGGCACTCAACTTCTCAAGCTTGGAGAAGGAGATGGAGTTCTTGCTTCACAAGAGTGTGTGAAGGGAAGGATGAGAGGCAAAGAGCTCGTGGGATGCTCAAATGAGAGAGAGAGAGAGAGAGAGAGAGAGAGAGAGAGAGAGAGAGAGAGAGAGAGAGAGAGAGAGAGAGAGAGAGAGAGAGAGAGAGAGAGAGCTAGGTCGACCCCATTCCCTAGCCTTTCCTTGAAGATTATTGGGCCATGTAGCCCTCTAGCCAATGAGAGCTTGGCTCACTTTGGGGCGAGATGTGTAGTCTCTTGAAAAGTGTCCTTATTTCCCTCTTGTGAGGTTAAGCTAGCACCCCCCTTGCTTAAGCAAGCTGCCCCCTTGCCTGCTTGAGTAATGTGCCTCTACACTTGACATGTGGCCCCTTTCCTTTCATAAGAGTATGGACCATTGGTGAGGTGCTCACATACTATCCACCTCCGTCCTTTGTAGGGCTCGCCCCCTCATTAGTAGCAAGTACTTTGAACTTGGTAAGCAGGCAGCCCCCCTGCTTAAGCATAGCCCTAACTTAAGCAAGCTGCCCCCTTGCCTGCTTGGACCTTAGTGACTAAAGAGTAAAAACTAAAGACTATGTCTTTAAGGCTTTTAACACTTACCTTTGGAGGCTTTAATGAAGACAACCCTAAGGTCTTTTTCTCCATTGGTTAACCTTGATCTTTGATAGACCTTTTCTCATTTGGTCCCCTTTACCATTGGCCCCGTGCTGAAATAGATCTATCAGCACATCTATATCTTAACCCTTGTTCCAGTTTATTCTCCCACATTAAGTGATCAATGTAATATAAGAAAATCATTTGGGTTGGTTAGATATTAGATTTTATGACAGGTGGTTTCTCGACCACTCTCTCCCCCAAAGGGCACCCCTTGCCCAAGAGACAAGTAGTGTTGGGATTCAGGCCAACTGGCCGGACATCCCACTTACTACTAACCCATCTACTAACTTAACCTATGTATAAACTTATTCTTTAATACAAGAGAATAAGGAGCTACAATAGGATTACGTTGATGTGCGCTACACCCAAAGCAGGTCTCTCTCTCTCTCTCTCTCTCTCTCTCTCTCTCTCTCTCTCTCTCTCTCTCTCTCTCTCTCTCTCTCTCTACTCTCGCACTTGCACTCGCATACACTTCCCGCGGTACCTTCAAATGGTATCAGAGCAGGGTTTGTGCTTGCCGTTTTTATGTCCACGTGCATGTGCACTTTCAAAAATGCAAACAGGTTTTCGATTTTGACATCGGCGGCCCCCCTTTTGAAGCTGTTCGTGCAGTCGAAAGCTTCATCCGAGCTACTCTTTAGGAGTTGTATTTTTCAACTCCACTTTTGCAACAGCTACAAGTATTATAGGACACAGGTGCAGGTTGTTCAGAGACTATTTTGAGATGGTAAATAGCCGTTTTATGGCTATTATGTGTTATTGAGATAGTGTTTATGGCTGATTAGGAGCACTGTTCGGCATCGACATTGTCTCGCATTTTTCAAGCATCCATCTCCTTACAGGTTCTTGCATACATACATGACATCCAGTTTTCTTATGGGTTGTAGTGTTTTACATAAGCACATGGGAGTACTTGATGCACATATGCATTGTTTTGTCACTTTTGATAGTGCTTGAGCTCTTTTGAGAGCGGTTTTACTCCCCGTAGGGATTTGTTTACTGCTTGCACATTTTGTTTGGCGCCTGTTTGAGCGCGTATACTGCACCTTGCATTATTGTTGACAGTGGATGTACATTGAGTTGTGGAAACTACCATATGTACCTTTTGTTGGCTTGTTTCGGGTAGTCCCGACCGTTTCTGAGACTCGGTTTTTTGGAGGCCCTTTCTAAGACTGGGCTAGTTTCTTGTCTACATAACCTTTTGTGAGGGTCGATAGTGTAAGGTTTTCTTGAGCTGGGGGATTCTCGAATGTTGAGATCCTTTCGGTGATACAGGTTGCTGGAGTACCCCTTTTTTGTGGCCTCGCCATAGGACATGTGTACAGAGGGCTAGGTGCATTTGATGCCGTGTTGGGAGTCTTGGGTCAGCTTTTGACTTTTTATGTATAGTTAGTGGTTGATGGGATGAATTTTGCCATCTGGAAAGAGCAGATTCAAGATGTTCTTATACAAAAAGGCCAACTAGATCCTACCATGGAGCGCCAGGAGGGCAAGTATACAGATGTTGAGTGGGAGACACTTGATGCTAAGGCCAAATCTACCCTCCATTTGCATTTGGCCGAATCTGTGTGCTTTACTATAGTTGGAGAAAGAACTGCTAGAGATGTATGGGATAAGTTGTGTTCCAGTTATGAGAACAATAGTGCCACTAATAAGGTTTTCTTGATGAAGAAGCTGTTTGACCTTCGTATGAAAGAAGAGGGTTCTACTCACATTAATGAGTTCAATCTCATTTTCACTCAGTTGACCACTCAGGGTTTGGCCTTTGATGAGGAAATCAAATGTATCTTCTTGCTATGCAGTTTACCCTCGTCTTGGGATACATAATGTACTGCAATTAGCAAGTCAGTACCTGGTACCAGTCCAGTATACAATGACATCCTTGGGATTTTGCTTACCGAGGAGATTCGTAGGAAATCTCTCGAAGGCAAGAAGGATGGTGATGTGTATGTTGCTAGTGATAGACAGAGGGGTCGCACTCAAAGTCGTGCCAAAATCAACGAACATGGGGGCTCGCGCAGTAAGTCTCGGGTTCTATGCATAATGTCAAGTGCTATCACTGCCATAATAAAGGGCATGTGAAGAAGGATTTCATAAAATGGCAGCAAAGCAAGAAGATAAACAATCTGGTGACACTTCTAAGTTTGACGATTCAAACAAGGGCAAAGAAAAGTTAGAGGAGATCAATGTGATAGAGTCTTCAAATGCTCCTATTGTAGAGACTATTCCAGCGGTTGTTATGCCACTTACCTCTGACATATTGGTCTTCACAACAGATCTACTTGTTGAGGCTCTTGTTACAGAAGATGCGTAGTATGCACAAAATTGGATGGTAGATTCTGGTGCGAGTTTCCATGCGATACCACATAGAGAGTGGTTCTCTACTTATTCTCACTCTTGTGGCAAAGTGAGACTTGGTGATGCTTTTGAACTAGACATTGAGGGTATCGAAAATGTCAAATTGCATCTAAGGAATGGTACGCACTTTAATTTATGTAATGTCAGACATGTTCCCAAGTTGACTAAAAGCTTGATTTTTGTTGGTCAGCTTGATGATTTGGCCTACAACACCACATTTGGCAATGGTTCCTGGATAGTACGGAAAGGTAATCTTGTTGTACTCAGAGGTCACAAGCATGGTACCTTGTATTCCATGTATGTGTCAGATGTTGGCCATGATTACATATCTATAGCCGAGCTGTCGTCTACTACTGAGTTGTGGAATTGACGACTAGGTCATATTAGCCAAAAAGGAATGATAACTCTGACTCGTTTTGGCTACTTACATGTCTTGTCTTATGTTGACTTTCCTGTTTGTGAGCACTGTATCTATGGAAAACAGACTAGGTCCGTGCACTTACCATTGGGTCAAAAGCGTGTTGAACCTCTAGATTTAGTACATAGTGATGTTTGTGGTCCTATGTCAACCAAATCTCTAGGGGGGGCCATCTATTTTGTGACATTCATAGATGAATCTACTCGAAAGGTGTGGGCATATCCTTTGAAACATAAGGATCAAGTTCTTCTTGTGTTCCAGAAATTCTTAGCACTCGTTGAGAATCAGTCTGGAAAGAAACTCAAGAGGTTGCGGATTGACAACGGTGGAGAGTATGTCTCCAAGGAGTTTGACAACTTTTGTGCTAAAAGGGGGATTAAAAGGGAGTTTACTGCACCATACACACCAGCTCAGAATGGAGTTGTTGAGCGCATGAATCGTATGATTCAGGAAAGAGCCACAACCATGCTTTCTAGAGAAAATCTCACACAAGGCTTTTGGGCAGAAGCCGGTTTGACCGTAGTGCACATTATAAATCGTTCACCTAGTACGCCATTGAATTATGAGATTCCATAAGAGTTATGGTCTAAACGTAAGCCCCACTATGATCATCTACGTGTTTTTGGTTGTGAAGCTTATGCTCACGTTGAAGGAGTACGAGCGGAAGTGCGATGCGAGAGAGAGTGCGAGAAGAAGAGCACAACGATATGGTGAACTCGCTCTACTGTAATGTGTAGAGCATAGTGAGTTCTTATTAGGTTTTTACAAAAGAATATGTGTACACACCTGGCGGCCCGCCCACTTACCTGGGCGACCACATTGGGCTTTATACCCCAACAACCTCCCACTTAAAGTCCAATGTGGTACTTTAAGTGTGAGAGAAGCTACTATACAAGCTAATATACAAGAGATGTAGAGAAGTGATGTACTACCCTACACCTAACTGCTTGCGAAAATGCGCAAAGCTCTCTGAGGGAAGTCCTTTTGTAAGTAGATCAGCGGGATTTTCTGTGGTGTGAACTTTGACAAGCTGAAGTTGCTTATCCTCGAGCATTTCCCTGATGAAATGATACTTCACATCCACATGCTTTGTCTTTGAGTGATAAACTAGATTGCGAGCCAATTGTATAGCACTTTGACTATCACAATATAACACAGGCATCTCTTCTTTGATTCCCAAATCTGTTACTAGTCGATTAAGACAAATTGATTCTTTGCATGCCTCTAATGCTGCAACATATTCAGCCTCTGTAGTAGACTGAGTAACACAATCTTGTAATCTAGAACGCCATGATACTGCTCCACCAGCCAATGTAAAGACATACCCTGACGTAGACCTTCGGTTGTCTAAGTAACCTGCATAATCTGAGTCTGTAAAACCCTTTACACTTAGCTCCTGACTCCCATAGCATATACGCATACTCTTTGTAGCTTTCAGGTATCTCAATATTCCTTTCACTGCCTCCCAATGTTTCTTTCCTGGGTTTGACATGTATCGACTTACTACTCCCACTGCAAATGCAATGTCTGGGCGAGTAGCAATCATTGCATACATCAAACTACCCATTGCAGATGTGTATGGAATCTTATCCCTTTCAGCCTGTTCTTCCTCAGACACAGGACAATCTTGTTTGCTAAGTTTCACATATGGTGGCAATGGAACACTCAGTGCCTTTCCCTTCTCCATATTGAAACGTTGCAAAACCTTGTCAGTATACTCTGTTTGAGATAACCAAATCAACTTCTTTGATCTGTCTCTCTCAATGCGCATACCAAGTATATGACTTGCCTCACCCATGTCTTTCATGTCAAACGATTTTTCCATCTTTGACTTCAAAGCTGAAATTTCATCCAAGTGCTTTCCAGCAATCAACATGTCATCCACATACAAAATAAGTATCAGCCAATTACCATCCTTAGCCTTCTTTGTATATAGACAGTGATCGAACTCACTACGTTTGTAGCCTTGAGAAAGCATAAACTTGTGGAATTTATGGTACCATGCCCTCAGTGATTGTTTTAAGCCATAAAGACTCTTTAACAACTGGCATACCCAATCTTCCTTGCCTTTCTCAACAAACCCTTCTAGCTGCTGCATGTAAATTTCCACATCTAAATCACCATGCAAGAACGCTGTCTTGACATCCATTTGGTGCAACACCAAATCTAATATGGCAACCAATGCAAGAAAGCATCTCAATGTAGTCATCTTGACTACCGGAGAGAAGACTTCATCAAAGTCAATGCCTTGTTCTTTCTTAAAGCCCTTGGCAACAAGCCTTGCTTTGTACTTTGGCTGACTATCATGAGAGGTGATCTTATACCTGTAAACCCATTTACAAGGTAGGGCCTTTTTGCCCTGTGGTAATTTAACTAGCTTCCATGTCTTGTTTTTATGCAGAGCTTTCATCTTTGACTGCATGGCCAATTGCCAATTCGCGGAGTCCTTCATTTGCACTGCTTCCTTGTAACATGAAGGCTCATTGCAATCAGTCAACATGACATAGTTCATAGATGTAACAAACCTATCAGGAGGTCGCGTGACACGTCCAGATCTACGCACAATAGGTGGCTCAGGCTCAGCCACAACCTGTGGTTCCACTCTATCCTGTCCTTGCTCCTCTTGAGCCCTGACATTTTGTCTTGCACGTGCAGGTCCATCTTCTTGGAAGACAACTCTTCTAATCTCCTCAACCCTCTCTGGTTTAGAATGATATTTGGATTCATTAAAGTGAACATCATTGCTGCGGACAACCTTTATGGATTCGGGATCCCAAAGTCTGTAAACCATCTCACCAGAATTACCATAGCCTAGAAAGATGCACTTTCTACTCTTTGGCTCAAGTTTGTTCCTAAATTCCTTTGGAACGTGAGTATATGCCTCACAGCCAAAGACTCTGAGATGCTTCTATGAGGGCATTTTGCCTGACCATACCATCTCTGGCACTGAATCCTTCTGCAAAACCTTGCTAGGAGATCTATTTACAAGATGAACAGTTGTTGATACAGCTTCAGCCCAAAACCCATTTGGCAGCTGTGCATTAGACAACATACTTCTGACCTTCTCTTGTATGGTCCTATCCATCTTCTCAGCAACACCATTTTGAGGAGGATTGTAAGGAGCAGTAAGTTCACGTTTTATACCTTTTGACTCACAAAAGTCCTGAAAGGCCTTTGAAACATACTCTCCACCATTGTCAGTGCGTAAGCATTTAAGCTTCTTGCCACTCTGATTCTCCACAAGTGTCACAAACGTTTTGAAAACACTAAATGCTTCATCCTTGTGCTTGAGAAAGTAAACCCATACTTTCCTCGAGTAATCATCTATAAATGTCATAAAGTAAGAAGCTCCCCCTAGAGATAGGTTAGGCATAGGCCCACACAAATCACTATGAACAAGTGCCAACTATGTATCTCTTCTACTGCTTCTAAGCTTATGTGACTGTTGTGTTTGCTTACCATACAGACAATGTTCACAGAATTCAAAATCATTAAATGAAAAGCCAGGCAAATAACCAGAACGAGACAAGATTTCCATTCCCTTCTTGGACATATGTCCTAACCGGCTATGCCACAAAGAAACGTTCGGCTGCTCGGTTACATTGATTACATTTTTAGAGACATTTGATACATAAATCATGTAAAGTCCTCCAGACTTTACTCCAAACTTTACTCCATGTGCTACTGTCATAGAACCCTTGGATATCTTCCACATGTTCTGTCCAAAAGTGGTGACGTGGCCAACATCATCAAGTAAACCTGTGCTGATCAAGCTCTTTGTAATTGCGGGAACATGTCTCACATTCTTCAGCGTGAAAGAAGAGCCATCTGAAACTTCAATTGAAAATCTCCAACACCTAAGATCTCACATGTCTGCCCATTGCCTAGCCGAACATGATATTTAGTGGTCACATAAGAGGTAAACCACTCCTTGTTTGGAGACACATGAAGTGATGCCCCTGAGTCTATAATCTAGTCACTCAGTGCATTTCCATCAGATGCTGTAAGAAGAGCTGAGTCCATTGTATTCTTCAAGAAGTAGATGTCTCCTGACACTAGACTGTCATCCTCTGCAACAGTGTTTGTCACATTTATTTCTTGAATCTTGACTGAGGACTTGTTCTTCTCACCATGGTCTTCAGCTTTCTCTTTGCCTTTTTCTGGTTTCCATTCTCTGCAGTCTCTTTTCATGTGACCCTTCTTGCCACAATGGTAGCATTCTATGTCACTCTTGCCTTTAGCACTGCGGGATTTGCTACGAGACTGATTCCTCTTTCCACCTTTGTACTTTTCTTTGGTCCTTCCCCTGACAACTAAGGCTGTTCCTTTGCCTTTGTCCATTGTCTTTCTATTGGTTTCTTCAGTAAGCAGACTTCCTTCTACACTTGCTATGTTCCAACCATCTGGAGGTGCAGAATTACTCAAAGCTCTAACAGGTTCATCAAACTTGACACCTTGAGCTGACACCTGACTATAGATTGTGTTGAATTCATTCAGATGATTGGACGTAGGTGTCCCTTCTTTCATCTTCAAGTCAACAAGCTTGTTAAGCCAGTATACCTGTGAAGCTGCACTCTGCTTCTCATAAAGATCACTCAGCTTTAACCATGCTTGATAAGCCGACATCTCGTCTGCTACATTGAAGTAAACGCTTTCTGCCAAAGTCAGCATAATGGTAGAAAGTGCCAATTCATCCATTTCGCTCCATTCATCTTCGTCCATATCTTCTGGTTTTATCCCCTTGAGCTTTATAGGTTTTATCTGCTTCTTTTGTACCAACACGTGCCAAATCTGCTTCTTCCACAATGGGAAATTGGTTCCATCCAGCTTCTTGATATTGTAAAGAACAGTGTCCTGTGATCCAGCCATAGCTACGCTTCACAGTAGTTTACTTTCCTGGGAAAAATTCGGCAGAGTTTCCCCTGTAAACTGACCTCTGAACCAATATCAACCTGTCAAATGAACCAAGAAAGCTTTAGATTCTGCATAAATTTCGGCAGAGTCTCCTTTGTAAAATGGCTCTGGTGTACTAAAAACAGACCAAAAAACAGCTCAAAAAACCATTGTCTCTCTAACACTGTAAGCTGTGGGTAAACCTGTCCTGCACCTGTACTGTCTCTGACTATCCTGTCACTGTGCTGTAAGCATAGACTGCGACAATGCCTCAACGGCAGTAAAGCAAAGATGCAATCCCAACTGTCTAACTCACTGTCAATACATCCTAGCTGCCAATCTAAGGGTGCTCGAGGGATCGCTCCAAGACCTGTATCACCGAAAGGATCTCAACATTCGAGAATCCCCCAGCTCAATAAAACCTCACTCGACCCTCAACAAAGGCTGCAGTAAATCTGACAGTACATAGACTTCCCACAAAGTCATACATACACAAATTTCCCACTGTATGTTGTAACTGCTGCGGCGGTTGTTTGCTGCGTGACTCACAGCCAGCAAACCCTCAACAGACATACATCATCTCTGACAATACATCCCATGTGGAAGTACCTGCAATGTCAGGATGAAATCTGGAATATCAAGCAGCAAACACAAGCTACCTGATGAACTAGTGGATGTCGCCTACAGTCTGTGTGTAGATACGCCCATGTCGTATGTGACACGTCTCCAAGAACTGTGAGCCGTCCTTCGATGTGTAGACAGCCACAAATCAACACTCTGTGAGTGTTGATATCCTCAGCACCTGCAGTCGCAGTCCAAAAAACCCCAAATTTGCAGAGTCGGATCTGCACCCGTCGAGATCACGTAGTCAAAAATGGCCTGCGCAGACCTTTGTCGAAGCCGAACGGTGACCGAGATGACCTCAGAATGAAATTCTGAGCACACCATGCCCTTCGGGCTTACCCACGAGATTTGGGGCCGTGTCTTCGCCTGTCAAATTTCACTCCAATCTGAGCTGGTGACTCTAGCCTCCTGCAGTGCTGCCCCGAGCCTCGATCTGAGCTCTGATACGAGTTGAAGGAGTACGAGCGGAAGTGCGACGCGAGAGAGAGTGTGAGAAGAAGAGCACGACGATATGGTGAACTCGCTCTACTGTAATGTGTAGAGCATAGTGAGTTCTTATTAGGTTTTTACAAAAGAATATGTGTACATACCTGGCGGCCCGCCCACTTACCTGGGCGACCACATTGGGCTTTATACCCCAACACACATGCCTAAACAACTTCGACAGAAGTGAGAGCCAAAGTGACACAAATGTATTTTCATTGGATATAATAGAGATGCAATATCGTCTCTTGCACCCGGAATCTTGTCGAGCCATCCGTAGTTCAAATGTGATCTTCAATGAGTTGAAGATGCATAAACAACCTATTAAGGAAATAGAGATTCGGAGAGTCACTTTTGAGGATGTTGCCTCACAGACAGTGAAATCAACTCAGTGGGCTAGTGATGTAACTTCCATTAGCAATGCTCCAGAGGGAGTGAATAGCAATGGTCAGGGAGTGAGATGGTCTACTAGAGTGTCTTGTCCATCTACACGTTTTGAGCCAAGTCTTGATTACATCATGTTGACCGATTGCGGTGAGCTAAGTTGCTACCAAGAAGCCATGATGATGGATGATGTGGTGAAGTGGGAGCAGGCTATGGAATCTGAGTATAACTCGATTCTGGTTAATGACACTTGGGACTTGGTAGAACTGCCAAATGATGCGAAATCTTTACCTTGAAAATGGGTTTACAAGAAGAAATTTATCTTAGGTGATCCAAATCCAAAGTACAAGGCTAAACTTGTAGCCAAAGGGTTTTGTTACCATATACATGTGGTAGTGATGTGTGTGAACACACTAGGACCGCCGGGGAATTTTTTCCCTCTTTAGGAGGTTTTTTCCCCCGTGCATTGTATATACGCCCATCAATCTAGGGCTATCTATCTTTCCATTGCACACTAAGTAACACACTCTCTATTGTGTGCCTTGAGCTTCCTTCGTCTTCTCCAAGTTGTGTGTGTTTCTCTGCAACCCTAATTCCAACAATTGGTATCAGAGCAAGTCACGTCCTCCCGGGCTTAGTCGCCAGCTGCTCCAGCACACGCCTGCTCACTTTCTCCGATTTCAGTGAGCTTTGGCGAGCGTTCCCAGGTCGACAACATTTTTGGGAGAGCTCGAAGAGCCCGGTCTGCTCAAAATTTTGGCCTCCGTTTTCACTACAGGCAGTACTGCACAGGCTATTTCATCATTTTGTGCAGAATTTCTATCAGTGCCGTTTTCTGCATTACAAGTGCCTTATAGTCTTCTACAGTTTGTGCTATATAGCACAGGTTGTTCCCGCTCCGTTTCTCCTATTTTCGCGCAGTTTTCACATTAGGTGCAACATTTACCATGGCTGACAACAACAACACAGATGTGTTCAAGATGTTTGCTGCTGAGGACAGGCTGGATGGGGACAACTACCCTATGTGGGCTTATATAATGCAACATGTTCTTGTGTCAAAGGGTGTCTGGAACATTGTGCAGGGCATTGATGTACGCCCTGGTTCTCAGGATGTAGGCGATGTTGAGGATGTTGCAGGTCTTGCTGCAAGGATTGCAGCTGTTAGAGTTGTTTTGCCTACGGCAGAACAAGCTTGTTGGGATGTTAAGGATGCGCAGGCTCATGCATTGATTGCGTTGTCTGTGAAGCGCACCATTGTTCCTCACATCCGTTCAGTAAAATCTGCAAAACAGACTTGGGATATTTTAGCAGGTCTTTATGCAAGCTGCAATGAGGCTAAAATTGCTTTGCTGCGTAAAGAGCTGGAGTCGAAGATTATGCATGAGGAAGATGATATGGACACTTTCCTTGCTAGTGTCAAGGATATCAATGAGCAGCTTATTTCTGCAGGTGAAGTTATTTCAGAGAGTTCCCTTGTGCCGACTGTTCTTGATGCCTTACCAGATTCCTACCAGACTTTTGCTAGTACTTGGAGACTGATGACCCAAGGAAATCATAAAGTTGTCAAGTTTGATGCATTATGCACATTGCTGTTGCAAGAGTCACTTTCTAGAAAAAACAGGACTAGGCAGCGTGCAGTTGAACAGGCTTTTATTGCTTCTCAAAGAAAGGGTGGTAACAGTAATGCAGCCACTTCTTATGGTTCTGCTGCGAATGGCAAAAATTCTGTTCCTAATGCTTCTGTTGGCTGTACTTCGTCTGGCAATTCTGGTGATAAGGGCAAAAAGAAGATGCGTTGCCATTATTGTAAAGCCAATGATCACTTGATCAAGTCGTGTCCTAAGTTGAAGGCCAAAGAGGCTAAGAAGAAAGGGGGTGGTTCCACTGCAAATGCTGGTTCCACTACAAATGCAGCCATTGTTGAGTCTTCTGTGAAAGGAGACTGTGTTGCTGATGTTGATGGAGAATGGGCTTTTAGCGCAGAGTGCACTTACAATCCTGCTGTCCATGATGCATGCTTGTCAGTTGCTGCAGATTCACATGTGTGGTATTTCGACAGTGGTGCTACAAAGCACATTACCTCACATCGTGAATTGTTTACCTCTCTTGAGTCTGTCCCTCATGGGAATGTAGTCACTTGTGCCAACAATGCCTCTTATCCAATTCAGGGAGTTGGAAAGATTGTGCTCACTGCTGCTAATGGTAGTTCCTTCACACTTGTTGATGCACTTTATGTACCTGGGATCAAGAAGAATCTCTTGTCTGTATCCGCACTTGCTAGACTTGGACTTGTAGTCAAATTTGTGGATGACAGATGTACAGTTCCAGATTTCAGTTTTGGTGATGAAATTGTTGCATCTGGCCTTTTGTGTTGTGGGCTGTATAAGCTCACTTTGTATGACAAGTGTGGAAATGTTTTTGCAACTGCTGTTGCAGATTCAAGGGCTATTTCAGATGCAAAACTTCGGCATGCACGTTTTGGTCATCTGAATTTTTCCAGTTCGCTGTGTTTGCAGAAATCTGATATGGTTGCTTCTTTGCCGCCTCTTGAAGTACATGTCAAACATGTTTGTGAAGGCTGTATTTTGGGTAAGATGCAGCGTTCTAAGTTTCCAAAGGATGGTTCAGTTCGGGCCACATGCAGGTTGCAGCTTGTGCATAGTGATGTTTGTGGGCCCATGCAAACTCCGTCCTTGGGCAATTACGTGTACTTCATGACTTTCATTGATGATTACTCCAGGCATGCATGGGTATTTCCGCTTAAAGCGAAGTCCGAAGTTTTTATGTGCTTCAAACAATTTCTGGCTATGGCTGAAAATGTCTCGAAATGTACTATGGGCACCCTCCGTTCCGATCGAGGGGGGGAGTATATGTCTCATGAATTTAATGCATTTCTGGCTAGTCGTGGGATAAAACACCAATGTACAGTGCCTTATACACCTCAGCAAAATGGTGTTGCTGAGAGGAAAAACAGGTCACTGACGGAAATGGCACGATGTATGGTCAAAAGTCAAGCTTTACCGCATTCTTTTTGGCTTGAAGCCATCATGTGTGCCACTTATGTACTTAACAGGTGTCCTACGAAAGCTTTGCAGTCTATTACTCCATATGAAGCATGGCATGATAGAAAGCCTTCTATTGAGCACATGCGTGTTTTTGGCTGTTTGGCATATGCTTTGGTGCCACAAGTGCAGCGCAGAAAATTGGATGATAAGGCTGTCAAATGTATTTTTGTTGGTTATAGTGCTGAAAGCAAAGGTTACAGGTTGTATCATTCGAAAACAAAACGTATTCTGGTTTCACGGGATGTAGTGTTTGTGGAAGATTCTGTTTAGCCCTTGCTGTCATGTACCAGAGACAGTAATGTAAGCTCATAGGACATTTATGACACTTTGTTGCCTCTTTTCAGTGGTGGAAATACGAATGTAAGTTCCAATGAGGCAAACGTACAGCCTATGGGGGTTTTTGAAAATGTTTTAGATCAGCCTATTACTGATGCAGATGTACATGATGTACTTGATGAGGAAAGGGCTGAAAATGAGCAGGCTAGAGGTATGCCAAAATGGCTGGTGCACACTTTGCGTGATAGTAAATTGGATGCACCTTTGTCTAGTCGTACTCGTTCAGGCTCTCGCCATGCATCTTATGCATCAGATTGTTATGCTTTGGCTGTGTCTAGCTTACATGATGTTGAGGAGCCTCTCACTTTTGATGAAGAAAAAAATTCAGAAAATTGGATGGCTGCTATGCAATCAGAATATGATGCACTTATAGAAAATGACACATGGACTTTATGTGATTTGCCTCCTGGCAAATAGGCCATTGGTACGAAGTGGGTTTACAAGTTGAAACGCAAGCCGGATGGTGAGATCGATCGCCATAAGGCTCGACTTGTTGCAAAGGGTTATGCACAACAAAAAGGCATAGATTATGAAGAGACTTTTTCTCCCACTTGTCATATGACTACTGTGCGTTTTCTATGTGCATTGGCAACTCATTTTGGTTGGGATGTACATCTATTAGACATTGTTACTGCTTTCTTGAATGGTGACATATTTGAGGAAGTTTATGTAACGCAGCCTCGCGGTTTTGTCAAGAAAGGACAAGAGGACAAAGTGTGCAAATGTAACAAGGCTTTGTATGGGTTGAAGCAATCTCCTCGTGCTTGGTATGAGAAAGCTGACACTCATTTGGTCAAACAAGGCTTTCGTAACAGTCCAAAAGAAAGCACATTGTATGTAAAGCGTGAGGGTGATGTACTTCTCATTGTGGTTCTTTATGTTGATGATTTGCTAATCACTGGACCAAATGAGAGACATATTTCTGAATTTAAGGCTGATTTGAATGCTACTTTCAAGATGAAAGATTTGGGGCTGTTGCATCATTATTTGGGTATACAGTTTAAACAGTGTGATGCTGGTATTGCCTTGTGTCAGAAAAGTTACATAGAGACATTGCTATGTAAGTTTGGACTTGAGGATTGCAAACCTATTGCCACTCCCATGGAAACAGGTTTGAAGTTGAGTCTACATGATGCTAGTGATCCTGCTGATGTCACTCTTTACCAAACTGCTGTTGGCTGCCTCATTTATGTATGCAACACGAGGCCGGATATTCAGTTTGCAGTCTCACAGGTCAGCAGATTTATGCATAGCCCAGGGTCTAAGCATTGGTAGGCTGTCAAGAGGATTTTCCGCTACCTTAGTGGCACTTTACATCTTGGCTTGTTTTATGCCAAGGGGGGATCATTGCTGCCAGACTTACATGCTTTTTCGAACTCAGATTGGGCTGGTTGTTTTGACAGGCGAGTGTCCACAAGTGGTTTTTGTTTCATGCTTGGCAGTTCATATATATCATGGTTGAGCAAGAAACAACCTACTGTGGCCACTTCGAGTTGTGAGGCTGAGTACAGGGCAGTCTTCACAGCTACGGTTGAGTGTGTATGGCTCAGACGCCTTATGGCTGATTTGGGTGTTGGACAGGACACTGCCAACACTATCTACACTGACAGTCAGAGCGCATTGGCAGTTGCGAGGAACCTAGTTTTTCATGCTCGCACAAAGCACATTGAGGTGCATTACCACTATGTTAGGGAGAGGCTCTCAGCAGGAGATATCAGCTTGGATTATGTGCCAACATAGGACAACCTTGCAGATCTTTTCACAAAGGCATTGTCTCGTGAGACGCTTGAAGCTTTCCGCAAAGCTTTGGGCTTACTCCCCTTTGTGGATTGATCCTGTCCTCAGGGCATGGCACTTCCCTTTACTCATGTGCCAGCTCTCGTTCACCGCATCACTCCAGGGGGGATTTGTTACCATATACATGTGGTAGTGATGTGTGTGAACACACTAGGACCGCTGGGGCATTTTTTCCCTCTTTAGGAGGTTTTTCCCCCCCGTGCATTGTATATACGCCCATCACTCTAGGGCTATCTATCTTTCCATTGCACACTAAGTAACACACTCTCTATTGTGTGCCTTGAGCTTCCTTCGTCTTCTCCAAGCTGTGTGTGTTTCTCTGCAACCCTAATTCCAACACGCTCAAGCAACAAAAGGGAGTCGATTTTGATGAAATCTTCTCGCCTGTGGTCAAGATGACAACGCTTAGAACCAGACTTGATCTTGTAGCGATTGAAGACATGGAACTTGTCCAAATGGATATGAAAACAACATTTCGTCACGGGGATCTCGATGAGGATGTTTACATGCAGCAGTCTGAAGGGTTTGTTCAGGAGAACTCATCTCGTGAGGAGCTAGTATGTAAGCTCAAAAATGCACTTTATGGCTTAAAGTAGGGTTCAAGCCAGTGGTATCATAAATTTGATGCATGTATGAGGTCTAAAGGGTATAAAAGGAGCGAAGAGGATCACTGCTTGTACACAAGAAAGCTAAATGATGGCTCAATGACCCGCTCAATGATCATTCTAGTTTTTTATGTTGATGACATGCTTATAGCTGGGAAATCCATTGCAAAAATTGCCAACTTGAAGAAAACACTCAGCAACAATTTTGCAATGAAAGATTTGGGGGATGCTACACACTTTCTTGGCATGCAAATCAAAAGAGATCGCAAACGTCGTATTCTTGAGTTATCTCAGGAAACATACATTGAGAAAGTTTTGCAGCGTTTCAATATGAAGGGGGGGAAAGCATTGAGTACCCCAATGCAGGCATTCTTGAAACTCAGCAAGGAAGATGCACCCAAATCTGATGCTGAGTGAGCTGAAATGGCTAATATACCATATTCTTTGGCAATGGGCAGTCTCATGTATGCTATGGTGGCCACAAGACCAGGCATTGCTTTTGCAGTGGGAGTGGTGAGCCGATATATGGCAAATCTTGGTAGCAAGCATTGGGAAGTAGTGAAGCACATTCTTAGGTACCTCAAAGGTACGGTCAACAGTTGTTTACACTTCGGGAACAGTGATGCATCCATCGTGGGTTATGTGGATGTAGAATATGCAAATTTTGTTGACAATAGGAGATCGACATCTTGCTATGTCTTCATATTTGCTAGAGCAGCAGTATCTTGGAGGTCATGTTTGCAAGATTGTATGTCGTCTTCCACTACAGAAGCAGAGTACGTTGAATTGTCGGATGCAAGTAAAGAGGCTGTATGGTTATCTCGCTTGGTCAGAAATCTTGGCATTGCTGAGACTCCAGTGATATATTGTGATAGTCAGAGTGCTCTTGCATTTGCAAGGAATCCCGTGTTTCACTCCAAATCGAAACACATTGAAGTCGGGTATCATCTCGTGAGAGATTTCTTGGCCAAAAAGCTCATTGATTTGGTCAAGGTACACACTGACGACAACCCAGCAGATGCTTTGACAAAAGGATTAGCTTTGGAGCACTTTACACAGTGCAGTGAGTTGATGGGTATTGCATACCAGGTCACTTGGGCTGCGTTGGCCTTTAAGTGGGAGTTTGTTGGGATTTAGGCCAATTGGTCGAACATCCCACTTACTACTAACCCATCTACTAACTTAACCTATGTATACACTTATTCTTTAATACAAGAGAATAAGGAGCTGCAACAAGATTACGTTGTTGTCTGCTCCACCCAAAGTAGGTCTCTCTCTCTCTCTCTCTCTCTCTCTCTCTCTCTCTCTCTCTCTCTCTCTCTCTCTCTCTCTCTCTCTCTCTCTCTCTGCTCTTGCACTTGCACTCGCACACGCTTCCCGCGACACCTTCAAGTAGGACACATGTCAAGCCCCTAGCTAGGTTACACTCATGGTGTGCCTAAAGCCTATTGGTTGGCCACCCAAGGGGTCCAATGATAATTTAGGAGATTTAATTAATTGACTTTGCATTTATCAAGTCCTCTCTCTCAAAGGGGAAAGGGGGACACTTGTCCCAAGGCTACCCTTGTTGCCTGGTATGGCTCTTGTTTATGATTGGCTGGTGGGCCTGGAGGGGTCCAATGAGCTTCAAGCATGGAGGTCGAACAAAGCAAGTAGGGGGCCTGTATAGGGGGTATACTCCCCCCCCCCTTCCCCCCCAATACACACACACTCTCACACACACACTCATTGTGTTTTGTGCACAGTACAATATCTCCCTCTCCTTCTCCAAGCAAGTAGGGGGTATACTCTCTCTCTCTCTCCCCCCCCCCCCCCCCCCCCCCCCCCCCGCCCCTCCCCCACACACACACACACACACTCATTGTGTATTGTGCAAAGTACAAGAGCTCCCTCGATTTCTCCAAGGAAGTAGAGGTTGAGAGCCTACACCACTCTTGGCTATGAAATGCAAATCCAACCAAGAGCCATGCTTCAATGATTAAGCTTGCCATCTTCTCCATCTTCATTACTATGCTATTATGTATGCTAGTAAGAAGAGTGATGATAAGTGAGGAACTAATTCTTTCTCCTATGAAATATTTCTTCTATGTCTTCCCTACCCTCATTCCCTGCTAGCTCTCTCCACCTTTGAAGGTGTTTGAGGTCTTGGGACTGAGGCTTGGGATAGTTAATTTTTTCTTCAAAGTTTATATTATTCTCGTGATGCATGAAGCTTTCCATCTTCATTGCATCACCTAGGTCACAAGGAACACAAAGATTGTATTGTAACAAGTCTCTCTTGATGGGAGAAGTCATAATACAAATGCCTATTGGAGGGGGGACCGGCTCCACATAAATCCGGTCCTCAATTTGTTGTCATGTTCTCTAAATTCTCTCTTTTGCAAAAGTATTGTTTATGCCAAGCTAACTAAATATTATGCTTATGTTGCTACCATCAATTATGTTCATCCGCTATGCTCACAAAGTAATTTCACAAAAGTACTCTCTCTAATTTCTGCTACTCTCAAGATAATAGGCCAATCCCATTACATTGGTATTAGAGCATTTGGTTTCTATTTTCTTGCTTAAGATGAGAGGTCCTTACATAGCCTATAAATGGTTGATTTTATTAATTATATTAGGGTAAGTCAAACTGGGATCTATTATTGGTTTTGTTGAGCCCACTATGTGGGATATGGTGCACACTTGGGAGCTTTGGACTTAATAATGGATTCTTTTTAGACTTGCCTACGGCTTTACCATTATTGAACCATAAGAAGTCCGATAGGAGCTAGCCGTCGAAAACTCTTCTATGTTATACCTACTCCACTACTCTCTATAATTAACCACTTCGAGCCGTGGGTGTAGATACTTAAGAGCCCATTTTCAAAGGCTAAGAGGAGTGGCAACTAAGGTTTTGAATTGCCAAAGCATACACTAAGTACATACATAAAGTTTGTTAACATGACTGGCAATAACCAAGAGAGTAGAATGAACATTGATAGATTTGATTTTGCACATGAAGGTGCTAATGATGATGCTCCCATGTTTGTTAATTATCTCATTACTAGGTTGTAGCAAGCTATGGGCAACCCTTCTTTGCAAGCCGAAGTTACTCAACAACTTCACACTTATGGGATTTCCCTTCCTCTCTAAGAGGAGAGAGAGCTTAGGAAGCCTCTTGAAGAGACCCCAAAAGAAGACTCTCTCCCATACGAGAGGAGGAATCCAAAGACCAAGAAAGCAATGGAACTTTAAGTTCCTCTGAAGATGTAGCTCCATGAAGACGGCGTTCTAGACAATCGCCAACTCCTCCCAAGAGGAAAAGATCAACACACGGTCCTTCTCCTTGTCATTCCGAAAGGGAAGAGAGGAAACAAAGGAAGAAAAGGCAAGAAAGAGGTCACCCTCTTCTCGTTCTTCTTCACCTTCCTCCTCTTCCGATGAAATCTATGGCTATTCTTCTAGAGAATATAGGAAGGGAGGACATCGTAAATCATACCCTGCATGGCGAAGGTCACAAAAGCTAAAGAAGTTCAAGGAGGGAGGAAAGAGTATCTCTTTTCTCACCTATGATGGCACCTTTGGTGCTACCGACAAAGTGTTGGCCTTCATCCAGCAATTTGATGCATCTTTTGGAGATGAGGGCTTCACAAAGTCCTCCAAGCTACACCATGTAGCTATGCACTTCCAAAAATCAGGTCGTCAATGGTGGGCTAGCCTTCGTGGCAACGGTGAAGCCCCAAAGACACAAAAAACTCTACCAATTTCCATCATGAAGCAATTCCTTGCAAGTGATGCAAAGGACAAAGTGCTCACGGCGAGTGGTGCAGCTTGAAGCTTCTCTCTCATGAGTCTATCCACAAGTATGTAGACAAGTTTTGGGATTTATATCTCAAGGCTACTGTCTTTCAAAAGATAGACTTTTTTGAGTAAAAGCAATAATTCTATGCGGGATTACCTAAAGAGATGGCCAAATACATCAACTCTCAATGGCGTGGTTCTATGATCGAAGCAATCCATCACACCATGGTTGCTTCATGCATCAATTTCCATCAAGGGGCTAGACAAAATGTCAAGCCCACGGAAAACAAAGACAAAAATGATGCAAAGGGGAAAACCAATGCTCAAAATTCCTCCCAAGGCACTGCCAACAACAACAATCACAATCGGTCAAAGGAGAAGGGAGTTTACAAAGGCAAAAACAAACTCTCTCCTGAAGAGCTTGAAGCTTTTCACAAGGACCATAAGTGTTTCAAGTGTGGGGAACAAGGACATGGCTATCGTTCTTGCCCCAAGAAGAATGCCTGCAATGAGACTCATAGGGCTTTCACCATCGAAGTTCCAAAAGAGGATGTTCATTGCAAAGGATTATCACTCTCCTATGCTTGGGGGAAGGTAAGATATCATGATGCCTTCATCTTGTTTGACCCTAGCTCTACTCACAACTTCATATGAACGGAGTTGGACACCAAGTTGGGCATTCAAGCTTTCAAGATGGGAGATATTACAATGGTTAACACAGCTTTCAAGGGACAGCAAGCCTCCGTTACTCCCTTGATTGGGAAGTTGAGGCTTCATGTCCAAAGCTATGTCAACAAGAAAGACTTTTTCATCTCTCCTCTCCAACATGAGATGCTATCCTAGGCACGCCATGGTTTGATCGCATGGCTGCCAATATGAAGTTCCCTGAGAGGAGAATATACTTCACCTATAGGGGAAAGAACATGTATATAGATGCTTGTGTGCGTGGTTGCACTATTTCACTTGTAAGTCCTCCTGCTTTTGATAAATCAATGAAGAGCTCAGTTTTTGCGTACATGATTTCTGTCAAAGAGTCTCTAAAAGATCCTAATGTTTCATCAAATGTAAATGGTAGGAATCAAGAAGAGTTAGACTTGTCAAATTTTCTAAAAGGATTCCAAGATGTGTTCATCGATGATATCCCTATGGACTTCTCCAAAACAAGGGGATGATTAAGGTATTCTACCTACTCTCCGAGGAGTAGAAATGTACTTCTATTGGCCTACCATGAAAGTGGAAATGTACTTCTATTGGCCTACCATGAAAGTGGGCATACAAAAGTATGTTTCAAAATGTGTAGTATGCCAAATACTAAGTATGATAGAGGGAAGCGACCTGGATTACTCCAGCCTTTTCCTATCCCAAATTCACCATGGGAGAGTATATCCATGGATTTCATCTTTGGATTACCCAACTTTATCCATGGGAATACGGGAATATGGACAATAGTCGTCATGTTTAGCAAGCAAGCACACTTTATTCCTGTCAAAAAGACTATTAAGGCACACCAAATGGCAACTCTCTTCATATCTCAGATTTTCAAACACCATGGATTACCAACATCCATCATGTCAGATAGAGATCCTAGAATGACCAGTAATTTTTGGAAAGGTCTCTTTGAAAATCTAGGAACAAGATTGAATTTCTCTTTGGCTTATCACCTACAAACGGATGGCCAAAGTGAGATAGCCAATCTTACAATACTTGATCTACTCAAGACTTATGTTACAAAATTAGATCAATGCTCACAATGGGAAAAGTACTTACCACTTGTAGAGTATGCCTACAATAATACTCTACATACTTCTATGGGAAAAGCACCTTATGAGATCATTGAGGGAAGACCTAAAAGTCCCTTTCTACTCAAAGTACATGGGAAGATCTTCACTGTCGATGAGCATAGTCGTGACCTACAAGAATCTTTTCAAAAGATTAAGGAGGCTATATCCATCTCTCAACAAAGACAAAAGGATGTTGCTGACAAGCACAGAAGGGCCTTAACATTCAAAGAAAATGGTTGGGTCTCACTTAAGGTTCCTTAGGCTCGATTGAGGCAAACGACCGGCAAAACTCCTACGGGCCATCAAAAGCATTATGCTAAGCTAGCAAAAAGATACTACGGTCCTTTCCAAATCTTGAAGCCCATCAATGAGACGGCTTACCAACTCAAGTTTCCCAACCATTGGCTCATACACAATGCCTTTCATGTGAGCCTACTCAAAGGAGAGCCACCAACTGAACCAATTATTGAAGACCCTCCCAAAGTTGAAGACCAAGAAGAGGTGCTACAACCCGAAGCTATTCTTCGGCATGAAGACAAGGTACTACGACATGGTAAGATTATCCAACGGTATCTTATTAAGTTCAAAAAGTATCCTTTTGAAGATGCTAGATGGATGCAAGGAATACAGCTTAAGGATAGTATGAACCTTGTCAATGCTTACAATGCCACATTAGATTAAGCAAATGTACATATTTTTTTTAAATGACCCATATTTTTTTCTTATAAAACTAGTTTTCTTTTTAATTTGTGCACAAATTTAAATAGTATGCATGCTTAGAATCATGTTTGTGATGACGACGTCTCTCAAACACCAAGTAGAATTTGTCACTCTACTTTGGAAGATTAAAATGGACTAAGCAGTAGACATCTTGCAACAGCTACGTCTCCCAAGCACCAAATGGATATTTCATCCATCGTGGAAAGATGTCGTAGGGTAAAAAGGGTTCCTCTAGTTTTCTTTTTAATTTGTGCACAAATTTAAATAGTATGCATGCTTAGAATCATGTTTGTGATGACGACGTCTCTCAAACACCAAGTAGAATTTGTCACTCTACTTTGGAAGATTAAAATGGACTAAGCAGTAGACATCTTGCAACAGCTACGTCTCCCAAGCACCAAATGGATATTTCATCCATCGTGGAAAGATGTCGTAGGGTAAAAAGTGTTCCTCTACCTGCTAAGTAAGATTGACTAATGACTAAGGCTTTATCTCTCTACCTCATAGTATTCGAGGACGACTATGATTTCAAGAGAGAGGTAATGTCATAAGATCTAATATCTAACCAACCGAAATGACTTTCTCATATTAAATTGATCATTTAATGTGGGAGAAAAAACGGGACCAAGGGTCAAGATATAGACATGTGCTTATAGATCTATCTCAACACGAGGCCAATGGTAAATGGACCCAAATGAGAGATGGTCTATCAAAGAGCAAGGCTAACCAATGGATCATAAAGACCTTAGGGTTAGCTTCATTGAAGACCTCCAATAGTTAGTGTTAAAAGTCCTTTGACCTTAGGTAAGCTAGGGTTGTGCTTGAGTTGGGAACCTGGCCCGAGCTTGAAGTGCTTGTCATGCCTGATGACTGAGATGCTTGAGACACTTGAGGTGCTTGATGTTTGAGATGCTTGAGGTGCTTGTCATGCTTGAGATGCTAGGGTTGTACTTGAGGTGAGAACCCAACCCAAGCTTCAGGGGCTTAAGGGCCAACCTTGTGGTGAGAACTAGGTCCAAGGTTGAGGGGCTTCAGGTGGCACAAAAGTCAAAATAGATCCCTACAAGGAGGGGCCGAGTGATGAAAGAAGGGGGGGTGGTTGCTTGACCACTCTCTCTCCCAAAGGGCACCCCTTGCGCCCAGGAGGCAAGTAGGACACATGTCAAGCCCCTAGCTAGGTTATCCTCATGGTGTGCCTAAAGCCTACTGGTTGGACACCCAAGGGATCCAATGATAATTTAGGAGATTTAATTAATTGACTTTGTGTTTATCGTCCCTCTCTCTCAAAGGGGAAAGGGGGACACTTGTGCCAACCTTGTGGTGAGAACTAGGCCCAAGGTTGAGGGGATTGAGGTGGCACAAAAGTCAAACTAGATCCCTACAAGGAGGGGGCGAGCCATGCAAGAAGGGGGGGTGGTTGCTTGAACACTCTCTCTCCCAAAGGGCACCCCTTGTGTCCAAGAGGATACATGTCAAGCCCCTAGCTAGGTTAACCTCATGGTGTGCCTAAAGCCTATTGGTTGGCCACCCAAGGGGTCCAAAGATAATTTAGGAGATTTAATTAATTGACTTTGCATTTATCAAGTCCCTCACTCTCAAAGGGGAAAGGGGGACAATTGTCCCAAGTTTATTCTTGTTGCTTGGTATGACTCCTGTTTATGATTGGCTAGGCTTCAAAGGGTCTAATGAGCTTCAAGCATGAGCTACAAGGGGGGGTCGACCAAAGCAAGTAGGGGATATAATATCTAACACACACACTCATATTGTGCAAAGTGCAAGAGCTCCCTCTCCTTCTCCAAGCAAGTAGAGGTTGAGATCCTACACCAACACTCTTGGCTATGGAATGCAAATCCAACCAAGAGCCATGCTTCAATGCTTAAGCTTTCCATCTTCTCCATCTTCATTACTATGCTATTATGTATGCTATTAAGAAGAGTGATGATAAGTGAGGAACTAGTTCTTTCTCCTATGAAATGTTTCTTCTTCCTCTTCCCTACTCTCATTCCCTGCTAGCTCTCTCCACCTTCGAAGGTGTTTGAAGTCTTGGGATAGTTAATGCTTTCTTCAAAGTTTATGTCATGCTCGTGATGCATGATTATTTCCATCTTCGTTGCATCACCTAGGTCACAAGGAACACAAATATTGTATTGTAACAAGTCTCTCTTGATGGGAGAAATCCTTATCCAAATGCCTATTGGAGGGGAAACCGGCTCCACATAAATCCGGTCCGCAATTGTTGTCATGTTCTCTAAATTCTCTCTCTTGCAAAAGTATTGTTCATGCCAAGTTAACCAAATGCTATGTTTATGTGGCTACCATTAATTATGTTCACCCGCTATGCTCTCTCTAATTTCCGCTAGTCTCAAGTTAATAGGCCAATTCCATTACAGAGACTCTCAAAAAGTGTGGCTCATGAAAGGTGGCTAGAGCATTTGTGAGGCCAAATGGCATGACTCTATAAGGTTATATGCCCCATATGTGACAAAATCCATCTTATGATGGTCTTTAGGTTTAATAGCCAATTGGTTATGGATTGAAAATCTATCTAAAAATCTATAAAGATTCTTTTCTTGCCAATGTCTCTAACACATGATCCATAATAGGGAGGGGATAATTATCCTTGATGGTGGAGGCATTGACCTTTTTGAGGTTTATAAACTCTGTGAGTATCCCATTCTTCTTAGATACCATGAAAATAGTTGAGACCCAATCCGTGTGCTTGATTTCATAGATGAATTTTGACTCTTTTAGCTTATCTATCTTCTCCTTGATGTTGCATACAAATGTTTTTCTATAAGTGTAAGGATGTTGTTTGCTCCATTTAGCATCATTCTTAATAGGGATAATGTGTTGAAAAATGTCAGGGTCTACTCCCTTAAGATCTTTGTAAGTCTAAGAAAACACATCCCTATACTCTCTGAGCATCACAATTAGCGTCTCTTCTTCCTTGGGGGTTAGTTCAACTGTAATGTATGTAGGTCTAGGTTCTTCGTTCAATTTTGTTAGGTCTATTATATTGGCTTTTTCTCGCCCATCATATGAATTCCTTGGTTTGTTCACCTCCCCCATATGTTGTTGGCCATCTGTCTTGAATTGCATGCATCTTGTAATGTTAGGAAATAGGATATAGCTAAGTAGTTAGTAGAGTAGCTTACTTAATGGAGAGAGAAAAATTTTCACACACGAGAGTTATAGAGTAGAGCACACACACACAGAGAGAGAGAGAGAGAGAGATAGATAAATAGATAGATAGATTTTATTATCATCCTCGGAGGTCAAATATGACCTATGGGACCAAAGTTACATGTGATGTAGTATGTGTATGGCTGATGAGTGACTCTCAATGCTCCAAAATTGTAGTGATGAGAGTCGCAATGGAGAGACCACACTTTGGCTGGGAGAGGAAAGTGTGTAGGTTTAAGTTATGGCTGAAAATGTGAGAGAAGCAAGTTTGGATGTGATCAAAAGCTGAGCACTCTAGTAGTGTGTGGTACTCAGACTCTCGAACTTGTAGTGAGCATAATGTGCACAATCGATTTGACTCTTCTCCATTGCCCCAACGCCCTATCTCGCATCGAAGGAAATGGGAGCTAAGCCGAATTGCTGCGATAGTGCGTATCGTGGACAAGGGAATAGGCTCAAGCATGTAAGTGTGAGTACGGTTTCCTCTCTCAGCGAAGAACATGGTTTTGTAGTTGGGGGCAATATAGGTGGTGTAATGTATGAAGCATGACCCACCGGATTTCTCCCAAGCCGTAATACATTGGCGTTGTAGAAAAGCTTCATTCACTTGAGAGTCAATTGAAGCATCATGTAGCAAGAGTAATGCATCCCATCTCCCAAACCACTTCTTTATGTCTTGCATCCATCCCGTGCTCAAGATCTTGCTTTTATGCGTCTTTTGAACTTTTTTGCTTGCTTCCCATGCAATTGTAGGAAGTCGATGTGAGGGGTTTTGACGCATCTTTATCATGTACTCCACAACCCTTTCCATGCCCATAACCTCAATTGGAAGAGATCCCGACTCAAGAAGTAGGAGCATATATGGTGTTTGTGTCTTAGCTTGGAGAAAGTTTGTAAGAAAACGCTTTTGGACATTCTCAAACTCTTTCCAAGTAGACTTTGAGATGCTCCCTCCCCACACTTCAACTCCATAAAGAAGAACCGGTGTCACCAATGCATCAAAAAGATACTTCTTGAGAACCCAACACTTGATGTTTCCCGCATTACACATGTTCTCAAATGCATAATATGCTCTCTTTCCCGCTTCCAAACGACGCATAGCACATTCATGCCACTTGTGATTGGATGGAACCTCAAGGCCAAGGTACTTAAAGCTCTCAACAACTTCAAGTGTCTCGTTGTTGTACACAATGCATGGCTTCTCCTTATGGTTGGTTTTCACAAGCATAACCTTTGTTTTGGATTCATTTACAATCAGCCCACTATGCAAGCAAAAGTTCTCAAGGACAACCATAAGCTTTTGTGCATCTTCTAAAGTGTGTGCTAGAAGCACTACATCATCCGCATACAACAAAAGCATGATTACCGCATTGCAAATAGTGACCTCTTCAATGCCTTCTTCTTGCATAAAGTCAAGTACCATTTGTTCCAATTGATCGATGCATAGACCAAAGAGAGTTGGTGACAATGGACATCCTTGTTTAACCCCAATAGTGCTTACAAAAATTTCTGAAATTTCTCTTCCCATGCGCAATTGACAAATCACCTTCTCATAGATTCGAGAAACCGCAAGCATAAACTCACTTGGCACTTGGACTTCTTCCATCCTTCTCCACAAATTGTTACGTGGAATCATATCAAAGGCTTTCTTAAAGTCCACAAAACAACAATACAATCGCTTGCCTTTCAACCGACTTTCCTCCATAAGAACACGAAGAGTGACAAGATGATCAATGGTGCTATGGCATCGACGAAAATCCGCTTGTCCCTTTGCACGCTTGTCATTCTCTTCAGCCCAATCACTCAATTTCATCTCCATTATGCACCCAAACAACTTTGCCATAAGAGACCCAATCATTATAGTCCGGTAGTTGCTTACATTCTTTACATCCCCTCCTTTATGCAAAGGCTTAACCCAATTAGTACTCCAATCATAAGGCATACCATGTTGAAGTGCAAAGTTGAACATATCACACATCCACTCATGGGTAAAATCTCCCGTCCATTTGATCATCTGCGGCTTGATACCTTGAAGATCTCTCGCTTTGCGAGTGGCCAACTTTTCAAGCCCACCGCATACATCCTCAATAGTAAAAAAAGACGGCATACATGGGAGTGAACCATAAAATGGCATTTTTTCAGTATTTTCTTGCTCATATAATTGCCTAAAATGTGTGTACATATCCACTAGACTCAAGTTACCAAAATTCTCAACCCGCTTGCCTCTCAAGTTTCTCCAAAATCTTCCACATGCATGTGCCTTTTCTTGGACTTGAAATTCTTGTTGCTTTACTTCCCATCTTCTTCTCTTCTTTTGAATCAATGCCTTGTATGTATGCAAATGACTTTGATAGTTGTCTTTGTCCATAGTTGCATCAAGCTTTATCAAGGACTTTCGAGCATCTTGACATTCTTTATCAAACCACCTTTTGCGTGATCTATCTTTGTTGATACCATGGAGATGCTTTATGGCAAAGCATTCTTCCGCACAAGAACAAATAGCTTTCTTGAAAGCTTCCCATTTAGTTTCCAATGGTGCATCACATTGAAGCTTTGTCATCCATAATTTTTGCTCAACCATTTCAATGTACATTGGTGCCCGTTTGAAATCCATACATAGTGATAACTTCTCTTTCCTTTGGCTGAGATTATCATGCTTAGTTGCTTCTCCACATGAAAGGTCAATACATAAGGTGCGATGGTCGGATTCCGGGGTCCATTGACCAAACATAAAACTCTTTATGCGATACATGATGGCTTCAGAGAGTAACATATAGTCAATCACACTATCCCCATTATGTCTCCTACATGTAAATCCATTGGTTCCACTCCACAAAGATACACCATAGGCAATGAGCATACCCGTGCTATTACACATGTGTAAAAGTAACTTTCCATAGTGATCCGGCTCTTTCTCATCCATTGAAGTACGATCATACAAGTGAACTTCCTCCAACTCCCTTGAAATGTATGGCATATCAAATTGTTGAGTATCATGTTGCAATGTTTTTGTGCGAGCATTCATATCCCCAAATACAATAACATCACCTTCACCTTTGAAATAAGCAATGTCCTCTTCCAAATCATAAAATGGTTGATCTCTATCCATGCAAGCATAAAAGGGAGAATCATGATGAGGAATGTAGCAACCGGCTACAAAAATGGGTGCTCTTTTTGGTGTCATAATTTTCAGCTATACATAACGTTTGTACTTGTCATCTTTCACAATTGATACAAAATCTTCCAATCCTTTCTTAACCATACATGCTAACCCTCCTTGTCCTCTTCGTTGCTTGAGATTCTTTGACCACATCAATGAATGTACATTGTAATCCTCCAAGCCGTTAATCCTTTGTGTATCATGCTCCCAAGTTTCAACAAGAAGTACAACATCGGCTTTGCTTGTTAGTTCATCAATGCCAACCCCCGCATTCCATGGGTATCCATTACAATTTCAAAAGCATATTTTCAATTGTAACTCGGTCTCATAGGTCACGCATCCCTATTTGCTTGAGAGACTTGCCTCCTCCTTGGGCACATTTTCTTCATGAGAGATCTCCTTGTTTTTATTATTCTTTACTTCATATGCCTTGCGACGCATATTTTGTTGCTTAATAGTGCGATCTTCACATACAAAACATTTTGTATCCCTCAAATAGATCCAACTATTATCAAGGATAATCTTTCGCTTGGTCTCATCCGGCATGGTGCATACAATTGGCCGTTCTCCCGAGCGAGGAGCTCCTTGCTTCCCCACTCTATGTGCTCCATAGACCATAACTCCGGACATGCCAAAGTGGGTTTTGAAGAAATCTTCAATAACAATGGCAAGAGAAGGAGGTGTCTCTAACTTCTCTTCGGGAATTCTACGAATAACAATGTTCTTGGAATGTCGCTCCCGTTCCTTCAACTCCTCCACATCCACATTCTCAACATTCTTTGTTTGAACCATAGCTTGCATGAGTGAGGAATTAGAAACCACATTGCTACCACATACATCAGCCCAAGACTTATTTGTGCATACATTTTTCATGGTGCATACATCCCGGCTCATAGTGTCAAATTTCTCCTCTTTCAATACATGGTCATGCTCTACTTTGCTCATCCGCTCCTTCAAAGCATTCAAGTCCACAGGAGAGCGTTTACATTCCTTGACTTCCTCTTCAAGTTGCATCAAACGTGTTGTTTGCATCTCAAGTGTCCTCTTGAGATTCTCATTCTCAACCACAAGTACCCTTAGTGTGCCATTCTCCATTGCAAGTGCTCGTAAGTCTTCGCCTTGTTTGTTTACGGTCTCTTGCAATGATACCAAGTACGCCATGATCATGGTTTCCGATGTCGTTGGTTGGGTGGTTGTGTTGCTATCTCCACACTTAGGAGATTTTGGATCATTTTCCACAATGGTTGTGGACCTTGTTGAAGAAGAAGAACCCTTGCGAGTGCCGGAAGACATTGTATGTAAAATAGAAGATGAGAATCAATTTTGTTGAACCTGTTCACTTCGGAAATGCTGCTACAGAAATGCCTTCCATAACTCTGAAAATTTTTGTCTTTACATCAATGCGTAGAGGACTTCGTGCTCTTCGATTGAGGCTATAGATCACCCAAATCGTAGTTCGGATGAAGAAGTTATGATCAAAAGAGTGGACTGATGTCTACTAGGTCAAAAAACGGCTGCGTTTGAGAGAGAGAGAGAGAGAGAGAGAGAGAGAGAGAGAGAGAGAGAGAGAGCACAAATTATATACGTGGTTCACCCAATGTGGGCTACATCCATGGGAAAGAATCCACTCAATCTTTAGTACTTCAAACAAAAATTAGGTTACAACGGGATTATACCCTTAATAGAGCTCCCGCCTTACTTCACTCTCACCACCTCACATCAACATCACAATGCACCACAATACGTTTTGTGTATAGAAAAGGCCTCCTTTTATAGACCAAAAGGGTTTCCCTCTCTCATGAGAGGCAGTCGTATATAGCTGCCCTTGTGTAGACAAGTCCAGAGTTGGACTCTTCAATGTATCCATGTGTGGATGCCCTTTGAGAAGACAAGTCCGCTTTGAAATCGACCATTGGCCATCATTGAATTTTGACCACCGGCCACTAGCCATTGACTACCGACCACCGACCAACCGAGCAGTCATTTTTCGACCACTTCTCAAACATCATCCAACCATAATAATTTAGCAAAAAGGAATATTTCGACAAAAAACTCGAGATTGTTGGCCGTGAATTTTTGGTTTTCCGGCGAGTGATTTTTCTTCACGCATGATGGCTTCTCCTCATAGGGGCCTTACAAATAGGTGTTTATAATATTGAAAATTTCAAGGGGTAAATCAGGCTCCATACTTAACATGTAATGTAATGGAACCTTGATGCAATCTAGTATTTGAGTGTCTTCATCACTTTCCATTTCTACTATCTAGACATCCCCCAAGGTTTGTTTCCGCTCTTGTATTTCTTTTTGTCCAACTTTGGTCATTTTTGGCTCACTCTTTGAGGGTAGTTTTCGTTTGAGATTGACTCATCTTTTGCTTGTTTTCTACCCCTTAATTAAGGATCTTTTTGTGATCTTTGGCTTTATGTAGCCAATTTTCCCTACGAGCCTTAGGTAATGACTTTTTCCTTTAGTGTCAGCATTGGTCTATGGTTATTTCTTTCCTTGTGTATTGTTTGATTTGCCTTGTACCATACTTGGCGTTTGGGTTTTTGATAGGAAAAATCATAGAATCTTTCTTTTGTACAAGCTTAAGATTACCATTTCATTGTCTGAGTCCTCTTGCAAAAGTAGATGCTCACTAGGATCATAAAAGGTTTTCTTTGTTTCAAAGAGATCCTTGATGGAAATTTCATCTCTCTTATACATGTAGAGTTTCTCATTTCTTGTTGTTTTACCCACATCTTATTGCACTAGCTAAACCATTCATACAAGCACTATGTCGTATCCATCCTCATTGCGCAAACCTTGGTAGGGGTCACTTTGTTAACACAAATGTCCAGTATGGCGAGTATATGATCCCATCCAAAATGCTTAAAGAGATGCTCGGTGAAAAGCTTTGGAATTTACAAGTCGTCCTCTAGTGTCCTCACCAATATACATCCTTCCTTTTGTAGGTCTCCACACCCAAATGCACCACACCTCCAAATGAATTTCGTTGATTGTATCCATTTAAGAATTTCATGTTCACCCATGGTACTCGAGTCGACTTCATGTTTGATTCCACAGGAGGTGACTACCACATGTTCCAAGATCCCTATGGCTCTTTGCACATAGCCATCTGCCAGTTGTAGCTTCATGCAAGTTTTTCAAAGGGCTAGATTGCCCCATCTCTCTCATATTTCTTTCATTGATATGGCTATTCTTTGCTCTACTATTTAGGATGGCCGTCAATTTGACACACTTCTATTCAACTGGTATGGTGGTGTTCCGTTTTTCTCCTTCACAATATTCACCCACTATTTATGAGTATAAGCTTAGGTGGCCTTTGGTTTAAAAGATCTAGCTTCCTTCTCCCCTTTTTTGATGGTTTTGAATGGCTAGTCAAATCCCCATATTTAGTCCAAATTTTGACTTGTTCTACCAACATTATAATGCATTGGATGGGAGTTGACATCAATCCTTGTAAACTCTTGGATTGGATTGAAGTTGACATCCATTCTTATAAACTCCTGGAATCTATCATTTTGGGAGTTGCCTTCAATTGTGATGGTATAACTCTTACTTATAGTTTAGATTTGTATTCACCTATATAAGAGGGTAAGGGTTTAGCCACGGAAGGTTCCCAATTGAGGTGAAAAATACCATGTCACCATAGAGCGACTTGATATTAAGGTCTAGGTTCACATGTTCCATGTTGATCTCCAAGATTGGGGTGGATTGATAGGTTGCACTCCATTTCTTTGCATTTTATATTGCTTCCCATAATTCATTTTGCCATGTTTCTTCAACCTTGGGGATTGGAAGTGCCATATATGACCTATTGTCATTTGTGGTGTTTGAAACCACGTGTTTATCTATCTGAGATTTTCGTTTACCACTATCTATGTTTGTACGTCATTTTGTCCTTTCAGCTCATCATCAGCCCTGGGTTAAGTTTCAATATCCATGTTTTGCTACGGTTTTGGTTCTATTTCTATTGTAGGGTTTCTTTCATCAATCTTTTCCTTTAGAATCTTCAGCTCAACTCTCCAGCTTTGAGATCGCTATGCTGTGACATCTTGATTAGAGATGCCAAGGCATGTGCTATTTCTACTAATTTTTCACACATTTCTAATCTTTGTTTTCTCAACCTTGCCATAAAAATTTACCATGCATCTTTGCCCTAGAGTCTAGTTGGGGTTAAGCCTTTCCTCATAAACCTCTAGGATAGCATTTAGTGGTTTGAGGATCTTGTCTACAAGCACTGATCCTCTTGAGGTGATTGAAGAGATTTTATTTGGCTCTATTATCAAAGCTTCCCTTTCTTGGTTTTGTTTAAGTAGCTTTTTAGCCTATGAGAGTTCTATAGCTATGGTTGCTTCTTTTCATTCTCATATGGCTTTACATTTTTCTCTTTTGGCATTTCATGATTTGTATCATGTCCCGATTGACTTGGCGTCTGCTTGAGCGAGATGTTTCTTTCCATTGTTCTCACTATTTATGGTGTCTCAAGCTTTTACTCTTTTTACTACATTGACACAAGCAATCCGCTCTAAATTTGATCCATTGGAGTTGAGTAGGATTCCTATTTTGTTTATGGATGTCTTTCCTACTTTATCAAGATTTTTAGGGCAATTTGGAACACTCTTTTTTTTTGCAACACTTTGAAAGAAAGCCAAAGACTCTAGACATTTCTTCCTCATGCGGAAAATTCATGGCCCAATGATCACCTCCACACTCTTAGCATGGTCTATGAGTTTGGAGTAATTATATTGGTTGTCCTTGTTGTGGTGGATATACCCTGGGTTTGTAGTTCCGGTTGTCTATGAACATCCATGCGTTATTGTTTGGTGGACATTGATCCCGTGTAGGTTGTGGTACATATGAAGGTTGGTGAGAGGTTTTGGTGTTCTGACAAGGGAAATATGATGCTTCTTCATAGGACAGGGTTTCTACCAAGGTTGCATATGGTTCCTCCAGACCCTTGTAATAAGCTTGACTAGGCATTAGTGCCTGACTCTCTTGTTGCTTGAGTGTACCTCACATCCATTATATTGTTGTTAGGTATAGGTAGCTACTTCCTTGTGGCCTTTGCTTCAACCCACTTTTCCAAATAGTCCATGAATACAATGATATACTAATCATGAATCTTGCATACCAGTGGTTGATTGGGTCCTACAAAATCTATGCCCCTTTTGGAGAAAGCTCTTTCTCCCATCTAGACCTCAATTGGATGTTGTCTGGTCTTTTTGTGGCATATTTTCCCCCTTTGGAAATCATCACCACGTTTAACATGCTTCTTAGCATAAAAAAACAACATGGTTTTTGGATCTCTGTATTGGTCAAACTCATTGGTCTTGTGGGATTATACCATATCTATGCAGTAGAAAGTATTTAGGCCCACAAAAAGGTACATGAATTGTGATTCAATCCTTGCAAGATTTTGATACCAAATTTTTTCAACAACTTGGAGATGTTATTTTTAGACTATTCCCCTACTTTGTGCATGGTTTGGATCTCAATCTACAGTTTTTTTGTGTTTGACAATTTTCAAAAAGTTTCTTTTTCAATCTCCTTGTTTGGTTGGAATTTTGCAATTTCTTTTAGCTCAAGGGAGCAGTTTTGGTCTTGTCAAGTTGTACTGGGTGATTTTCTCAAGTTTGGTCACCTTTTTGCCTATCCACCAACATTTCTCTAGATTTCAGGTATTTATGGTAACTTTGGACAAACATGGTTTCTTGATAGTTTTTATCTGACTTGCACAACCCCAAGTGATGGTTTTGGTCTACTTATCCTACTCCTATAAGTCAAAACTGGTAGCATGCAATAAAATGAACAAAATGTGAAATTTCGCTAATGGGGGTGGTGTAAACAACACTCTGAAAGCATAAAAAAAAGATAATCTTAGGTGCTTTATATCTACTCCACGGGAGTCTAAGTCACTCTAGTAGCTTGTAAAAGTAATATTGTTAACTTGTAAATGCTTTAAAGCCCACTATTTCAAAGCAACTTGCTTTAAAATAATTTTTTAAACTTGCAACTGCTTTAACTCACATTGCTTGGAAGTTGTGTGCTTTGAAGCACACTGCTTGTTGTTCACAATCCTTTTGTAATCTCCACTGCTAGATTGCTCCGTAACATCTTTAAGGCACTAAAATAATTTATCAAAGCAGCAAGAAATATCTTTGAAGTAAAGCTTTGGATTTTCTCGTGCTTTAAATCACATTGGTTAAAAGTAATAGATTCTTGCTCTAAGTACATTAGCTTCCTTCACTGCTTTCTTGCTACATCACAGTTTTGAAGCAATTAGAGAGTATATCAAGTCCAAGGACACTGCTACATCACAGTTTTGAAGCAATTAGAGAGTATATCAAGTCCAAGGACACTGCTTTAAAGAATATCTTTATAGCTGTGGATAGATTTCCTCACCTTGCACTACTTTAAAGCATTGGACCTGGTAATCTACTATAACAAAAGTACATATTTCCACCTAGCTTTACAGAAAAGGTTTGGAGGAAACTTTACTTTAAAGCATATTGCTTTGGAGAAATATATTCTTATTCCTAGAATATTGCTTAGTAACTTATACAATGCTTTAAAGCACTATGCTTACTTGTGAAAGCAATGTTATCACCACAAGAGGAACACCATTTTGAGCATTTTTGCATCTCATGCACATAGGCTGATTTCGCATTGATTGGGAGATATTGAAGTTTTTGTACTTTATTGGCTTTTAGGAAAGCTACAAGAAGAAACAGGAGAAGGGGAGGGGATAAGAGGAAGCGTAGGAAGAGGAACGTTTTTTTCCCTTCTTGGATAAGCTTTCTCTATCAAAATTTGTGCAAGGGAAGCGTGTGAAGTGAAGAGAAGGAAGGTTGAAGACGGAGCAAAAAAGAGGAACCCATGGGTTGTTATTTGCTAATGTTCTCCTCACAATTGGGATTAAGAGAAAACAAACGGGAATTTGCCTATTCAAGGACTTGGGCAAAGGAAGGGTGAGCTTGATAATAGATGGACGTTGGCCGATGCTTGAGGTAAGCACTGTAAGGTCCTTAAACCTGCCAACACCAAAAGAGGAATGGGACCATTGACAGGTCTCTAGGCCTACTAAGTCGGAGTCCTTAAACAAGAAAAATTCCAGGGAATTCGCCCTTACCATTGACAATGGTTTAGCTTTATAGAACTAGAAGGAGACCTCGTCCTGTCTCGCAGTGGAAACGGGACCACTAAAAAAAAAAACTATTCCGGCCCTACAACTTCCATCATTCAGATTACGGTTTCCTTACCCAATGCTTTTTCCCCCCTAACATGTGTGAGGGCACAGCCGTTGGTGGATTCCTCTTCCAAGTGAAGAAGTTTCTAAACGTTTTAGTGCGTGGGAATGGATAGTTACCTGATTAATCAGGTCCACCCGTCCATGATTGACAACCTTAGTCAACCCCCACTTACCACCCCGCACTCACACATGATTTCTGTGTTGCGTAATTACTACCACATTCTTTTCACAATTAAAACAATGATTCCTTTTTAACTTTCATAATAACTGAATTTCATTAAGACAACCCTTGAAAACATTCTTTTAGCAAACAAACATCTTTAGACTTAAGACAAGCTACTGTCATTCTGAAGTATCTCTGACCAGTACTGGCTTGTCTCAAGACCACCTATACAGGGGTGAAAAAAATGGCACCCATTCCTTATTTATAAAAACCGGGGTGGAAAAAGCCATCACCCAAAGTCCGGGCGCCCATACGCCAACCGGTTGCCCATACAACCGGGCGGTTCCTCTAGGATAAACTTGATATCTTAAGTAATATCCACAAACACAAACAAGCACTGGGTAAAGACTCCACGCGCGCTGAGGAAACCAACTCATCCATGGCGAAATCGCCATCATTACTCATTACCTAGAGTAAAATATTCCAAGGAATCAGAGGTGTTTTGAGACAAGCTTTCTTAAGGATGGTCAAACGTTTCTTTCCTAGGTCAATCAGTCATAACCCAATCATTTATTTCCTATTTACAATCATTGCTCGTTGATTTCTTGGAAGTTACCTCCCATTTACAGCCAGTTTATCGTTCCTAACCCTTACGTATGCAATGCTAACTTAAAAATGAACTTTAAAAGATTTAAGCGAACAAAATAGAATTCCACCTTGGACTGCTCGTCCATGTGCTGCTGAACTGGAGCCTACAGACTTTCCTCCGTCGGCCTATGGCTAGGCCTAGCCTCATGGTCATAAGTAGCTTTATTTATTTTGTTGCTAATATTCTCTTCTTCGGTAAGAGGATTTCCTCTGGTTCTCTTTGGAGCCATATCGACAATCTTATAAAAAGACTTAATCTTTTAGAAGTTTAATTGAATAATCTATTTTCTTACTTTTTATCCAAAATAAGGATTTTTGGAGTAATTAGGTATCCTTGATAGTTTATTGGATGAGATATTTCTCCTGTAACTTCCTTATACTATTAGTAAATCCCCCTAATTATCATCTAATTAGGAGAACTATTTTACTGGGTTTCTTCTTAGTCTATATTCCATGAATATCTTATATTTAGCCTTAGTAACTTATAATTCCTATATGCTAATGGATTACTCACCCTAGATGTTCTATCTTTAGAAATTTTCATAAAATTGATTTATAACTTTTCCCTCCTATACGTATGGTCTAATTTAGGTAAATTTTGCCGATAGTAATTTGTTATACCAACCATTTAGGCTAAGGTAGTTTTCCCAACCTTCAATAATGATTTCGGACCTCAGGTATTTATTTGGTAATTATATAAATTCATTTACTAATTTCCTTTCTCTATTTTATACACAAAATCGGTTACTTTTAATGAGGATAAGTATTTAAACTATTTATCTGAGATTAGGATATTTATCACAGATTCCTCAAAGTATGTTCTACCTCTGATAATTATCTCAAAGGTTTTTGGATTAATTTACTATTTTTCTCCTTTTATTTTCCCCAAAAAATAATGTATTCTTACTGAGATAATTAGTTTAACTAATTATCCGAGGTTAAGATAATTATCACGGGTCTCATAAGGTATGATTTACCTCTGATAATTATCTCAAAGTATTTTGGATTAGTTTACTATTTTTTCCCTTTTATTTTTTCCTAAAAATAATGTAATTCTATTGAGATAATTAGTTAGACTAATTATTTGAGGTTAGGATAATTACCATGGGTTTTGTAAGATATGATTACCTTTGATAATTATCTCAAAGCATTTTGAATCGATTTGTTATTTTTCCCCTTTGATTTTGTCCTAAAAACAATGTACTTCTGCTAAGATAATTAGGTCAACTAATCATCTGAGGTTAACATAAATATCATGGGTTTCCTAAGATGTGATTTACCACTGATAACTATCTCAAAGCATTTTGAATCATCTTGCTATTTTCCCCCTTTTAATTTGTCCTAAAAACAATGTAATTCTGCTAAGATCATTAAGTGAACTAATTATTCAAGGTTAACAAAATTATCACGACTTCCCTAAGATGTGATTTACCATTGTTAATTATCTCAAAGAATTTTGAATCAATTTGCTATTTTTCCTCTTTTAATTTGTCTTAAAAACAATGTAATTCTGCAAAGGTAATTAAGTAAACTAATTATCTGAGGTTAACATAATTATCACGGGTTCCCTAAGATTTGATTTACCACTGATAATTCTCTCAAATCATTTTGAATCAATTTGCTATTTTCCCCCTTTTAATTTGTCCTAAAAACAGTGTAATTATGCTTAATTAATTATGAAAATTACTCAGAAAATTACAAGATAAATTTCCTAGTATAATGAAAATCTAACACAGCTCTGATAATTATCTCATTTTAATCTATACTTAATTAGTATAATTTCTATTAATTTATGATTAAAATGGATAGTTTCGATCCTAATATGATATAATAATTAATTAGCTTAATATCCCTAAGCTTAATCACAATAATAAGCAGAGAATATTTAATTACGAGAGGATTTTTGAGTATATATAGGATAATTAAGAAAATTGTAAATAAGTTAACCTAGCTTTGCTAATTAAGAAAGATTAGGGTTAATTACCGTTCAATTAACCAACTAGAGCTTGATCTCTAGTGATTTCTACGTAGAGGTCTCTCTAGATGAGGGAGAGTGTGCCAAGGCTCCGAGTCTAATTTTTTATGAAGGAAAGAGGGCCTTTTTATAGTTGTTTTGGGCCCCAGGCTGTTCCTGGCAGGTTCTGGCGCCTCAAGCAAGGCCCTAGCTTCTAGGTAGCGCCACCTGCTACTAAAACTGACTCTGGCAGGTTCCCCACAGCTCGAGACTGCCCCCTCAGCTTCCAAAATCGATTTTGGTTGATTATACTGATTTTTAATGTTGAAAATTGGAATATCATTAATTTTTAAAACCTTAGGATAAGAAAGTCTTTGTTAATAATAATTACTAAAACCATCCAATTTTTATTAACTAATTGAATCTTTAATGTAACCTTTCAGGGCTTGTAACTTTTCCAGATTTTATCGGAATCTGATTCTGAAAAATACTAACCGTAGTAAAGCTCTGATTATGATTCCAAAAATAACAATATCAGCCATGATTGAATTATCCAATAGGGTTTTTTCCAGTTAACACTAGAATGGTAACCTAACAGGACATAAAAGTGTCCTTTCAGGGTTTTGGGAAAAAAATCCAAAACCATAGTAGATCCACTCATTTTGAAAAATCCTTTCATGAGCTTATAGTTCAATAACTACTACATATGGAAAAAATGAGAAACTTGTAATTTTTCTCATCCCTTAGTCACTACAAGCCTCCAAAGTTGATGGACCAGTGCATTTTGCCCAAAACAGCAATTTCTTACGATTGATTGCATATAAATAAAAGTGGAGATTTTTGTAGGACATGAGATAAAATGCCTCGTTAACTTCAATGGGTTGGTCACCAAAACATATGGTTGCTTTTACCTCACTAATTTTTTTTGGGCAAAAAAAATAGGTACAAAAAAGTTGCATTTTTGCCATTCTGCGGACCTATCATCAAAGTTTCTATAGTCACGCTCAATACAGATACTATATACATGTTTTCTTAGTTCCCTTTGGGCCTCTGGATTCAAAAGGAGCCATGGAGCATGTCAAAAGGATAATGGATCTCTTACAATTGGAACCTTGGGGGCAATTATAAAGTGCTAAATACAACAAACATGAAAAAACTGGGTTTAGCATTATGACCTCTAGAAACCCATAGAAACTACTCAATATCTAGCCAAGTTTGTAGTCTATGATTAGATATGGTCACTACCTACAAAATACACACAATTGGCCTAAGAAACTAGCAATATTGAGAAAGTTATACTTGCTACTCTAAAATGTATCGTATTCTTCAGCAATCAAAAAACTCAACCATCATCATATACTATGCTGTATAGCATAATAGGTCCCCCAAAACTCAAGGAAGATTAGCTTTATGTTATACATTACACTTACACAATCAAAATTGAATTTGGATATCAAGAAAGCCACCAAAAAAATCATAAAAGTGCTAATTTTGGCCAAAAAATAGGATTATGCAAATCTTGTAAATTGGTCATAACTTTCAATTTTAACACTTAGCTCTCCCTACAAGCATCAAAACATGTTGAGAACTATGAAGGCCTAACCTCTAACCATCTAAACCTCACAAACATGAAGTTTAGAGTGGTATAGTTGCCAAAAATTGAAAAAAAGCCAAAAACAGGACCCATTTTTTCACACAGTTTAGGTTCAAAAATGTTGTGCAAGAGTAAGGTTAATGGTGAGATCAATACTAAAAATAAAATGCTAAGTTTTTTTCAGCTCATAAGGCAACTTTGTGGATATATAGCACCTAGAAATTCATTTTCATACTCTTCAAATAATTCAAGAAAAATGGTCGCTTAACAGGACACAAAAGTGTCCAATGACATAAAAGTGTCCTGTTACCATTCTAGTGTTAAATTTACAGGCTTTGTACAATTTCTAAGGTTTCAGAAACTGGAAACCTTACAATCACCCCAACTTAAGGAATTGAGATGTCCTCATCTCAACCGAAATTGGAAAAATCTTTGCGAAGTGATACTTTATCCTCCCATGTGGCGTCTCCACTGGGGTGGTCCTTCCATTTTACTAAATGCTCTCTGATAACTCTGTTTCATAGACTCCTTTTCCTAGTATCGAGAATACAATCTAGTTGGAGTTCAAGAATTCCCTGCTTCTGCATCACAATTTGTTCGTCATCTAGAGTGTGATTGGGATTTGGGATGTAAGGTTTTAGAAGACTGATATGGAATACATTATGGACCTTGAGCTACTCAGGTAGTTTTAATTTGTAAGCTTGATCACTGATTACTTTAATCACTTCATAAGGTCCACAATATCTGGGGCTTAGTTTTTTGTATTTTCTCAAGGATAAAGTGCTTCTTTTTTGTCGTACCCTAAGGAATACTTTATCCCCTTGTTTGAAAAACCGATCAGACCGTTTTTTATCAGCATAATGTTTCTGGCGGTCCTTAGCTGCCTGAATGTCTTGTCGTATGGCTTTGGTTTGGGCATCCATCTCCTCCAACATTTGCTTTGAAGCTTCTACTCTTGTAGTAGGGTCAGAAAAGTTTAGGGGTGATATACATTCATGCCCATAAAGAGCATTAAATGGTGACATCCCAATGCTTTTATGAAATGAGGAATTATAGGCGAATTCCACCAGAGGAAGAAATTGTATCCATTTCTAGGGTTCTCTACTACAGTAGGCTCTAACGATGTCTTCAATAACTTGATTCACTCTTTCCGTCTGGCCGTCCGTCTGAGGGTGATAGGTTGTACTGAAACATATCTGGGTACCAAAGGATTCAAATAAAGCTTTCCAAAATTTTGAAGTAAATTTTGCATCTCTGTCACTGACTATTCTCTTAGGAAGTCCGTGTAATCTGAAGATCTCTTTGATAAATAAATGGCTTATGTCTGATGCAGTGTAAGTTGTTTTTACAGGCATCAAATGGGATACTTTAGTCAGAATATCCACTACCACCATAATGGAGTCGTAACCCCCCTGAACAGTGGGAAAGCATGTTACAAAGTCCATGCTAACGAGTTCCCACTTCATTTAAGGAATGTCCAGAGGTTGAAGTTTTCCTGGCATCATTACTCATTCGGCCTTAATCTTTTGACAGGAAAGATATTGTTTGATGTAGCGAAGTATATCTCCTTTTATTCCTGGCCAAAAATAGATTTTCCTTATGGCATTAAGGGTCTTTGCATAGCCAGGATGGCCGACAACTGGAGCGTTGTATCCTTCATAAAGGATTAACTCCTTTAATGTTGAATTCTTAGGAATGTAAAGCCGATACTTATAATAGAGAAGCCCATCCTCAAGTGAATAATCCTTGATTTTGTGTTTCTCTTTCTCTTTTAGGTCGTGTTGATTAATAACCTGTAGAAGTTTTTGATCATCCTTATCTTTCAGGGAAACCTCCTTAACCTTGTTTAGGATTGGATTGTCGACTGTGGAAATAGCCCCAAGAAAAACCTTACGGCTAAGAGCGTCAACAACCACATTCTCTTTCCTTGGTTTATATTTTATTTCAAAATCATATTCCTGTAAGAGTTCTATCCATCTACTCTGCCTCATGTCGAGTGTTGCTTGTGAAAAAATCCATTTTAAACTCTGATGATCAATGATTAACTGGAACTTTCCTCCTAGAAGATAGTGTCTCTAGAGCTTTAGAGCATGAATGATAGCTAGGAGTTCCAGATTATGAGTTTGATAATTCAGCTCATGGATTCTTAATTTTTGAGAAGTAAAAGCGACTGGTCTGCCTTCTTGATTTAAGACTCCTCCTATAGCAAGACCGTTGGCATCTGTCACTACTTCAAACTCTTGAGTGAAGTCAGGAAGTTTGAGTACAGGGGCTGATGTGAGATTTTGTTTTAGTTTGAGGAAACAATCCTCCTGTTCTTTTTCCCATGTAAGTTTGGCTGTCTTTTTAAGTAGCTGCGTCAAGGGTGCGGTGATGACTGCATAATCTTTGACGAAGATTCTATACCATCCTGTAATACCCAAGAATCCTCGAATTTCACTGACTTTTTTGAGTTGTGGCCAGTCTATTATATCCTTAATCTTTACGGGGTCAACTGAAATTCCTTCAGGGTTTATTATAAAACCAAGATAACTAACTTCGGGCATGAAAAACACACATTTACTCATCTTGGCATATAACTGATGTTGGCGTAGAAGATGAAGTACTTTACGTACATGGCCTTCATGCTCTTTTTCATCTTTGGAATATACCTGGATATCGTCGAAAAACACCAACACAAAATCATTTAGATATTCTCTAAATATATCCTGCATGAGACGGTTAAAAGTATTCGGAGCATTCGTAAGACCAAAAGGCATCACGATAAACTCATAATGCCCATAACGGGTGTTGAATGCAGTTTTGTAAATATCTGCCTCCTTCATCCGGATTTGATGGTAACCTCATCTGAGATCAATTTTTGTGAATATCTTGGCTCCATGTAATCTATCAAGCAATTTGTCGATGCAAGGAATAGGATACTTATTCTTTACCGATACTTGGTTAAGTCCCCTATAATCGATGCAGACGTAAAGATCCATCCTTCTTCGTTTGGAATAGAACAGGCGCTCTCCAAGGTGAAATGCTTGGTCTTATGAATCCTTGTTCAATAAGCTGACGAAGCTGTTCTTTTAATTCAATAGCTTCAGGGAGGGACATTTTGTAGGGTCTTTTTGAAATTGGTTCACTACCTGGAAAGGTTTCTATTTCGTGGTCTATATCCCTTGGAGGAGGTAAATTTGAGAGATCTTCCGAAAATTCCTTAAGCCATTCTGGAGTTGTGTTGTCCCTTGAATCATCTACCTTATTAAGTTTTACTACAAAGATCTGTTGCCCCTTGCGTAACCCCTTCAGAAGTCAACTAGCCTTAACTAAATGAGCCTTAGGCTTCCCATTTGATCCTTGTACTAACGTTTCTTTGCCTAAGTGATTTTTGAAGGTTAGGGTCCCTCTTGATTTTTGATTAACCAACCCATTCCTAGAATACCATCATATATTCCTACTGGTAGAGTCCGAAAGTAAGATGAAGTAAGGGCTCCTCCTGGTTCAAACTCAATTTCCCAAGCTTTGAGATAGAACCTCTTTCCCATTTGCTAGTTCTACCACTAATTTCTTGGTGGGATATTGGTTCAATTTAAGTTTCCTTAAACATTTAGGGGAGAGAAAAGAGTGTGTGCTGCCACAATCCATAAGTAGTTCAAAATTTTCACCTTCTCTGTTTGAAGTGGTTTGGATGACAGCATATTGTTGCCGAGCTCCAGGGTTATCAATGGCGGCAAAAAGAGTAGCTCTTTCGTCTTCCTCATCCAGCAAGGTTGGCTCTCCTACTGCAGCATAAGCTTTGGCTCCTCTACCTCTTCCTTTGCCTCGTCCTCTATCTCATCTACCTCTTTGATTATTTCCTTGTCCTATCTGAGTCTGAGGAGTGGTTCCGGCAGCAAGTCTGGGATTTTTCCCCTCGGGACATTGAATTTTGTAGTGCCCCATTCTATTGCATCCATAGCATCTGATGTTTGGAAAAGTTTGCTCTATAGCGGCTGCAGCTGACACTGCCCTTCGTTGATTTCCTTGGTTGTAATTTCCTCTTGCTCTTCCTCTAAAGTTATTGTAGTTGTAATAGCTCCTTGCAGGGGGGTTTCCTTCAGCTGCAAGTGGTTTAGCTCTTAGAAGAGCATCTTGAATAGATATGGGTCTCATAGCTTCCAAGCGGGTACTTAAAGGTTTGTTTAGACCCTGACAGGAACGAGCAATTTGTTGTTCCATAGTCATTGGTGATGCATAACGTCGTAAAGACACATATTTGGTGTAGTACTCTTCCAAAGTAAGCCCTAACTGTTCATTTTAATAGCTTGGTGAGCTGGAGGAAGATATCTTCCTTTCACTGCCTGCTTCATTCTTTCCTAGGAGGGACGAATGGAAGGGTTATCTCTACAGTATTGTTTCCACCAGAGTTTTGCATCTTCGGTGAGTCGAAACATCCTAACATTGCCAGATTTTCCGAAGCAGTTCCTGCTGCCAAGATATAATTATCCATGGCGTCGAGCCAGACTTCGGCATCACGTTCTAAGTTGGTTCCCTCTCCCTTGAAAGTTGGGAATTGAACTTGTTTTAATAGTAATTTCTTTTCCTGGGTGGGAGTGTAGAGGCTTTTTGCATTACCCTGGGTTTTTTATTAATGAAAATCTTTTAGTGATAACAATAATTTTGTTTTGTCATGCAAGTTTTCTAATCTATATACTTTTGAAATTTTTGAATGAAAACAGAAATCGGACAATCACTATGACCATCTCCATTAAACTACACAAAGCATGTCATAAAACCATGGTATATACAAGAGTTAATACAACACTGACTCATACTATGTACAAGATGGACTCATACTATATACAAGATGGACTCATACTATATACAAGATGGACTCATGCTATATACAATGTGTAACCCTCTATACCACTGGTGGGTCTGACAGGGGATCAAAAAATATGACATCTTTTGGTCCCCTAAATTTTGGGCCTACCTCATGGGTCTGATCCTACCTGGGTATATTACTTTGGCTACCTGATCATATACCCACTGATTTTGTAACACTTCTACCCCATCTATAGTAATGGTATGATCTGGATCTTCAGTCCCACTGAAAAAGAAAACTGCGATGGTCCGAAGTGTTTCTACCCACTTGAGTCTTTTCAAATTGAGTGCCAAACCTTCTACTTGTCCCGCATCAATCAGGAAAATTCCGCCAAACTGTGACCAGCTGATTCCCCATGTAGGAGGAGGGGAAAACATTACATCTAATAATTGCATGATGCTCTTGCGAAATAAAAATTTATTGGAGTTGCAAGCAGCCTCAAACACGATGTTCAAAATCACAAACTTTCGGTAAGCTTGGCGGATATTTTCCTGTGTTGATAGGGAAATTCTCATTTCATGATATACCATAATTAAAAATGTAATATAATTTGTGCCTATTTTTTCAACTTTTTCCCTCCTAAGGTCAGGACCTTGTTAAACCATGCTCTGATACCACTTGTAAGGTCCTTAAACCCACCGACACCAAAAACGGAATGGGACCATTGACAGGTGTCTAGGCCTACTAAGTCAGAGTCCTTAAACAAGAAAAATTCCAGGGAATTCACCCTTACCTAGTCCTATCTCGCAGTGGAAATACGACCACTAAAAAAAAACTATTCTAGCCCTATAACTTCCATCATTCAGATTAAGGTTTCCTTAGCCAACGCTTTTTTCTCCCTAACATGTGTGAGTGCAACAGCCGTTGGTGGATTCCTCTTCCAAGTGAAGAAGTTTCTAAACGTTTTAGTACCTGGGAATGGATAGTTACCTAACTAATCAGGTCCACCCGTCCATGATTGACAACCTTAATCAATCCCCACTTACCACCCCGCACTCACACATGATTTCTGTGTTGCGTAATTACTACCACATTCTTTTCACAATTAAAACAATGATTCCTTTTTAACTTTCATAACTGAATTTCATTAAGACAACCCTTGAAAACAGTATTGAAAACATTCTTTTAGCAAACAAACATCTTTAGACTTAAGACAATGTACTGTCATTCTGAAGTATCTCTGACCAGTACTGGCTTGTCTCAAGACCACCTATACAAGGGTGAAAAAAAAGGCACCCATTCCTTATTTATAAAAGCCGGGGTGGGCAAAGCCATCACCCAAGTCCGGGTGCCCATACGCCAACCGGTTGCCCATACAACCGGGCGGTTCCTCTAGGATAAACTTGATATCTTAAGTAATATCCACAAACACAAACAAGCACAAGGTAAAGACTTCACGCGCACTGAGAAAACCGACTCATCCATGGCGGAATCGTCATCATTACTCATTACCTGGAGTAAAATATTCCAAGGAATCAGAGGTGTCTTGAGACAAGCTGTCTTAAGGATGGTCAAACATTTCTCTCCTAGGTCAATCAGTCATAACCCAATCATTTCTTTCCTATTTAGAATCATTGCTCGTTGGATTCTTGGAAGTTACCTCCCATTTATAGCCAGTTTATCCTTCCTAACCCTTTACATATGCAATGCTAACTTAAAAATGAACTTTGAAAGATTTAAGCGAACAAAATAGAATTCCACCTTGGACTGCTCGTCCATGTGCTGTTGAGCTGGAGCCTGCAGACTTTCCTCCGTCACCCTATGGCTAGGCCCAGCCTCATGGTCATAAGTGGCTTTATTTCTTTTGTTGCTAATATCCTCTTCTTCGGTAAGAGGATTTCCTCTGGTTCTCTTTGGAGCCATCTCTTTGGAGCCATATCGGCAGCCTTATAAAAAGACTTAATCGATTAGAAGTTTAATTGAATAATCTCTTTTCTTCCTTTTTATCCAAAATAAGGATTTTTCGAGTAAGTAGGTATCCTTGATAGTTTATTGGATGAGATATTACTCCTATAACTTCCTTGTACTATTAGTAAATTCCCCTAATTATCATCTAATTAGGGGAACTATTTTACTGGGTTTCTTCTTAGTCTATATTCCATGAATATCTTATATTTAGCCTTAGTAACTTATAATTCCTATCTGCTAATGGATTATTCACCCTAGATGTTCTATCTTTAGGAATTTTCATAAAATTGATTTATAAATTTTCCCTCCTATACATATGGTCTAATTTAGGCAAATTTTACCGATACTAATTTGTTATACCAACCATTTAGGCTAAGTTAGTTTTCCCAACCTTCAATTATGATTTCGGACCTCAGGTATGTATTTGGTAATTATATAAATTCATTTACTAATTTCCTTTCTCTATTTTATACACAAAATCGGTTACTTTTAATGAAGATAAGTATTTAAACTATTTATCTGAGGTTAGGATATTTATCACAAATTCCTCAAGGTATGTTCCACCTCTCATAATTATCTCAAAGGTTTTTGGATTGTTTACTATTTTCCCTCTTTTATTTTCCCCTAAAAATAATTTAATTTTATTGAGATAGTTAGTTAAACTAATTATCCGAGGTTCAGATAATTATCACGGGTCTCATAAGGTATGATTTACCTCTGATAATTATCTCAAAGTATTTTGGATTAGTTTACTATTTTTTTCCTTTTATTTTCTCCTGAAAACAGTGTAATTCTATTGAGATAATTAGTTAGACAACTTATCTGAGATTAGGATAATTATCATGAGTTCATAAGATATGATTTAACTCTGATAATTATCTCAAAGCATTTTGAATCGATTTGCTATTTTCCCCCTTTTAATTTGTCCTAAAAACAATGTAATTCTACTAAGACAATTAGATAAACTAAATATCTGAGGTTAAAATAATTATCACGGGTATCCTAAGATGTGATTTAACACTAATAATTATTTCAAATCATTTTGAATCAATTTGCTATTTTTTCCCTTTTAATTTGTCCTAAAAACAGTGTAATTCTGCTAAGATAATAAAGTAAATTAATTATTTGAGGTTAACATAATTATCACGATTTTCTAAGATGTGATTTACCACTCATAATTATCTCAAAGCATTTTGAATCAATTTGCTATTTTCTCCCTTTTAATTTGTACTAAAAATAGTGTAATTCTGCTAAGATAATTATGTAAACTAATTATCTAAGGTTGAAATAATTATCACGAGTTTCCTAAGATGTGATTCACTACTAATAAGTATCTCAAAGTATTTTGAATCAATTTGTTATTTTCCCCCTTTTAATTTGTCCTAAAAATAATGTAATTCTGCTAAGATAATTAGGTAAACTAATTATCTAAGGTTAACATAATTATCATGGGTTTCCTAAGATGTGATTTACCATTGATAATTACCTCAAAGCATTTTGAATCAATTTTCTATTTTTCCTCTTTTAATTTGTCCTAAAAATAGTGTAATTCTGCTTAATTAATTATAAAAATTACTCAGACAATTACAAGATAAATTTCCTAGCATAATGACAACCTAACATAGCTTTGATAATCATCTCATCTTAATCTAAATTTAATTAGTATAATTTTCATTAATTTATGGTTAAAATGGATATTTTCTATCCTAATATGATATAATAAGTAATTAGCTTAATATCTCTAAGCTTAATCACAATAATCAGCAAAGAATATTTAATTAAGAGAGTATTTTTGAGTATTTATAGGATTAATCTTCAATTAATTAAGAAATTTATAAATAGGTTATCCTAGCTTTGCTAATTAAGAAAGATTAGGGTTAATTACCATTTAATTAACCAACTAGAGCTTGATCTCTAGTGATTTTTGCATAGAGGTCTCTCTAGATGAGAGAGAGTGTGCCAAGGCTCCGAGTCTAATTTTTTATGAAGGCAAGGGGGTCTTTTTATAGTTTTTCTGGGCCCTGGGCTGTTCCTGGCAGGTTCTGGCACCTCATGCAAGGCCCCAGCTTCTAGGTAGCGCCACCTGCTACTAAAACTGACTCTGGAAAGTTCCCCACATCTCCACATTGCCCCCTCAGCTTCCAGAATCGATTTTGGTTGATTTTACTGATTTTTAATTATGAAAATTGAAATATCAGTAATTTCTAGAACCTTAGGATAAGAAAGTCTTTGTTAATAATAATTACTGAAACCATCCAATTTTTATTAACTAATTGAATCCTTAATGTAACCTTTCAGGGCATGTAACTTTTCCAGATTTTATCGGAATCTGATTCTGGAAAATACTAACCATAGTAAAGCTCTCGTTATGATTCCAAAAATACCAATATCAGCCATGATTGAATCATCCAATAGGGTTTTTTCTAGTTTAATTTACAGGCTTTGTACAATTTCTAAGGTTTCAGAAACTCGAAACCTTACAAGCACCAAGCTACTTCCATTGAGGGGATCAAGTGTATGTGGCAATGAGGGCATGGACATGCATCGAGAAGACCCCAAGATTGTGATTGATTGGAAGTCAAGTAGTGGTTTTGATTGATTGTCACTATTAGAGATTATGTTTAAATTTTTACCCAAAGTTGTTGAACATCTTGGTGATTATATGGGTCTATTTGATCCTATTGTATACAATTTGTTTCAGATTCATTATATTCAATGTTGGATTGGGCTCTTGTGGCATGTTTCTCATTATATGCTAATATTAATCTTATGATATTCACTAAATCTATGTTATCTCCTGTAAATTAGCCTCTAATGGCACTTATGCTCTCATATTAACTCTCCAATATCTCTTGCTACACTATATACATTGATTCTTGTTCTTGCTTCTTTCCTTTCTCAACTCTCTCACAACTAGAAGCTCGTTGCTTTCCCAATCAACAGTGGACAACATACATATGGTTCAACATGTGGGGATACACCTAATGATCGGAATTTCTATTCAGAGGAGGCACAAGTCTTAAAGAGGGATGATGGGCTTCCAATAGGCACATGCATTCTTCAAGAAGACCAAGTAGAGGACTTTTGCATAGATAAGTTTATATGTGTGATTGATAGGTTTCCAGAGAAAGGAATTTGCATTAGGGAAAGTCTGAACTCTCGAAGGGGCCCTATAACGAGGCTTGACTTTGCCTCTCTTATCCAAAACTCAATGAAATACATAAACGCTTTGTCAAAACCCTATCAACCAACATATCATTGGAAAGATATTAGAAAGTAGGTTCTAAATCCCTAAACTCCGACAAATTTGGAGTTGATTTGTAGAAGTTATGGCCTCTCCACTGAAGTTGAAATGGGGGCAGAGGTTCCATTTATAAGACGGAGTTGTCATTTGATGGCATGCTATATATCAATGGATAGATCTTGATGAGTACATTCTAAATTCAAAAGGTCCGACAAATTTTGATTTCATTTGTAAATTTTTTATTGTGCACTCGTTCTAGACAAGAGGGAGAAAGTCAAATTCCTTATAGGGTCCATTTGAGAGTCCAAAATTTCCTTAATGTTGCTCTCATGTGCATGCCAAAGGACATATTCTATATGTGTGACCGATAGGTTTCCATAGAAAGGGAGTGGTTTCTCTTGTATGCATGCCAAAGAACATATTCTCTTACCAATCACAAACACAATTTGGGTGCTTTCTCCTAATTTAGGGCAATTTTTCCTATTTTGCAAATATTATAGGTGCTATGTGCTTAGCCTGAAGTTTGAACTGAGTGGATCCATAGAATTTTGGAAGCAGCCTAGCTACATATGTCAGAGGGGTTTTATGAAGCTCCAATGTTTGGACAATTTCTTCTTATTCCGTCTTATCCAAGAGGGCTAAATGATGTTTATGGCTTTGGGTAGGGCATGTCTTATATGCACTTTGGATAATGATTGGCACATGTCAAATGATGTATAGGTTTAGAGGGAGTGGATGTTGTGTCGCTCCGATTCCATAATGGTAAATATGATAAAAAGAAGCAGATTCAGTGTGCTCCAAGAGCAAGGGAAAATTGGTGTGAATGCAATTGAAGCTGTGCTCCAGCACTACCTTGGTCATTATATGGGCCAAGAGTTGAGTTGACAATGCTCTCATTCCAAAATTATGCTAAATGTGATGCACTTCAAAAAGCTCAAAGCTTGTTTGAGGAGCTTCTATGTGTTTGATAATGCTCCGGTTAATATGTATGCCAAATTTATGTTTGGCAATGGCGTAGTCAAGTAGTACATCAAATACGGTGTTCTCTAGAATCCTTCAATTGATATGCATGCCAAATGTAGACCACTTCATGGAACACAAGAATCTCTTGAGGAGCATCATGTTTGGAATATTACCTCTCAGAATGCATTGATTGTGGAATATGTCCAACATGATAGTGGAGAATTATCAACAATGGGAGAAGAAGGTTGTACTTGGCACTAACTACCGTGGTAGATATGTAAGCCAAATGTGGTGTTCTTCAAAATGCTTTGATTGCGAGATATACCAAACATGGCAGTGGCAAGGAAGCTTTGAATTGAATATTTTATGGTTCATTAGAGGTTAAGCTTGCTTTTAGCAATGGTTTGGTCGATATGTAAACCATGCTTGGTATATTGGATTGACCACCCATTGGGAGCCGCCCATTGGAAAAATTTAAAGGCTCACCCAAAAGCTTAATAACGCTTTTGTACAATGTGAATAGTCAAGACTCAATAAGGATGGAGTGGCGGTAACGAGCAACGTGGGGCATATAATTTCTTGGGCTCGTGAGGAGCACTCAAGACCTCGGTTGAGGGTGGTGCAAAGACAAAATAGAACCAGAAGGCTATGGCAAAGCTGGTTGACAGTGGTGGCATTCAATTTGGTGGAGGTCAAATATAGGCATGCCACATCATCAAATGGCCTTCCCCACAGTGCACTGGCACAGATGCTAGTGGCGGGGAGGCATAAATAGAAATGGAGTTAAAGCATGCAAAAGGGGAGAGTTAACAAAACGGCGGAGGGATTCCCGCACACTTTGAGGAAAAAAGGAAGGGGAAATTTTGGGAGAACTCTCTCTTGGATGCCCTCAAGGGAGGATTCAAGCACCACCTCTCTCTCTCTCTTTCTCTCTCTCTCTCTCTCTCTCTCTCTCTCTCTCTCTCTCTCTCTCTCTCTCTCTCTCTCTCTCTCTCTCTCTCTCTCTCTCTCTCTCTCTCTCTCTCTCTCTCTCTCTCTCTCTCTCTCTTTCAAAAACACCTTATATTTCTCTCATGCTTAGGGGATCAACTTTAGCTCTTTCTCCCTTGTGCTCAAGCTACAAAATTTATCTGCCTCATGCTTAAGCTCAATAGCTTGCCCTTATACAAAAGTCCATAGATCTATTTATTGCCCTCTCAAGACAATATAGCTCTCTCCCTCATGTTTTAGGCACCACAAAGATCTCTCTCTCTCTCTCTCTCTCTCTCTCTCTCTCTCTCTCTCTCTCTCTCTCTCTCTCTCTCTCTCTCTCTCTCTCTCTCTCTCTCTCTCTCTCTCTCTCTCTCTCTCTCTCTCTCTCTCTCGTTCATTGGGAAGGCGTAGCATAGCCTAAATATTGACATGGATCCCTTATAATCAACAACACAAACTTTAATTGGAGAACATAAGCGGAAGGAAGCTCTCGATCTCGAAACCTCGTGTTAACCAAACCACCTAAGCTCTCATATAAGGAGGGATACTTCTAGCTCCCTTGGGTGAATTTTTGGGAGGATCGATTTCTCAAATTTTGATCTCTCTTTGGGGAATTTTTCAGGATTAAGCTCTTGAAAGCTCACGATTTGCTCTAGTCGTGGTTATCAAGGTAATTTTCTTGCTCTTGGGGGAAGAAAGGAAGACGGTTTTGTGAAGGCCACAAGAAAAAGTTCTTGCGATGATCTCCTCGGATTTGGGACGGGAAGTTGACAAAAAGGGAAGGCTTTCATTTGATTCTGGCAAAGCAAGGTGAAGGGTTGATTACTCTGTTGCTCGTGGTCAGTTGAATCAGATTTTGGGATCTCTTTTGGAAGGTGAACGAGGTTATAGGAGAAGAGGAGGGAAGAAATTTGGGTTTTTGGGTTGGGTTCTTTTCCCCTTGCTCTATCCCTTTGGCTCTCGTAACTTCAAGGAATTTATTTGAGAATACTGTGGGTAGCAAAACCATGAAGCATAGAGGAATCCGATTGCTTTTCTCTCTTGAGGGTGATGAAGTTTACGGGATCAATTTTATGTGGTGATTATGAGGGCTGATTTCAACTTTTTCTTGTACAAATCTAATATAATTAATAAAAGCAGTGTGCAATTGAGTGTCTATTGTAGTCGCATCTTCCTTCATCGTTCAAGCCCTTCTGCAAAGACTAATTTCAGCTATGCGGGCTAAGATCGGGCCCCCATCAAAGCTGGTGAGGTCCTACAAATTCTCACAATAGCCTTGGAAATTCAACACCTACTTACCTCCCCTTTACCACCCTCAAACCAATGGTTTGACTGAAAGAATGAACAGGTCTATTAAATAGGTCATAGCCACTATTGTAGTCTCCTTGCATCACATTCAAGAATGGGATAAAGTGCTCTCATATGTTATACATTCTTATAATACATCAATACATGATCTACCTCAATCATTCCTTTCATAGCCTTGTCTGGCTGAGATCCTTGCCTTCCACCAAACATATAAACTAAACACTGCAACCAACCAAGAAGGATGCCATAGATAATTGGCTTCATCAACTCCAAAGGTTTCAACCCCTACTGACAAGAGAGCTCTGATCATGCATCACTACAAAAGAAAACAAATGATGAAATTAGACACTATGTTTAATAGATTGATGGTGATTTGGTCATCTGCTGCGTCGACTAGGTACCTTCTATAAAAGCATGAAAGTGTTCATGTTGACACAAAAAAGTTTCAAGTAGGGAACTTATGAATTAAATTTGGCTTTCAAAAAGGACAAAGACACATTGATGGTGAATTGTTCATCCTCTGCATCGACCAGTTGGTCTACCTCTATCAAAGCTTGAAAGTTCCTGTGTTCACATGAGCAGTTTAAAGTAGAGAATTGATGAATTAAATCATGCTTTGGGAAGAAGAACGACAAAGAATAAGGGAGGTTAGTGAGGCAGCTCCATTGTCTGATGCGCTGCAAATTATGTATTATCCTCTGCAGCAACTAGCTGGTCTCATGTCTACCTCTATCAAAGCTTGAAAGTGTCTGTGTCAACAAGGGCAGTTTCAAGCAAAGAACTAACGAATTAAATCATTCTTTGAGAAGAAGAACAGCAAAGAATAAGGGAGGTCCAGGAAGCTCATGAGCGTGATAGTTTAAGAGTCTAAGTCTTTGGAAAATCTCTCTCGGCTTTGTGTTCACTCAAAAATCTTTGCTCGAAAGGTGCGATTCCTCGGTTTAGGGTGACATATTTTAAGTCTAGTAAATAGGATTTAGAGTGACTTAATTTAGGATTTAGGGTGACTTAGTTTAGGATTAGCTAAAACTCTATGACTTTAGATAAAGATTAGCTTAGGGTGACATAGTTTTAATGGGTTAGGAGACATGGTTTAGGGTTTTAGAGTCAAGGTGATCTAGTTTAAGTTAGGGTTTAAAGTGACTTGATTAGGGTGGCCTTGTTAAGGATTGATTTTGGTTAAATATAAGGTTTAAGGTGATCTAGCTTAGGATTTAGATTAGTTTGGGATTAATATTCATAAAACTCTAGAAGCTCCTATGTGACGTCTGCATAGAGGCCAACAAATCCTAGCACGGGCACTAGCCGATCATATGTAGTGTGCGCTCACTAGCTTCAAGTGCCCTTAAGATTTTCGTATGCACAATGGGCTACTACTTTACGTTATGTTGCCTGATTTGTTGCTAGCAATGAGGGTTTCCTAGCTTGGGATAAGGGTTGCTCCGAGAGGTGGCACCTAGCTATGCACCCCTCTTTGAAGGTGTTTGGTGGTGCAACTCTTGGTAGAGTTTTGTCCCTTGGCATGACTGTTTTGTTGGGATCTCTAAAGCAAGATTGTTTTGTTGGGATCTCTCCGGCATGCATGGCGATTGTGTCAAGACTTGTCTTGCATGGTGATATGGGAGGGCTATTTTTGATAGGGTAGGCTCCTCTTTTTGCGCGGATTATTGGTGCTAGCTCCATCTTAGTGGGTTCCAGTAGGAATGACGGTGTGTGGCTCTCTGGAAAAAGCCTATGGATGGAGGAAATTAAGTGCGAGGTGATGGAGCTCGATGTCCCGCCTTATACGGCTTTATATGGGTAAGTGGTTTTGCCAACAGGATATCTCCAAGATCAACCGGTTTTGCTAGCCTATGTATATTTTTAATACATGTGATGGGGTGGTTCTCGTGTTAGCCATTGGACTCGTTTTTGTATTTAGGTCTAGATACTATGGTCCTCATGGTAGTTATTGTACATGAGGCTTCTCCGTATTTTTCTAGCTTTTCTTAACCTCCGATAGTTGATGGAGGTATCGTAAAACAAAGACAATGTTAGTTTGGGATTGGAGTGATTTAATTTAGGATCTATGAAGTTAGGTTAGGAGTAGTTTAGGGTTGCTTAGTTTTTAGGGGTCAGGGAGACTTAGCTTTATAGAGTCTCATTGTTACCAAACCAATCTTGATCTTAAAAGTGTACACCAATGAGGTAGCTACATTTGTCGACAATCTTGTCGCTTGAACCCTAATCTTAATCACTCGAACCTAATCTCTCAATGGCTGATCATGCAGAATTGGCAACATTGATATCTCAACTTGATGTCCTCATCAACTTTTTGATAAGAAATTTTGAATTCAAAGGCAAGACCCTGACTAACTTTTGAGAGAATCTGGAAACTAGCTCCCTTATTGCTATGTCATCTAAACCTCACAAACATTGAAGGAGCCTTAGCGAAAGCAATAGATCTCGACTTTAGTGTTGTCTAGATTTGTACTCAAGAGCACACTATTGTACATCTACACTTTCCATATTGGAAAATACCATTAACCCTATACCCTCTTCTCTAATGTGTAAAATGAAGTGATTTCTTGATCGTGGAAACTTGCCTAGTTGGTCAGAACCGAGTTTTGTTCTCTCAAAATTCAATCACTTTGGTGCCTTTACCATGTGTAGACATGCATTCTGCACATGACGAACTGGGCCCACCCGATCGAGATACCTATCTTTCGGCTAGGGTGTCATGTCATTGCAATTAATACAAATGGGATATGCATAGACTCTAGCATTTCAATGCAACACATTTGAAACTATTGCGTTTTTGCTTTCTGAAAGAACCCTGGTCCCTTAGTGTTGTGTTGGGTTAGGGAGACTTTCATTGTTTTTGGCGCATGATGGAGACTTACTTTAAATGTTTATTTCACTTTCATTTCATGTCCTGACATATCTTGACTTTTTTTGCAGTCTATTAATTTAGAATGTTAAAATGAAACTTGAAGGAGAGCAGAGTGATGGCAAGCAGAGTTAGTGAGGTCTGTGCATAATGGCGAGTGTAACGAGCATGGTAATTTGGTATGTGCACGAGTACTCGGGGAAAGGGCCTGCCTGTTCGGTTTGGGCTTGGGCAGAGAGGAGGCTTTCATGATTTCAGATGAAGGGTTCGCTCATTCGGCAGCAGGGCTAGGCTTGTGGAGCTTGGAGGTTATGTGCATTGTGGTCTACCGCCCACATCCATTGTGCTCATGGATCATCTGTTGGAGCTCTCGCCGCCCCTGCTCCCTCTCTCTCTCTCTCTCTCTCTCTCTCTCTCTTATGCTTGCTATTAATCGTTGTTTGTAACAACGATTATTATCTCTTGTCAATCATCGCGATTATTAGCTCTTGCCTAAGTTTTTTTTTCTTTTTTGCTTGTTTGGATCACCAAATTAAAGATTATCGCTTGCTTCCCAAAATCTAGCTTTAAATTTTTATCAAGCAAACGATTATTACCTCTTTATCTCTTTGCCTATGTGCCTTTAAGGTCTTGAGCTCAATCAAGGGTTGTAAGTATAAGGGTTGTAAGTATACTGATAATGGAACTCGACGCTCTGGACGCAAGTGAGGATATTGTCAAATTTTCACAGATGTTAGCGACGGGAAAAATATCCAGAATGGAGCTAGCCGTGCCAATGGATTATTGCGGTGGCTCGGTCTTGAGACCGATACATGATACGGAAATGTCAAGCCCCAACTCGCCAAAGGCTTCAACCATGAAAGAAGACAAAACTGTCCCGACTAAAAAGCTCCCTCTGAGGAAACAAGAGAGAAAATGGGCTCAGCGCAAGGGTTCAAATTCGAGGTAAAAACCCTCCAAGACGGGGTTCCTCGGGGTCCCATCTGTGCGAACGTAAATAAAGCGGAAAGTGCATCTGCTACTCGCAGGCCAGGTATATCGTTTGCTAGCATACTCAAGGGGCCTAACTCTAAGGATTATGGAAAAGGCTCAGCAGAAGGGATGTCAAGTGAAGGAGATATCAAAAACCTGCAGAATACAAAAGCTAGACTTCAACAAGAGCTCATGGAAGTCAACAAAATGATTGAGTCCGGCCCTAACAACAACAAAAGAACTTGCTCCCAAACAGAATACAGTGGGCTGGTAAAAGACGGGTTGGCAGATCGAGCCTTTTCTGCTTTAAAAAAGTCTTTGCCACAGCAGGTGGAGATTGCCGAAGCTATTACTGTAGCGATTCCACCAACACTTTTCAAAAAATAGTTAGCCAGGAAAGCTAAGCTAACGCTTGTATTTGGGTTCACTCGAAGAATCCCGAACAGGTTTGAGATGATTCAATGGCTTCAGAGCCCTCAAATTCTTGGTCATGGAGGAGCAGTTGAAAGTACTTTTTACCTAGCTAAAGGGTTTTGTTCAATGAGATTCAAAGAGGCCTCCAATGTGGAAAAGATCCTTGACCAAGGGCCCTTAGTATTTAATAGAACTACGGTTTGTGTGGTGCCTTGGGAGCCAGTGTTCGACTCAGCTGAATCTCTACAAGAGTTTTATCCGGTCTGGGTTGAGTTTGTGGGACTGCTTAGCTGGCTGTGGGAAAATCTTAGGATGCTTCCTAGCGAACTGGGCACTCCCTTATTTATACCTAACAAGAGAGAATTTGGCAGAACCTAAAACAGGGTTTGTATAGGATGGGACGTGTCTAAAACGCCACCTAAGAGGGTGGTTATCAATGTCAGAGCTGGGCTTGTTACCATCCCGCTAAACTTTGGAACATAGTTTGGGGCATGTTTTAAATGCAGCAACTTTGGGCACTTCGCCAAGGATTGCCCCTTGAAATCTAATGATACTGTAGCTTCGACAGCACAGGCCCCCAATAAAATGGAATCCCCGATGGAAGGGTTGGAGAAGTAAGGAGGCAATAACGAAGGGAAAAATGCAGGGAAGGATAAAGGAGATATGGTGTGTGAGAAAATAGATATTAAGATGCAGGAAAATATTATGGAGGAAGTGATTCCCGTGCAACGAACTTCCAAAGGTATAGGAAATAATAATAGGATCATTACTCCCGTTGCTACCCCCAAATTTATGACAGTGACAACGGCGACGGCTGTCTAAGTCCCTGGTCTGAAAAGAGCCAAAAAAGTGAAGGCAGTGGCAAAAGACTCCAAAGTGCTGCAAGTTGTGAGAACACTTGAGGTGAAAGGATCTAATTCATCCTCCACCCCTTTGAAAGGAGGGGGGTTCATTGTCCCAATGCACAATCCATTTGCAGCACTGCAAGAAAAGGAATCCCCTGACTTGGAACCCCCAGATTCTTTTGAGACCAAGGAAAAGGGAGGGGGGAATGATTCGGATGCTAAAGAATTCGTTCCTCTATCCCAATGAACCCCTCATTAATGATGGAGTCTCTCACTATCCAATCTTGGAACGTAAAGGGGTTGAAAACCCGTAAGAAGAGTACCCTATTCCGGGAGGAAATAAAAAAGGAGAAGGTAGTCAACTGATGGGCCATCCAGGAACACCACTTAGATCCCCATAGCAAGAGAAAGCAGGTGCTAGGAAAGAAACTGGTATTCTATGGAGAAGGAAGTAACGGTTTCAGTAGCGTCCTCAGCATTGTGGACAGAGAATTGGAGCCGAAGTTGGGTTTTAACCACCCACCATCCGGCAGAATCCTAGGGATTAGAATCAGATGGGAAGGGCATCCCTTCACCATTGTGAATGTGTACGGCCCTTGCAATGCAAAAGATAGAGCTAAACTATGGATGCATCTTAGAGATACCCCTATTGAAGGGGAGTGGTTGTTAGTTGGCGACTTTAATATGGTAGAAAAGAGGAGGGATAGAACAGGATCCTCCAGTATGTTGGCTGGCTCAGAAAGGTCTAAATGGCAAAGTTTGTGCGAAAAGTGGGCAATGATTGACTTATGGGAAGTTGGCCCATGGAACAGCACCCTTGGTTTCACCTACATAAGCCTCCAGTATGCCCGCACTGCCTCTAGGCTGGACAGATGCTATTGCTCGCACCAAGCTGACTAGATATCGTCGTTGATGGAGATGAACGTAGTCCCAACAAAAAGCCTTTCGGAGCACATTCCTTTGCACATACATTTTAAGAAGAATAAAGAGGAGGAGCAGACCCCAAGAGGTGAGAAAAAACTGTTAGTAACAGGGGCACACCTATTCAAAGACCCTCTATTCAGGAATCTAACCAAGAAAGCACTGGGTAAGCTCAAAAAAGATGTCGACCTCAACAAACACAATGCGTGGGACCTCTTTGCTCCGAGCATCCAGAAAGCAATCAAAACCTCAGGCCCTCGAATCAAGAAAGCTAGGGAGGTACACCTTCTGCGTCTTACAGAGGAGGTACAATTGATTACCTCCATAAAAGCCAATGGGCATGCTACTGAGGAGGAGCACAAATGATGGCTCGAAGCCAAATCTAAACTTGCTAATGAGCAGTTGGAAGATATTAAAAAGGCAAGGCTTCTCTCCAAGGAGACTTTTCTTCAACCTGAAGACTCCAATCAAGCTCAGTTTTTTAGGGCTTTGAAAATCAGAAGAGCCGGAGCCACGTCCGCTCGCTCGATGATGAGAAAGGGACAATAGTTCATAACGAGGATGAAATAGCTGGTCTAATGTTGAGCTATCTTAGTCAAATCATTGGACGGTCAGAGACCCAGTCCCAAGAAGTGGAAGAAGCCAGAGGGACCTTACTTCAGAGTGTCAAGAAGGAAATTCCCCACTCAGAAGCTAATTGCTTGGAACGGGCATTCTCCGAAGACGAATGTTCAATAGCATTGCAAGCCCTTGGCAAGGAAAAGTCCCCTGGTTGGGACGGGATGATGGTGGAATTCTATAGAGAATTTTGGGATGATCTCAAGGCGCCAATCACAAAATTGGCCAATAAAGCCCTGGTCGAAGGGTCGTTGGAGTTAAGTGTAAAGAGAGGGCTTATCAAACCCATCCCAAAACAGATTTGTTGTTCTCAACTGAAACATTGGTGCCCTATAACGATGATGTCGATGGCCTACAAAATTATAGCTAAAGTAGTAGCCATCAGACTAGCCCCCTTACTAACCAAGATCATCTCACCCCATCAACATGGGTTCATCAAAGGAAGGTCAATTTACGATAACATCTTGCCAGCAATGGTGGGCATCGAGTACGCAACTGTCACAAAGTAGGAGTGCATTCTACTGCAGTTGGACCTAGACAAGTCTTATGACATAATAACATGGACATATATAGAAGCCTTCATGGAAGCTCTAGGCTTTGGGCATCGCCTATGTCGGTTGGTACGTGTAATGGGGGTTGGAAGCTAGTCAGAGCTCCTATTCAACGATAGAATTGTGGGCTCTTTTGAGGTCAAAAGGTCTATTAAGCAGGGATGCCCTCTGGCCCCCCTACTTTTTGCCATAGGATCACATCCTCCAACCACGACGCTCGAAGCTAGTGCGGAACGAGGGGAGTTGCAAGGCCTTGCCTTACCAGGAAATAGCCAACTCTTGGCAAAACTTTTTGCAGATGATTCTCTCCTCTTCTTGAAGGCATGCCCCCAAGTCATCAGAAAAGCTCTAGAGATTGTACAAATATTCTCAGTAGCTTCAAGGTCCCAGTGTAATATAGAGAAGTCAAGGCTGATCTCCCTATCGGAAAATGACTCATTTGACCCTTCTGTCTGGTCGAGGGAGATTGTCACAAAAGGGAATATCTTTAGACATCTAGGACCCCCCTTGGGGGTGGACGTAACTCACAAGCAAGATTTGAGTGGGTGCTTGAAAAAATCAAAACAAAAATGAGTAGGTGGGAGTATGCTCTTCTCCCATTCCCAAGTCGGATAAAAGTGATGAATGCCTTTATGATTCCTTACATTGCCTTCACTAGCCCGCTTCTCAAGATGGCTAAGTGTCACTGGAAAGAGTTCTTCAAACCAGTAAAAAGGTTTTTATGGAAAAATAACACGAAATCTTTCAGGCCATGGCAATGGGCCCGTTGGGAATCAGTTGCTCGGCCGGTGAATCAAGGAGGCCTCGAAATTCTCAACCCTGTGGTCCATGCAGAAGCTTGTTGTGTCAATTTTGTTATTTCCTTGGCTAAACAGGATCAAGTTTGGGTTGTCATGATCAGAGATATGATTGAAGCAGCTAAACTTGGCTCGAAGGGTGGAAAGTGGAGAGGGGTGGAGGTTCATGACAAACTGCTTGCCCCGGTGTGGTCTACCTTAAGACTGGGGGGCAGCTCAGGAGAATTGGTAAGAAAATGCAATAGAGCAGCAGGAGTCTTAAAGTGGGGGGAAGAAGCAAGATGCTTCAAGAACTCCATTTTGCATTGGTTCCCCTGGCTTTCAAAAGTTGTAGATCCGCCACAAACTCCCTATTGGATTGAGACAGCCAAGAAGCTAAATAATAAGGGTCTGAAGCGACTTGGGCACTTCTGGGACAGTGGAAACAAGAGTTGGAAAACCATTGACCTTATGGTTGCTCAGTACCAACTTAATAGCTTGGAGGTCTTGCTTGTCCACTAAGTGATGAAAGAGCTTGACAATCTAGTGATACCAATCTGTGGTTCGGAGTTGGACTGGAATGCCTGGAAATGGCTCGGAAGCAGTTTCTTATGGAAACCCCATACTAAAAGCATTTATCAGACAATGATGCAAAAGAAGAATTGGTCTAGCCCTCTTAACAAGCAACACTCGAGCACAAGCAACACTCGGAGGATTGGTCTAGGACTACTTGTGCCTTGTTGTCAGCAAATAGAATGCCTAGGATGGGGGCTAATCTTGGTCATTGGTAAATAAAAGATCTCAGAATGACATGATTATGGACCTTGTGTATCAAGGAGGAGGGGACGGGTTGGTAGGGGTGGCTAACCTGATAGCTGATGTAAGTATGGTCCCTGGATGATGTCGTGGCTTACTGGATGATGTCATGGCTTAACAAGAGCATGACAAGACCTTGTAATTTTTTGGGTTCTTCAATATAATTCACTACGATTGTGAGTTTTGCTTTTTGAAACTTCACTTGCATAATTATAGTAAATTCTATGGATACACACACACACACATATATTAATGAGTTTTTTTAAATTTTACATTTCATTTCACAGCATCACATGGCTTGACTTTTCTTACATTCTATAACTTAATTCTAGTCAATATTCAAGAAAGTCTTTTTTATTAAGCAGTCCTTGATTGAGTTTCCTTCCCACAAAGAAGCGAACCGAAAATACTATCATAAATTTAAGATTTGCATGATTTTTGAACTAGTTTCTCACATATTTCACTAGTTTTTCTTCCCTTTACCATGGTTTGCAACCAAGTAGTCTCCATTTTCAACCAGATCAAGGCTAAGCTGAGGCAATCATTTCTTGAACATTGATTTTACTTAAACTCAACCTAATGATTTTATCACATTCAGATTATTTTAGAAAGCCGTCGTGATTCTTTCACTTGTTTCACTTTAGCATAGAAGGAGCAACACAAGAGGCCCTTACAAGCTTCACGTACAACGTGGAGGACTTTACAACATGTCTCAGTAAATTCCATGGTAACCATTTAGAATCCATTCTTAGGCTAGGTTCACACTAAAGCGGTGGCAATCACTCTCCAAAAGAGGCATTTCCAAGAAGAAGTGCTTTGGAATGCACTCTTCCACCGCCCATCTGTTCACACAGGGGTGGAAGAATAAAATCAGTAGTTTCTCTACCGCCGCCTATTGTGAACATTGGAGCCCGGTGAAATAAACAGTAAAAGATCGGGTTTTGAAAGGTTTGAAATTTATTAAAATAGAAAAGTGGAAGGTTTGAAATTTATTAAAATAAAAAAGTGGTACTTGTCAGATGACGTGGAGGGTGGAAGCCTAATTGCCGGGCGCGGGGGGGGGGGGCTCGGAAGGAATTGCTGGCAAACAAAAAACAGATTGCCGTCACTCACTGTGAACAGGGCATCCGACGTGCTCGCTTTTGATTAGCTGACAGAGCTCACGTAACTCCTGCCGCCACCCACTATGAATCCGGCCTTATATCTCTTATGAAAATGTCTTATTGTTGGCAGTTGAGCTTATCTCCTCTCGTGGCATGTCTTGCCTCTAGGGCTTATCCTAGCATGTCTTTACTATCAAGGGGATCTCACAAAATCGAAGAAGTTGACTCTAACTCCAATATTGCCCAATGTGCAATGAGCTTCTTATGCAGCTAGTTTCTTTGCTTCTATGCACTAGCCTCCTTAAACATTGCAAGGAGATTGCAATAAGAGTCAACTTCTTTGACCTTTTGTAGTAGCCTAGGTAATGAAGTCCAATTAAGGTAAAGGGCTTGGTTGTAGGGCTGACCCTTAAAGGTGATGAGCTCAAACCCCACCCTCAGTTCAAGAGCAACTGAGAAGGCTTATGCTATGGTCACGTGGGGCTTAGTTATCTATACTAATAGATAAAGGGGGAGGGAATTTCGGTTCCCCCCCCCCCCCCCCCCCCCCTGCCACGCGTCAGATCCTCCTTCAACTGGCGGGTGTGGCCTGCAGCATCCGGGAGCACGGTGATGCAGAGAGAGAGAGAGAGAGAGAGAGAGAGAGAGAGAGAGAGAAAGAGAGAGGGGCGACGAAGCCGCCGGCTATACTAGTCTATACAGATAACTATGTAAACTATGCCCAGGAAAAGCATTCAGTGAATAACTAAGCCTCTAGCATGGTCACACAAGGCTTAGTTATTCATTCAACATCCAAACTATGCCTTGCACTTCACAACTATGCCAGAATCGGCATAGTTACAAAGGGTAGGCATAGTTATTCATTTAATGCTCCCTTTTACATGTGTTCAAGAATAAGGCTTAGTTATTTATTCAAATAGCTCATAACTAAGCCTCGCGTGACCATAGTCTTAGGCTATGGTCACACGAGGCTTAGCTATATGTAACACAGCCGACAAAATGTATTGCAACTATGCTTTTTTAGGCATAGTTTTGAAACTATTCCAGTTTTCAATGGGTTAGCCTGCTTTCTCTTTCACCTCTCTGCACCTCTCTCTCTCTCTCTCTCTCTCTCTCTCTCTCTCTCTTATAGCCTTAGCATTTTGCAATACTGTAAAAGTTTTAGAGTTTGTGAGAAAATTTTAGCTTCATAAACACTTTTCAGCGCAAGACTCAAACAACTAGAAAGTTTTGTAAGTTCAGAGTTGGGTCGCACCAAGTGATCACTATTTTGGGTTAAGCTAATTTTATGATTTAGAAAGGCCTCCCATTCAGCCATCCACTATCTTCTCTCCGAGAAGTGGGAATCCATTTCCCCGTCATTCCTTGCCTTGGGTGCGACCTTCTGCTAGCATGAGGTGCGACTTAGCTCTTAGTAATAGACCATGTGGAACCCCAAATAGCACAACGAAGTACAACAAATAATTGCTATCGAGTGTATAAAATTCCATGGATTGTATAAAGGAGCTTTAAAAAAAGTGGAGGAGAGAGGCATGCCACGTGTCGTTAAGCTGCTCCCCCCTCTCGAACGTGTGCACATGCCGAGTTTTGGGGGACTTGGACGAATTGCTACCCTTACAACCTTTGAGCCTTCCTTGCTGTTTGATGTCTTGCCTACTCCAAGCGTCGCATGTAGCTACACATTCCCTTGAATTCACTATTCTTTAAAATTAGAACGACCTGCAATAGCCCCGCGTTGAGTGCGAGATAGCCTGCGCACATGCATAGGAGCGGTGGTTGCTCCTGTCGAAAAAGTGCTCTGAGCCCACCAAAGGCCCCCCATGCCCCTACACTTAGCCATCGGGACTGGCGTCATCGCAACGTTACAATGATAGCCTAAACGATCATCTCCGGTGACCGCCGTTTAGTTGGAGGGAAGAAACCTTATTGGCTACGACATGAGGACATCACGACACGTAGGAGTTGACTCACGTTTTCAAAACCATGATACTGGTTGGCCTACAGCATGTGTGCATCTTGCCAGTAGGTGGGTGACGTTCACGACTCAACCGTTGAGCCATCAGCGCCATGCATGTGCGCACAGTAAGAGAGACACCTGCGTCCGACTCCTAGACTGTTGTGTGTGTGTGTGTGTGTGTGTGTGTGTGTGTGTGTGTGTGTGTGTGTGTGTGTGTGTGTGTGTGTGTGTGTGTGTGTGTGTGTGTGTGAGAGAGAGAGAGAGAGAGAGAGAGAGAGAGAGAGAGAGAGAGAGAGAGAAACATACGATTGCGAATGAGAGAGAGAGAAACTGGTCCTGGCTATACAGTGTGTGTGTGTGTGTGTGTGTGTGTGTGTGTGTGTGTGTGTGTGTGTGTGTGTGTGTGTGTGTGTGTGTGTGTGTGTGTGTGTGAGAGAGAGAGAGAGAGAGAGAGAGAGAGAGAGAGAGAGAGAGAGAGAGAGATACGTACGACTGACAATAGCGCCTTTGTGTGTGTGTGTGTAGCTATTTTAATCTTAGATAATAAGACATAATTGAACTTTTACATTGACAATGGAACAAAGAACAGATAAGTACAAAAACAATTCAGTATTAGAATCATTTAAGTACAATGTTTGCAAAAAGAGATCCCCTTTTAGTACATAGATAGTAAAAGAACTTCCCAAATCATAAGTAGGTGTTTCATCTAGTGTAGGACAGCTTGCCAAAGTAAAACAAAATCCTCCAAGATAAGAAAGAGTCCTTACCTGCATCCATCCAAACAAGACAACAAATACGTTGGCCTTGGGTGTGTTTTACAGATATCAATGGACTATATCAGTTGTTATCAATGTCCATCTTTACAATTTTTTTTAAACTTACAAGTTTAGTCCAAAGTATTTATGTAAGAAATGTTTCCTCTTTTTTTTTAAAAAAAACCCAAAGTTTTTAGCAAAAGAAGACCATTTTGATTAGAAGGCCATCACCCCTTCTAATCCAAGTGTCTGAAACATCCATTAATACTTCTATCAGTTTATAAGTTATCTTTCTAGATTAATGAAAGCTCCACCATATGAGTTATAAAAAAGTTTTTTAGAAAATTGCATTTATAGTTCTTCAAAGCATCAAGCTCGTTTTAGTTTTAGGTCAGATACAGTTTAAGCCCATCATGGTATATGGCCTCAAATCATCCGCCAATTTGTATATCACTTACCTTATATGTCTCTTTACTAAATCAAGTGGCAATGAGCCCTTAGCAGACCTTGAATCCAACAAAAAAGTATAAAGGAAAAATTCCATTTCGCTTTACGTTTCCAATTTCATCTATCATTAGTGGACGTAAAAAAATTACAGTAATATCTTAACAAGACGACCAATAATTTACCTAGTACCTGTAAGTAATCGGGCGAGAAAACACCATTTAATAACCGTATGCAACTAAGCCAAGCCCCGATTTACCATAAGCCAAAAAACAAAAAACACATCCACCTAGTGTTTTGTAACATCACATCCAAAAATTCTAACTCCATGATAAGCAGTATGGGCAAACTCCCCACACCCAATAGCCGTGTGCAGCAAGTCAACACCATTAATTTCACATAGCAACCCCAAGTGGTGGGCTTTTACTATACATTATATCATGTTTAAGTGCTAGTACCAAGTCAATATTCAAAGCTACAAAAGGAACTTCATCCGTCAGTGAGAATGCAAACAAAGTACTGTATAATCCTATCCTAATCATTACAGTAATGACCAAGTACAACAACAATATGCAACCGGGCCCAACGCCCCTATGAGCCCCCCCTTTTTTTGAAATATTCAATATCAGTGCACAGAAGGTGAGAGAACCCCACCCTCCTTTTCTTTATGTTCCCATATCCAACCAATACATGGGGCCTAAGTGATCAATAACCAATGAGAATAGAGGCAAATCTCAAAGAATTTTGATGAGCATTAATGGTATGTCCGATTACTCTTGACAGAGTATTGTCTTGCTAAGTCAAGCGGCAACAACCCTTAAAAAAGCACCCGGCTATAGTAGCCTTAAAAAACCATAGTCTCAACTCAGAAACCCCGTATCCAATACTCCCCGATGCTTCCGGTGTTAATACTCCCAAGATCACCCCCATTATATATATTTTTTTAAAAACCAGTCAGATGGTATGAACCGACATAGTCTGCAAACGGGAAAAAAACCTGCAGAAGCTAAGAAATTCCAAGGTACCATGGTAATACCAAGACCACATATCAATCATAGGAGAGGTTTTGACTCCTGCTACGCACAACGTGACAGTAAAACAATTAACGACAGTCGTAAGAAAAACCAATCCTTACACCACATTATCACAAGCAATAGATGCCTAAGGCAAGGTATACAACTGCCACCAAGTCATGTGTCCAACATTCGTTTAATACTTACCTTACTGTGCCAACCAACATATGAATGCTCAATGTAGAACTTACAGCAAAAATTTCAAAAAAACCAGTAGCGAAGCAAGCAAGGGTAGAAAAAAAACATGAGAAACCTGAGTGGTGAGCTCCATAGCTCCCTTTGTGAAGCAAGCAGTAAAAAAACACGACAGAACAACCCTGGCTAAGTGAGGGGCAGAGATGCACCCTCAGCTGTTTAAATAGTGGAAGGAGGAGGGACTGCGAGTCCTCTGAGCGGGAGCCATAAGTGAGCCGGGCCGCCTTCCTGGAGAATGTGTGTGTGTGTGTGTGGTAGCTCTATTCGGCGCGCAGATACCCATGAGTGGGGAGATCCACAACAAAGATGGAGAGGCCGCCTTCACGGTGTAATGAAGAAGTAGAATACATTCACGCTCGGCCACGTCAGAGAAGGAGATCTTTTCATAAGATCCTTAGTTTTTAATAACAAGGGCTATGCCCCATGGTCTTGCTGAAAAGTAGTGGTATTTTAAGTGGTAATCCCAGCTGTTTCCGGGCTAGAACAAGGTGGGGGGAAGAGAGGGGGGTTTTGTTTTCAAAAACAACAAGAATACTATAGTACCACAGTGTGTGTGTGTGTGTGTGTGTGTGTGTGAGAGAGAGAGAGAGAGAGAGAGAGAGAGAGAGAGAGAGAGAGAGAGAGGGTGACACCATGCTCGTGTATTTGGATGTCGCTGGCCAGTAGTGCACAAAACACAGAGAGGGAGAGAGAGCGTCAATGCTTCAAAAAATCTTTTTTATAAAAACATGGAAAAACCTATATTGAAAGGTTTTGACGTTAAATTTTGTAGGTTTTCTCACTTCAAATTTAAAAGTTTAGCGATAAGTATTAAAATCTGTAGGTGGGCATTGCGATTACACTAAACCTACGAGTTTTTTTTTTAAAAAACTCAAGCAAAGAGATATGCCACGTGTCCTTAACTTGGCCCCTCTCTTCAACGTGCGGATTCCTTTGGGAGCAAGGTAGCAGGCGACAACACGAATCTATTGCGCGATTTTCTCTTGGCAGGTGTGTGTGTGTGTGTGTGTGTGTGTGTGTGTGTGTGTGTGTGTGTGTGTGTGAGAGAGAGAGAGAGAGAGAGAGAGAGAGAGAGAAGATCTATATATAGTGTCTAGACGTCGTTTTCTCAAAATGTGGACCTCAAAAAAATCATGCGCTCAGAGAGAGTTACGGAGGCAACCACATGCCACCTTCTTCCCTTGAGCTTAATTTTCGCAAGCCTGCCGCCGCAATGGCTCCTCAGGTAAGGGAGTGTCTATGATAGAGGCAATCACAAAAACTTGGGGAGTTTGAGTCTCAGGGCTGCAAAGCAATAGCTTTCAAGGGCCAACGCGGCACGAACTGGTCTAGGTGGCACTGTTGGATAGTAGCAACAAAGGCATCAGTAGGCAAGGGGCGGTCACGTGGGGCACACTGCAAGGAACTGTAGCTGCAAATCAGATTGTGGGAGCGGGACTAGCTGGGGTTGTGGCTAAACATCGATAACAAGCCCATGCGCTTAGGTCATGCCTCCAAAAATGGATTAGAGCGATTGTCCGTTTGGGTTGGATAATGCTACAATGCCACCTCTGGTGCGCAATTGCGGTAACTCCTCACCATATCTTCCGACATGTGTATGCATACATACACACTTGGCATCAGAGAGGTCATGCATCATCCTCTTAACAGAGAGAAAGAGACAACGAGCCCGTCTTGCAAGCAAAACCAAGTGCTACTACCATAAACTAGAGAGAATGTTATTAGTGCTTTGTGTGTGTGTGTGCGTGCATGCGAGAGAGAGAGAGAGAGAGAGAGAGAGAGAGAGAGAGAGAGAGAGAGAGAGAGAGAGAGAGAGAGAGAGAGAGATAGATCAGGGGAGAGTGGAGTGTGCTTGGCTTAGAGTGCATCCTCACAGTGCATTCCGAAAGGAACTTGAAACTACAAAAACCAAGCTACAGTGGTAACCAGGTTTGCATGTGATCGAGCGTATTTCAGGGCTATCGACCATCGCTTGCAGGTGATCGAGCGATACAAACAGGATAGTTTCATAAACTTTCATTGTTTTGGCAAAAGTTTACAAAATGGAACTTACCTCTTAAAATCTAGCAAACAGTTTTATATGTCTCCAAAATTCACCGAGTTAATGAAGAGTTTGCTTCAATGTTTGGGAAAAACCATTTTCCCAAACATACAAAATTCCTTTCCTTAAATTTGCCAAGAGGAAATATTTTTAAAATATAGTTTTTTAAAATTTTAACACTATCTTTTTCTATTTTGGGGCAAAATTTCTCCTTTTGCATTTGTCCTCAATGGACTAGCTGGGACACAGTTTTTCCAACTTCGTTGTGTTCAACCTCTTTTAGAAAAACGTACCGCAAGAAAACTTGAGAGAGAGAGAGAGAGAGAGAGAGAGAGGAAGAAGAAGAGAAGTTTTAACATCAAGAAATCCCAAGAAACCTCTAACATGTATCCAAGGTGTCTCAATCCACATCATTCAAGAGGAAACTAGGACAACCAAGTAGACGATCATTTCAAGGATTGCAATGTGCATGATGCAAAGGGACTAACATTCAAGAGCTAGAGAGAGAGAGAGAGAGAGAGAGAGAGAGAGAGAGAGAGAGAGAGAGAGAGAGAGAGAGAGAGAATCAACACTCTTGCATGCAATATCTACTATATGCCATCGACATGCAATCAATGTGGGGTTCTGCATGTACTTAAGACATGGAATATATACTTTGTAACTCTACCATGACTTATTCAAATTGGACAAGTTATCATCTTATTCTTCGTGAGAACAAGAATTAATACACTCATTGTTTATAGAGTGAAAGGTTAACCTTTTCAATATGTTGCCCATTTTTAGATAGCAACTCTTCCTTTCTGAGTAGTCAAAAGGCATATCTTGCAAGGATGACGCAAATCTTGCTTACAGTCCCATTTATTGTCATGGATTGCATACTCATTAGTGTTCTCAAGGAAAAGATGATCTTAAACATACTACATGAAATTTTTGCCATTGTTGTGTGTGTGTGTGTGTGTGTGTGTGTGAGAGAGAGAGAGAGAGAGAGAGAGAGAATTATATATTCATTGATAATCATGTCCCTACGATATACGTGCATCGAAAGGTTGTAGATCCACTTTTTTGGGCATTAGTAGGTAGATTGAGAAACTTATTTTTAAGAATAGGGTAATTAAATATTCATTGTATACTTAATATTTTATGTTGCAAACACAAAGAAAGCATTGAAAAATCTTCGAGCGGATGATGTTGAAAGAATGAAGCATTTAATTTTTTGGCCACAGCAACGCGTGGGTCACATACTAATTTTCCTTAGTAGAAGAAAATAAGGGCACGCTTACAACTCTTCCCACTTTTACATCAAAATTTGAAGCATTTACTGGTATTTACACTAAAACTACCCTAGTGGCTTGTTCTTTGATTTATTCATTACTTAGGAAGATTCCTCACACTTGAGGACTATGTCTGACAGCTTGCTATTCCAATTTTCTGCCCTTCAAAACTTGGATGCAGGATTCGTACTCAACCCAACAGGCGTCTTAACTCACATGAAGATGCATTAACCAGTCGAGCAAGCTTGCGGTGCTGCAAACATCAACGCAATCATTCAATGAGACAAAGAAAAATTCGCACTGACCCAGCCTCGTGCTACAACCCGGCGCTCTCAGGCATTCGATCATCGCCTCGGCCTTGCTGCCAAAATCGCCTCACAACCCTCGCCTTACCTCCCCATTGGTCGCCAACTGCACCCCTACCTTTTGCCACAAGGGATCTTCCACGATTCTCACTAATAAACCATTAAACAAGATTGGGCCGCGCCTACTGGTATTTACACTAAAACTTGTTGAGTTTTCTCCACGACATCTAGCTAGGATTTTGCAATTTGAGCGAGTAGGGGACGGCCTTAGGTGGTGCACTGCGGGTTCGGGGTGGCCATTCTAGGGTTCTGCGCATCTCTCGTTCTTGGCGCAGAGCAGCCTACAGGTTATGTGGCCGGCGGAGAGGGTTTGCTACTGGTATGCGGATATGGGATCTCTTGGAGTGGTGGTCCCGGCTGCCCGTTCTCTCTCCAGTGGTGTTTGGGGCTCAAGGAAGCGTATATGGCGGCTGCCCTCCTTCCTATGGAAGGGAACCTGCTCACCTGGCCTCAGTCGGAGCTTGGAGGTGAATGACGTGTTATGTTGGTCTCCATTGTGGGTTTGCCTCTGCTTGGCAAGCTTGTGGTGTTGCAGGGGTCGGATGGTGCCTCTTCAGATTCGTGGGTCTTGGTTGCAACCTCAAGGCATGCCTCGTGCTGGTCTATTCGGTGATGGTTTCTGTTGGTTGAAGTTGTGTTTGTGTTGTTGACTGGTTTGGTGGTCACTTGCGGTATGGTCTCATTGGAGGATTGGTCTTCTTTCGGTTGGACTTGGTGGTGATTATGTGGTGATTAGCTATGTCTACGACGGTATCTGTGGTATTAACCATCTTGGTGGATAGGTCTTGCGGGGTGACAGTCCGTCAGACTTGGTGGCATCCCCAGTTGGTCGTGTTTCTATCCTCGGATGGGTGCCTCCCTCAGCTGGTCCTTCTGTGTCAGGGTGGCTCCCTTGTCAATCGTTTGGGTCTTTAGGTCGGGTGGCTCCAGGATCAGTCGATGTATGTGGTAGTTGTATGGTACCGAGGGCTAGATGTGTGAGCAGGGTCAGGCTTGTATTCTTTTTGGAGTTTTCTAATACATTACCACTCAGTTCCGCAGAAACATAGTTTCAAAGTTGCAAACGTTGAGAAAAGGGAGTCGGGACCCAAAGATTCATGGAATGGTTTCCAATGTTCTTTTGGTGTGTGCACAACAACTGCACGTAGGCAGAACCTTTACAAATTAGAAGCGCGGGGCTCAGGGCCCACGGGTTGATAAACTTGGAGTCTTGTACATCGTCATCATCATCCTACGCTATTGGCCCACTTCTTTGGATAAAGATTGCAAAGCTGCCACGAGGCAGACTATGATTCGTTTTATAATTGGGTTTGGAAGTGTGTGTGGATGATCGAATCCAAAGGTTCATGGGGCCTCCAACAAAAAGTTCATGTGGAATCATGTCCACATGGCACAAACACCTGAAAACATGGGACCTCTCTCTAACATTGTCTCGACTTTGTGGAGATAAAAGTAGAGGTGTTACGCACGGCATTGAGCAGGGTTGACAAGCATCAACAACTTTGTCGTTTTTGCTACCATGTAGAGTTTTCACATCTTTGTTCACATGGAAAGTTTTTTTTTTTGGGGGGGGGGGGGGGCTCCACTTGTAACTCTTCCAAAATCTATGGAGTTAGCAAAGGGAGATGGGGGTGAGAAGATGCCACTTGGCAGGGGTAAACTCTCGAAATGCCTCTAAAGCTATTTTAAAAGGGCTAAGAAGACACTTCCTTGTGGGCCACCCCATGGAAATTTCAAGTTTCATAATTGAGTTTCACAGAAGACGGGATGTGCGGTTTATCAGTTGTTCTCAACCATTCTTTGCTCTCCTCTTTGGTACACAACGTGCATGCTACACTCCATCCTTGAGACTTAGGCAACTATGGTTACTATCATTAGGTCTTGTCTTTTTCCAAAAGAGTTTTAGGGGGCCCCGGGCCTCGTCTATAAATGCCACACCCCAACGTGCATGCTACACTCCATCCTTGAGTCTTGGGCAACTATGGTTACTATCATTAGGTCTTGTCTGTTTAGGGAAGAGTTTTAGGGGGCCCGAGGCCTCGTCTATAAATGCCACGCCTCAAACTCGAGGGATCTACGGGGGAGGTTTAATCCGCCATTGATCCCATTTACATGTGATAAAAAGATAAGGCTCCCCGTCGTCACGTATGTGCCTCGAGCCCTGGACCTCCCACTCAACACTCCCACCCCCTATCCAACCCACCTATCGCATAGGACAACAAGCATTATGACTCCATATTATAAAAACTTGCCCCCTTGTTGCGTTAATCTGACGGTCCAAAGCCCCCCCGCTCCGCCGTTCACGCTCTCCATTGTAGATCCCTCCCCATGGCATTTATAAACAAGGGACCGGGGGGCATAAGCTTGGTCAATTGATTCCAAAAGTCTCATATGAAAGATGCACCCTACCTAGAGACTAGGGTGGGTTAGGCTACCTAGAGACTAGGGTGGGTTAGGCTTGTTGAACATTCTTCACATTGGTCCAAAGTAGTTGCACAATTTATATCAGAATACTATGATTGAAGGGTTTTTGGAGGGTGGGATGCCATGCCTTCGTGCAACCGTCTCTCTCTCTCTCTCTCTCTCTCTCTCTCTCTCTCTCTCTCTCTCTCTCTCTCTCTCTCACACACACACACACACACACACACACACACACACACACACACACACAATGCAAGAAGCAAGTTAGAGTCTACAAGCAACGTTGATAACTTAGTGTGAAGAGCAAATCAAGTGCATTGATCAATTTGTGAAGAACATAGTGTGCATGAATGAAGCTCTTTGTACTCGGGATCTAAATGTAGTGTGCCTAGGTTTAATTGTGCATCCTTTGGACTTGGCCTTGTGCGGCCATGGTAGTTGATGGGACAATAGAGTTATAGAGGATCACATAATGAACCATTCATGTTGAAATGAACATTGTGATTGCATTCAATTAACCTTGTTAGTACAAAGAACCTTCTTATATAGGCATACTGGGTCTAATTTCTAAAAACCCTATTAATTTGCCTACGTGATTCTCTCGTAGTCCTCTTTGCTTACTCGGAAAGTTTAAGCCCATGGTGTGGGCATTTGCGTAGGTCCCTTATACTCTCTAGGTCCTGCACTCATCGCATTGCGCCTCTAAAATTGCCATGCAAATGCACGTTGATTGAAAACCCCCCCAAGACCTTCCCCTCTTGGTGCTCCTCCATCTTTGTGCTGTCACCCCATTGCGTTCTCCCTCCCACGTGTCGAATGACTAACAAACTATTGTGGATGCCTTCCTGGGCAGGGCAGCGCCTCCTGTGTCGTGCACAGAGAGAGAGAGAGAGAGAGAGAGAGAGAGAGAGAGAGAGAGAGAGAGAGAGAGAGAGAGAGAGAGAGAGAGAGAGAGAGAGAGAGTCCCTTGCCTGCAAGATCCCACTCTATGTTCACTGCACCATCTCGTGTGTATCGTGCAAGGGAGCAGGACACACACACACAACCACATGGAGGAGAGAGGGAGAGAAGGAGATCGAGAATCCTCACCAAGCTCCTCTTGTGTTGCCTGAAGGAGACATCTAAACCATAGAGCACAACAAAGAGACAAATATATAGGGGGTGCCATGATGTCACCTACCACCAAGCCTCGCGTGCAACAACCAAGATCGACCTTGGTCTCTATTGCATCCTTGCCCCTAGGTTGTCCTGCATCCTTTGCTTGCCACATGCCCCATCGAGGTGCACTAGTTTGACCTCCAATCTGTCTCACCTACCACAACATATATTTTATTAAGTTAGCATCTCCAAAAAATTGTGACAAACCTACTTCCCGTTTCGAAAAATAGAGAGAGTCCAGCTAGAAAGCAAAAATAAAGATAGAGATAACGTTCTCTTTTTCAATTAGATACAACCTGAGAATCCTTTTATTCCTATAAAAACAAATGAAAAAAACGTTTTAGCGACATACTGAACCATTCATGTTGAAATGACATTGTGATTGCATTCAATTAATCTTGTGAGTAGGTGCCCCCAATTTTGGCAAGCAGGGCTATTAGACGGAATCTTTGCAGATGCGCTGTGGTTTACCTGGAATTTGAGAAATTAATGGGAAAGAGAACACAGCGTGTCATGCAAACCTTGGCTGGATATGACGCGTTGCAGGAAGGTTCCAGCAAGGCAAGGCGGGGAAAAGGAGAGCTGTATTTGTTCGAAGTCGATTTGGTCGCTACGTGTCTCGGGGATTTTTGCTGACGGATACAAGCACGAATGTGATGTAAGTTCACTGATCTCTTGTTCTACTGCTGTTCACTGCACGTATTCATTGTTGGAGTCTATGTTAGCTACAGGAGCTAATGAATTGTTAGTCTTGACTGTACCGAGCTATTGTAAGTCATACCAACTTGTGTCTGATGGACGTGTTGTTGCAGTGTGTGTTTATGTATAGCAAATCTGTGGATTATTCTTTCGTTTCTCTGCTGTTAGTCTTGAGTGCAGGAAGCTCTAGTGAGCTATAGCAGTTTTTTTGTTCCCTGCTCTGTGTTTTGGTCTTTGTTGCTGGGCTGAGTATGTTGTTCTGAGCCGACCATAGGTGTTTCGCATTGCTTTGATTCTTGTAGGTGTAAACAATGACCAGGCTAAATTCTGAAGCACGAGGGAAAGGGCAGCAAGGTGCTACCAGTACTGAAGGTTGCAATGGTGGCTCCCGAAAGCAAGGAAGCTAGAGGCAAGAGTGATGGAAGTCAGTGTTACTATATCTGTGGGTGGTGACGATGTAGACATAGGGTTGTTGGGGTGCATGCAGTTGTTTCTTGAAAGGGAAACTTTGCTTGGATTGTGTGCATTGGAAAGAGGAGGGGCGCTCTTCCACCTTCATTTGAAAATGGTTGTCCATCTTTGGGCAACCTCAATGATTGCGGTCAATAGGAAAATAAAAGCCTACTTAGGTTGGGGTAAGTCAGCCTGCAGGGGGAATGGTTTTGTGTCGCGGGTTGAAACAACACAAAATGCACACGTTCAAAGGCATGGTAGGGTATTGTTTGAAAGGCCAGGATGAACCATATTTTCAAAAAGTCGTCCACAATATAAGTAGTGACGATGTGAATACCGACGTAGAGCTGTATAGCTTATATGGAGCCGATGAATTGAAAAATAGGGTCTGCTTAACACGAACGAACATCTTTGATAGGGCACTAATGTATTGGAAATTTAAGCTTCGACATCCAGCAGGGAATGACTTTCTATCTACGTTGCATATAATGGTCAAAACTAGAAAGTACTATCCATCATCATCCTGGATAACTCCTTATCAAGGTCGCGGAATGCATCTTGCAAAGATCAAAGCATTGTGGAGGTGTATGATATATCCATCCACATCAACATACGAAGATATTGTGAATATTTTTGTTAATGATGATGTCTATGGAAACACACAATCTCGTGCAGAGTGGTTCCAATCCCGTTGGCAAGAGAGACCGAGGTATGCTTGTCAAAGTTGATGCAGGACTATGTTTGGTATGGAATTTTTGATCGTGATGAATATGTTTTGTAGTCCGCCAAGAACCATTGTTGATGATTCTGATTCTGATCTTGACATAAGAGACGCATAAGTAGGAGATGATTTCATTCCGCTTGTGCACCGTCTTGATGTGACAACAGTTGCTTAGTGTGGTGTATTTGCTACCAATGACTTTATTCTTTTTTATTATAGCCAAAAAATATAGAACTGATAATAATTTGTTTTCTTTGCAGTGTCAAAATGGATGAGGAAGATGAAAATCAGATGCTTTGACTGAGTGAGACACAACCAGATGAGTCTTTTGGTATGATAGAAGACCCACGGATTGATAGGATAGAGGACACGCTTGCTGCAATTTTGAAAGAGTTGGGTGGAGATGAAACCAAAAATACCCATCCGCTCCGGTTGGAACTTATTGAAGCCGTACATAGTTCGAAAGATGCAATCGACAATTATGCAATCAACGTTGCTGATATACAAGTCACGAAGCTGGAAGAGCAGATCTCGTCATTGGCAAAAGAACTCACAGCTCTTAAAGCTTAAGTGAATAGACTTAATGCGATCTGTGTAGGTTTTCAAATATCCTGAATCGGAGCTACAACCACTCGTAACGGTGTTTACTAATCTCCAAGGGGCAATTGACTCTTTTCCAAAGGGAGAGATACTAACTTGGCCTTTGACCCTTCACATGGATTTTCATTCTCTCTCTCTCTCTCTCTCTCTCTCTCTCTCTCTCTCTCTAATAAATGTGGCGTGCGCTATTGGTGATCACCCATGAATACATGTGTGGAGCCAAGAAGCCTGGCCCATAGCTCAATAATAATAACAAGCAATCATTGGAAATCACCCATGAATACATGTGTGGAGACAACAAGCCCGGCCCATAGATCAATAATAATAACGAGGATGACCAAAATTAACATGTCCCCCTTCTTGATGTATATTCCAACCTCGAAATTTAGGAAGGTGTGTTCGAAAGTAGGAACGTGGTAGGTCCACGAGGATGGGTCTCGTAGTAGTTAGACATCTTGATGAGAGTAGTGGCCCATGGACTTGCTCTCAATCAAGATGTTTAATACGAGAAGAGGGTGCACTAGTCCTCTGCAAGATCTCGACTCTTTGGCTTCACTGGAATACTGCAAAATCAACAAAAAAATGGCACGGTAACTGCATTCTCATAATAACATGGATAATTAAAAAATCATTTGCAGTGAACAAGCACATAGAGTGATTGGTAATAGAATATTAAACAATTTGTTGAGAAATAAACATTAAAATGCAATAGAATCAAACACATAAGTACTTGTAAAGGTCAACAAATCAAAAGGTCTAGGGTCACTAGTTTAATTGTCAATAGGCATTAAGGGTCAACTATTAACGCCATGGGAGAGCTTTTTGATTCTCTATGGTCAATTAAGCTGTTTAATCACGAAAGCAAAGTGTTTCATGTCCCAGGGCTGACAAGTGGCTATACGTAGAAGACTTCTACTTAAGATACGATAAAGGAAATTTCACATGAAATCATCGCCTGAATGGTTCCCTTTGTTTGACCCCCCAAAGTGTTTATGATAGATTTTTGTTTCCACGTAGAGCCCTTAATTGATTTTTGGGCTCTCTTTGGTTCACATTGATTCAAAATCAATTGACGTGTGTACTAATTTTGTATGCCTAGAGATTTTTGCTTCTCAAGGAAAAGCGCCCACATTGGGAACCTCTAGGGCTCTAGTATCATAGGCAATACACGTGAGTGAAGTACCAAACTAGGATTTCTCTTTCAGCTTAAGGTTTTACATTGTTGGCACTTTTCCTTTTTGTTTTTTGGTCATTTTCTTTCATTGTATTTCTATTTTGTAACTTTGGGGGGTCATTTTGGACATTCTTAAACCCCCCCCCCCCCCCCCCCGGCTCATCACAATAGGCAAACTCCCATTATAATAGTTAAGCTAAAGGTCGGGAGGAATTAAGCCCACTAGAAAGAACTGACACACTGCATGTCATGCTTCATAATTGTTGGAATTAGAGTTGCAGAGAAACACACACAGCTAGGAGAAGATGAAGGAAGCTCAAGGCACACAATAGAGAGTGTGTTACTTAGTGTGCAATGGAAAGATAAATAGCCCTAGAGTGATGGGTGTATATACAAATGCTTGCGGGAAAAAACCACCTAAAGAGGGAAAAAATGCCCCGGCGGTCCTAGTGTGTTCACACACATCACTACCACATGTATATGGTAACAAATCCCCCCTGAAGTGATGCGGTGAACTAGAGCTGGCACATGAGTAAAGGGAAGTGCCATGCCCTGAGGACATGATCAGTCCACAAAGGGGAGTAAGCCCAAAGCTTTGCAAAAAGCTTCAAGCTTCTCAGGAGACAATGCCTTTGTGAAAAGATCTGCAAGGTTGTTCTGTGTTGGCACATAAGCCAAGCTGATCTCTCATGCTGAGGCCTCTCCCTAACATAGTGGTAATGCACCTCAATGTGCTTTGTGCCAGCATGAAAAACGGGTTCCTCGCAACTGCCAATGCGCTCTAACTTTCAGTGTAGATAGTGTTGGCAGTGTCTTGTCCAACAACCAAATCAGCCATAAGGCGTCTGAGCCATACACACTCAATCGTAGCTGTGAAGACTGCCCTGTACTCATCCTCACAACTCAAAGTGGCCACAGTAGGCTGCTTTTTGCTCAACCATGATATACATGAACTGCCAAGCATGAAACAAAAACCACTTGTGGACACTCGCATGTCAAAACAACCAGCCCAATCTGAGTCCGAAAAAGCATGTAAGTCTGGCGGCAAGGATCCCCCCTTGGGATAAAACAAGGCAAGATGTAAAGTGCCACTAAGGTAGCAAAAAATCCTCTTGATAGCCTGCCAATGCTTAGACCCTGGGCTATGCATAAATCTACTGACCTGTGAGACTGCAAACTGAATATCCGGCCTCGTGTTGCATACATAAATGAGGCAGCCAACAACAGTTTGATAAAGAGTGACATCAGCAGGATCTCCAGCATCATGTAGACTTAACTTCAAACCTGTTTCCATGGGAGTGGCAATAGGTTTGCAATCCTCAAGTCCAAACTTACATAGCAATGTGTTAGACAAGGGGAACTAGAACCCAGGAGTCCACCACCCAACCACCCACTTTATAGCATAGCCCTTGGCCCTTTGCCCTAGTTGGACTCCCTTTCCACACTACCTAGCCCGGCCCCTAGTACGACGGCCCCTAGTACGACGACCCCTAGTACAGCCTTACAGGTGTCCTGACATTACTCCCCCCTTAAGAAGAGTTTTCGTCCTCGAAAACAAAAGTGGGGAACTTCTTCTTAAGAACACTAATGTTCTCCCAAGTGGCACCTTCCTCAGGTCGGTCTTTCCACTTGATTAAGGCTTCTTGATGTACGTGATGACATGTACGCAACTCATGATAATCGAGAACACGCTCAAGTTCATGTGGTAAGGTAGGAGGTTCAATGAAATCAACCAAAATCTATTGGTCAATGACATTGTTGTCCCCATGTAACCGCTTACGTAAACGGCTTACATGAAACATCGGACGAATACGATAATGTGAAGGTAGCAATAATTTGTAGGCACGATCACCTACTCGCTTGAGTATTTCGAAAGGCCCACAATATAGGGGAGATAATTTAGGTGTTGGCCCAGTTTTTAGACTTTCTGAATGTTCTGGCACACGTAAAAATACTTCCTCCCCTTCTTCGAAGGTAACTTGCCGATGTTTCTCATCAATGTACTTCTTATACCGATCATGTGCTTGTCGCACATTCTGACGAGCAAGTTTCAGCATATTCATGTGGTCTTGGAGGAAATCCTTAACCTGTTGGAGTTTTTCAGTTGCCAACCCCACCGTAATTGGGGACCTAGGTTGAAACCCATACATGAGCATGAAAGGACTAAAGCCAGTTGTGACATGCTTAGCACTGTTGTAGGAAAACTCGAGAATAGGTAAGTATTCTTCCCAGTCTGACTATTTTTTGCTGACATATGCTCTTAGCATATCCTCTAGCACCTGATTAACTCGTTCAGTTTGACCATCCATTTTTGGATGATCAGTTCTACTAAGGTTCACTTGTGTACCCAATCATTTAAACACAGCTCTCCAAAACTGACTGTTAAACTTGGGATCACGGTCACTGACAATGTTACTTGGAAAACCATACAATTTGTATAGATTGTCCACAAATAACTTGGCTAGTTATGGTGTCTTAACCGTTGATTTGGTCGGAATAAACTTACATAGTTTAGTCAACCTGTCTACGACCACCCATACCAAATCATGACCTCGTACACTGGTTGGTAAACCTACAATAAAGTCCATAGAGATGCTTTCCCATTTTGCATTGGGGATCTCTAAAGGATGTAAGAGTCCTCCTGCTTTCAAGCGTTCCGCTTTGTTAACTTGACATTTTTGGCAATGCAAGACATAAGCTTGAACAAAGCCATGTATACCTGGCTAGTAATACTGTCGTCGTACAAGAGCATAAGTTTTTCTAATCCCTGGGTGCCCTGCACTTGGACTATCATGACATTCATAAAGAATTTGGCGCCGAATGTCTGTGTCGGTCGGTACACAAACTCTCTCCTTATGGATTAGGTACCCATTGTCAATGGTGAAATGCTTCCATCGTTGTTGTTCATCACTCGATAAAGGAGAACTAGGTGTGGAGGTTAACTGTATACTACTGTCATTGGAGTGATAAGGATCCCTCTTTTGAACATGGCTCCACACTTTGGAATATGCTTCATCATGCTCATATTTGCCTTTGAGAGAATCTAAAAATTCACTACGAAGTTCCTTGAACAAGGGAGAATTGATCTCTGGCATTCAACTTAGAGCATCCGCCACTACATTGTACCGGCCTTTGTTATCCTTAGCTTGGCGTCATATTCCTGAATAATCTCGGCCCACCTGGCTTTTCGACCCTTCAAATCTGTTTGTTGTGTAAACCATTTGATGCTTTCATGGTCAACACAATCTCAAACTGAGCACCATACAAATAATGCCTCCATGTTTTTAAGGCAGACACTATTGTATAGAGTTCGCGTTTGTAAACAGAATAGTTCTGTTGAGCTGCATCAAGCTTCTTGCTTTCAAATGCAATCGGTCGTCCGTCTTGTAACAGGATTGCTCCAATAGCACGGTCACTGGCATCCGTTTCCAAAACGAATGGTTTCAAAGGATCTACAATAGCAAGTATAGGAGCTGTAGCTAATACATCCTTGAGTGTATCGAAACTGTGCTGTTGAGCGGATCCCCACTGAAAAGCTTTTCCTTTGCCTTTTAGTTGATCCGTCATGGGAACAACAATTTTAGCATAGTTTTGTAATGAACCTTTAGTAAAACCTGCAAATCCCAAAAAAATATGTAATTCTTCCAGATTTTTAGGAGAAGGCAATTTTCGGATGGTATCCACTTTGGATTAATCCATATATAGCCCGTTAAATGAAGTAACATGCCCTAATAGTGAATTTCGTCTTTTAGAAAATCACATTTAGATTCCTTGGCATATAGTTTGTTTGTGCATAACAACTCAAACACCTTCCTAAGATGTTGTAAGTGTTCTTCTTCAGAAGCACTATAGACTAGGATGTCATTGAGGAAAACAATGACAAATTTGCCCAAATATGGCTTCAAGACACTATCCATAAGTGTCATGAATGTTGCGGACGCATTGGTTAACCCAAAGGGCATCACCAAGAACTCGTAGTGTCCAAACCGTGTTCGGAATGCAGTTTTGGGTATATCGCAAGTCGAATACGAACTTGATGATATCCTGACCGCAAGTCTATTCTCGTAAAAATGCGAGCATGAGTGAGTTTTTCAAACAATTCATCTACTCTGGGCAATGTGTATTTGTTCTTAACTGTAACCGCATTTAAGCCACGGTAGTCTACGCACATGCGCATACTACCGTCTTTTTTCTTCACTAATAGGATAGGCAAAGCCCATGGTGAAGAACTGGGTTGTATAAACCCTCTGCTAAGGTAGTCAGCAAGCTGACGTTCCACCTTAGCAGCTTCTGAATAACTCATACGGTAGGATGGTTTACTAACAGGTTTACAGCCTGCAGCCACGTCAATGCTATGTTGCACTGATCGTGTCGGTGGTAATCCTGATGGCAAATCATTAGGAAATTCATCTTAAAATTTCTTTAATATTTTTTGTAATTAACTAGCAACGTTTGCTTGTTTAGAATTAGCAATTGGTGGAACAGATGAGGGAGAAGCATGCGACGTTGAGGAATGTTCAACAGATTCAATGTTAGAAAGAAAATGAGATAGTGAGTAACACAAGAAAACCTGATCTATTTCATTATCAGAAACGAGCTGCATAAGCTCATCGATACAAATCAGTGATGCTAAAGGTATATATTTTTCTCCTAACAACAACACATGTGCGCCATGGGATTCAAACATCAAGCTGTTGTGCTCATAGCTACGCTTCAGTGATGGTCCTAGGCTATGTAACCACTCCCTACCAAGAACCACATCTGCCCTTTCCATGTTCATAACCTGAAAATCCAAGAATCTGGAGTACCCTTGTACTTCCAACTGAACAGCTCGGCATTGAGTATCCTAGATTTCGGTATCATGTCCATTCATCATTGCTACCTTGTAGCAGTGGGTACTCGGAGTTTGAGGCAATTTGAGTTTTTTCACCAATCCGTAATTGATGAAATTGTGAGTAGCACCATCATCTACCAAGATGTGCACCTTGTGCCCTTACAGATATCCGTGCATACGTACTAACTTATGTGGTCCAAAGGTTGATTGCCACATGGAAGCTGTGAGAGAGCACTCATGCACCACCTCAGTGTGTGTTACTTCCACTATAGAGAATCGTGAGGAAGACTCAAGAGGCAGCAGTTGTCGTGTGCACTGCTTTCTCCTTGCCTTGAGCAGTAGATTTCCCCTTGGGACAATCCTTTTGCCATGACCTCTTCCTAAACATTGAAAACATAATTTTTCTTTCTTGGCTTTATCAAAGTCCTCAGGAGACAGAGGACCCCTGGACCCCTTGGGTTTTTTAGATGCATCCAAATTGGCAACTATAAATTTTCTTTTATTATGCCCAAACTGAGTGCGTGTATTAGCAAGCATGTGAACATTATGTGTTTTGTTTTCATCTGGATCATCATGAATATGTGCTTTCACTATGGCTTCCTCAAGTGTTTTAGGGTCTTGGGTCTTGACATACTTCTTAAGCTTGGGTGTCAGACCTCGTATGAATCCCCGTACTTTTTGAAAGGTATCTAAGCCTTATAACTTGAGGATAACATCCCGATAGTGAGATATATATTCAAGTAGTGATGGGTATTGGCGCATGGAACATGTGTCCCAAGCCGTCCAATTCCGATCTGCCTCGTTTGTAGGAAAAAATTCTTTGCTAAACATAGCTTCGAAAGCTGCCCAACTCTGTGGTATGATGTTCTTCTCCTTGAGATACATCCACCATTTGTAGGCCTTGCCTTCCAGAGTTAAGCTCGTTTGCAGAGCTCTGCCTGCGTCCGGAGTACGCCGTAAGGCGTGAATTCCATCCCACTTGCTGAGAGAGATATTCACTGCATCCTTATTGCAGTCTCGGTCTTCTCCCTTAAAAATCGGTGGTTTGGTGTTTTTCAACAATAAATTGGGAACTATAAATTTTCTTTTATTATGCCCAAACTGAGTGCGTGTATTAGCAAGCATGTGACCATTATGTGTTTTGTTTTCATCTGGATCATCATGAATATGTGCTTTCACTATGGCTTCCTCAAGTGTTTTAGGGTCTTGGGTCTTGACATACTTCTTAAGCTTGGGTGTCAGACCTCGTATGAATCCCCGTACTTGTTGAAAGGTATCTAAGCCTTCCAACTTGAGGATAACATCCCATAGTGAGATATATATTCAATTAGTGATGGGTATTGGCGCATGGAACATGTGTCCCAAGCCGTCCAATTCCGATATGCCTCGTTTGTAGGAAAAAATTCTTTGCTAAACATAGCTTCGAAAGCTGCCCAACTCTGTGGTATGATGTTCTTCTCCTTGAGATACATCCACCATTTGTAGGCCTTGCCTTCCAGAGTTAAGCTCGTTTGCAGAGCTCTGAGTGCGTTCGGAGTACGCCGTAAGGTGTGAATTCCATCCCACTTGCTGAGAGAGATATTCACTGCATCCTTATTGCGGTCTCGGTCTTCTCCCTTAAAAATCGGTGGTTTGGTGTTTTTCAACAATTCATCCACCTCTTGTGAGAGTATGCAATGTATCAGCATTTGGGCCTTGCCCTAGATTAGAAGTGCCTTGCCCTTGTGTAGCAATGTGATCATGCATGTGCGTGTCAGCAGGACTCTTGGACTGCTGTTGCATTAATTGAATTACTAATGTGGATAGTTTAGTAACATTTTCATTTAAAGCTTTAAAATTTTCATCCATGACTGTCATGCGTGTCTGAAGTGCACGAAATTCTTGAATATCGAGCAATTAGTAAGTATCATCACATGCCGTAGTATCGTGGGTACTCTCCTTGAGAGGATTCGACTGCGGGCCATCATTGGTAGGATCTGGCGTACTTTGCTCAAAATCGAATGTCATATTGATATCCGAATCCATGGCAACACGGTGCGGTGCAAGAAGTAGTCAGAAAAAATACCTGATATTGAGAGCACTCGCGAAGTGTAATTAGCCTTGCAAATTCCGTCAAAATCGATAGTATCCTGGTGGAGAGTGATTCAAATTGTCTGCCATATATGGAATTCCACAAGTTCTAGATAGCCGAATCAATTAGAATTGAAAGTGTTGATAGATTTTACCAAATAATTGTACTTGAACTTCGTCGAAATGGTGTTCTTTAAATCTCTAAGTTTCTGTGTAATGCGCAGAGAATCTGGCTCAAAGTTTGTGCCGGCCTCATCAATGCTATGCCGCACCTCTTCGACGTTGCCGAATCTGCACCTAGAGTAAGGGGGTGGGGTACCCTACTGTGGGTACCGCCCCTTATGGTCAAAATTTGGGTGTGGCCACTAACCCCCAAGGGGATTGGGCGCCCGTAAGTGGGAAAAAACCGTCACACAATCGGCTATGCCCGCTCAGAGTAGCGCGCGGGTAAGCATCATCGCCATGGCCGCCTCTGCGTTGAGGTAGGGGCTTCGGCCCAGTGACGTAAAATTCTCCCCTGCCCGGCGCGCAGCCGTACAGCCCGCGAGCGGCGGTTTTGATGCAGGTCCACCTCGGTGGCTCCTCCTTGCAAGGGGGGTTGCCCACGGCCTGCTTGCCTTGTCGTCCTCCTCATAGGAGGGATGCTCCATGCCCCCTTGACCCTGGCATGCACAAAAGCATGCACAATTGTGTGGCTCCCCTCCTCCATGGCTGTGCCTTTCCCAAAAAAGGAACCTTGCTCTTGATACCAATGTTAGACAAGGGGAACTAGAACCTAGGAGTCCACTACCCAACCACCCACTATATAGCATAGCCCCTGTCCCTTTGCCCTAGTTGGACTCCCTTTCCACACTGCCTAGCTCGGCCCTGCCCTTGTCTAGTCCGGCCTTGCCAGTGTCCTAACACAATGTCTCTATGTAACTTTTCTGACACAAGGCAATACCACCATCACACTGCTTAAACTGTATACCCAAGTAATGATGCAACAGCCCCAAATATTTCATCTTGAAAGTAGCATTCAAATCAACCTTAAATTCAGCAATATGTCTCTCATTTGGTCGAGTCATCAGCAAATCATTGACATAAAGAACCACAATGAGAAGTACATCACCCTCATGCTTTACATACAATGTGCTTTCTGTTGGACTGTTACGAAAGCCTCGTTTGACCAAATGAGTGTCAGCTTTCTCATACCAAGCACGAGGAACCTTTCTTGACAAAACCGCGAGGCTGCATTACATAAACTTCCTCAAATATGTCACCATTCAAGAAAGCAGTAACAATGTCTGATTGATTTACATCCCAACCAAAATGAGCTGCCAAAATGCACATAGAAAATGCACAATAGTCATACGACAAGTGGGAGCAAAGGTCTCATCATACTCTATGCCTTTTTGCTGTACATAACCCTTTGCAACAAGTCGAGCCTTAGGGCGATCGATCTCACCATCCGGCTTGCGTTTCAACTTGTAAACCCACTTTGTACCAACGGCATTTTTGCCAGGAGGAAAATCCCATAAAGTCCATGTGTCATTTTCTATAAGTCCATCATATTCTGATTGCATGGCAGCCATCCAATTTTTTGAGTTCTGTGCTTCATCAAAAGACAGAGGCTCCTCAACATGATGTAAGCTAGACACAGCCAAAGCATAACAATCTGATGCATAAGATGCATGGTGAGAGCTTGAATGAGTACGACTAGACAAAGGTGCATCCAATTTACTGTCACGTAAAGTGTGCACCAGCCATTTTGGCATACCTCTAGACTACTCATTTTCAGCCCTTTCCTCATCAAGTACATCATGTACATCTGCATCATTAATAGGCTGATCTGTAACATTTTCAGAAACCCCCATAGGCTGTACATTTGCCTCATTGGAACTTACATTCGTATTTCCACCACTAAAAAGAGGCAACAAAGTGTCATAAATGTCTTGTGAGCTTACATTACTGTCTCTAGTACATGACAACAAGGGTTGAACAGAATCTTCCACAAACACTATATCCCGTGAAACCAGAATACGTTTTGTTTGCGGATGATACAACCTGTAACCTTTGCTTTCAGCACTATAACCAACAAAAATACATTTGACAGCCTTATCATCCAATTTTCTGCGCTGTGTTTGTGGAACCAAAGCATATGCCAAACAGCCAAAAACATGCATGTGCTCAATAGAAGGCTTTCTATCATGCCATGCTTCATATTGAGTAATAGACTGCAAAGCTTTTGTAGGACACCTGTTTAGTACATAAGTGGCACACGTGATGGCCTCAAGCCAAAAAGAATGTGGCAAAGCTTAATGTTTGACCATACATCGTGTCATTTCAGTAAGTGACCTGTTTTTCCTCTCAGCAACACCATTTTGCTGAGGTGTATAAGGCACTGTACATTGGTGTTTTATCCCACAACTAGCCAGAAATGCATCGAATTTATGAGACATATACTTCCCCCCTCAATCGGAACGGACGGTGCCCATAGTACATTTTGTGACATTTTCAGCCATAGCCAGAAATTGTTTGAAGCACATAAAAACTTCGGACTTCGCTTTAAGAGAAAATACCCATGCATGCCTGGAGTAATCATCAATGAAAGTCACAAAGTAAAGGTAATTACCCAAGGACGGAGTTTGTATGGGCCCACAAACATCACTATGCACAAGCTGCAACCTGCATCACTATGCACAAACATCACTATGCACAAGCTGCAACCTGCATGTGGCCCAAACTGAACCATCCTTTGGAAACTTAGAACGCTGCATCTTACCCAAAATATAGCCTTCACAAACATGTTTGACCAGTGCTTCAAGAGGCGGCAAAGAAGCAACCATATCAGATTTCTGCAAACGCAACAAACTGGCAAAATTCAAATGACCAAAACGTGCATACCAAAGTTTTGCATCTGAAATAGCCCTTGAATGTGCAACAGCATTTGCAAAATTTTCTCCACAATTGTCATACAAAGTGAGCTTATACAACCCACGGCACAAAAGGCCATATGCAACAATTTCATCACCAAAACGGAGATCATGAACTGTACATCTGTCATCCCCAAATTTGACTACAAGTCCTAGTCTAGCAAGTGCGGATACAGACAAGAGATTCTTCTTGATCCCAGGTACATAAAGTGCATCAACAAGTGTGAAGAAACTGCCATTTGCAATAGTAAGCACAATCTTTCCAACTCCCTGAACCGGATAAGAGGCATCGTTGGCACAACTGGCTGAATTCCCATGAGGGACAGACTCGAGAGAGGTGAACAATTCACGATGTGAGGTAATGTGCTTTGTAGCACTACTATCGAAATACCACACATGTGAATTTGCAGCAACTGATAAGCATGCATCATGGACATCAGGATTGTAAGTGCACTCTGCGCTAAAAGCCCATTCTACATCAACATCAGCAACACAGTCTCCTTTCATAGAAGACTCAACAATGGTTGCATTTGTAGTGGAACCAGCATTTGCAGTGGAACCACCCTCTTTCTTCTTAGCCTCTTTTTCCTTCAACTTACGACACGACTTGATCAAGTGATCATTAACTTTACAATAATGGCAACGCATCTTCTTTTTGCCCTTATCACCAGAATTTCCAGATGAACTGCTGCCAGCAAAAGCATTAGGAACAGAAGTTTTTCCACTTGCAACAGAACCATAAGAAGTGGCTGCATTGCTGTTACCACCCTTTCTTTGAGAAGCAATAAAAGCATGTTCAATTGCACGCTGCCTAGTCCTATTTTTTCTAGAAATTGACTCTTGCAACAGCAATGTGCATAATGCATCAAACTTGACAACTTCATGATTTCCTTGGGTCATCAGTCTCCAACTACTAGCAAATGTCTGGTAGGAATCTGGTAAGGCATCAAGAACAGTCTGCAGAAGGGAACTGTCTGAAATGACTTCACTTGCAGAAGTAAGTTTCTCATTGATATCCTTGACACTAGCAAGGAAAGTGTCCATATCATCTTCCTCATGCATGATCTGCGACTCCAGCTCTTTACGCAGCAAAGCAATTTTAGCCTCATTGCGACTTGCATAAAGACTAGCCAAAATATCCCAAGCCAGTTTTGCAGATTTTGCTGAACGGATGTGAGGAACAATGGTGTGCTTCACAGACAACGCAATCAATGCATGAGCCTGCGCATCCTTTACATCCCAACAAGCTTGTTCTACCGTAGGCAAAACAAATGTAATAGCATCCTTGCAGTAAGACTTGCAACATCCTCAACATCGCCTACATCCTCAGAACCAGGATGTACATCAATGCCCTGCACAATATTCCAGACGCCCTTTGACACAAGAACGTGTTGCATCATATAAACCCACATAGGGTAATTGTCCCCATCCAACCTGTCCACAACAGCAAACATCTTGAAGACATCTGTGTTGTTGTCAGCCATGGTAAATGCTACACCTAATGTGAAAACTGCCCAAAAATAGGAGAAATGGAGCGAGAACAACACGTGCTATATAGCACAAACCATAGAAGACTGTAAGGCACCTGTTATGCAGAAATCGGCACTGACAGAAATTCTGCACAAAATGACGAAATTGCCTGTGCAGACCTGCCTGTAGTGGAAACAGAGGCCGAAATGAGCCCCAATCAGAAATCTGCGCAAACGTGTGTTGGAGCAGTTGGCAACTAAGCCCGAGAGGATGTAACCTTCTCTGATACCAATTGTTGAAATTAGGGTTGCAAAGAAACACACACAGCTTGGAGAAGACGAAGGAAGCTCAAGGCACACAATAGAGAGTGTGTTACCTAGTGTGCAATGGAAAGATAGATAGCCCTAGAGTGATGGGCGTATATACAATGCTCGGGGGAGAAAACCTACTAAAGAGGGAAAAATGATCTCGCGGTCCTAGTGTGTTCACACACATCACTACCACATGTATATGGTAGCAATAGTATGAGACTGAGAGCCTAAAGTAACCATTGAAAATTAGGAAGGCATCTTCTATGGTATAAAGAGAAGATCTCCAACGCTCTACCTTGGTCAAACTAGCTTAGCCAGACTTCTTGATTAATAAACCTAAACAAGGTACTATGACATAAAATTATATTGAATCTAATGTCTAATAATAAGCAAATGTGAATGTGTTGAACATTTTGGTAGCAATCACTCTTAAAGCAAACAACATGGATGTAGAAAAGACAATAAGCAATGATAACGGACAAGAAACACCTGTTTGTAATGGACATAGTGCTCGATTCGATGAGTGGGATGGTGTGCACTTTGCCCTACATGTCGGAGGCTGAGAACTTTCCTCTGCACTGTGTGTGAGCCTCAAAAGGCTGCAAGCACACAACTAGAAGATCCTAGCAAGCTCAAAGGGGCAGGGGTGTGTCACTCACCGCTCAATGTGCCCGTCGTGAAGGATCTTGTGCTGCAAAGAAGAAGGAGTTACTGTTGCTACCTCGCTCAACTGCCTCGCCGCCATTTCAATGCTCGCATAATCTCTCTCTCTCTCTCTCTCTCTCTCTCTCTCTCTCTCTCTCTCTCTCTCTCTCTCTCTCTCTCTCTCTCACACACACACACACACACACACACACACACACACACACACACATACACACGTTAGCACATGAAGGAGAAGGAGACAGAGATGGAGAAAGAGCACTTCTTAGCTTGCACCTCCAAGAATGAGGATTTTTAGCTCAAATGGACCTTTTATAAGAGTTAGATCCATTCACACATGGGCGCCCACAGTGCCAGTCATTGCAAAACTATTGTATAAATAAGACAAGTGGTGAGCCTCTCATCGGCGATCACCTACACACCTATTTGACCAACAAGCCCGGTCCATGACTTAATCAAATAAATAATAAGGCGTTCGTCGAAGGTGATAGGGTATCCGTGAGGGTTAACATTCTCCCCTTCTTGATGTAGATTCCGTCCTCGGAAGCTATTGAGATGAAGCCCGTTTGTCGAGGTGCAAGAGCATTTGAAATCTAATGTCCTTAGCCTTCTTCAATCACTGCAAAATCAACCAAAATTGGCACAGTAAATGCATTCTCATATACATAAAAAATGAATATACAGTTGTAGGCACACAAGTTGATTGATAACAGAATATTAAACAATTTGTTAGTAGTAAAGCATTAAACTATAATATAATCAAACGTGTAAGCAATTGTAAAGGTCAAAAATTAAAAAGTCAGGGATCGCTAATTTAAGGATCGAGAGGCACTAGAGGTCAACTATTGATACCATGGGCAAGCTTCTCAATTCTTGCTGGTCAATTAAACTGTTTAATCGCGAGAGCAAGGTATTCCATGTCCAAGGGCTGACTAGAGGCTATACCTAAAAGACCTTGTTAGTTAAGCTATGATAAAAGGAATTGCTCATGAAATCATTGCCTAACTTATTCCCTTTTCTTTGACCCCCCCAAATTTTTCTCACATTGATTCAATTTTGATGTGTGTGCTTATTTTGTATGCCCTGGGCGTTTTGCTTTTCAAAAAAAAACTCCCACACTGGGAATCTCTAGGGCTCTAGTACCATAGGCAATACATGTGAGTGAAATATCAAATCAAGCTGGTATTTCTCTTCTACCTTAAGATTTTACATTGTGGCACTTTTTATTTTTTATTTTTTTGGTTTGTCATTGCATTTCAATTTTGAACTTTGGGGGGTCATATGACATTGTTTCCCTCCCCAGGCTCATCACACTAGTAAACTCCCTTTATAATACTTAAGCTAAAGCTCAATAGGGACTAAGCCCACTAGAAATTCCTAGTACATTGCACACAATGATGCATAAATTGGATTAAGAACCTAAAATAACCATTGATTATTAGGAAGGCAGTCCCCATGGTATTAAGAGAAGATCTCTAACTCGTAACTTGGTCAAACTAGCTTAGTCCGACTGCTTGATTCTTAAACCTAGACAAGGGATTATGACAAAAAATTATATAGAATCTAATCTTTAATCTAAGCAAATGCGTTGAATATTGTGCTACCAATCATTGTAAAAGCAGACAAACATTGATGCTGAAAAAAAGACAAGAGACAATGCTAATGGACAAGAAACAACTGTTCGTGTTGATGATTGCAATCAATTCGAAAAGTGAACAAGAGAAATATTCCATGAAGTTCAAAATCATAACAATAGCAACGCGTTCCTGTACACACTAGAAAACACAAGGAATACCTCTAGGAGGCACATCAGTGAGAAGAGGCACCAACCTTTATTGAACACAATCAAACAACATAAGGAACCCTAACCTAATTATTTGCACCCCCTAGAGAGTCAAGGAAACATGATATTGAATAGATGGGCGGGTAGCCCTAGGTCTAAACCCCTATTCTTGTCATCATTGAGAAAAACAAAATCATCATCCGTGAGACCATAGTGCCATCCGTGTAATCATGTAACTCTTCCTCATCATTAGAGGCACAAATGTTTACTAAGAACGTCACTAGACGTCTATAGTTATCTTGGTCAAGAGGGTAAGCTTGTGCAATTGGAGAGACATCCTCTACTAAGTATGGATTAGTCGTGGTCAAGAAATGTATCAGTGATTCTTAATTCTTTGAAATTCCTCTCACATGCTAGCGTATCTACCAAATCCCATTCACAGGCAAGCACCGAGTAGACTATGTGAAACACTTGTGAAAAGTAAAGAGGGTACCGCTCAGTCAAGGTAGGAGTGGATGACTCTAGCATACTAGCCATCTGTACACACAGATAGATGATGGTTAGAGTGAAAATATTAAAAGGGTCATGTTAAAAGGTCGTGTCCTTGTGCGTAATGTGGTTTTATGATTTTGGGTCATGTACTAGAACTTGTAGGTTTCCAACCTTTTGTTCGATAGCTCTTGCTCTTTTACTTTTTTAGTTTTTGTTTTCTTGACTATAGGGCTATATATATACATTCCCTAAGATTGGAAGATTGAGAGCTCAGGGAGGAAGGTTAAGAGGGGAGCAAGTGAATGATGGATGTCAGCAAACACTTCCCCCTTCCTTGGGTAGATTATACCTTTTGGAATGATGTCGTCACCCTTTAAAACCAATTGTTTCAAGATGTTATGGGTGAAGACTTTGACCAATAGTTTTTGACCACCCTAGGCATTTCATCTAGTTGCAAGCGTGGTAAGGTACTCTTCCATGATTTTATTTGCAACGTTGTTGTAGGTGGAGAACTTACAATGGGAGGTGCAAATTCTTTCTTGTTTGTATGGATATGTACCATGGTAAGTGGAGGTTGTGTCAAAGCGTCTATTTACGTATATAAACTACATAAAGAGTAGGAAGCTTCATTTGTTTTTACTATTTTTGAGCTGAGCAAAACAAGTCTTTCTCGGTTGGCTACCCATACTAGCTCTTGATCCAATGTATAGTGTTATGTGACCTTTCCATTCCCACGATCTGAATTGGATTTATTGTTACAGGATTTGACTCACATGGATCAAGTGACATGTAAGAATACAATCTACATTTTGGCACCCAGATTTGATCATTTCTTTCATAGTAGCATTGGGCTTCCAATAGTCATTTAGGAATCCAATGCAACATTTTCTTACCTTTCTGGAGTGAGTGGGGCGTCTTTTACCAGGCTCCTATTTTTTAGCATAAAAATTGTTGCTAAAGATGCTTTAGGGACCCATTTATATGTTTTCTTAGTTATATTGCGATGGGTCTTGTGTGTCTCATTTTTTGTTTCAAATACAGAAGTTGAAGCTCTAGAGAGTTGGACTATAGGGACATATGGTTCAACCTCTTGGACATGCAATATTTCCTCAGAAGGTAATATCTTAGGGACTATGGCTTGAGTGGCAGGGCTAAGAGCTGGTTTTTGCATTGTGACACTCCCAAGGCCCCCAATCGCACGTACGTCCTAGGTTTATATTGCCTTCCATAGTTCTAGCACGCATGACCAAAAATTCTTGAGCTACAAACCCATTGTCATAACTAACATAAGTGTGCCAGATTCCAAAATCGTAGTTTTTTTCTTGTTGACACCCTTGACTTGTACTCTAAGATTGAGATGGCTTTCCTGACTAACACCACACTCCATAGGACAATAGATCATATTTAGCATCCATGTCCAATAAGGCATTATTTAGCACTTTCCAATAGGTGCTATTGAGCTCAATAGGGTATCGTAGAGGTGTGTCAGAGTCCAACCAATCATCCTCTGTTTCAATGTGGAATGCATGTGTGACTCCAAGGTTGACCTCTCGTTGGCGCCTTATACGTTGTTGTTGCTCCTTAGACTCAACTTGATCTTGTATCTTTTTTAATTTTGCTTGTGCCTTAGATGCCTTTTTTTGATAGATGGCATGTAGCTCCTCTTGTCTCAAAGGATCATAGTATCTTTTAAATTTTCTCCCATTGAGGAATCCAATGATTTCAACTCCATCAAGAGTCTCCACACAAATGGTACCTTATGGGGTGATTTCGCATACTCTATATGGTCCTTTTTTGATATATTTCAACTTTTTCTTCTCGATACACACTCCATACATAAGGACTTTATCCCCAACCTTGATATCTTTGTTCTTTAGATGACGTTCAAACCATTTCTTCCTCCTATCTTTCTCCACAAGTGCAGTTTACACAACCAATTACCTTTCTTCATCTAATCTCTCAAGGATATATAAACGATCAACTGAAGGATTACCGTCCCAAGCTTCTTGTGAAGCTATCTGTAGACTAGGAACTACAAACTCCCATGGCATAACTGCTTCTTGGCCATATACCATCTTGAATGGTGTACAATTAATAGCCACTTTGTAAGAAGTATGGTAAGCCCATAGAGCTGATGTTAGATTCAAACCCCAATTTGTGCGATGAGCTTCCACTATTTTGGTCAAGATAGAAATTAAGGTCTTGTTAGTGCTCTCAGCTTGGCCATTTGCTTGTAGATAATAAGGGGTAGACTTATGGTGGGCTATCATCAAGTTTTTTGTGAGTTACTTTATCACTCAATTTATAAAATGAGTACCATTGTCACTCACAATCTCAAAGGCACAACCAAATTGCGTAATAATGTTCTCAAAGAGAAACTTGGTTGTTGACCTTGCATCAGCCTTACATGTCGCCCTAGCTTCTGTCCACTTTTTCACATAGTCAGTGGCAACAATTATATATCAAGATTGAGTATTACAAGCTGTCGGACTAATTGGGCCTACAAAGTCTTAACCCCATTTTTAAAATGGTTGAGTCACCTTGATAGGATGTAAGAGCATCTTATCCTTTGGTCATTAGGAAAAGTTTGGACTCAAAAATGGGCCTTGTAAGAATTGTTGATGTGGCATAGCTTTCAAAAAGTGGGGATCGGTAAATTTTTTGCAAATAAGATCCAAACTTGTCGGAGGTTGGATATTTAGAATCTACTCTTCAAATGCTATCTATTGATATATAGCATGCATGTATCGGACATTGCCTTCATGTAGATCTAGAAAAAGGTGATTTTAGATTACCGTAACGATAATAAAACCTGGCTGATTGAAAAAAAATGGCATAACTTTCATAGAAGTCATCCAAACTTTTCGGACCTTGGCTCTTTAGATTCCATTTTTCAAGAACTTTCCAATGATAGGTCATATCATGGGGTTCTAAGCAATATTTAGAGGGGTCTACCGGGTTGCTTTCTTTTGTACAACTTTGATGATGTGGCACTCTTAAAAGGCCCAAAAATGAGTTCAAAATTTTCCTAATGTGTGAGATCTTGTAACATTGGCATTCATCACACCCTTTGGCAAAAAGTGATGCATCTTTGAATAATATAGGCCACGAATAGCCTGATTGCAACACCTTTCTAGCCGTTAGTTCCCCTGAGAAATGTCCTCTGGCTATATCGATGTGGGCTTCTTGCAGTATGTATAAATACTCATCCTCACGGGCACAATGTCTAAGAATATCATCCTTCCCTAGCCTGTAGATATTTTCTACAATGAGAGAATAAGGTTCACATTCTTTTAACAGTTTTCGAGCTATGTCCTTAAAAAGCTCTTTGGGTGGAAAACCATTAACTAGAAAGTTCACAATCTTTTCACTCCATTCAGGTATGGTTTTGACTAGGAATAGAGAAGTATCGGGCAATTCATCATCGACTCCAGTAGGGGCTTCACCATTGGGTATGAGAGACAAATAATCCGCCATGACATGTCTTTTACCAAGTCTCACCACAACGGTAAAATCAAACTCAAGGAGAATTAACCACCATCGTGTAATTCTTCCCGTGGAACAAGGTTTATTTACTAGATACAACAAGGTTTGATGATCCACATAGAAAACAAACTTATTGGCAAGAAGGTAATAGCGAAATTTCTTCACTGCGTAAAACATAGATAAACCTTCTTGCTCTCTAGTGGTGTAGTTCCCACAGCATCATATAATTGACGACTTGCAAAGCTAATGGGGTAGTCCAATTTATGTTCTCTTGGTTGAGCTAGAACACACCCAATAGCAAAGTTTGATGCATCAATATGCACATGGACAATTACATTCCAATTGGGAACTTGTAGAATGAGAGCGCTTGTCAAGGTCTTTTTCAATGACTCATAACCATGGTCACACTCTGCGGTCCAGTGGAACTCAATAAGAAGTTTGTACAATGGATGAGCTATCTTGGCAAAGTTTGAAATAAACCACCGGGGTAATAACCAACATGGCCCATGAACCTTTGAACTCCTTTATAGTTTGTAGGTGGTGGCAGATCAGCAATGGCTTTAATTTTTCTCTCATCTGTGGAAATCTCATTTTTGGACACTATATGCCCTAAAATGACGCCATGTTTAACTCAAAATTGGCATTTGAAAGGGTTTAAGGAGATGCGATACAATGTGCTCTTCTCAAAAACTTTTTGTAAACATGTTAAGGTTGGTCTATTGGCCATTGCGTGTTTAAAGACTATGCAATCCTTGGCTTGATGAACATATCTTCCATAGACATTGCAATTCCCTTTAAATTTTACTCTAAAAGTAGGGCATTCACTGGTATTGTGCGGACCATAGAAAACTGAGCACCATTGTTGCTCCCTTCTTCGATACATATGATTGTTTTGTGGAGCATGATTGTCTCTAAGACTCTCTTGAATGGCCTTGGTGAGATCTGCTAAAGTCATCTCATATATCTTTGTCTCTTTAGCAATAGGCTTTATGGTCATTGGCTCATACCCCACCGATGCTTGCGAGCTAGTAGATTTAGGCTCAACAAACACTCTTTCTCCTTAAATCATTACATTGTTCTCCAATTGAATCACATTGATATCCTCATGTCGTAGTCCCTTAATGAATCTATCAAGCAATTGGTTATTATTGAAGTGCTCATTTGGATTACAACGAGAATTCAAATGCTTCAAGCGACTAATAAAGTCTCTCACGAACTCTCCTTCCTCTCGTTGGGCTTTTTGGAGCTGAGATGTACACCCCAAAGTACTCCCTCTCGTATGTACTCTTTCAAGAACATTCTCCTAAGAGTAGGGTAAATCGTGTTCTCTTCCACCCTTAGAATTCTATACCAATTCCCAGCCTTTCCACTTAAGGTCATGCTTAAAGCATTACTCTTATGTAGATCATTGTGTTCTCCTAGGGAATCACATATTTGTTCAAATACTTCAATATGCTTTCTCACGTCCCCGTCTCCACTAAGTTTTTGTGTGAGATTGGCTATTTGCACTGCCTTGATTCTAGGCTCTCTATCCGGCGTGTTACGCATATTTTCAGCAATGTATCAACCAATAGCTTGAGCAAAGGTTGCCAAGTCACCTAAGTGAGCAAGTATAGTGGGGATAGGCACTCTCGAGAGTGCATTTGGAATGGGAGTTTGCATTGGGTTTGGCATATATGCAGCCCTTGGGTTCCAATTCGGGTATGATGTTGTGCCATGTGGTGGTCCAAATCTCATATGTGTGTCCCTAGGCATAGCAGACGTCGGATATGACATGCTAATGCTAGCCAGTATGGTCCCATTGAAATAAAAGCTTGAATGTTGTGGTTGTGGAGCATAAGTTGCTGAAACAATGGGAGGGGTAGGAGCTATATGAGTATGAGGACCTATAGGTGTGTGATTGATACACACTTGTAGGTACTGTTATAGGCATTGGGCTACCATGTAGCGGTGCTTTACTAACGAATGAGGTCCATGGAGTGTTTTTTTTCATGCCCGTCACTGGGGTAGGCATGGTAGCTGTGGTGTCATCAAGAGAGAGATTAGCTAAACTTGGAAAGGTAAAGCTATCACTTGTGGGCTCAGATTGTACTGAGACCCCTAGCAAAACAACATATGGAGGATCCATTGGGCTTACCAAGGGAGTCTCCATTTGTGATAAAGTTGGTTGCCTAGCCTTTCCTGTATCCAAGAATCTCATGAAACCCATTGAAGGCATGTGGATCCCTTTGTTCTGCCTCTCCAGCTCAATAACCCTATGAATGACATCACAAACTCTTTATTGTTGGTCCTCTATGCTAGTAGCAACCGTTGTGGATTGTAGGACATCTAACCAACCCACGTGATAGGTGTGACCTGTGTATAGGCCGGTTAGAGTTTTCGTTTGTAGTTCATACTCCCAGTCCTCATTTAGAAACACTCCATCTAGGATTGAGGTGCTAGGGGTGTCCTTTGGACTCGATGCAATGTGGCTCTCTATGGGTTGATCCTTAATGGTCGCTAATTCAGGAGCACTTGGTTGTTCGACTAGCATGCATGTTGACATAGGGGCCTTTGCCTTAAGCTCTCTCTGTTGCTCCGCCTTGTGTAAGCTCTCGATTTCCCTTTTCCCTCGTTGCAAGGATATATTGCTCAACCTCTTTCACTTTGGAGAGGCTTCTACCATCAGATAATATAACCTCGGAGGGAAATAGCTCTGAAGAGTCGGGTGGTGCAGTGAATGGAGTATTCACATGCACACTCTCCGAGAGCATGGGATCTACGTTGGTCATGAATGGCGAATTTACTTCCCCACCCCCTTCATTCACATCCCTAGCTCCATGTTCACAAAAGTGGCTCTACTAAAAGTCTCCTTAAAGCCGCTAAGCACGCTCTGCCCGGACTGTGGGCCCATGGGTTAGAGGAAGAGTCACTAGACGCAATATGTGGGTCATAAGTACTATCTTGGGTTCCTACTGAGGGCCTAGAGCCTAAGGTGGAGGAATAATGAGTGCCCGTTTAAACGGAGACACTCTCTATGTGGTCGTCCTCTACCACACGACCAGAGCTTAGGTTCATGTGACCTCAACACTTTAGAAGTGCTGGTGAGTGCCCGTGAAGGCCGCTCACCTAGTATTTTAGGTGTTTACAACCCAAATTTTTTGTTATTTTTGGTCTTTTTTTCTAACCAAACCACGAAATATGGCAAGTGATAGCTCAAAACGAGCGTCTTGGCTAGAGGGACATGCCGTGCTTTATAGTCTCCAATTCGGTTACGTAAAGCCTGCCCTCGGAATCCTAAAAATAGTCTTTTTCTACGTGGGGAGAGGGCTAGAACTAGTAAATCCAAAGGGTGAGTGTGAAGGGGATGGTGGAGGACTTGAGGAACTTGTCCCACATGCACTCCCTTCACTTGAGGTCCTAGTCTTTATATGTAAAGTAGTGTGTATAGTATATCATAAGACTGAGGACTGCGCCTAAGCCCGGGCTCGGGCTCCGAGCTCCTAGGGAATGATCTCGATCCTGATCCTTCCTTTTAAGATAAGGTTTTTTAATTTTCTTTTTGTTTTTGAATTCTCTTTTTTGTCTCAGATATTTCGAGCGTTTTTTTATTTTTTTTTATTTTTTTATTTTTTTTTTAAAATTCAAAAAATCTTTTTTTCAGTGGGGGATAATGCTACACGTGGGCGCCGAGCTCACACGCACACACAACATGTCTATGTACCTCTGTCTAACCTTCTTACAACTAACACAGCTAATTCACGATAATTACCTCTGCTCACACACTGTCTAACATAGTACACTGCACACTCACAGTACAATCAACCTTCTCACTGTCTACTCTACTGCTACTCACTGTCTACACTATCTAACAGATCTACTAACACCTGTGTATTATATATCTTAGCAAATCTAACAAAAAACTTGCACATTTCAACACTAACAGATTCTAACAAACCTGCTAAACGTGCGCATTACAACCACTTAGCAGATCTACACAAACTCAAACCAAAGCTGCAAATAGATGGAAGAAAGGCTTCCAGAGGTAGCAGAGTGCTCCTCAAGCTTAGCGCAAGGCAGTCCCCGACAACAACACCAAAAATGTGCGCTTTTTTGCATCTGTCAGAGGCTGGGAACTTGCCTGTGCAATGTGTACAAGCTTCGAAAGGCTGCAAACATACAACTAGAAGATCCTAGCAAGCTCAAAGGGGCAGGGGTGTGTCACTCACTGCTCAATACGTCCGTCGTGAAGGATCATGTGTCGTGAAGAAGGAGGTGTTGCCACTATCATGCTCAACCGCCTCGCTGTTGCCAATGCTCTCTCTCTCTCTCTCTCTCTCTCTCTCTCTCTCTCTCTCTCTCTCTCTCAAGCATATACACACATACACACGTGAGCACATGAAGGAGAAGGAGATAGAGATGGAGCAAGAGTACTTCTTAGCTTGCACCTCCAAGAATGAGGATTTTCAAGTCAAATGGACCTTTTATAAGAGTTAGACACATTCACACATGGGTTCCCACAGCGTCGGATCGTTGCAAAACTACTGTAAAAATAAGATAAGTGGTGCGCCTCTCATCGGCGAAGATCACCTACACACCTATTGGACTCATAAGCCCGGTCCATGACTCCTCAGTTTGTAGATCATACTCCCAATTTTTTGTGAGAAATATTCCCTCTAGCTTGGCGTAATGGGGGTTCTCCTTGAAGTGGAAGCATTATGGCTCCCCATTGTCTGACCCTTCATGACTCCTATCTTGGGAGCACTTAATTGCTTGGTTGGCATGGTTGTTGTCATAGGGGTCTTAACTTTCATGGCTCGTCTTTGTTCTAGCATTCATAGGTTCTCAATTTTCCGCTTACATATATCATCGATCTCTTGCACCTTGGCAAGACTCCTACCATCGAGTAGTAGAACCTCAGGGGGTGATGACTTGGTAGGGTCTTTAATGAGCAGAGTAGGTAGGATGTCAGCATTGGCACCCTTGGGGAGTACAGGGTCTGCATAGAAGTGAAAGGCGAATCTACCTCCCCATTGCCCTTGTTCACTTCACTAGTTGTGGGCTCCGAATGAGTGGCTCGACTAATGGTCTCTTTTAAGCGGCTAAACACGCTAGACCCGTGCCGTGGGGCAAAGGCATGCATGTCTTGACTTGACATTTGAGGGTTTTGTGTAGGATATCCCTCTATGATGTCGTAGTCAGAGGAAGAGTCAATAGAAGCGATATGAGGGACTTGAGTTGCACTACCTTTGGTTCGAGCCGAAGGCTCGGAATCTAATGTAGGTGGATAATGGCTTCCCATGCAATTCGAGGCACTCTCTAATGGATCGGACTCTATCACTTGTTCAGAGCGCAAATACATGTCAAGTGTTGAGTGACGAGTACTCTAAGAGGTCTCACCACTAGAGATTTTGATTGTTTTACTTGGTTTTATGGTTTGTAAAAAAAATATTTTTAAATCTCTTTTTATGTGTGTGAAATGGAATAGGTCTTGTGATAGCTCGAAACGAGCGTACCGTCCAGAAAAATTTGGTGTGCTTTACAACGCACGATTTGGCTACAAAAAATCTTGTGATGCCAAAATGGTCGAATTCTAGTTGGGCGTGTAGGAGAAAAGGGAAAAGTCCAAGGAAGCTAGTGGAAGGAAAGGGTGGAGCCTAAATCCCAAATCCCCTCATTCCTCTTGGGAAAGTAGACTATATATATATATATATTGTTGAGTCTATACTATATTATAAGACTGAGGCCTGGCCTTGGCCTTGGCCTTGAGCTTGGGCTTGGGCTTGGACAATGATCCTGAATCTTTTAATACGCGATTTTTTAAATTTATTTTCCTTTTTGGATTGCTTTTTTATTTTCTTTATTTTTCAAACTCAAAAATTTGAAAAAATAGTAAATGCCAAAAATTTTATAGAGGGTTGTAGCCCGTGCAATAAATTACAAATAAAGCAGATTTTACATTCTGAACAATGCAAAGAATTACGAAAATATTGTAAAACACAAAAAAAATGCAAAAAGCACAAAATTGATGCAAAAACAACAGATCTAACCCTAACCCTAACCCTAACCTTTCCTCATTCAAACAACAGATCTGCTGAAAACATCAAAAATTTTAAAAAACTAAAAAAATATAATAAAGAGTTGCGTCGCAAGCTAAACACAAATCGCCTCCCTGGCAGCCACGCCAAAAATGTCGTACCGCAGAGGACTTGTTGTGCGTTGCGTGTGAGCCACTAAGGCTGCAAACACGTAACCCGTGTGCAAGGAAGCTCATGAATGCAACGATGTGTCATCGCCTCTGTTTACTTGTCATTGTAGGAATCTTTCACCGCCGTGAAGAGGGAGCCCACCGTCGTCATTGCTCAACTGTCTCGCCACTGTCGTAAGGTCGCTCGCTCACCCTCGCTCTCACACACATACTCTCCAACACTCACACACAACAGGATTCTACGTTGCAAAGAAGGTGAGCAAGAAAACTATACATTCAAGACAAAGATAAGAGTTAGGATTACAAGCCCTTCTGTTAGTCGTCCCAATCACACTTGGGCGTCCACACTTGGCCGGCAATTAGTATGCTCTCTCTCTCTCTCTCTCTCTCTCTCTCTCTCTCTCTCTCTCTCTCTCTCTCTCTCTCTCTCTCTCTCTCTCTCTCTCTCTCTCTCTCTCTCTCTCTGGCGTGTGCCTATCATCGGTGATCACCCATGAATACATGTGTGGAGCCAGCAAGCCCAGCCCATAGCTCAATAATAATAAGGAGGATGACCAAAGTTAACATGCGTCTTTTTTACGATGGATTTCACATATTATCTTCTTTGTGTCTTTTGGAAACCATTTTCTCATTTTTTGCAATTGCAATTTCATTTTTAGCACAAAGAAGTGCAATAGCATCCCTATATTTCTAGGTGATTCAATGTTACTCGGCAACCATACAACCTGTACCAATTGTCCACAACTAACCCTGGAGTCTTAACTCTGGATTTGGTTGGAATAAACTTGCAAAGAACTGGTTTCGACCACCCATACCAAGTCATGACCTTGTATAGTGGCTGGTAAACCCACAATGAAATCCATAGAGATACTTTCCCATTTACCATTAGGAATCTCCAATGGATGCAAGAGACGTCCTGCCTTCAATATTTTTGATTTATTTACTTGACATTTTTTGGCAATGCAAAACATAGTCTTGAATATAGTCGTGTAAACTTGGCCAATAAAATTGTTATCGTACGAGAGCATAAGTTTTCTTTATGTCTATGTTCCCTACACTTGGACTGTCATGAGACTCATAACGAATTTGGTGGCGAATGTCTGCATCCGTCGGTACACACACTCTCCCCTTGTGGAGTAGGTATCCATCATCTATGGAAAAAAAATCCATCTCTACAACTCATCACTCAAAAGATGAGAACTAAGTGTGGAGGTTAAATACACACTACCAGCATTGGACTGAGAAGGAACCCTCATTTGCACATGGATCCACACTTCAGAGTATGCCTCATCACGCTCACATTTTTCCTTTAAAGATTCCAAAAACTCACTTCAATGTTTGATAAAGAGAAGATAGATTATCTCAGGCAATGAACTAAGAGCATCAGCTACTACCAAATTGTATGTCCTTTAAGATACCGGAGTTTTGCATCATATGCCTGAAGAATCTCAGCCCACCTGGCCTTTTGACCCTTCAAATTTGTTTTTTGTGTAAACCATTTTATGCTTTCATGGTCAAAGACAATCTCAAACTGAGCTCTATACAAATAATGTCATTTTGTCTTCAAAGCAGACACTATCTGTAATGTAAATGGCCTATGAACTTTGAGATTAGCGGAATTAAGAAATTAGCTAAAGCACTTTTGTGAAATTACTTTGTGAGCATAACGGGTGAACTTAATTGATGGTAGCAACATAAATGTGATAATTAGTTAACCTCACATGAACAATACTTTTGCAAGAGAGAGAGTTTAGAGAACATGACAATAGTTGAGGACCGGATTTATGCAAAGCCGGTCCCCATCCAATAGGCATTTGTATTATAGTTTCTCCCATCAAAAAAGATTTGGTACAATACAATCTTTGTGTTCCTTATGACCTAGGTGATGCAATGAAGATGGAAAGCTTCGTGCATCACAAGCATAACATAAACTTTGTAAAAAGAATTAACTATCCCAAGCCTCACTCCCAAGGCCTCAAAACACCTTCTAAGGTGGAGAGAGCTAGCGGGGAATGAGGGTAGGGAAGAGAAAGAGGAAGAAGAAACATTCCACAGGAGAAAGAAATAGTTCCTCACATATTGGACCCCTCTCCCCTAGCCAAACACATGCACTACCATGCATTTCAAGCACATGGGTAGTCTTTGGACAGGTGTCCTCCTTACCCCTTTGAGAGAGAGAGCCTAAAAATATCTAGATTTTTGTTGAATGAAACTAGAAGCTCATTGGACCCCTCTTTAGCCCAACCAATAGGATTCAAGCACACCATGTGGCTAAGCATAGGGAGAGTCTAATATGTGTCCATGTGCCCCTTGAGAGAGGGGGTGCCCTTTGGGTGAGTGGGAGGTTAAGTCAAAGATTCCCCTAACTTTGGGGCTTTCTCCCTCCTTTGTAGGGTCTCTTTTTGATTCAAGCACCTTACCTCACATTCATGGGAAGCTTCTCAAGCACCTTCCTCATCAAGCATGACAAGCACCTCAAGCACCTTAGTCATCAAGCATGACAAGCACCTCAAGCACCTTAGTCATCAAGCACGACAAGCACATGAAGCTTAGGTCGGGTTCCCACATCAAGCTCAGCCCTAGCTTGTCTAAGGTGAAAGGACTTTAAACACTAACCATTGGAGTTCTTTAATGAAGCTAACCCTAAGGTATTTTAAGCTTCATTAGCTAGCCTTGCTCTTTTACAAACCATCTCTCATTTGGACCCCTTTACCATTGGCCCCATGTTGAGATAGATTCGTAAGCACATGTCTATATTCTAACCCTTGTTCCCATTTATTATCCCACATTAAATGATCAGTTTAATATGAGAAATTTATTTGGGTTGGTTAGATATTAAATTTTATGACATTATTACATAGAGTTCTCTTTTGTAAGTAGAATAATTTTCTTGGGCGGAATCAAGCTTCTTGTTTTCAAATGCAATTGTCCTTCCCTCCTACAAAAGGACTGCTCCAATAACATGATTACTAGCATTTGTTTCTTAAAAGAATGGTTTCAAAGGATCTACAATAGCCAAAATAGGGGGTGTAGCTAATGCATCCTCGAGAGCATCAAAACTTTGTTGTTGAGCTTCATCCCACTAAAAGGTTTTCTCCTTGGCTTTCAGTTGGTTCGTCCATCAGAACAACATTATGAGCATAGTTTTTAATGAGCTTGCAATGAAAGCTTGAATGAGGCTCTTTTCTTGTGGATCTTTTCTTATTTCTTCTTATTTATTGGAATTCTCAAAATGGTGAGAATGCCAAGAGGGGGAGAGAGTGGAAGAATCAGCCCCCTCTTTTAGGTTCTTTTTTCCCAAATCCCTTCTCATAGATTCTTCTCATCTACTGAGAGGACACCTTTCTCTTGGACCCTTGAAGTGCTTGTGCCCCACTGGCCATCTATTCCCTTAGGCACTACTTATTTAGAAACATGCGATTTCCTGAAGGATGGAACTGAAATTTTTCCTTCCTCCCCTTGTGACGCTTTCTTCTAGAGTACTGCATCAAGGGCACAATGGGTGTTGGAAAATTCTTGAATTGTCCAAGCATAGCATATGCTAATCTTGTTAGAGACAAGGGTCCTCCAAGAAAGATATTCTTACTTTAGCCTTGCTTTTATTAGTAATGACCATATTGTGGGATCATGATATAAGTTCCTTGGGGTCCAAGTGTTGGAGCATATATTCAATGGATAGCTACACTTCAAGGCTTTTAAACATGTTGCGATATCCTAAGTAGAAATGTGGCTTTATTTAGCTGCATATAGGGAATGCTATCTTTTGGAACCGTAAGTTCTTCCATGTGGGATTTTTAGTGAAATGGTCCTTGAAAGAGGCTACTACTGATCCGAGCCATGTGTCAAATATGCAAGAGTTCAGTTGCCATGCTATAGCTTCATAGCCTTCTGGATTAAGGCCAAAGTGATAGACACATGTCGAAGTTCACATTGTTGATCGGTGATAGTGGTGTCCCCCTTTCATTCAGGTTGTGGAGTAGTTCATATGCCTATTGGTTTTATCAACCCCATGGCTCAAGCATGAATTACTCTTGAATGCCAAACAACTTCCACAAGTGTTTGGCTTTCTCTTGAGCTTTATGGAATCTCCATGTGGAGGTTTTGGTACCTATGTAACGACCTCCTTGTATGCTAGTGTTTTGAAACAACTCCTGAGGGCCTCATGCTTCTCCAACCTTTTCTTCATCGATGCAACTCTTGGTGATATACTGCTTGGTGTACAACTTGTAGGGCTCCACATTGTACTGCACTGCTTGGTCTTGAGAAGTTGGTAATTTTGGCCTTGAGTCAAGCCTTGGTGTGGGTTGTTTTTGGTGGTACCCTTCCACCTCAAGATGTTACTTTGCTTGCTTGTCGCCTTATGCTCACCATCTTACCTAATGTTAGGGTTAACACCTTTGAAAATCATTAAGATATTTTTGAAAAATTTCTCTAAAGTTTTGGTATTGAAGCTGTCTCAAAAACCTTTTATGGAGGGGCGTGATGCTCTCTCGAAGTCACACTAGTGCAAAACCAATGCCTCAAGTATCCACGTAGTCAAAAAGATATCATGGTTGAAGCCAATACAAATGTCATCATTGCTAGGATGGGATACCTATAGGAAGTGCAAAAAAGTTTACCTCCCCCTATTCCCTCTCGTGCTAAAAACACATAGAAATATTTAATGAAAGTAAGGGCCAACCATAAAAGTTACAATTACTATTCATGCTCGTGTCAAGCCATGACATCTTCCAGCAAATATGAGTGCATCGGCTAAAAGAGGGGCCACCCTACGTAGAGGTAAAGCACTAGATTCTTACCCATGTAGTTCCGATATAGTTGCAGTCACCACCTTGTCCCACTCTTCACAGATCCTCCATTGGCCAATGGCTATAATTGCTTCCTTGCTTTCTTGGATGATCTTCATGAACCTTGTTGTTTCAATGACATTCTTGAAGAGTCGACAATTCTTGGCCTTGCATACTTGTTTAAAGTAACTTAACCTAACAATTTGTGTACTGATTAGAATTGATTGGCTCAAGATCACCTTCCCACTCAAGAAAAAATCATTCTTGTAGAAACCAATATTCCATGTCTTATGAACCCACTTGCATATATTTTCTACCATGCCATAGGTCCTCGGACTAATAGGTGGGGGAGGTTCTTGCTTGCAACTCTGCATTGTGGGCATCTATCTAGACCAATACCTCTAGCTAGGACCTTCATCCCAATCAGCAAGGTGAAGGGGATCGGGGAGCACCACAGACGGAGAGTGAGAGAGAGAAGGAGACACACGACACACAGATATGGGTGGGGAGACTCAAAGAGTGAGCAACCCCCTATACACTTATGCCATGTATAAGGTATACAAGTCAGTGGGCGCTCAGACTCTGGGCGGCCGGGCAAGGCACAGACGCCTATACCCCAACAACCTCCCACTTAAAGGTGATTGTGCCTTTAAGCAAGGGAACCTAGTCTAAAGACTACAAAAGGTGAGAGAAAACCGCTCTCAACCGATGCCCACTGGCTGGTTGTGATTGTGTGCATCCGGCTGTCCTGCTCTCGTGTAAGTCCATACACCACCAGACGTACCACACACGTACTGCAAGTATGTACGCAATACCTGCATATCTCCCTCGTGCATTATGCCATCATCAGTCAACAAACGTCTGACAACCCCAACTGCAAATGCTCCCACTGCAGCTGTGATATCCGGTCTCAAGATCAACATCTCATACATGAGACCACCGAATGCCGATGCAATGCTAGTGGGCCCTGCTAGCTCTACGGAGCATGCATCAACATATATATCCCTGGCAATAGGCATCTCTGACTGACAAGGTGTGTCGGCCACATGCATCTCCTGACTGTCCACAAAAGACGCATCAACCTGTCGTGCAACCTCAGAGCAAACCAGTTTCTCTAGGTGTCTGCTGGAAGACATATCCTACACAACTATATCCCCATGCTCACTGTCGATCATAGAAAGGAATGACTGCATAATCGCTGACATCTCAGCCTCCTGTGCAATCATCCACTGCAAACATGACCACTCAATCTGCTGTGACTCACTAGAGCTCTCATGCTCTAACTCCATATACATAGACTCTTGCACAACGTCCTCCTGTCGTGACTCACTAGAGCAAGACTGCTCTACCTGTCTATCCTGCATAGAAGTATCTCGCACAACTGACTCTCTGCTTTGCTCAGTCACTAGCAAAGCATGCATGTCTGACTCTGTCACCTCCCTGTGTGAGTGCTCAAGTCGTGCCCCAACTGTGTGCACAACGAGCTCACTACTCTGCACTCCATGCAAAGCATCCTGCAACCCACAAGCAAAAGAGACTCGCCTGCTCTCTCGCTGTCTACCTGGCTGCATGATCACAGAGACAACATCGTCTCTCGTGTGATCCACATGCAATGGGTAACCTGTACCACTCGTGGCACCTCTCGCAATCACTAGCGAACCCAAATGCATCACAAAATCTCGCTCTCGTAGCGAAATCTGACATCCACTATCCCATAACTATCTGACTGAGATCAAATCCCGTCTCAGATCTGGCACATAACGCACATGACGCAGGGTAAATCTCATACCACTGGGCAAGGACAAACATACGTCTCATGTATCCTCAATGTCATACACAGCACCATCAGCCATGTGCACACAACCAAGTCTCCCACTAGAAAACGTGCTAAACCACTCACGATGCGACGTGACATGGAAAGTAGCATCTGAATCTAGTAACCAATGTGAAGACAATGTGCAATCCGATATGCAATCCGTAGACATAAGATCGTCTGAAGATAAGCTAGATGTAAATGTGACATCGCCGTCACAATCGTACTCAGTAACCACCGTACTGATCTCACTAGCATCTGTCATGCCCAAATCTGCATCACGCATTTGTCGCCTCCGTTGTCTCAAACGCCTGAAACATCGACGCCTAATGTGCCCTCTATGTCCACAATGCCAACATGGCAAGTCTCTATGCCGTCGAGACTTGCGTGTGGGACCAATCTCTCCCATGGACATAGAAGTGGGGCTAGACTCCCCTATAGACATGGATGTCGCGTACATAGCATGTAAACTCTGCCATAAAGCATGAGTTGTAGTCTCCCTCGAGACTTGCCAGTCAACAGACTCAACCAGATGCAAACGAATCGTAGACATTGCTAACTCATCAAGATCCTGCCAATCATCATCACGCATAGACTTGGGCTTCGCCGATAAACCACACAAGGGTTTATCTTGCCCCAAATCCGCCAATGCAACAAGCATATGCTCCTTCCAAGCAACAAAATCTGCACCATCAAACTGTGTCAGACCATAACGCTGGAAGTCAAATGAAAAATCAGCCATAATGCTCTCAAAAGAGCAACCAACAATGAGTAGCAAATGTCAACCAAATCAACCCTAAACTGGCTCGCATCGCATCAACAAAAGTCTGCAAATATGGCTGTAAAATCTGATGCAAAGTTGCACCAATAACCGTGCAAAGCCTTGCACAAAATCACAAGTCAATATGACTCAATCACGCATAAATATTTGACAAAATTTTGGCAGAGTCTCCTTTGTAACTGGAGCAAAATCTCAACAGTAAACCTCAAAGAGACAATAATATATGCCACAATGGCCAATCCGGGAATAAACTCGACCGGAATCACCTCACAAAGTCATACATATGAGCATACCCGCTCTTGCCGGAGTACCACTCAACGGCACCTCAAATGACATACATGTGAGTGATGATTGCTGCCAAAATACCTTTCAATCAATGACCAAATGTCTGCCAGATAACTATAGCAACATTTCGCAAAACCTTGCAAGATATGTCGCTATGCGCAATACGAAATACGGCACACAAGGGCATACACAAGTGACTCCAAACTCCAACCAAATGATGACTGAAAATCACCTGTCAAAGTGGGAGTAAGCTCAACCACTAAATTGTCAAAGAGCAACCTATGGATACGTAGAAGCTATGGCGAGAACCTGGATAAAATCCAACAGAGTTTCTTCTATAAATTGAGCCAAATCTCAAATAATCTCAGCCATAAACAAATACACAAATCCATATATGGCATACATAAACCGCCAAGACCATGGCAACATAGCTCACTCTCGCATGAGTGGCTCTCTGGACAAATGCATATCCAAAAACTTGTGTACACCTATGAATTTGCTGGTTGCTGCAGAAAATACTCCGTGTGTGTGAGATATACCAAAAACAGTGTTTTTGGGACCCGAAAGTGCACAAATAAACCTACTGCTGTACCTGCTGTAATTCAAAGCAGAATTTCAGCAAATGGACATCACCATCGCGTCCGGAGCGTGCCAAAACCCTGACCTAGACTCCTGGATCATGTAGATCTGACTCTGTATGACGGAGCTACGCAAAAAACTGCGTTTTAGAGCCCGAAAATGGCAAAAACGAGCTGCACACAGTCTTGAACCTGCTCCTGCTCCACTCTGCGTGATGCAATGTCCTCTCAATGCAAGCTCCAACGCAAGATCTCTGCCACAACAACATCCAAGCACTCGAATGTCAAGCTCTCCTCCGCTGAGCACTTCTCTAACGAGCTCCACTGAGCTCAAAAGCTCCTCTCACCAAGGAAGCCGCAACCGCCTCCTCGACCAAGCTTGACCACACCAAGCTCCTATTGCATTCTCACAAAGCTTCCAAGCTTTCTTAATCTCTCTACCATCGAGAGTGAGCGAGCTATCGCCTCGAATCTCTCAAAGCCGTGGTGCTCTCCGCGGTCACCATAGCTCTGATACCAATTGAAGGGGATCGGGGAGCACCACAGACGGAGAGTGAGAGAGAGAAGGAGACACACAACACACAGATATGGGTGGGGAGACTCAAAGAGTGAGCAGCCCCTTATACACTTATGCTATGTATAAGGTATACAAGTCAGTGGGCGCCCAGACTCTGGGCGGCCGGGCAAGGCACAAACGCCTATACCCCAACACAAGGCACCCAGAGTACCTTCTAAACAAAGACCTTCATCCTAAGTGGCCATTGTGTGCACCATTACCGCCATCTTGCCTTCCAACCATTGCTTGTTCAGGGGGGATAACCAATCCAGTGAAACCATGAGGATGGTGTATACATCCTTGGTGTGTGGTTTACTAAGGTGCCTGTACATAGGCCACTGCCATGCTTTCCAATCAAACCTAGACTCACAAGTCGGTAGGTAGCAACCGTCAAGTCGTTCTAATACTCTGTTTACCAGAAATCTTTCAGTCCCATTGAGATTAAACTCGGAGGCTAGTTGGTCCAGTCCTTTCTAGTCACTACTTTGTTGTTCATTTTTCTGGCTACCTCCCTCAACAAGACACTTCTCGCCTTAGAAAGCCAAGGGGACCAATGAGACATTGAGTCTTGAAAGTATCTAGCTACCTCTCCCCATTCCAAGGCCTCCGCTGCTCTTCTGCACTTTCGTGACAGCTCGCTAGTTAAACCCCCAAGGTCCAAGTTAGACCACCGAGGGGCAAGCAGCTTGTTGGGTAGATCTAGCCCTTTCCATTGGCCATCTTACGAGTATGATTTGGCATTTTTTATCATGGACTTTGTCATAAAATCCCAGGCTTGAAATTGCTTCATGATTGCAACCACAAACCTTGCACACTAGGCCTCCGCGTGAGTCCTAGGTTTAGGATTCCAAGACCGCCCTACCACACCGACCTTGCTATGGGCTCCCAGCTTACCCACTACCAAGGCAACAAGTCTCTATTATTGTCTTTCTAGAGGAATCTTTTCACCGGATTTCTCCTAATTGCATTTGGCTATCTTAAGCAGCGGGCCATTAAATGCTAATTATGGGAGCATAAACAAATTGATCACTTTCAATTTTCTCGTGAAGGGAGGAGAACAAATTCCCACCTACGCAACTTGCTCCTAATCTTATCCAGCATCCATGAGAATATTTTCTTGTGGGTTATATTGACCCCTAGAGGGGATCGCAAGTGCCTAAACACCGTCCCTTTGGACACAATCTCCCCATACCACATTACCGGATTGAACGAGTCATCTTTTGAGAGGGAGATCAATCTACATTTTTCAATATTGCACTTTGACCCTGATGCAATGGCATACATTTGCACAATCTCTAGAGCCTTCCTAATCACCTAAGGACAAGCTGTAAGGAAGAGCAGTGAAACAGTTTTGCCAGTAATTGGTCATTATTGGAAAGGCATAGCCCTTGAATCTCCCCTCTTGGAGCATTGTCTTCAAGCATTTTCACTAGGGATGAGATCCAATGGCAAACAAAATGGGAGCAAGTGGGCAGCCTTGCTTGATTGATCTTTTTACCTCAAAACTGACTCATTTGCAGCCCAAAACCCAGTGATTTCATGACCTCTTTGATGAAACACCATGTGATCCTATCATACGCTTTATCTAAATCCAATTGAAGTAATATATACTTTTGCTTAGTGAATGATCCAAACTCTATGCCAACCATTGCTGCTAGGATGTTGTTGTAGATAGATCTTCCTTTTTATAAAATCATGTTGGTGGGGGTAATGACCTTGTCAAGAAGAGGCAAGAGCCTAAGAGCAACAATTTTTGGTGATTATTTGAATGCCATTGACATCATAGTTATAGGGCACCAGTGCTTGAGTTGGGAGTACCAAACTTGTTTAGAAGTACTCTTCTTCTCAAAGTACTCCTAAATGCCCAAGTGTTGGGCCTTAAACCCTTCTAAAGGGTTTTTTACCCTTGTCATGCCATTTCCTCTAACTTAAATTTTTTCTGCACTCTCAAAATCATTTTTGCACCCTCAGATCATTTTGGCACATTGTTCATTTTTTGCATTTTGACACTCCCCAAAATAAATTAGTCTTGCTGAAGCTGATGGTGCGGTTAGAATTTCCAAATATGGCATCTATCACCTTGAATAGGCTCAGATCCTTTTGAAACCCCTTGGTGTTTTTTGTCGTATTTTGGTCTCCCTAAATTTTATGAGTCTTTTGGGCCACTCAAAATGGTTTTTAGGCCGAAATAGACCCCCAAATATCACTTTGTTGTTCTGGTCTTTTTGTGCACAAATGGACTTTTTATGTCTAGATGACTACTATCTCAAGATATTAACTAAGGGTTATCGTATGGTGAAAGTGAGTGTACAATGATTGTTTTCGGGGGGGGGGGTTCAACAGAGGGTTCCATACATGGGTCAAAACTAAAATTTTGGTTCACAGTGGTGAAGTCTCCCTAGTACAATTAGTGAATCCCTCGGGAGTAGTATATGTGTCTAGGAGTCCAATAAGGTGCTTGGAATGGTTTTTCTCCACTTAAAATGGTCAAAAAGGGCTTATAGCGTTTGTGCACAACTAGTCTTCTAGGAATTGTTTTTGCCCCAAATGGCTTACTTTGGCCCTTGGCCTCATATGGGTCTTTCAGATCTTGATTTGGACTTTTGTAGCTCAAGCTATGCTCTTTGATTTTCTTAAAACCATCTTTCTACAGATAATATGATTCACGATCTCTTTGCACTATTTTCCTAGCTTGTTGGCATTGGGCTCCTTCAATTGCTTCATTAGCCTTGATTCCTGGCCCTTGGAAGCTTCATTGGCTTTGCTTGCCACTATAGATAGTATGTTTTGGCCCGCTTTTCCCCTCTATTGCAATGTAGTCCTGATGACATGACATCCATAGGTATATACAAGTGCTAATGGATGGGGAAGAAAAACAAAGTGCGCCTAAGACCGTGTATGGTGAGACCCTATATTCTTAATGGCAAGGATTGTTTTGGAAAAGAGAGTAGAAGAAAATGTTTACTGCACATTTGATGGCAAGGACATTGGCCTGCGCCCATCTTCTCTATTTGTTAGACTCTTCTGCTCACTATATTGCATGAGCAACCATAGTAGCAGCTACTCATCCAGCCAAATGAATATGACATACCAAATGAAGAAAAAATAGAAATAATGTACACGCCTATTATTGGATGAGTAGTAGCTAGTTAAATACCATTGAGACTTTTTTTATCTTGCCCACATTTTGGAGCAAGTAACCCAACTTTTGATGCTTATGTTGCTCTGTGTTTTATAAAGAGACTTGAAAATGTTGTTGAATAGCATTAATTCCAAATAAAAAGTCTTGCAAAGCCTTAATCCATTTCTTGATGGTTGGACCTAGTTGGGAACTAAGCACGGCTTGTTTGATTGGTATTTGGGCCTTGGATTCCTTTTTCTTGGGCACCCATCGTTGTCGAGTGCTATTGCCTGATCTAGAGGATGTTGCTGATTTGGTTAATGGTTTTGATTAGGGAATTGGTGTCCGTGGAGTTCTTGGGGCATTCTCATAGAATTCATACCATTTTCAAACTCCATGGTAGTTTTGGGCTTGCAGCGGCATCTTTGGCACCCACCTTTAAGTGATCCTCTGTGCTGTGGTACACTTGTGGGATTATGGTCTCAAACAAAATTTCTACTTTTGTCAGTGTCAGTAGCTTTGGTAGGCTCAGTGTTTGGGGTGAGCCTTGCAGTTTGCAATTGAGTTGGTCCCCTTGGACAAGGGGTTTTAGAAGTGGAAGCCTCATTATCATGCCAACCACTAAGGAAGACCTATAGTTTCAAGTGAGCAGTTAGTGGATGATAACTTGAGATAGTGCGGTGGAGATTGATGTTTCTTTGTTTGTGGTCTGTAGTGGTGCATGGATTGTGCATTTTGATATCTAAAAAGTGGCTTGGCTAGCATCCTAGTCCATATTGCATTTAGTAGCATGGATTGTGCATTTTGATATCTAAAAAGTGGCTTGGCTAGCATCCTAGTCCATATTGCATTTAGTAGCATCATGCATCCGAAGCTCGGACCAAGATAGTAACGTTGGAGCATTTAGAAGGTGGTGCAACTTCAAATAGTGCAGAGCTTATAAATTGCTGCATTATGAGCTCAAGAGCGATTGTACCCATGGTGGTTATTAGCAGCTTAGCAAAGCTTTGAAGTGTGATAATCATGGTCTGAGATGTAGAGGTACGTTTAGTAGTTTATAGGCTTCATGAAAGACGATGTTATTGTCAGTTCTAAAGACGAGCAATGCAATGCAGTGCAGTGATGTGCCTTTACTTGTAAAATGATGGGAAGAGATGGATCAAATCCTCATCAAAGGGTGTGCTATGAACTTTACATGATGTCAGTGGACTTTAGCTTTGCGAGCTCTCTTGGCAGCCTCTTCTTGTGCTTGTTGTTTTATCAAGGCCTCCTACTCCTTTTATTAATAGCTACATGCAATTGCTAAATTATCTCATCAGTTAGTTGGCTCATTATATCCTTTAGTATAGTCTCCATTACAAAACCTTCATGGGTGTACCATCAAGCGTAGCATCAAGTGTAGCATTTAGGTACCATCGTGGTGTACCATCAAGTGTAGCTAAGCGTACCAGCCCCCATTGGTGAATCAATCATGCCAAAAGGCTCTTTTACCCTTGCAATAAGTTTGTGATGATTTTTTCAAAGCACATAAGGAAGAACTAAGCCACCTTTTTTGAGCTCTTGAGAACGAAGGTTTTTTTCAAACCAAGCCTTTTGTCTGCATTTTTCCACATACATAGCAAGGACAACCTTGATTCTTGTTTGATCTAGTTTCTCAAGTTTGCTAGCTTGTTAAAGAAAGCATGAGTGATTCGTTCCAAGGGAGCTCTTGCTCACAAGACACAGAAAAGAAATTCTATTGGAAGCACATCATGAAGTCCATAGCCTAGCTTGAATGGTGTCATCCCCACCAATGTTTTGTAGGCAATTTGATAGGCCCATAAGATGCTTGGTAGTATTTTCACCCAGGTTTTTCTAGCGCCATATATGATCCTTGTGAGTGTTGCACACAACACCTTGTTTTCACTTTCCACTTGCCCATTGCATTGAGGATGATAAGGTGTTGCCCGATTAGGCATCACAAGGAATACCTTCAAAAGGAACCCTCGGGGGGGTGCACTATTCAAGACCCCTTATATAACGTGCATTAGGAGGGTAATTAAAAAGCCCATTTTTTAACATGTTTGAATGAATAAAATGACCCCTTATTTTAGGAAAATTTTCCAAAATGGAATATAAAAACCCCATTTTTGATGTATCTCTATTAATTTTTCTAAAATGTTTGTATTTAAGAACCCCTCCTATTGAACTCACATGTTATATTAACATGATTATATAGTACACCCCCCATGAAGGAACCTAACATCTCATTAATGAAGTGAGCCCTGATCTCTATTGATTTTGATGGGTAGGTTGAAGTGCACAAAGATGCTTTGATTTAAAAATTTAACCATGGTATGTGCATCCATATTTGTGCTTGGCATTGCTTCTACCCCTCTTTTGCCCATTTTTTGTGATAATTAATAGCAACAATTATAGGCTTGCTCTTTATTGTTTTTGGTTGGAGGAAGTGATCCAACAAAATCCATACCCGATTTGGTGAAGGCTATTGTCAATCCGATGAACTTGAAAGTTGACCCTAGCCTAGAGGGAAAAACTATCTACACACACCACTACACATTGGTGGTCTTGAGAGACACATATCAGTAGCATTGAGAGCTCATCCACTTCTACTCCTAACCCTACTTTCTTAGAACGCTACACCTACTCCTTCCTACTTGTGCAATGCTCAAATCGTTGAATGCTCAAAAATCCTTTCATAATGTAGGGTGACTTAATGTATCTATTCCAATCATGCATAAGGAAAGCGTTATGTGTGTAGTAATGACCAAATAATTATTTTGGCTATTCCTTCCTACTATTATGCACAATTTAGGGCACCACCAATCAATCAAGAAGTACCACACAATGATTAAGCTCTCAAAGTGATTAAAAAAACTTGATTAGCTCCTCAAGTACACTTGCACAAAGCTAGAGAGAGAGAGAGAGAGTTCCATTAATATTCTCAACCATCATGCAGAAGGGATCATGTGGGAGAAAAAGAATACAAGAAAGTAGCTCTTTGGAATGGATGTGGAACTCATGTGGAAGCTATGGAAGCTCCTAGGCTTGATGTGACTAGCACTTCAACTTTGGAACTCTCAAAATGAGCTAAAAGTGACTATTTATCACATTGAGGCTAATAAATTGGATTTTCATTTGATCAATGTCCAAAATGGATTAATTATAGTCCAAGCAGTTGGACCCGAGGGATTCACTCTATATATATAGCGGGACACCACCTGCGAGTGGACAACTTTGATAAAACCCCTATATATGACTCATATTAGGAAATATGACCGCCCTTTCTACGCTTATACGACAATCAATGAAGAAAACTATCATACCCGTGTCTTACATATAAAATTTAGGTCTCACATGATCTAACTGAATAAAACTAGTCAAAGAGTGTGTAGCATAGTGACTAGCAACGTACCAAGGAACCACTTATACTAATAAGTAGATGAACCCTCAATGTGTATTAGTTTGACTTTCAAATTACGTGCCTAATCAGCTTGCACTCTGGCTATTCATCCAATTCTGAGCCATCCAAATCTAGTGTAAATCAACCCTTGACCTGCTCCAAATTAGCCCTTATCTATGACCGACTTGACGCAAAATTTGATATGTGACCCGATAAAAAAACTTCCCCAAAGTTCATCCCAGTTCGTGCACAAAGATGACCAATTGTTACAAGTAATCCCCCCCCCCCCCCCCCCCCCCCCCCCCGCCCCCATGTTTTTAAGCTTGGGAGATAAATTATTAGGGGCCTACCCCTAACTTATACGCTTATGTAACTTGCAAAAAAAAAACCCCTCCCCTGCACTTACGTGGTGCGATAAGTTTTCCATGGTGGTTCTAGGCTTTGTGAGCATCAAATAATTAGGAGAAAATTCACCCAGCTTTTTTATCAACTCTTAAGGCTTTCTACACCAAAAATGGACTTTTGTGAAATAACATGGGTTAGAATAAATAGGCTCCGACTAGTTACAACCATGTAATGGCATGCAGGCAAAATAGTGGACATCTTTGGACCTTCCTTATCCCCTTGAGCTGTATTCTTTGGGCTTGAGTCCTCTTAGTGGTTGTTTCATACTTTGCCAACACACAAGACTCCTTGCTTCTTCCAATTTCAAGATGACATATGCAAGTTGGGATAAGGCCATTATGGCCACGCAATCGGACATGATCAACCACACATTCCCTTACTAACACCCAACACATTAATTGCACAACTAATAGGCATAGAATTTAGGCTTACTCTACACTTAATAGTGTCATCAATGTGAAAAGTTTCTATGGAACTCAAGTCCTCTCCAAGTACATTTTCCACGTTGATTGTTGGCAGTCTTCTATTCAACCATACAGTCTTTGTTCTTTACAATCATTAGTTTTTAAGCATGCCACAAAGACATGGCTAGTATAAACCATTGAATTTTTATCCTCCTTGAAATTTTTCATGTTGGTGTCATTGCACTCTGTATATCCTCTTTGATTTTAACTTTGAAGATAGCTACGGTACATGTATCAAGGGTTCCCAATCCAGTGACCTTAAAAATGGAATCGCTGCAGCTCTCCATGTGTACCTTGTCTTGTTAGATCCTCACATTTTAAAAAAATATACAAACAAATCAATTGTTTTTAAAAATGGAGTTGGCTTGTGTGCATACATAACATCTATAATTCCTTTATGGATTGCTTTGCATGTGCCACTTAAAAGTTTTACAGGTTGCCACTCCATAACTATGGGTGGAAAAACATATGCAACTGAAAAATATAGATTACTAAAAAACACTCTTGTTTAGTGGATATCATATGAAATCACACAACTTAGATGTGGATAAAAATATAAGTTCAACACCGCATCCTTGGCCAAGTAAACATGTTGTACTTTGGCTAGTGATCCAATCTTTGTCACTTTGAATGCAAAGATACGACTTCTGGAGTGGTTTTTGACATCATCTTGTTTGTTCCTCTTCACCTTACCTACACCTTTACAAGATGGAAGCATGGTTCTCTAGATATTTACATGAAGACACATAGATTTCCAAAGTCCACAATCTCTCATATCATAAAAAACATAAGAAGTTATGTTGTTAGAAGAGCAATGAGAAGTAGCCATTAAAACTCAAATAACATAGATAGGAGGAGAACAAAATGCATCAAGTAATCTAAACGTTTGAAAAAAATGGGGTTATAGAAAAGACATCCCTACTTCAAGTTTCTTCATTAATGGTTTATTTTTCAATGCCCTTAACTAAATATTTTGTATCCTCAAGCACTATGACATTCAATGCTCAAAACATTTTGATTTCTGTGCGTGTTTGTCGCACTTGTCAATGCAATGGATTTGTCGATACACTGTATGCGAGCCACAAATGGCTCCAAGCATGCAACTAGCCTAAAGTAGTAAGCTCAAGGATGACGATGGTGTGTTACTCACCGCTCTACGCTTGTTGTCGTGGAGGATTCCTCTTTGCAAAGAAGAGGGAGACGCCGCTATGCTATGCTCAACCGCCTCGCCGTTGTTGTGCCGCCATCGCAATTCACTCTCTCTCTCTCTCTCTCTCTCTCTCTCTCTCTCTCTCTCTCTCTCATGCATACACACACACACAAGGAGATGAAGAAGAAGAAGATGGAGATGGAGAAAGAGCACTCTTCAATTGCACAAATGAAAGAATGAGTGATTTTTGGGTTTATGTGACTTTTATATGAGCTCGCCCCATTCACACTTGGGCGCCCATACTTAGCCAACTAACCCTTGAATGTTCCAGTTAGAGTGCGCATCTCATCGGCGATCACTCTTACCCTTTTTCTATTGGACCAACAAGCCCGGTACCTGACTCTACCAAATAAATAATACGGTGTCTGTTGTAAGTGATAGGAATGTGCGTGAGGGTTAGCATACCCCCTTCTTGATGTAGATTCCGTCCTCGGAAGCTATTGAGTTGAAGCTCGTTTGTCGAGGTGGAAGAGAATTTGAGATAAATGTCCTTAGCCTTCTTCAGTCCCTGCAAAATTAGACAACATTGACAAAATAATTACATTCTCATATACAATTAAAAAGTATATGGAGTTTTAGGCAGACAAATTGATTGGTAGCAGAACTTTAAACCATTTGTCAGCAATAAACATTAAATTGCAATATAATCAAACGCATAAACAGTTATGAAGGTAGAAAACTAAACAAGTCTGGGGTCACTAATTTAACGATCGAAAAGCACTAGAGGTCAACTATTAATACCATGGACAAGCTTCTCAATTTTCTTTGGTCAATTAAGTTGTTTAATCGCGAGAGCCAAGTATTTCATGTCCGACAGCTGACTAGAGGCCATACCTAGAAGACCTTGTAGTCAAGCTACGATAAAAGGAATTTCTCATGAAATCATCACCTGACTTATTTCCTTTTCTTTGACCCCCCAAAGTCTTTTCACATTGATTCCATTTTGATGTGTGTGCCTATTTTGTATGCCTTGGGTTTTTTGCTTTTCAAGGAAAAGCGCCCACACTAGGAATCTCTAGGGCTCTAGTACCATAGGCAATACATGTAAGTGGAGTACCAAATTAAGCTGAGATTTCTCTTCCAGCTTAAGATTTTACATTGTGGCACTTTGATTTTTATTTTTTATTTTTTTTTGTTTGTTTCCAGCATTTTAACTTTGTAACTTTGGAGGGTCATATAACATTGTTACCCTCCCCAGGCTCATCACACTAGTAAACTCCCGTTATAATACTTAAGCTAAAGGTCAATAGGGACTAAGCCCACTTGAAATTCCTAGTACATTGCACACAATGCTGCCTAAATTGGATTAAGAACCTAAGTAACCATAGATTATTAGGAAAGCATTCCCCATGGTATTAAGAGAAGATCTCTAACACCTAGCTTGATCAAACTAGCTTAGTCAGACTGGTTGATTTTTAAACGTAGACAAGTGATTATGACAAAAATTACATTGAATTTAATGTTTGATACTAAGCAAATGCGTTGAAATTTGCTACCAATCACAATTGAAGTAGAAAAACATAGATGTAAAAAAGATAAGGGACAATGCTAACGGACAAGAAACACTTGTTTGTGTTGATGATCGTGCTTGGTTTGAAGAGTGAACGAGAGAAAGATTCCATGAAGGTCCAAATCCTAACAACAGCAACACGTTCTTGTATACACGAGGAAACACAAAGAATACCTCTAGGAGGCACATCAATAGGAAGAAAGAACTTTGCTAATCACTAAACTCTAAAACAGAAACACTCCTATCGTACTAATCTTACCTACCCTCCATCACTCAAGTGATGAGGATCAAAGGTGTTTGATGACATAGGTTTCTGTTTCAGTGTACCGGATGTGAATGTGTAGGTCTGGATCAATGTTTTGACATTTATTGTGCATACTCGTTTGCTAATTGCTGTTGCTCTTTACTATTTTTCTTTTTTGTGAGTATAAGGCTTTATATATACATTCCCTAAGATTGGGAGATTGAGAGGTCAGGGAAAGAAGGGTAAGAAAGAATTAATTCAATAGGCTGAAGTGAATGACGACTTCCCCCCTTCCTTGGGTAGGTCATATTTTTTGAAATGTGCTCGTCACCCTTTGAAACCAATTGTTCCAATTGGTAATAGGTGAGGATTTTTGCCATTAGTTTTCTATTACCTTAGGTGCCTCGTCGAGTTACAAGGGTGGTAAGGTACTCTCCCAGGATCGAACTTGAAGTGGTTCATGAGGTGATTCTTGAACACTGGGAGGTGTGGATTCCTTTGTAGCTTTATGGAGGTCCACTATAGGTCGTTTTGGTCTCCATGGTTTCACCTAAATCAGAATCCTCTTCAGCGTTGTTCATATATACGGGGTCGTCACCAGTCCCTATGTTGGTCTTTGAACTGGGGTCTGACTTCGCAGCTTTTTGCGATCTCTTCCTTCATGTTTCCTTCTTTTTCTGAGATTGGGCAATTGATGCCGTGTCTCTTTCCTCAAAATATAATTTTGTTTTTGGAGCATCGACCATGTGAGTACGTTTACTGGTACCACATGTGTACTTTGTGATGGCTCCTCGGTAACCTCAATCAAGTTTAATGGCGTGATCTTTGGTGCATTTGGACTATTTGGACATTAGGCAATCAAATGATCTATGCCACATTGATTACACATGAGTATCGGCATTGTAGACGTGCTCCATTGATTGGTTTGCATTAGTGTGGCGTTCTTTTGTAGCCTAATAGGACACTCGGCCACACGATACGGACCTCCACACTCATAGAAGAGGTAGTCTCTTAGCAGTGTAATTGATATTTTGGCCTCTTGCTTCAAGAGCAACTACTTATAGACAAGTTTGACTTGTCCCCAATAGTCTTCCATGTAGTATTGTGGAATTTCTTCAAGCGCATCCATCCCATAGGAAATATTAGGATCTATATCTTCCTCACAGCCTTCCAAACAAGCAATGGACGACTCACAACCCACTTGATTCAAAGAAGTGATTCTCGGATGTGGTGGTTGCGGTCCTAGCACTGGAGGTGATAAGGGTGTTGTTTGAACAACATTTTGGGCCCTAGGGACCATGTGTTGTGCTGTTTGTTCAAGAGGTGGGGCCGGCATCAATGCAGGCACTGAGGTGTGTCTGTCCATGCTAAGGTTGTTCTATTGGCCATCGCGCGCTTAAATACTATGCAATCCTTAGTTTGATGACCATACCTCCCATAGGCATTGCAGTTCCCATTGAATTTTACTCTAAAAGTAGTGCATTCACTGGTACTATGTGGTCCATAGCATACTGAGCACCATTGTTGCTCTCTTCTTGGATACATATGATTGTTTTGCGGAGCACGATTGTTTCTAAGACTCTCTTGAATAGCATTGGTGAGATATGCTAAAGTCATCTCATATATATTTGGCTCCTTAGCAATAGGCTTTAGGGTCATTGGCTGATGCTCCGATGCTTGCGAGCTAATAGATGTAGGCTCAACAGACACTCTTTCTCCTTGAATCATTAAATTATCCTCCAATTGGATCGCATTGGTGGTGACTGCTTCCCAAGTGGTGATACCTCTAATGACTAGGCCATTGTAGATATCCTCATGTCGTAATCCCCTAATGAATCTATCAAGCAATTGATTATTATTGAAGCGCTCATCTGGATTACAACAAGAATTCAAATGCTTCAAACGACTAATAAAGTCTCTCACCGACTCTCCTTCCTCTTTGGGATTTCTGGAGCTGAGAGGATACACCCCAAAGCACTCCCTCTCGGATGTATTCTTTCAAGAATAGTCTCCTAAGAGTAGGGTAAATCATTTTTTCTTCCGCCCTTAGGGTTCTATACCAATCCCTTGCCTTTCCACTTAAGGTTAGGCTTAATGCATTACTCTTATGCAGGTCATTGTGTTCTCCTAGAGAATCGCATATTTGTTCAAACACTTCGGTATGCTTTCTCACATCCCTGTCTCCACTAAGTTTCTGTGTGAGCTTGGCTATTTGTACTACCTTACTTCTAGGTTCTCTATCAGGCGTGTTACGCATATTCTCAGCTATAGATCGATCGATAACTTGAGCAAATGTTGCCAAGTCACCTAAGTGAGCAGGAACTGTGGGTGGAGGTGCTCCAGAGACTACATGTGGAGTAGGTATTGGCATTGGGCTTGGCGCATAGGAAGCCCTTGGGTTCCACGTTTGGTTGGTACGGTGTTGTGTCGTGTGGCCCTAGGCATAGCAAACGTCGGAAGTGACATGCTAATGCTAGCCGGTATGGTCCCATGGAAATAATAGCTTGGGTGTTGTGGTTGTGGAGCATAGGTAGTTGAAATAATGGGAGGGGTAGGGACTACATTAGTACGAGGACCCATGGGTGTATATGATTGGTACACACTTGTAGGTACTGTTGCAGGCATTGAGCTACCATGTAGTGGTACTTTACTAACAAATGAGTTCCATGGAGTGTTTCTTGGCATGCCCATCAGTGGGGTAGGCATGGTAGCCATGGTGTTATCAAGAGAATGATTAGCTAGACTTGGAAAAGTAAAGCTATCACTTGTAGGCTTAGATTGCATTGAGACCCCTGGCAAAACAACATATGGGGGATCCATCAGACTTACCGAGGGAGTCTCCATTTGCAATAAGGTTGGTTGTTTAGCCTTCCCTGTATCCAAGAATCTCATGAGACCCGTTGAAGGCATGTGGATCCCCTTGTTCTGTCTCTCTAGCTCAATAATCCTATGGATGAACTCACAAACTCTTTATTGTTGATCCTCCACACTAGTAGCACCCATTGTGGATTGTAGGACATCTAACCAATCCACATGATAGGTGTGACCTGTGTATAGGTCGGTTAGAGTTTCCATTTGTAGTTCGTACTCCCAGTTCTCGTTTCAGAACGCTCCATCTAGGATTGAGGTGTTAGGGGTGTCCTTTGAATTAGATGCAATATGACTCTCTATGGGTTGACCCTTAGTGGTCGCTAATTCAGGAGCACTTGATTGCTCTCCTAGAAAAGATATTGACATAGGGGCTTTCTCTTTTAACTCTCTTTGTTGTTCCGCCTTGCGTAAGCTCTCAATTTCCTTTTCCCTAGCCGCAATGATATATCGCTCAACCTCTTGCACTTCGGCAAGGCTTCAACCATCAAGTAATATAACCTCGGAGGGAAATAACTCTGAAGAGTCAGGGGGTGCAGTGAATGGAGCATTCATGTGCACAATCTCCAAGAGCATGGGGTCTACATTGGTCATGAATGGCGAATTTACTTCCCCACCCCCCTCATTTACATCATTAGCTCCATGTTCGGAGCGAGTGGCTCTACTAAAGGTTTCCTTCAAGCGGCTAAGCACGCTCGGCATGGCATGCATGTCTTGGCTTGAGCTATCGGAATTAGGCATTGGAAAACCCTCCATGATGGCGTAGTCAGAGGAAGAGTCACTATCCGCTATGTTTGGGTCTTGGTTTGTACTACCTTGGGTCCCCGCCGAGGGCCCCGGAACCTAAGGTAGGTGGATATTGAGAACTCGCCTAAGTCGAAATGCTCTCTAGTTGCTCTGTCTGCCTCTAGCACACCACCAGAGTATAGATGCATGTGCCTTTGGCACCCTATAAGCGTCAACGATTAACCTCGAAGGTTAACCGCTTATTTTTTTAGGCATCCGTTTTCACTCGTTTTTTTATATTTTCTAATTTTTTTAATGATTGGGATTTTGATTAAAGTGTGTGATAGCTCGAAACGAGCGTATCACTCAAAGGGTCGCAGTGTGCTTTATAGCACAATGTTTGGTCACCTGAAGCTCCGTTGGTCCTAAAAAAGATTGATTTTTAGCTACATGATGTGAAGCTAAAATACGTAATTTTAGAAGGCGATTGAGGCCTGAGCCGGACCGTGTGCTTGGGCTTCGGTCTGGGGGATATTCCTGATCTCAATCTTACCTTTAAATTTTATTTTTTTATTTTATTTTTTGGGATAAGGTCGCCGCGGCCGCGATGTGCGCGCAAGCACACACACACACCTAACCTACCTACTTACCACTAATACAGCTATTGTTACACACTAACACACTACTACAGCAACTCACTAGCTAATAGAACTACTTACTGTACTTTACACAGAACTAACATTATGGATCTACTACCTTAATCTTAACACCTTAACATAGAAAAAACACAGTACCTTTCAAAACCTTATTAACAAAGAAAACGCACTACCTTTCAATTCCTTATTAACAAAATAATACACAGCAGCAAAACAAGCTCCTTCTCAACACACACACACCTTCCTTCTCTACCTTTCCTACAATTGAAATTGCACCACAAAGAAGCACAGAGTGCCATTCAAGCTTAGTGTATGGCATTTCCCCAGCACTGGTGCCAAAAATGTGCACGTCTGTCATACGTGTCAATGCAAGGGACTTGCCAATACACTGTGTGCAAGCCACAAATGGCTCCAAGCACGCTACTAACCTAAACTAGTAAGCTCAAAGATGACGATGGAGTGTCACTCACCGCTCTACGCTTGCTGTCGTGAAGGATTCCTCTCCGCGAAGAAGAGGGAGACGTCGCTACGTCGCGCTAAACCACCTCGCCACGGTTGTGCCACTGTCGCAATGCTCTCTCTCTCTCTCTCTCTCTCTCTCTCTCTCTCTCTCTCTCTCTCTCTCTCTCTCTCTCACTCTCTCACGCATACACACACACACACAAGGAGATGAACAAGAAGAAGATGGAGATGGAACAAGAGCACTCTTCAATTGCACAAATGAAAGAATGAGTGATTTTTAGGTTTAGGTGACTTTTATATGCGTTCGTTCCTTTCACACTTGGGCGTCCATACTTAGCCAACTAACCCTTGAATGTTCCAGTTAGAGTGCGCCTCTCATCGGCGATCACTCTTATCCTTTTCCTATTGGACCGACAAGCCTCATACCTGACTCTACCAAATAAATAATACGGCATCCGTTGTAAGTGATAGGAATGTGCGTGAGGGTTAACAATTTCTCAAAAATATAAAAAGTACCCTTGTTCTATGTGGCCAAAATTTTATGATATCCTTGAAAATGGCCAAAACACCATGTGATTTAGCGGTTCCTAATAAAATAGAGGGCCCCTTGGAGGTTTCTAGATAGAACTAGCTAAGAAAGTCTCGAGCTAGAGGAGACAAGAACGGCGTATCCTTGTATACATTTTTGGCCCTATTGGTAAAATAACACTTTCAATGGTTATCCCCACTAACACTATTATGCATTGCAATATTCAAAAAATGATGTCCCTTCTGTGTGCACCAGGTGCTACCACCACATCTACTAAATTGGGCATTTTCTTGGCAATTGCACCTACTAAGATAGTGGATGTGAAATCTCAAAATAAGTGGGAAATTGGAATCCTCTTTCTCCTATTATTCCTCTTCTGTATTCATTGAATGGAGGACCAAACTGTGAATCTTGGAATCCTTGAATTTATGGTGTCCTAGATGGCCATAGCATAAACCTTCTTGCATTGCCTTCTCTCTTTGTTGTGGGGTCAAAACAGAGCGATTAAAGTCTCTCTCAATCATGGGTGGCACCTTTATGTTTATCCCACAAAGAGTATGTATAGTATGTGAATCTTTTGCTTATTTTCCCCGTGTCTCGCACTACAAAACCAGGAAATATTTTCTATGAGGATCTTTAGCCAAAAGCCACTCTGACCTGTCTTGCCATCCCCCAAAACTAAATCAAGTCCTATGGATGTTTTCAGTGTATTACATTTTACATTTTTCACTAATGGGTGTGGTGTAGAGTCTTTTTCAATCCCAAAGTAAACTTGTCCCCTTGCATAAAATCAGGTATATGCTCAAGAACTTTAAGCACTATCTCCTTATATTTATCGACTTCTTGCATAGTTAAATTTTTCTATGAGATGAAAAACCACACTTCAAGAGCAAACAATGTTCATTAGAAGTTACAAATTTATTGCTAAATTTAACTTTAGAATCTTTCCAAGCGGTTGGTGCAAGCTAACTTGCTCAATTTTATGCCACCATCTATGCGTTGTAGATGAGGCATACCATATTTTTGCGTCATCATCATGTATCTCACACAAATGGAAACATTGATCCCATCTGCCGAATGATTATATAGGGATTCATTATAATTTAGAGGTTTCAAATTTTTGATTTTCCATCTTTTCCCCGTGGTTGGCATCTTTTTTTTTTTTGCCAAACTCACAATTGTGAGAGGATAGTATTAAGAACATCAGAAATATACACCAACCTTGAGCTCAGACCGAGCCTTGAGGGTCAAAGGATTACAAGTTCTCTGCTTGACAGAGAAACCACAACTACTCCTAAGCTTTACTTATTACAAGATGTCATCACAATATGTATTGTTCTAGACTAGTCCTCTGAGGCTTGTTACCTCCGATCATGTGGATCGTCACTCTGCTCTCTTGTATGATTTCACAAAAGCTTGCCACAGCCAGATCCCCCTCAAACACCCGGCGGTTCCTTGCTTGCCAATTATGGTGAAAGAAGTAGTACCTGATTATTTGTATGCAGATGTCAAGCAGAGCAGGACTTCCCAACCTGTTACTACCAAAGAACAAATCAATCTTGAAGAACTTAATTTTCCATGTTCTTTGAATCCACTTGCATATTTTCCCTGATTGCCTGGCATCCCATGAAAAGGTGGGCTAGGTCTTCACTAGCTATTCTGCACCCGGAGCATCGATCGGACACGATTCCTCTTTCTTGTATCTTTACGCCCGTCGGTAGAGCACCCCACATTACTTTCCACAGAAATAACTTCATATACTGAGGCCACTTTGGCTTCCAGATGTTCTCCATGACTCCCTCCCACCGTTTCCCCGTGGTTGGCATCTTACTACATCCTACCTCCCAATCATGACTACACTAAATCATGGGTGCATAACTAGTATCTTGCACTTGCATCTAATTTTCTTTCTTGTCAACTTTGTTTTCCACCATCTTTTGCATTTGACCCAATAAGTTTTTAAAAGTTTCTTCAAGAAAACCTAGCCATTATTCTCAAGCGTCTACATGATGTGTATCCGAAGGAAACTGCTCTGCCATCTTGTCATGTTTCATGTCAAAATCCATGGTATTGTGTCTTGTCTTCTTTTTGTTTTGTTTATTTTTTGTTTGATAAAATAGGAAGTATGCAAAAATTTCTTAAAACAAAAAATTTGTGTACATCAAAAGTGTGACCACTGATAGCGGGAAAAAGAGCAGTGCAATTGGGTGGCCTTTGTACTCGTGCACACTCCACAAACCACTCCTCATGAAAACAAGCAAAGAACAAAACAAAGGGGGCACCACCCTAAATTAAGAGGTTTAGGGACCTCACACATAGTGCACATAGGCAAGTGAGACTTCTGGCATTATGATGGCATCAAAACATATGGCAAAACACATAGAAACGAAGCTTAGGGACCTTATGTAGCATATATATACACAAGACATCAGCTTAACAATACAACGGCATCTGATCATACATAACAAGGATATAGAGAAGCAAGCCAAGGATGGCATAATCCCTTGTCAAAAACAATCAACCCAGCAAGTAGGTATGATCCTACTAGCAACACATCAATACCTTAGAGAATGATGGCGAGGATGGTGGCCATGGAGCATGAGAGAAGACTCCTTATTTAGGTTTTAGGGCTAGTAATGTAGCATACTAGAGGGAGAGAGAGAGAGGGAGAGAGAGTAGAGCTCCATCCATAGCTCCTCGTTGTGAGCAATGTCGTCATAGCTTCGTTGCTTGGTGAAGTGGGTGAAGTGTTGGTTTTGAGTGAGAGAAGGTCTCCTTATATAGGTTTCTTAGAGGGTTTAGGATTAGGGATAAACATGCTTAAATCCGCTGATTGGGGTTACTTTTTGCTTAGGGTGGTCAACAGTTTGAGGTCACCTGATATGTCACCATCAAGATATTCTCTAGAGTGATGTGAGAGGGGAGGGTAAATGCTGATTTTTTTGATTGTGACACATGGGGATAAGGCCTTGACCAGCATTTAAGAGCAGGTAAGGTGGCTGTTGAAACTGGAGGTTCTGCACATGTCAGGGGGGGACCTGCGGGGGGGAGGTGACAACTGGGTCCTCCTGAATATCAAATTCTCAAAAAATCCTCAACCATGGCTTCTTTTGACATGTGTTCTTTGAAAAAATCAGCATGTCTCTTTTCAACTCAAAAGTCTTTTTCCCTGTTGACTCACCTTTACCATAAGATTTTCCCCTTTTCTCCTCCTGTAACTGCATTGTTGATGCCCAATCACTGCTTCTAGTAACAGTGAACTCTTACCTACCAAATACTTATGGTGCAGTAAAAATATTTACCATGGGTAAAAAAAAGTTACTGTAGGTAAAAAGTGATTTGTATTTACCATGTAGGTGAAAAATATTTACTGTAGGTAAAAAATATTTACTGTCGGTAAAAAAGTGAAAACGGAGTATGCTGTGCTGTGAGTCCACACGAACATCCTCGTGTAAATTTCACTAGAAATTCACACCTAGAATGGGCTATTCTGTAAGATATAGGTTGTAGGCATGCATAAGAGCTCGTTCCCACGTATCTTCAGTCCATGGCACTTTTTACTCTTTGGTGCTTGTGAAGTAGATTTTTCTTCTCTTTCGAGATCCCTTGGACTAGAGTATCCTCATCTCCCCAACAATTGACTGTGCCTTTATTGCATCTTCAGAAGGGGTCCTAAAAACCATGCATCATATAGCCCTCCCCCTTAAGCTAGAGGTATTTGATGCCTCTAGCTGTAGGTTGTGCTACAATAGGGTTCTCTTGAATACTTACCCACCTGGTACCAATTGAATTTGCCATGTTACTGCTTTCTTGGCTGATGCACCCTGTTTAGTCTTTTCTGATGAATAATTGTATCCATCCATGACTAAGAACTGGTCTCCTAGACCCTTGAAAGCCATACCCCATCCATTGTCAATATCCGCTTTCACTGGTAGCATTCTCTTTTTTTCTTTTCTATTTTTTTTCTTTTCTTTTTTTTTTTTGCCCAACCCCTCGTTGAGCATTCATGGTCAACCATAGTATTATCTAGGTAAAAGATGACTGTATAGAGAGAACATAGAGCTATAGACTGTATAAGAAAAATGATAGTATAGTGGCTATATAGATAGGATAGAGATAGAGAAAAAAGCATCTGCTACTGCATCACCCTCCAGGGTCAAATGGAAAGCTCAAAGCTCCCCCACGCATGGTGTAGAATCCACGTGGATCAAAAGTAAAGCATTGCTCATTGCCATCAACCTGTAAAACATGTATATCCAAGCCTTCCTTTGCACTTGTAGGCCAATAGACAGGCCACCCTTCCAGCTCTTTATAGCACGGAGCTTCGTCACCCTGCATCCATAATCCTTCGTGTCCACTATAAGCATACTTGCCATCACTTGAGAAACCTGAATCATAAGCAGCTATCCTACCATATGCTATAGAACCCTCCATGGTATAGTCCACTTCAAAAAAACCTCGCCATTGACACAAAAATATATGTAAAGCAACCTCCAATAACACATGTATCCATAGCATCACATAACATAGCAAGACCCTGCCATTTGCCTCCACTTGCTGCATAGCCAAGCAAACCTGATCACTTTTCAAACCTGTATCCAAACCCTTTGTAAACGTCTCCACAACCATCTCTTTATACTCAGAAACATGACCTACTAGAGCTTCAACCTGTGCAAATACCTCATCACCAACAAGGTTGACGGCACCTTCCTTTAATTGGATATGGTGTTGGGTTACCGTCACTCCTTTAATGTGCTCGTAATCAGTTATAAAGAGGCCAGCATGCTTCTTTAGTACCTGCAAATAGGGTTCTCTCTCTTCTTCTAGTAGGTCCTTAGCTAGAATCTCCTCTAAGCCTGTGGCTTCTTCCTTGTTTAGAGAGTCTTGACCACCTTCTCCTTCTGGGTTTCGCAGTATTATACCCATGACTTCCAAAGAGCTAGCATCCTCCTCAGATGACTCATCCTAAGATGAAGAGCAACTGCTTGTGCTCCATTCATCCATAGAAGTCTCCATCTCTAGGTCTTGTTGTCTACCCTGCTTCATGTCATACACAATTTTTTGTTGCTTTCCACCTACCTTATGATTTGGTCGCAACTCAAGGGAACGTGTCTCCCAATCTTGCCTAGCTTTCATAGCCATAAGCCAAGGTCTTCCAAGGATTAGCGGATAGCCCTCCCCCTTAGTTGGGATCACATAAGCATCAATTGAGATTGCAACACCAAAAGCTGAAACCTTCACTCCATTAACCTTTCCCACACAAGCCACCCTTACATTATTTGCCATCTTAGCTTGTAAGGAAGTTTGCTCGTTTACTTCCAAACCCAACCTGTGCATTAATTTCTCTGTCATAACACAAATCTCGGCTCCACCATCTACGTACACATTGGAGACTCGTTGACTCTTAATCTCTGCATCAATGACTGGCACGATATCCTTCATGCCTCTTGCACTAATAGACCCAACTGACTTTGCCTTAGCCCTCCTGGTGCTGACCATCTTAGACCAGGTTCTACGCATCTTTGGGGAAAGGTGGAGGAGTTGCTGCCATGAAATCTTTGGTCCTTGCTTACTCACATCTGCTACTAGGTCGTAAGGTATGGATCCTACCCCAAGTGGAAAGTCTTCTACTCCTATGTGCCTCCTTGACCTACTCTTCCTTTTCTTGTCTCCTATCACTTGGGAGGAACCCTCATTCCCTTTATCCAGCTCTGAAGCCTCCATTTCATCAGTTCTTTGTCTCCTAACTCTCTTTATTGGCATGGCAACAGCTTCCTCCATTTTTTCTTTCCCTTTATCCTTACCATTGTCAAGACTTATGACAGAGACAACCCTGTCCTCCCCCCCCGATGGTAGTGGAGGGATCTCTGCTGGTGCTTGTGGTGGTGGAGGAGGGGGTCTCAATATTTGGATTGGTGGAGCCACGTGTGCATTTTGTCCATTTAGTGGCCTAGCTCGAGGAGGAGTGACTTGCTGGCGAGGAGGCCGTCTTTGATTACCATTTCCTTGATAGCGTCATGGATGGGGGCAATAATACATGCCGTGACCTACCTCTCCACAGTTGTAGCAAATGTACTCACGTGCTTGCCTTTGTCCTTCTTGTCTATTTCGTTCATTTCTTGACTGGGTAACCCTTACACCTTGAACCAGATTGATGGACAGGCTCTCTAGTTGATTGGTGATTTGTTGAAGTAATTCTTGTTGAGAGGACTCTTGGTCTGTTGCTCCTGTCCCTGCTACTACCCTTGCCGTAGGTTGAGCTAGCGGTGGAGGCTCCATTCCCCCTTGTAGTTGAGCTTGGAATTTTAACTTCCTATCCTTCTCCCTTGCATAAGTCATAGCTTTATCAAAGGTATCTGGGAATTTACCTTTTACCTTTTCTCGAAGGATGGGGTAAAGCCCTGCCAGGAAACAGTCCTTCTTTAGGCATTCTGGTGCCCTTTCTCCTTCACCTAGTGATGCACACCATTTCTCCCACAGGTTGGAAAACTTTCCTTCATAGCTGTGGCGTAGCTCTAAGAGCTGTCTCCATATCTCCTCTGGAGGCTCATGGCGGCGAAATTCTTCGATGAAGGCCATCTTTAAGGACTCCCAGTCTCTTCTTTCTTCAGGTGCCAAAGTTTGATACCATAATTTTGCACCTTCCCTCAAGACCAAAGGAAAGGCCCTTAACTTAGTAGCTTCGTCATCCCTTCCCGATACCAGAAAGGCCATTTCCAAATTATCCAAAAAGTCTGGAGCAACCTCCCCAGGCTTACCATAAAAATTAGGGAAGGCCATAAGTGAGAGAGTAAACAATTACACAAACAGGTCCAATTTATTTTAAAATAGAGTATGGTAATTACAATTTGGAGCTTTAGCACAACTTAGCTCAAAATAGGATGAAGATCGACACATCAAAGGAATGGTAATAGACTAGTAAGGGTAGAATGACAGGATGAGGAGAGCGCAAGATTTCCCCAAGTCTCTCGGCTCCAAACAACAGGGCTATTCTTTGCTGATAAAAGATTTTTCTATCAATACAAATATTCACACGGATATGACGCACAAAATGGAAAGGAAACATGCGGGGATCATCATTCTCATTATTGGCATCCATACTTACACACAAGAGCCTAGCTTAGTTGCACCACCTTGGGACCAATGAGCCTGATCAGCCACAGAAGGTCAGCACCTCGGATCACTTCGACTCTTCCTGATGCATCTGTGAAGACGTAAGGCATGATGGCAACACTTTTTACAATGCTGAGCCTTTTAGCAAGCAACAATTGGATGCTATTACCATAATCAGCATGACGAATGAAAGTGACACCATTAATGTGCAGCACATCATCAACTAAGATAGTTTCCTTAGATTGAGATAACTTCTTGAAAATTAGCAGCAAAGGTAGGGCAGGGAGGCTTTGCACCCGGCCTCCAAAGCACTTTGGACAATATCCAAAGTGATCTTCACGCGGACAGGAGGTTGGCTTGGGATTGGTGGTGTCTGGATTCACAAAGTGCACTGGGAGCACTCGCGGACGGGCGGAAATCTTGTAGGCCAGCCTTCGCCTCTTTGCTTTAGGAGGATTTAGGGGTGAGAGTCGTGGTTGCAAGTTGGAGGTTGAAGTTGGTTGCTCACTAGCCTTTTTCTTGCCTGTAGTGGTCATGTAATCCCTTATTAATGAGATTAAGCCAAATGTTACCTTACGCTTGAGCACGCGCTGCGGCCTTGGGCCACTTAGGTGTAGAGGTGATCTTCCTCCTCTTAGTCGGCTCCTCAGGAAAGAGAGGTCTGGTGATGCTTTCTCTTCCCTTAATGTGTGTCACAGTACCTTCGTGTATGTTGATGTAGAATATTTCAAGCTAGTGTGCGTTGGAGGTTTCTGGAGCACTCATAGGTTGAGAGGAGAGGTATATCAAGATCTTCATCTTACTCTCCTTCGTTGGCGACGATCACGAACAAGGCATGTAGAAGAACTTACTTCTTGAATTTCAATGACACTGCAACCTGGTAACAAGACCTCGATGAAAGCTTTTAAGGCCTCTAAAGCCTCCTCCTCTTCTGTTCTCCAATTTGCAAACTCCTCACGCCATTCGTCCATGTTGTAGATTGCACATCTTCATTGCTTGTGGACTGAAGGTCTGTGTAGCCCTCCTCCGTGGGGGCACCAAAATGATAGCGGAAAAAAGAGCAGTGCAATCGGGTGGCCTCTGTACTCGTGCACACTCCACAAACCACGCCTCATGCAAACAAGCAAAGAACAAAACAAAGGGGGCACCACCCTAAATTAAGAGGTTTAGGGACCTCACACATAGTGCACATAGGCAAGTGAGACTTCTGGCATTATGATGGCATCAAAACATATGGCAAAACACATAGAAACGAAGCTTAGGGACCTTATTTAGCATATATATACACAAGACATCAGCTTAACAATACAACGGCATCTGATCATACATAACAAGGATATAGAGAAGCAAGCCAAGGATGGCATAATCCCTTGTCAAAAACAATCAACCCAGCAAGTAGGTATGATCCTACTAGCAACACATCAATACCTTAGAGAATGATGGCGAGGATGGTGGCCATGGAGCATGAGAGAAGACTCCTTATTTAGGTTTTAGGGCTAGTAATGTAGCATACTAGAGGGAGAGAGAGAGAGGGAGAGAGAGTAGAGCTCCATCCATAGCTCCTCGTTGTGAGCAATGTCGTCATAGCTTCGTTGCTTGGTGAAGTGGGTGAAGTGTTGGTTTTGAGTGAGAGAAGGCCTCCTTATATAGGTTTCTGAGAGGGTTTAGTATTAGGGATAAACATGCTTAAATACGTTGATTGGGGTTACTTTTTGCTTAGGGTGGTCAACAGATTGAGGTCACCTGATATGTCACCATCAAGATATTCTCTAGAGTGATGTGAGAGGGGAGGGTAAATGCTGATTTTTCTGATTGTGACACATGGGGATAAGGCCTTGACCAGCATTTAAGAGCAGGTAAGGTGGCTGTTGAAACTGGAGGTTCTGCACATGTCAGGGGGGGACCTGCGGGGGGGAGGTGGCAGCTGGGTCCTCCTGAATATCAAATTCTCAAAAAATCCTCAACCATGGCTTCTTTTGACATGTGTTCTTTGAAAAAATCAGCATGTCTCTTTTCAACTCAAAAGTCTTTTTCCCTGTTGACTCACCTTTACCATAAGATTTTCCCCTTTTCTCCTCCTGTAACTAACTGCATTGTTGATGCCTAATCACTGCTTCTAGTAACTACTTATGGTGCAGTAAAAAATATTTACCATGGGTAAAAAAAGTTACTGTAGGTAAAAAGTGATTTGTATTTACCATGTAGGTGAAAAATATTTACTGTAGGTAAAAAATATTTACTGTCGGTAAAAAAGTGAAAACGGAGTATGCTGTGCTGTGAGTCCACACGGACATCCTCGTGTAAATTTCACTAGAAATTCACACCTAGAATGGGCTATTCTGTAAGATATAGGTTGTAGGCATGCATAAGAGCTCGTTCCCACGTATCTTCAATCCATGGCACTTTTTACTCTTTGGTGCTTGTGAAGTAGATTTTTCTTCTCTTTCGAGATCCCTTGGACTAGAGTATCCTCATCTCCCCAACAACTGACTGTGCCTTTATTGCATCTTCAAAAGGGGTCCTAAAAACCATGCATCAACCACAAACTCGAAAGCACCCATATCAATTTAAAATATATATACAAAAATTCACAAATCAAGCATTCATGATATCAACATTAGAACCAATAAACCATTGGAATAGAAAAAAGAAACATTACAACCTAATATGAAGAAGTAATTGTGTATCTAGCTTCCAAAGTCAAATTGAACTACAAAACCATTCACCAAATAACTGACGTCTGATGCATAGGAACAATATTCAAGGCCCTTTTTTAAAAAACCCCTTCTTCAAATATATTTTTGTTTTAAATAAAACAAGGTAAATCAACCAAGCTTAATACATATTGAAGTGCTTCTACAGTAACAAAGTGTTGTCTATAAGTGAAGTTAGAGTAAGAAGAAACAACAAATTGGGCACTAGGGGACTTGTGTGAGACGACATGAGCAATACGTAGAGTTGTTTGATGAAGAAGAAGATGAAAATGATGTTGGGCAGCCTATGTTTGATACAACAAGATGCAGCTGCAACAAATTGGGCAATATTGGTTGGTCGTGTGAGTATGTGACCTGATAGGGCATTAGGGATGACCTAGCTTCCATGTAACTGGTAGAGATATAAGCAAACATAGTGACTCCAATGTTTTCGTTCAAGATTTTCTAGCTCTGATACCAAATGTAGAGCACTCATGCCTTTTGCTCTCTCCATCCTTTGATATCCACCTTATTCGTGCCATGACAACCTCTCCCTCTTGCACAATTTTGTGAGTCCCCATCCACGTACTAGAAAATCCTTAGAATTGATTACATGGAATAATCTAAGTCGCCACCAATCCTTTAATTCCCTTGGAAGGGCTTCTAGTTAGAGTTCACGCCTTCTCTGCCTAGCCCTTGTAATTAATACCCCGAGCACTTGACCTTGGGCTGAACTGTTTGTTGCCTCTAGCATGACATGCCTACTCAAAAAACTAGCTGATAGTTTTTGACAATATTATTACTATTTATGTCTAACAAGAGACCACCAACCAAAGGTTGACCCTCTTCACCAAAGGTTGGATATCAACATCGCATGCTAGTAAACACCTCAGTTGTAGATCAAATTGTAAACTATGTGTGAACTTCATGTCTGTGAACTCAAAGTGAGCTAGATTTTAACTTTTTGAGATTTGAACTAGACGTTGTTGGAAAAAAAGGGTAGAACAATAAATTGAAGGAGTACGAGCGAAAGTGCGACGCGAGAGAGAGTGCGAGAAGAAGATCACGACGATATGGTGAACTCGCTCTACTGTAATGTGTAGAGCATAGTGAGTTCTTATTAGGTTTTTACAAAAGAATATGTGTACATACCTGGCGGTCCGCCCACTTACCTGGGCGACCACATTGGGCTTTATACCCCAACAACCTCCCACTTAAAGTCCAATGTGGTACTTTAAGTGTGAGAGAAGCTACTATACAAGCTAATATACAAGAGATGTAGAGAAGTGATGTACTACCCTACACCTAACTGCTTGCGAAAATGCGCAAAGCTCTCTGAGGGAAGTCCTTTTGTAAGTAGATCAGCAGGATTTTCTGTGGTGTGAACTTTGACAAGCTGAAGTTTCTTATCCTCGAGCATTTCCCTGATGAAATGATACTTCACATCCACATGCTTTGTCTTTGAGTGATAAACTGGATTGCGAGCCAATTGTATAGCACTTTGACTATCACAATATAACACAGGCATCTCTTCTTTGATTCCCAAATCTGTTACTAGTCGATTAAGATAAATTGATTCTTTGCATGCCTCTGATGCTGCAACATATTCAGCCTCTGTAGTAGACTGAGTAACACAATCTTGTAATCTAGAACGCCATGATACTGCTCTACCAGCCAATGTAAAGACATACCCTGACGTAGACCTGTGGTTGTCTAAGTCACCTGCATAATCTGAGTCTGTAAAACCCTTTACACTTAGCTCCTGACTCCCATAGCATATACGCATACTCTTTGTAGCTTTCAGGTATCTCAATATTCCTTTCACTGCCTCCCAATGTTTCTTGCCTGGGTTTGACATGTATCGACTTACTACTCCCACTGCAAATGCAATGTCTGGGCGAGTAGCAATCATTGCATACATCAAACTACCCACTGCAAACGCATATGGAATCTTATCCATTTCAGCCTGTTCTTCCTCAGACACAGGACAATCTTGTTTGCTAAGTTTCACATATGGTGGCAATGGAACACTCAATGCCTTTCCCTTCTCCATATTGAAACGTTGCAAAACCTTGTCAATATACTCTGTTTGAGATAACCAAATCAACTTCTTTGATCTGTCTCTCTCAATGCGCATACCAAGTATATGACTTGCCTCACCCATGTCTTTCATGTCAAACGATTTTGCCATCTTTGACTTCAAAGCTGAAATTTCTTCCAAGTGCTTGCCAGCAATCAACATGTCATCCACATACAAAATAAGGATCATCCAACTGCCATCCTTAGCCTTCTTTGTATATAGACAATGATCGAACTCACACGTTTGTAGCCTTGAGAAAGCATAAACTTGTGGAATTTATGGTACCATGCCCTCGGTGATTGTTTTAAGCCATAAAGACTCTTTAACAACTGGCATACCCAATCTTCCTTGCCTTTCTCAACAAACCCTTCTGGCTGCTGCATGTAAATTTCCACATCTAAATGACCATGCAAGAACGCTGTCTTGACATCCATTTGGTGCAACACCAAATCTAATATGGCAACCAATGCAAGAAAGCATCTCAATGTAGTCATCTTGACCACCGGAGAGAAGACTTCATCAAAGTCAATGCCTTGTTCTTGCTTAAAACCCTTGGCAACAAGCCTTGCTTTGTACTTTGGCTGACTATCATGAGCGGTGATCTTATACCTGTAAACCCATTTACAAGGTAGAGCCTTTTTGCCCCATGGTAATTTAACTAGCTTCCATGTCTGGTTTTTATGCAGAGCTGTCATCTCTGTTTGCATGGCCAATTGCCAATTCCCGGAGTCCTTTATTTGCACTGCTTCCTTGTAACATGAAGGCTCGTTGCAATCAGTCAACATGACATAGTTCATAGATGGAACAAACCTATCAGGAGGTCGCGTGACACGTCCAGATCTACGCACAATAGGTGGCTCAAGCTCAGCCACAACCTATGGTTCCACTCTATCCTGTCCTTGCTCCTCTTGAGCCCTGACATTTTGTCTTGCACGTGCAGGTCCATCTTCTTGGAAGACAACTCTTCTAATCTCCTCAACCCTCTCTGGTTTAGAATGATATTTGGATTCATTAAAGTGAACATCATTGCTGCGGACAACCTTTCTGGATTCGGGATCCCAAAGTTTGTACCCCATCTCACCAGAATTACCATAGCCTAGAAAGATGCACTTTCTACTCTTTGGCTCAAGTTTGTTCCTAAATTCCTTTGGAATGTGAGTATATGCCTCACAGCCAAAGACTCTGAGATGCTTGCATGAGGGCACCTTGCCTGACCATACCATCTCTGGCACTGAATCCTTCTGCAAAACCTTGCTAGGATATCTATTTACAAGCTAAACAACTATTGATACAGCTTCAGCCCAAAACCCATTTGGTAGTTGTGCATTAGACAACATACTTTTGACCTTCTCTTGTATGGTCCTATTCATCCTCTCAGCAACACCATTTTGAGGAGGATTGTAAGGAGCAGTAGTTCACGTTTTATACCTTTTGACTCACAAAAGTCCTGAAAGGCCTTTGAAACATACTCTCCACCATTGTCAGTGCGTAAGCATTTAAGCTTCTTGCCACTCTGATTCTCCACAAGTGTCACAAACGTTTTGAAAACACTAAACGCTTCATCCTTGTGCTTGAGAAAGTAAACCCATACTTTCCTCGAGTAATCATCTATAAATGTCATAAAGTAAGAAGCTCCCCCTAGAGATATGTTAGGCATAGGTCCACACAAATCACTATGAACAAGTGCCAACTGTGTATCTCTTCTACTGCTTCTATGCTTATGTGGCTGCTGTGTTTGCTTACCATACAGACAATGTTCACAGAATTCAAAATCATTAAATGAAAAGCCAGGCAAATAACCAGAACGAGACAATATTTCCATTCCCTTCTTGGACATATGTCCTAACCGGCTATGCCACAAAGAAACGTTCGGCTGCTCGGTTACATTGATTACATTTTTAGAGACATTTGATACATAAATCATGTAAAGTCCTCCAGACTTTACTCCATGTGCTACTGTCATAGAACCCTTGGATATCTTCCACATGTTCTGTCCAAAAGTGGTGACGTAGCCAGCATCATCAAGTAAACCTGTGCTGATCAAGCTCTTTGTAATTGCGGGAACATGTCTCACATTCTTCAGCGTGAAAGAAGAGCCATTCTGAAACTTCAATTGAACATCTCCAACACCTAAGATCTCACATGTCTGCCCATTGCCTAGCCGAACATGATCTTTAGTGGTCACATAAGAGGTAAACCACTCCTTGTTTGGAGACACATGAAGTGATGCCCCTGAGTCTATAATCCAGTCACTCAGTGTATTTCCATCAGATGTTGTAAGAAGAGCTGAGTCCATTGTATTCTTCAAGAAGTAGATGTCTCCTGACACTAGACTGTCATCCTCTGCAACAGTGTTTGTCACATTTATTTCTTGAATCTCTACTGAGGACTTGTTCTTCTCACCATGGTCTTCAACTTTCTCTTTGCCTTTTTCTGCTTTCCATTCTCTGCAGTCTCTTTTCATGTGACCCTTCTTGCCACAATGGTAGCATTCTACGTCACTCTTGCCTTTAGCACTGCGGGACTTGCTACGAGACTGATTCCTCTTTCCACCTTTGTACTTTTCTTTGGTCCTTCCCCTGACAACTAAGGCTGTTCCTTTGCCTTTGTCCATTGTCTTTCTATTGGTTTCTTCAGTAAGCAGACTTCCTTCTACACCTGCTATGTTCAAACCATCTGGAGGTGCAGAATTACTCAAAGCTGTGCGAAAAGTGTCCCAACTTTCCGACAATGTGATCAACAGGAACATAGCTCTAACAGGTTCATCAAACTTGACACCTTGAGCTGACAACTGACTATAGATTGTGTTGAATTCATTCAAATGATTGTACATAGGTGTCCCTTCTTTCATCTTCAAGTCAACAAGCTTCTTAAGCCAGTATACCTGTGAAGATGCACTCTGCTTCTCATAAAGATCACTGAGCTTTAACCATGCTTGATAAGCCGACATCTCGTCTGCTACATTGAAGTAAACGCTTTCTGCCAAAGTCAGCATAATGGTAGAAAGTGCCAATTCATCCATTTCGCTCCATTCATCTTCGTCCATATGTTCTGGTTTTATCCCCTTGAGCTTTATAGGTTTGATCTGCTTCTTTTGTACCAAAACGTGCCAAATCTGCTTCTTCCACAATGGGAAATTGGTTCCGTCTAGCTTCTTGATATTGTAAAGAGCAGTGTCCTGTGATCCAGCCATAGCTACGCTTCACAGTGGTTTACTTTCCTGGGAAAAATTCGGCAGAGTTTCCCCTGTAAACTGACCTCTAAACCAATATCAACCTGTCAAATGAACCAAAAAAGCTTCAGATTCTGCATAAATTTCGGCAGAGTCTCCTTTGTAAAATGGCTATGGTGTACTCAAAAACAGTCCAAAAAACAGCTCAAAAAACACTGTCTCTCTGACACTGTAAGCTGCGGGTAAACCTGTCCTGCACCTGTACTGTCTCTCACTGTCTTGTCACTGTCCCATAAGCATAGACTGCGACAATGCCTCAACGGCAGTAAAGCAAAGATGCAATCCCAACTGTCTAACTCACAGTCAATACATCCTAGCTGCCTATCTAAGGGTGCTCGAGGGATCGCTCCAAGACCTGTATCACCGAAAGGATCTCAACATTCAAGAATCCCCCAGCTCAATAAAACCTCACTCGACCCTCAACAAAGGCTGCAGTAAATCCGACAGTACATAGACTTCCCACAAAGTCATACATCCACAAATTTCCCACTGTATGCTGTTACCGCTGCGGCGGTTGTTTGCTGCGTGACTCACAGCCAGTAAACCCTCAACAGACATACATCATCTCTGACAATACATCCCATGTGGAAGTACCTGCAATGTCAGGATGAAATCTGGAATATCAAGCAGCAAACATAAGCTACCTGATGAACTAGTGGATGTCGCCTACAGTCTGTGTGTAGATGCGCTCGTGTCGTATGTGACACGCCTCCAAGAACTGTGAGCCGTCCTTCGATGTGTAGACAGCCACAAATCAACACTCTGGGAGTGTCGATATCCTCAGCACTTGCAGTCGTAGGCCGAAAACCCCAAATTTGCAGAGTCGGATCTGCACCCGTCGAGACCACGTAGTCGAAAATGGCCTGCGCAGACCTTTGTCGAAGCCGAACGGTGACCGAGATGACCTCAGAATGAAATTCTGAGCACACCAAGCCCTTCGAGCTCTCCCACGAGATTTGGGGCCGTGTCTTCGCCTGTCGAATTTCACTCCAATCTGAGCTGGTGACTCTGGCCTCCTGTAGTGCTGCCCCGAGCCTCGATCTGAGCTCTGATACCAGTTGAAGGAGTACGAGCAGAAGTACGACGCGAGAGAGAGTGCGAGAATAAGAGCACGACGATATGGTAAACTCGCTCTACTATAATGTGTAGAGCATAGTGAGTTCTTATTAGGTTTTTACAAAAGAATATGTGTACATACCTGGCGGTCCGCCCACTTACCTGGGCGACCACATTGGGCTTTATACCCCAACATAAATAACCTCCCAATACCTCATCCCACACTGTGAAACATCAAAATAAATTGTACAACTTGAGTGCTGGCACTCTAAGATCCATTTGGAATCACTTATGTATCAACATACAAAGATATTTTCATGCTCTCCTGTGCAACCCGTCTATGAGCACTTGCTCCTACCAATCTAGCTAGAAGTGAGAGCACTGCATGCTAGATTAAGCTCGGTCCTCAATTTTTGAATCACGTCTGCCAATTGCCCATCGTAACAAAAAACATCTCCTTAACCATCTAATTCACCCCATTGTAGTCTTCAAGGATGCCTCTACCTGCTACAACTATCGATGATAACATCCTCCTACCATTGACATCCACCAGCCTCTTAGATAGGCTCGCATTGTCTACTCTAAGACCATCCAAAAACCCTCAAATAGGCTTCTCCTTGAACCTTTTTTCCATCTCCAACCACAAAAAAATCCCTCACAGATTGCATGCACTTACCAAAGAGTGCTAACCATGCTGCTTATTTGCTGCCACCATGAATCCTTTTGCCAAAACAATAAGAAGCAAGCGATGATAAATTTCTAGCGCTTCTACCACACCATTCAAAATTTAAAGATCCATAAAATCAATGACTTTTTGTCATTCCACATAGGCACTGGCACTCAAAATTTAAGCCAATAAAAAAGAAGCACCTCACAACACTTATATTAGATATGTTTTTGTCCTTCATCCAAAAAATGTTTTTGTATATGTGTAACCTTCAACCTTCGAACAAAATGAATATTCAAATAACACGAGCAATGATTATAATCCTTAACAAAGCATCATATCAACAAAAACGATTATGTAAGCTCACCGAGACCAAGCATCCTCATGGAAATCAGAATAGACTAAGTCAATGGTTACCAAGTATTGGCATACATGCTTGCCATAGCTTTCCATAAAAAAATACAAAAAACATTTCTAAGAAAATCCTAACATAGTTTTCCAAACCGCCAAAATTTTCTAAGTAGCATGTTCCATTAAAACTCTATAAGTACACTTTATACAAGATGTCTCACATCATCACTAACTTCCACCAGGGTCAAAATGCCATTGGATATATGATCCATGCATGAGCTTGTCACAGTGAAGACCAAAGACAACACAAAAAGACCTTGCAAGTTAAGTATATCAAAGGCAAACCTACCATTAGAGGGGCTTTCCACATGCTTCACACAAGGAAACTCATTCTGCTTGGGCTGATGTATGTACATTTCTATAATTTCTTGAGGGTCCCATCAGATTTTTTCTCAAGTACTATTCCACAAGCACATTCAAACCTTGTTTTTCACAACTACTCATTGCCTTTGATGCATATGCTTTTATCCAAGGAATCGTATCTATCACTTACCTTTCATGCATGCTTCCAATCCTATGACCTAGGAGTTTCAAAACCTAAAAATCAACTCTTTTTTATTCAGCATGCATGTTGTAAGAGCAATCCACATCAGTAAAGTCCTCAACATGCAATTCAAGAGACAAGTTAAGGCTGAAAACATTTTTCTCTCTCACAAAATCTCTTTGCATCTTCATGGCCTCCTCCAACATCCTGTATACTTTTTCAACTAGATTTGTAGTTGTAAGTGCATCATTGACCATTGCAGGTTCATTAAAACCCCAATCATCCTCATCATCAATAGATGTATCCATACATAACATTTGAAAAGAGTCTACATCATGAATTTCAAAATCTCTGCATGCTAGAGAATGTTGCCCACAACGCGATTTAACAGCTTCCTTGTTTATAGACACTTATTAATATATGCATTAAAAAAATCACCATCACTTTGCTTGAAATCATTAATGTCAACCAGTGGTAAAGAACATATTGAATACCTCAAAGAGGTTGATGATGCACATTCATCAGGTTTTGGATCCCTTTGCTTACATACACCATCCAACCCATCAAGTCACTCTAGAGCTTGCTTCCCCTTGTCGGCATTTTGAGATTTAGCCAGCCATCTTTGTTTCAATGAGTGGATGTCTCTCATGAATGGAGACACAATCAAGTCACTATAGGAAGATTCCTCATTAACCGATGCATTACTCATCCTCAGACAACACCCTTACATCCTTAGATTCAAAATTACTACAATACATGTCTTCAAAACCCTCATCATTGTCATGCATATCCTTTGTGATAGATGAATATTCCACCATGTCAATCACCGATGTATCCATATCGGGAAAGCCATGTAGATACAACTCCCAAAAATCAATCTCAAACAAACTCTGTAGCATACCCCAAAACTCACCTTGTAATGATTCAAGAGTGGTGACAATAGACCTCTATATTGGATCTTGAGGCTTTGGGAACCTCCAATAATTCATCAGCAAACATTCAATGCTATATAGCTATAATGCAACTTGTTTGGAATCATATGCAAAAACATAAAAGCATCATGAAACAAGCCTTGTCTAGCATATACAACTTTTGCTACAATTGCAAATCGCTTCATTGCATGCTCAACTTTTGTTATCCAAGATTGTATTCCTTCATTTGTAGCGCCACAAACGTACATAAAGTTGCCAAGCATTTTCTTGTAGATTTTGATACATGAAATCTTCCATCCCTCAATCATCAAATATACCCCATGCATGCATAACATCCTCTGATTTTATTATCCAATCTTGTACATCTTCGATTTTCCCTCCCCAAAAGCATACATGGTAGACATCATATGAAACCATTTTATAGGTACTCAAAACTATTTCCAAGTGGAGGACACCAAATCAATGTTGTTGGAAACAAAGGGTAGACATAGCCTCCCAATAGCTCATTCCATACCCTGAAACTTTACAACCTGAGTACTGGCACTTTAAGTCCCATTTTGGCATCATCTATGTATCAACATACAATGCTCTTTTGAGCAACCCGTCTATAAGATTTTCTCCTACCAATCTATCCCACAAAGCCTTGTCAATGATAATCAACACTCCACTATGGAAAGTGCATTGAATGGTACGCATTTAGCTGCCTTGGTACTTGCATTGAGTGGTACTCATTTATTTGCCTTGGTACTTTTGAATCTACCTAAGGAGTATGAGATGGTGGCCTATGGATTATACTTGCATGTCACGAAGAGAAAGCGGGATTAACATTGCACTAATGTGTAGGTCACTAATCTCACCAATTTTTCCCTGTTTTTTTAACTAATGCTAACTTTTCTTGATCTGGATGCTACATTTGCATACTTGGATGATCAACTTGGTGTGTGTGCATACGTATTTTAGTAATTGACTCATGAACTCTTGATTTTTGTTGTCCTTTTTGAGTTTAGATGATCAAATTTGGAGACACACGCATGCGTGCACACACACACACACACACACACACACACACACACACACACACACACACATTGTAAGTTTCCTCATCCCAAGAAAAATGTCTTACCAATGCAAGCAACTTGGTAAGAGGTTCGTGTTTTGAGTTGCACAACAAACCTAGTATAAATCAAGTTTGCATTGTGTTTAGGTGCAGTTGACATCGCCACGAATGTAGTGTATATCATGTTGTCAAGATTTTCTTAGGAAATACGTTTTACTAGTTCTTTTGCAACAAGCTATCATTATAAAACTTTCAAAGTGTTTACCGCCCATTTGTAGAGAGAGAGAGAGAGAGAGAGCAAAATGGGATGGCCAAAGGGCAGGAGGGGGGGGGGGAGGATTTATTTTGTAAATTAAATATGATCGCGTATATTACCGCGCATACTACCTCGCAAATTTCAGAAAAGAAGCGAGCGCATTATGTATATTATCTCAAATATTACCGCACAAATTTCAAAAAGGAAGAGAGCACGGTATGCCGCATTTTTTGCAGCATACCTTGCTCTTATACTCGTACCGCCATCGCATTTGCATCTGTATTCTCTTTTTTTGTCCCTCTCAAAGCTCACTCCCCTCTCCCTCCTTCTCTCCCCCTCAAAGCTTACATCCCTCTCTCTCTCTCTCTCTCTCTCTCTCTCTCTCTCTCTCTCTCTCTCTCCACACACACACACACACACACAATCAATCTTTGGTGGAGCGCTCCATCACTTCGTTGTGGAGAGGAGAGGGTGAACTACAAGAGGGCTCTACACAAGAGGACCACAAGAAGATTTGAATGCTAGAGGAACACATGAGGTAAGCATCTACACAATCCCCCCCCCCCCCCAATTGTCTTAAACACACACACACACACATACACACACACACACACACGCACATAAGAAAATTTAGATTCAAATATTTTGTACCTCTTTCGTGTTTGGTGTAGGTGCCTCTTGCTTTCTTGGTTGACCTCACTATGCTTGTTTGATTGTTTGTTGTAGGCCTGTGGTGATTAGTTCGTAGATACTTTCTTGCTTGCTTGGTGTGTAATTAGGGAGAGAGAAAAAGAGATTAGTGTAGATTTGATAGTTAATGTTAAAGTAGAAGTTAACATATAATTCATGATTAATGTTAAATAGATGTTTAAGTAGAGAGAGAAAAAGTCAAATTAAATTTCACACCTACACATTAAACTTCTTGTATGTTTAATGTTAAATTAGTGTTAACTTGGAGTGAATTGATGTGTGAAAGATGTGTATGTTAAATTAGAAAAAGAAAAATAGAGAGACAAAAAGAGAAAAAAAAATAAACATTAGGTATTAAACATTAGAAAAAGAAAAAGTGATAGAGTATGATAAATTGTACATTAAGAAAAGGATCTAAAGAAAGATGAAAGAGATAAATATTCAATTTAGTGTATGTGAAATTAGAGAGTGGAAGAGAGGAAAAGAGATGGGAGAAGACCGATTAGAGGGAGGAGAAGTGTTAAAATAGTGTAGATTGGATGAGAGAGAGAAGATAAAGGGTATAGAGATAGAGATTATGTGGAGAGAGAGTCAAGACTAAGGGATAGAGAGAGTAGAGAGTAGGTAGAGATAGAGTTTAGGTAGAGAGTAGATAGATAAGGTTAGGATTTAAAAAGAGATTAGAGTGTAAAGAGGTGTACATAGAGTAGATAGAGTGGGGGTAGAGATTAGGTAGAGAGGGAGAATACATAGAGAGTAGCAATAGAGAGAGTCGAGATTAGGGGATAAAGAGAGTAGAGAGGGTACATATAAAGATTAGATAGATTAGGATTTAGAAAAAGATTAGGGTGTGGATAGAGTAGATAGAGAGGGTGTACAGATTAAATAGATTAGGTAGTGAGTACGTAGAGAAGGTATAGAGATAAGATTAGGTAGAGAGAGAGAGAGAGGTTTGGATAGAGGTTAGGAAGTAGAGGGAGAATAGAGAGAGGTTAGGATGTAGATAGAGAGAGTAGAGAGGGTGTAGAAAGAGAGAAGGAGGATACATAAAGTGTAGAGATAGATAGAGGGATTAGAGAGAGTGTAGAGATTTACCTCTATTTAGTGCTCTCTCTATGTTTAGAGGGTAATACATTAGGAAGAGAATGGGGTATACGAGGGCCTCTTTATTTGACAGTTTAAGAAAGTCAAAGCTCTAGTATTAAGAAAGCAATCAAAGGAGATCTTTTGAATTTAAACAGGCAAAATGGATAGTTTATTTGTTCAAATTTTTCCCCAAAATGAAATTTACAATCTAGCGGGCAAAACTATATAAAGTAACATATCTACGGAAAGAGCTCAGCATGTAGATTATAGATCTATAATCTCCGCTCAAATCGGAGATTGTATGTAGGCGTTATAGAAGGCAAAAAATCATAAAGTTGTCCCTCCCTCCCCCCCCCCCCCCCCCCTCCCCCCTTTTTTTTTGGAAAAAAGTGCATCCTTTGACCATTTTTACACCTCTCTTATACATCCACCATTTTTGCACACATGACATGCACCTATTCGTCAAAATCTTAATCACATCCATAATCTCATAGAAAATAAAGAGGCCCTCCTAGACCTCATCCTCTTCCTAATAGAGGGTAAATATAGAGATTAGCCAGGGAGTAGATAGATAAGATAAGGATTTAAGAAGAGATCAAGATGTAGAGAGAGATGTGGATACAGTAGATAGAGAGGGTGTAGAGTTTAGGTAGACTAGGTAGAGAGGAAGGATACTTAGAGAGTGTAGATAGACATTAAGTAGAGGGTATACATATAACATTAGGAATTAGGAAGAGATTGGGCTTAGAGATAGGTGTGGATAGAGTAGATAGAGATTAAGTAGAGGGTAGACATATAACATTAGGAATTAGGAAGAGATCAAGGTGTAGAGAGAGATGTGGATACAGTAGATAGAGAGGGTGTAGCGTTTAGGTAGAATAGGTAGAGAGGAAGGATACGTAGAGAGTGTAAATAGAGATAGAGTAGAGGGTAGACATATAACATTAGGAATTAGGAAGAGATTGGGTTTAGAGAAAGGTGTGGATAGAGTAGATAGAGGGATTATAGAGGGTGTAGATAGAGAGATGAAGGATGCATAGTGTAAAGATAGATAGAGGGACTAGAGAGAGTGTAGAGATTTATCTCTATTTAGCGCTCTCTTTGTGTTTAGATGGTAGAGAGAGGGTAGATATAGAGATTAGGGTGTAGAGAGAGGTGTGGATAGAGTAGATAGAGAGGGTGTATAGTTTAGATAGATTAGGTAGAGAGGGAGGATATAGCTAGGCATACAATCCTACGAGATGGGAGATATCCTACCCGCAGACAGTGCCTTCAAGGGGCAAGAAGCTTCAGTCATGTCCAAGGCTATGTGGACAAAGAGGATTTCTTTATCTCTCCTCTCAAGCATGAGGATGTAATCCTAGGGGCACCATGGTTTGACCGTCTGGCTGCCCATGTTAAATTTCCTGAAAGGAGAATCTCCTTTAAGTTCAGGGAAAAGGACATGTATATAGATGCTAGGGAGATGGGTAACACCATCCCCATTGTACATACACCAGCTTTCAACAAGTCAATAAAGAGCTCTATTTCCGTGTACATGATTTTTGTTAAAGATTCTCAAAATGAACCTAATGCTTTAGCAAAAGAAAATAAAAGCAACCAAAAGGAATTAGAGTTATCCAATTTTCTCAAGGGGTTTCAAGATGTCTTTATTGACGACATCCCTTCTGAGCTACCTCCTAAACGAGGTAATGACGACCATGCAATTGAACTTCTTCCAGGAAGTTCACCGCCTAACAAACCTCCTTATAGAGTTTCTCAAGCTCAACAAGAGGAGATTATGCGGCAAGTGCATGAGTTAATTGAGAAGGGCATGGTTAGGCCTAGCTCATCTCCATTTTGCTCACCTGTGCTATTAGTGCAAAAGAAAGACGGCACATATCGTATGTGTGTCGACTATAGAGCACTAAATAGGATCACTATCAAGAATAGGTTTCCCGTTCCACGGGTAGAAGACCTATTTGATAAGCTACAAGGATCGACCTACTTCAGTAGGATTGACCTAAAAAGTGGCTATCATCAAATAAGGATAGTTGATCAAGACATTGTAAAGACCGCATTTCGTACTACATTTGGTCTTTACGAATACATTGTCATGCCTTTTGGCTTGACTAATGCACCAGCCACATTTAACCGCTTGATGGAGAAGCTGTTCAGACCTCATCGAACCTTCACTGGAGTGTTCTTTGATGATATTATCATCTACTCTAATTCATTAGAGGAACATAAGCAACACCTCCAGGTAATATTTCAAGTTTTAAGAGAGAATAAACTTTATGTTAATCGAAAGAAAAGTGAATTTTTCTTGCAAGAGATTCAATATTTAGGTCACATTATCTCTCAAGATGGAATCCAAATGGATCCATCCAAGTTAGAGGTAATAAAAGGATGGCCTAAACCAAGGAATCTTCATGAACTAAGAAGCTTTATAGGTATGTGTGCATACTATAGACGCTTCATAGAAAAGTTCTCACAAATTGCGGGACCATTACATGACCTAACAAAGAAAAATGTTAGGTATACGTGGTCTGCTAAGGAGAACAATGCTTTCGAAAAGCTTAAAGAAAAGCTTATCTCTCAACCTGTGCTTACACTACCGGATCTCTCAAAACCATTTGAGGTCCAATGTGATGCTTGTGGTGATTGCCTTGGGGCTGTTTTGCTCCAAGAAGGGCACGCCATAGGCTATGAGAGTCGAAGGCTCGACCTTGTTGAGCAAGCTCTAGGCATATACGAAAAAGAACTCCTTGCAGTTCTACATGCCTTAGACTCATGGAAGCACTATTTATTGTGGACTCCTTTCATTCTGCGAACGGATCACCAAAGTCTTAAGTACTTCATGACGCAGACCAAGCTCTCCGACAAACAAATGAGGTGGGCAAATTTCCTTTTGCAATTTCATTTTCATATTGCTCACATTGCTGGCAAGCATAATCAAGTAGCCGATGCACTCTCAAGACGACCGAGAGTGAATGCGGTTTCCATAGCAACTCACAATGATCTATCTTTAATGATAGATGAGTATGCTATTGATCCCGATTTTAGAGATGTGATTTCAGCCCTTGCCTTAGGGAAGAAAGAAGAACCATTTACTTTACAAGATGGCTATCTTCTCTATGGCAATAGACTATGCGTTACTAACTCACTACGTGAGAAAGTAATGTATGAATCTCATGCTCCCCCATATGCGGGGCATAGAGGGATTCAGTCTACCCTAAAGGGAATTGAAACATATTTCTATTGGCCTACCATGAAAGTGAACATACATGAGTATGTTTCCAAATGTGTGGTATGTCAAAAGACAAAATTTGATAGAGGGAAGCAACTTGGATTGCTTCAACCCTTGCCAATCCCTAATTCACCATGGGAGAGCATATCCATGGATTTTATCTTTGGATTGCCTAAGTCTATCCATGGGAATACGGGAATATGGACGATAGTAGACAGGTTCAGTAAACAAGCTCATTTTATACCTGTCAAAAAGACTATCAAAGCCCATCAAATGGCAACCCTCTTCATTTCGCAAATTTTCAAGTACCATGGCTTGCCAATGTCCATAGTGTCGGATAGAGATCCTAGAATGACCAGTAATTTCTGGAAGGGTCTCTTTGAGAATTTAGGAACAAGGCTAAACTTCTCTTCGGCCTATCATCCACAAACTGATGGCCAAAGTGAAATAGCTAACCTAACTATTCTCGATCTACTAAAAGCCTATGTAACGGAAGTAGATCAAAGATCCCAATGGAAGAAGTACTTACCCTTAGTAGAGTATGCTTACAATAACACTGTACATACTTCTACAGGAAAAGCACCTTTCGAGGTAATTGAGGGAAGATCAAAAAGTCCCTTGCTACTTAAGGTACATGGGAAGATCTTCGCTGCAGATGAGTATAGCCGAGACCTACAAGAATCTTTCCAAAAGATTAAGGATGCTATCTCTATCTCACAGCAAAGGCAAAAGGCTGCTGCTGACAAGCACAGAAGAGCCCAAGCCTTTAAAGAAAACGATTGGGTCTTGTTAAAGTTTCCCAAGGCTCGATTAAGGCACACGACGGGCAAGAATCCTACGGGCCACCAAAAGTACTATGCTAAACTAGCAAAAAGGTACTATGGTCCCTTCCAGATTCTTAGGCCAATCAATGAGATGGCCTATCAACTTAAGTTGCCCAATCATTGGCTCATACACAATGCTTTTCATGTGAGCCTCTTAAAGCCTTACAAAGGAGAGCCACCTCAAGAACCAACTATTGAAGACCCACCGGAGATCGAGGACCACGAGGAGGTGCTGCAGCCCGAGTCCATTCTCCGACATGAAGACAAGGTATTAAGAGGCGGTAAGACTATCCGACGATATCTTATTAAGCTTAAGAATTATCCTTTTGAAGATGCTAGATGGATGCAAGGCATACAATTAAAGGATAACCTAAACCTTGTCAATGCTTACAATGCTTCCCAAGAGTAAGCAAATGTACAAAATGTTAAAAATGAACAAAAATTTTTGTCTTATAAGACTCTCTTTTTCTTTATTTGTGCACAAAAATGAAGTAGTATGCATGCTTAGATCAAGTTTGCGGAGACGACGTCTCCCGAACACCAAGTAGAGCTTGTCACTCTACTATGGAAGATTGATAGGACTAATGTGCAGACATGCTTGCGGCAGCCTCAGGCTCTCAAGCGCCAAATGGACTAGTCATCCATTATGGAATGATGTCGTAGGGTAACATAGGGATCCTCTACCCGCTAAGAAAAGGACTCATGCATATGCTTTATCTTCTCTACACCATAGTCGAGGACGACTATGATTTCAAGAGAGAGGTAATGTCATAATAATCAATATCTAATTCTCCTAAATGATTTTCTCATATTAAACTGATCATTTAATGTGGGGAAGTGCCAAGGGAGAAAAAGCTAGAATATTGGTTAAGTTAGAGACCGGCCACAGTAGGGATCCAAAGGAGGGAAAATAGGGATCCAAAGGGGGGGCCATCTGCAAAAGAGCCATGTGAAACAACGGGCTAAAAAGACCCTAAGGTTCAGCCCATTAAGACTTCCAAAATGCTAAGGTTCCAAAATTCAAAGGTTGTGTCCAAAGGTCAACCTTAGGGAAAATTGGATGCTTAGTGTGTGCCCAAAAAGTCTTTCTACATCCCTACATGGGAGGGGGCGAGCCCCAAAGCTAGGGGATGAGAGAGAAAGCCACACACACACACACAGGCTCCCTTTACACAAAGGGAATGAGGGACACATGTCAGCTCCCTAGGCCAGATGCCCACAAGGTATGCCCAATTCCTATTGGAAGACCCTTGAAGTGGACCAATGAGAATTAGGCTAGAGTAAATCTAGTTTAATTAATTTAAAAACATTTAATAAAAGAAACCAATAAGAATTAAGTGTCCTAGAAGACTATTGGGCAATCTCCCAAGGGGTCCAATGAGCATTCAGGAGCCCCATGGCTTGCCTGATTCCTATTGGCCAGGAGGCAAAGGGGTCCAATGAGAGTTTAGTTTAATTATTTAATTATCTAAAGCTCTCACAAAAGGGGAAAGGGGGACACATGTCAGAAGGCTATCACTTATGCTGCTTAATCCCTATTGGCTTGACCTGGGGAGGTCCAATGAGGCAAAAGCCAGACTAACTTAGCAGCTAGGGCTCGCCCAAGAGAGAGAGGGGGCTGATTTTTGCTTGGCATTGACACACACACTCTCACACTTGACCATGTGTGAAGGGAAAATACTCTATCTCCTCCCAAGCTTTAATGGAGAGCTCATCACCTACTCCAAGCTTGTGAGATAGAAGCCTACATCAACACTCTCTTGGCATGTGGATGCAAATCCAACCAAGAGCCAAGCTTCAATGCATGCTCATCTTCTCTACCAAGCTAATTACTAAGCTAAGCTATGCTAATATGAGTGATTATGTGAGGAGATGTACTTCTTTCTCGTAAGATACTTCTTTTTCCTCTCAATCTACTCTCATACCCTGCTAGCTCTCACCATCTTCGAAGGTGTGTGAGGTCTTGGGTCTGAGAACGGGGATAATTCAAGTTGTGTTTGATTAAGTGTTTTGCTTGGTGTATGAAGCTTCCATCTTCATTGCACTAGCTCGTCTTGAAGGAACACAAAGAATTGTATTGTACAATGTCTCTCTTGATGGGAGAAACCATAATACAAAGCCTTTTGGAGGGGGGACCGGCTCCATGCAAATCCGGTCCTCAACTGTTGTCAATAGCTTAATTGCTCTCTCTTTTGAAAGTATTGTCGATGCTATCTAACTAGGTGTTATGCTTTTTGTTGCTCTCTCCACCCAAGCACTCTTGTAATTCTCATTAGGAATCAACTCTAATGAAATGCTCACTATGTTCGTGCTAATTTCCGCTACACATAAGATTTTAGGCCATTAAATGTTACACCTCCTCTCTCTACACCCTCTCTATCTAGGTGTGTAGATTAGGTAGAGATTAGTGTAGAAAGAGAGGTAGATAGATGGCTAATAATATTCTAGCTACTTCTCGCTACATCCTCTCTCTTTCTCTCTGCAACATTGCAACTCTAGACTTATTTTTCTTGCGTCGTCCTCAGCCCCCCTCGGCAAGGGGCTACCTTGTGGCGAGCGTTAACACAACCTTGTCCTCCCAACCAACACCACCTTGCCCACACATCTATTCATTCGCACAATTTTGACTTTGTCTAAGCTACCCACAACTCTGACTTTGTCGGGCTAGCCCAACCTCGACTCTATCCGAGCTTCCCTCAACTCTCAGACTCGTCTTGAGCACCGACTTTGACTCTATTTGAGATGCCCTGACTCTCTAACAGTGATCCTTGAGTCGCTTCATAGGAAGACTGTGCCTATCATGGCCACTCGAGCCTTATCTCAAAGAAAGTCTAAATTCTCCGGGGTCGTGACAACACCCCCAAAGACAAACAAGATAACACACAGGTCTTTAAAATGAAATCAAGAAGCTTCGCAAAGAGAATGAGGAGCTGAAGCATAGACTCTTCGCCATCGAGGCTCAACTCACCACAGTAAAGAACCACAAAAAAGAATAGATGGAACATATGGAAATCAAGCTCAATAACACAAAGGTGAAAGTAGAGACCACCTTCACAAAGGAAGTCAAAACCCAAGTGTAGGATATCATATTTCATAACATTGGAGATTGTGTAGTGTCCACGCTATGTGAACGACAATGCCAAGAGGATATTTCCCTCAATGTTCGCATTGGCAGGCTCCTAAGGGACTAGAAAGGGAAGGGAAGGGGGACCTCAAGCTCAATAACACAAAGGTGGAAGTAGATACCACCCTGACAAAGGAGGTCAAAAATTAAGTTCAAGATATCATCTTTGGTAAGGTTGAAGATTGTGTAGTGTCCACGCTACATGAACAACAATTCCAAGAGGATATCGCCCTCAATGTTCCATGATTCCTTTGCTCACATCTAAACAGCAGCCCGCATGGTACAATAGGGTCAGCCATAATCACCTCTCTTACACGCGAACATCGCACCAACAATGCAATCCTCACTTTCAAGACCAAGGCAGATCATATCAAACTCCTTGAGCAATTGCGGCTTCTCAAGGACACCAAATTTTGGTTTGCAAAAGATCTAACACCCACCTAACTCAAACAAAAGAAGGAAGAACTCCAAAAGATGTGAGAAGCACACGCAAAATGGAAATGGTCAGTTTATCGAGAAGGTAAATCCATTCTCCAGCAGTTTGGAACTCCCAAACCGGCTTCCCCCTCACCTACCCCTTCTCAGGTTTTGTTCATTTCATCTTATCTTCCCTTTATCACACCTCGCTAGACCCTTACTCCTTAATTGAGATGTATTTAACACTCGGTTTGGTCCACCTTTCAAAAATACCTATAACACATGCGTTCAAGAGGGATTTTTAAAACCCCTATACACACACACTATTTTTAAAACCCCTATACACATACACTTCATCTTGAATCAAAAGACCCATCTTCCTTCATAAACCTCTAACTTTTTTTCAAGTTCCCATTTTCAAACCCCTCTTGTACATGTAATTTTGTAACTCTTTGGTATATAGAAAACCCCTTTGGGTGAGCTGACGTGCTACATTTACATATTTTTAGGTGGAGCCCCCAAGATCCTATAAACCCTTAAGGAACTTTGTAATGTTTTTTTTTATTGTCCCATCATAGGTCATATCTGACCTTCATGCATGATAATTAAATATATTTGTCTATCTAACTCTACCTATCATAGATGTCATAATGAGCAGAATGCATAATCATTGAGAATGCCAAATGGATGCCAGCACAAACATGGCAATGGCAATGGCAATGCTACAAAGTTTCAAATACGATGCTTATCTTAAAGGTAATGGGTGTGCTCCTAGTACTAGAATTAATGGTCATGCTTAGAGGTTCTTAAGTCAATCATCAACTACATCAGCTTTAAAATCACTGGTTGATTTGACTCACTCTTCAATGTCATGTAAGAGAAGAGTATTAAGAAGAAGCGACCAATATCTGTTGATGTGAACTATGTGCCTGAAGAAGACAGTCATAGACCAGATAAGTTTATGTAGGTCAAAATAAAGATGCTCATCAAGGCCATCCAAATTGGACGGACCAGATGAGCATCTCTATTTTTGAAAATCCGTATGGCGGTAATATGCATGGTAATATTCACGGTAGTAATCGCAGCTATATTACCGCTCCTATTACTGTGTATATTGTTGGTAAACCACTAACGTGTCCTTTGCCACTATTATTGCCGCACATACAATATTTTCTCTTTCTATTTTCCTTTGTTAATCTGCGACAATGCTAACGGTTCTGGAATTTTTCTTTTATAGTGTATGGAAAACATGTATGTCAATACTTGGTAGCCATTCACTTAGTCTATTGTGATTTCCATGAGGATGCTTAGTCTGAGTGAGATACATGATTGTTGATATGGATTGGATGTATGCTCACTTTGTTTTTTTGTACGAGGATTATAATCATTGCTTGTGTTATTTGATATAGGATTAAATTTCAATTTACGTGACAGGACTCATTTTGAAGTTCAAAGGCTATACATATACAATTTTTTCCTTTGGAAGAAGGATAAAAACGTATGTACCAATACTATGACGTGCTTCTGATCATTTTCGACAAGAGAATTCATCGCAACAAACAAGCAGCATGGTTAGTGCCCTTTGGTGAGTGCAAGCAATTTGTGAGGGTTTTTTCCTTTGAAGATGAGAAACAAAAAACATGCTTGTTTGAAGGAGAAGCCTATTTGAAGGTTTTTGGATGGTCATGGAGCAAATGATGTGAGCCCATCTAAGAGGCCGATGGTTGTCGATGATAGGAGGAGGTACATCAATAGTTGTATAGTAGGTAGAGGCTAGTGGCTTTTGATGGTGGGAGGTACCATCGGTAGTTGTAGTAGGTAGAGGCACCCTTGAAGATTCTGATGTTTGATTAGATGGATAAGGAGATACTTTTTATTGAGATAAGCAAGAAACATGCATGATTTAAAAAGCCATGATGGAGCTTTACCTCTAACATGCAGTGCTCTTAGCTCTGGCTACAGCCTTTGAGGAAATCATAATGGAGGCTCCCACCCAACAGCGTCTCAAAATGCTACTAAAGCACTGCCCGCCGAGACAAGTCTAATATTGCCCCAAAGTTCTTGTCCACGGAGGCCTAAGCCACTGCGTTTCAAAACGTCCTTTGCATAGACAGCCTCTCTTCTGCACAAATTACCCAACGGAGCCCTTTAGCCACGTGCGTTTCAAAACGCCTTGAACAAAGCTACAGGTATCGTATTTAGAATTCAATGTTCCTATCATGTTTCTACGTAACTTCGATTCAAGATTTGGACTTTGTAAAATGGTGTGAGGCTAATGTCCTAACAATTTTATCAAAGAGTCAGCTAAGTAAAAAATATCATATGCTCAAATGTTAGAGATTGGACCTTTATTCTGAGGTGTAAAAAGTTTTATGTAAGGCTTACTTTTGGGAAATTTTAAGAACTTCAACTTATCTAAAGGTTGTGCCTTAGTGATGATAGGGATCCAGAGCTAAAAATGCATGAGATTAAGCAGGCATGGATATTTGCAGTTGCATCTACGTTATGTGACGGTATTCTCAAAGTAGGATATTGACTCTGAGATACTTTTTTCCTCAAATTGGGATTTGCAATTTCTCCATACATCGACTCTAAGAAATTTTAATTCAAGTTTAAATATTGTATTTTACGCTCATCCACCCAAACAAGGTGGAGAAAGCGACTCTATTCGGTTTGTATGTGTGTCATGTAGCAAGGCTTTCTCTCTTTATTTATAAGGATTGAATTTCTCTAGATAAATTATATTTGTACTGTCTTGGGGAAGAGAGATTTTCAATGCAATATATCTTAAAGAATAGAGATTTGAGTGTTCCTGGCCCTCTTGACTCTATTTTGGACAGAGAGGTTTTGCACAATTTGACACTCGTGTGCATACACATATTGACATCTATTCAATGAAGAACCATGAACATTATGTCTATCTCATGCAAGCCATTTCTAGAAACAGCAAACATTTATATATGTGGAGGATATCAACCTCCAACCTTCCTACGGGAATCATAATGTATGTTGGGTTTTCACAAGCATAAGAGACAAAATTATCCCCAATAACAAGATCATTGGCTAGGATCTAAACTCCAAAAACATTCATTCCCTCATACAACAATGTCGTAAATTTGTTTTCTGAGAACACACTCTCGAAGAGGAAAAAGTAATGCTCGGACCAGATATGTTATGTTTTTTGTAGGAGAGGTTCTTTTAAAAAATAAGAGCTCGTCCAAAACATGCAACCCATTTTCAAATTGCATAAGAGGGGGCTCGGCATAATGTCTGCACACTGCATTTTGTAGGTAATAGTTAAGTTTCAAAAACAGGCTTAACTTAGGCAAAAATGCACTTGGGTTCTAGCTATATGATATCCAATTTGAATCTGAACCAAAAACCTTACGAAGTAAAATGTTGCCATGGGTGATTTGTGGATTGTCACAAGAAATGTTCATGTGTTTCATCATTTCGTTGTTTTTACGGAAATATCTGCTTCTTATAAATGCTTCTTCCATAGCCAGGTGCACCCAACTTTCCTTTTCATCTTTAACAACAAAGCTTCTATTGTATTTTATTCTCAACACGCATCACTGCACACCTGCCAATATTATAACACATTCCCTGATCTGCAACTTCCCTAAAGCATTTTCACAGGATTACAAATGGATGACGACACACGTGCAGATGGAATGAGCATTTCATCACTGAGCTTTAACTACAGAGCCTACAACAATCGAAACATGAAGAAGCACCTTCAGAGCATCCTTTCTTGTACCCAGCCAGGAACAGACGAGACCCTTTGTATTCAATACCATGAAATCACATTCGAGTCGGCACATCCCACATTAAAATTCATATAAAAACAAATATTTCCTTTTACAGCATTGTTCACATTGGTATGACCTTGCGTTGTTCCGTCGAACTTTTTGAGATTTGCACCAAGATGTTGCCTTGCAGCCTGGACAACAATATCATTACGACTCCTACTACAGATAATCGCCGGCCTAAATACCACAATTTTCCACTTTCATAAAATTGATCATGTCTGCATCCTCTTGCATGCCAGCAGCTGCATAGATATCTGCCATAATTACATAAGTTGATCCATCTCTTTTATCAACATTTACAGCCTGTTCAAAAGCCCATCTCCCAACATTCACATCACCCCATTTTCGACAGGCACCCATCAATGTTGACAAGACTGCAACATGGTCATAGAATGGCATTTCCTGGATTACTCTAGCTGCCTTGTCAAGGTGCCCGGCACGCCCAAAAAGATCGACCATGCAAGTATAGTGCTCGATGCTTGGCTTCACCCCATACTTGGTATTCATCGCCATGAAATACATGTGTGCATCCTCGAGTAGACCTAAATGGCTACACGTGTTCAATATGCAAGAAAATGTCACTGCATCTGGGGAAAGACCCTCAGAAAGCATCTGTTTGAAACACGTCAGCGCTTGCTCACCTTGACCTTGATGACAGAAACCCGTGATTAGTGCACTCCAAGAGACGGCATCACGAGATGGAAGCTCCTCTAGCACCTTTTGCGCTTTCGCAAGAGCACCACACTTTACATACATATCCACCACAGCAGTGCCAAGAACAATATTATTCCCTAACAGCCCCTGCCTTGCTATCTGATCGTAGATTTGTTCCCCCCTGTCAATGTCTTGAATGCTACCACAAGCTTTCAAAACGCTAGAGTAAGTTACTGCATTTGGAGAGAGGCCCTCACGTTTCATCTGGTCAAAACAATTTAGTGCTTCCTTGCCTAGGCCTTGTTGGGCATAGCCAGCAATCAGTGCACTCCAAGACACAACATTGCGCGAAGGCATCTCCTCGAGCACTTGTTGGGCCTTTGCAAGGGCACCACACTTAGCATACATGTCCACAAGAGCACTCCCCAGTACAATGTTAGTATCCAAAAACCCTTGCTTTGCTATTTCTTCATGAATCTGTTTCCCCTTGTCCACATCTTCAATGGTGCCACATGCTTTCAAAACACATGCGAAGGTGACTTCATCTGGAGAAAAACCCTCACACTGCATTTGTTCGAAACAATGAAGTGCTTGCTCACCTTGGCCTTCTTGGGCATATCCTGCAATGAGCGCGCTCCAAGAAACAACATTCCGAAAAGGAAGTTCCTCCAGCACTTGCTGGGCACTCGCAAGGGCACCACATTTGGCATACATGTCCACCAAAGCACTAGCGAGCACCATATCTGTGCCCAGTAAACCTTGCCTGGCAATCTCATCATGAATCCTTTTTCCCATGTTGGATGCTTTAAGGTTGCCACATGCTTTCAAAATGCAAGCAAAGGTGACAGCATCTGGAGAGAGACCTTCATACTGCATTTGTCTGAAACACTCTAAAGCATCGTGATACAGCCCTTGCCGGGCATAGCCTGCAATTAGATCAGTCCATGAGTACAGATCTTTGCTGTGGTGCTTGTAAAGTAGTTCTTTCGCTTTCGAAAGGGCACCGCATTTTGCATACATGGTTGCGAGGGCATCAGAGCACCTACGAAGAAAATGCCTCTTGAGAATCTCATCGTGTAGTCTAATACCTTGCTGCAAGTCTTTGCACTTGCCACAAGCCCTCAGCATGGCAATAAGAGCAGAGCAACCATCATCAAGCGCAGACTTCTTATTGTTTTCTGTGTCCTGCGATTGTGTAGCCAAAGCCAGCCCTTCTTCATAATGTAACGATGGATTGTGCCAGGTATCAACGGCAGGGCCTGCTTTGCATTGCGAGTCGCCCCGCGGTTTCCTAGAATCGTAGTGGTGGGCTCTCTCCTGCGAGCTCGTGGCCACCCCAACGTTCTGCTGAATCGTTGTAGCCATGAGCTCAAACGTAACAGATTGGACGCTCGTTAACCATGGCTCTCCCTCAGGGACTACCCTCCACACTATCTCGCACGGGCGGCTTCAAATGGGATCTACGATTAGGAAATTCGGGGCAAATTTGTAAATTCGGGGCAACTATCCAATCTGACGACCCACGATTGGTGCGCCCCACGTTGTCCTCCTCCGCCATTCATCCTGTTTGAGCATGCCCGTATGATATAGAGATGAGGAGGGACTACCAGGACCCCCTAAAAGGGCGCTAGAGCGATTTTCATGAGCTACAGTGTGAACTATATATGCATGAATTGTGTGTTGGGTGCATGTGCTAATGTTGATTCGGTGGAGCCCAATCTTGTTGTCATGAAGGGAAATTTTATTTTCTTTGAGGGGGCAATTCGAGCCCGTGCTAATGATTTGCTCTCTCTTTCCTACACCTCTGTTAGTGCCTTCGCCCATTAGGCGCATTGTTGTGATCGTTTTTTTCCTTCATCCAACATTGGACACGTTGCATACTTCGATCAGATCTCGCAATTACTCCCTCTACCTCCCTCCTCTTTCCCCTTCTCCACCTCATCTTTTTTGGTTGGCAAAGTGGCAATCTTGCTTGGTTTGTTTCTAGGAGGGCTATTGTCACTCGTAAGGGACCAAGTTAGACGCATGAAGGAAACATTTCAATCTGTACAAAGTTGGGTTGGAGAACTTTCTTGCATTTTTTCCCAAATCATGTCATTGGATGGAACCTCTCTCTCTCTCTCTCTCTCTCTCTCTCTCTCTCTCTCTCTCTCTCTCTCAAAATGGACCCAATCTATCAAGAAGTTTAACGCAATCTAGACACATAAAAACACCATGTTTAAAAGATAGCTGGCTCCAAATATCAAGAAAGTATTTACAAAAAAAAAAAAATCCGAAGCACTCTTGTACAATACATCACAACATGATTCTTGATCAACATATTCCTGGAAGAACTCAGAGTTAACCAACTAGAGGAGTAACTTGAGCTTCTTATCCTTCAAAAGCTCCATCTGCTTGTTTGGAGAGGGACCCAGCTCAAAAGAGTGCATACCCAACTTGACAACCATATCTCAAGAGATGAAGTTGTACATAGAACCAAGATCAAATAAAATGAAAGCATTTTGATCCCAAATCTTATCCAATGCATAACATAGTGGAGCTCTTTGTTGACGTGAGTTGTTGTGTGTGAGAACTTTGAGTAGCTTGATGATTGTCCTTTTCTATTCTCTTTTGTGGGCAATCATGATAATGATGATCGTTTTTTTGCATTGGAAACATTTATGCTCCTTCTTGTACCTTTCAAGCTCCTCGGGAGAGAGTTTATTGCTACCTTTGTAAACTCCTCTCCTTCTTCTTATGGTTCTCGTTGTCATGGTTGTTGTTGTTATGGTTGTTGTTTGGATTTTGGCTTCAGGATCCAACTTTGGATTTCTCTCCTCCTTGAGGTTTATCCACCTTGCCAGGAAACTTGTGAGCATTTTTTTCAGAAGGAGGAAAGATCTTAGAGGCAACCATAGTGTGATGAATCACTTCCAATATGGTCTTGGGCCTCTGTGCATTGACATATTTTGCGTATATTCTTTGAAAGTTCCGCACAAAATTGTTGGCGTTGTTATATCTATTCTTTCTTTTTTTTGCAAGAATAAGAACCTTCGATTAGTTAATAATAACTGTCAAAAGATTACAAACCACCTCTGCGAGAGAGGGCTACATCAAAAACATGGAGAGACTCTTCCAGTGAGAAAAAAGTTTATACAATGAGGGCTAGATCACAAGATGGGAGGAGGAAGGCTACAAACCACCTTTGCGAGAGAGGGATACATAAAAAACATGGAGAGACTCTTCCAGTGAGAAAAAAGTTTATACAATGAGGGCTAGATCACAAGATGGGAGGAGGAATGCTACAAACCACCTTTGCGAGAGAGGGCTACATCAAAAATATGGAGAGACTCTTCCAATGAGAAAAAAATTTATACAATGAGGGCTAGATCACAAGATGGGAGGAGGAAGGAGCCACATTGATGGCCGATAGTGCCATCTAGGCATGCCCTGAACCATGATGAAGAAAGACTCTGGGCGCCAAAGTCGCAAGAAAGTCTCTCAACACTCCCACATGCGATCGGAGCTGCTTCGAAGTCTCTCAAACTGACCCTAAGTGTATGCATCAGCTCCAACCAAATGTTACAAATGATCACTACCAGTGGGACACGGTGAGCCTCAAAGATGTGAAAGCAACGGGCTCGCTAGATGAACCAGAGTGCCAGGCCGCAGACAAGCTCCCAACACCACTCTCTATCACTGCAACACTCCTGGGGGATGAGCTTTGTGGAAAGCTGAAGTGTAGGTCGACCACCATGAATCACTATCATCTTGCTAGTGGAAGCCAACTCAAAATGGAGTGTAGGGCCCATGAGAGTGGACCAAGCTGCCGCACCCCAAGTGCATTGTTGGGCTATGGAAAGGGATCACATCAATCGAAGAACCCGAAGCCAAAAAATTGTTGTTCCATGGGATAGTCCCACAAACAGTGATATTGACTCTCCAAAGGATGGCCACATGCTGCACAAGCTGCCAATAAGCCATTGTGTACCATCCATCTCCCAATTTTTGTAGCCACGTGTGTAACTAGCCAATGAAACATAGTGACTCTCCTCGGCTGCCTGTTGTGCCACAACCACTCCTAGAAGCCTGGCAAGAACTCGGCTATGAGACCCTCCTCTTGTCACTGAAGTGTTGCAGTTGGGAGAGCCTTGCTCCATGCTGGCAGTATGTGTCGCCCCAAGCAAGCTGTGTACTGGAAAAAAGGAGTCACTGAGTGATCAGGTGAAGAGAAAGGATCCCGTCAGAACCACTCTCCGGGGTCCCACTACACTCATACCAGAGGATCAAATCCTCCAAAAATGCCAGGCCAATGGCCAAAGGGCATAAGGTTAAGGGGTCCTACTTTCAAGAGCCAAGGGCCATAAGTAGGGAGGTTGGGAGGAGATCATTGTATCGGTCTCTCACATTCGTTTTAGAGCCAAAATTTCTTTGGGAAAGAAGGGCGTGGTCTCTTTACACTTACATGTAGGGCATGGTCTCTTTGCATTTGCATGCATGCACCGTGGGTATTGAGGCTTGGCAAGCAAGGACGAATCCACTATCGACCGTGTCCAAGCTTGCTTAGTTGAAGGGGAGGGCGACATCGACCTACACCAAATTGCACGTGGCAGGGCTGGTTGAGTTTGCGCTAGGCAGGGAATGATTTCCCGCTTCTTTCTTGCTAACTTTCACAGTTTGTGACGAGCACCATAAGACCTTCTTGCCTCCTTGTGCTACCCGACATGGATGCCTTCTACAAAGCTTCAAGTTTTCCCAGTGTGGGTGCCCAAGTTGGAGAATTATATTGACCAAGGGAAGGTGCCCATGTTGCACACCCCCCTCGGCTCTTCAACCTTAATAAGCAAGGCAAGGGAAGTAGAACTGAGGTCAATTGACAGGCAAGGTGAAACCCATAGAGATTTCCAAGGAAAAAATACACGGCAATTTGCGAATATTCAAGAGGCCCTCATTCATAAAGCACTGCTTTGGTGTCGGGTGAGCCCATCCGTAGCGGTGGTTGAAGAATATGGAAAGCAAGCAAGGTAAAAACAAGGCTTAAGTCTTCGGCTTTGAAAATGCATGGCAATGGAGTCATGATCATCAGCATGGCAACAAATTCAAGCTTGCCTAAAGGGAAGGACATAACCAAATATAGAATTTGCACATTGTTAAAGGTTGAGGATAAAGTCTCAAGCTATCATTATGGTAGAGACAACACTTGCAGACAAGAATGAATAGGTTTGGCAATTCTGGCAAAAATAAGTGCAATATAGCAAGGCTACGTCCATGGGAACACAAGTTGAAGTTATTTTTTCATGGCTTCGCTAAGAGAAGTAAGACTACAACAATATGCAAGGCATTTCAATGAGTGTTTGAATATCAAAATGTCATCAAGTACGTTATTTCATTTATGTGGGGTTTTTAATATTTATATAAATTTATTTTATAGGAGTCTACAAATGGATTTCAGCAAGTTACAAATTGTTCAAGAGGCCAACATTCTCTAATTTGGAGTTTTCAATTTGCTAGGACATGGCTCCTGGGCAAGTTTACTGAACTGGATGATGTCACAAACAGTCATAGTCAAACCATTGTCGGCAAGCGTTACCCGACGAGTTTTCCAAGCTAATAGGCAATGTCAGGATAAGATTATCGGCAACTCATGTATGCATTGTCTATGCAAATTTTGTCGTTATTTTCTATGCTTCCGATACACTATCCTACTCGACAAGGTCAATTCTCAAAGAGGTACATCAATTATGTTTTACTCAAGGAGCCAGGCTCCGTACAATAAGGATCCCAGGGACATGGCTCCCTCTATATATATATATATAGGCATCGGGTACATGGTCACTTCAAAGCTCATACAGCTTGCCAAAGTGCACGTGTGGACAAAGACTATTGAAAGCATATTCATGCCACAGGATGCTACAACTTCCGAGGCCAAGAGGACGGTAATTACAAAAAATTGAATTTGGCAATTTAGATGAATTTTGATAGCTAATTTTCTTGAGCTATCTAATATGATATTGGGTAATCTATTGATTCTCATTAAGCGGCATGATTTGGCAAGGCCGGCCTTTTATCTGAGCTTGACAAGGTCAACTCTCTTTTGCTTTGACATACCAGAGTACCTGTTAGCTAAGCACCTAGGTTCTATTCCTTTGATCTTCTTGATGAACTTATGCGAAGCAAGGCTTCACTTTCGAGCATATTGCCATGAACATTCCAAAGTTTGGAATATGATAATAGCATCATACGAACTTGGAAAAAGTTGGCAATATGTCTACCTGTTTTTTGTTCGAGGTCGGTATGAACCCAGCCCAAGGGCATACGAAGTACATTCCCAACAGCTCTAAATTTCTCGACATACATGGTGGCTATGAGCCACATTTCAGCAAAGGCAACTTCTCTCAAATGGGTGACAAGGTCTCACATCTTCAAGTTCTAGGCTTGTATTTTTGTCTTTCAATTTTCATTTGAATAAGATTTCTTTTTTGTGCCAAGCAAGATCCTTTGACAAACTTAGTGCGAAGCAAGGCTTCTGTTCCATGCCATATTACTATCCATTGACTTAGGATCAAGGATAATGGCACACAAGTTTGGCAATAAGAGGATATAAACTCACAGTTATGGTTTGCAATGATCAATTGTGATGTATTCACCATGACAATACATATCGTGCAAGGCACATATGGCATTTGCTCACATTGTGGAGGCCGTCAGTGAAGCCAAGGGCTTATCACACTAAGTTTCCTGTTATGCTGCATGCATGATATGCGAGTATTGTGGACTCATTCCACTAAAGCATTTACGCTTCCACTACAACATCAGCTACTCTATTTAGAAAGAGTTGAGGCTAGTATCATTGCTTGTGATCGTTGTATATGATTACAGCAAAACGAGCAATTTTTGTGCACAAGGTGCTAGCAATACAGATGATGTTTTCTATAGATAGCATGTAGGCATGGCCTTGCTATCACGCAAATAATTCATGGAATGATATGAATAGACTAAGACAACCTTAAAGTAGGTAATCTCTTGTTATAAACCCAAGATTCCAACTATGAGACAATCTATGCTAATTTGTAGCACTAAATATGTCTCTCAAAGTAGTATTTGTAGGGATATTACCCAACTAATATATAATCACTTCATAGGTGTTGAGGGTCACACTTTGATCTCATAACAATCTACTTTTAAGGAAAGTAACCCACAAGAGGCCAAGGGGTAGTGGAAAAGTTCCAACTTCCAAAGTTGATTTCAATCACTGTTAGATACGATAAAGTGTGTTGGTTACCATTGGCTACTAGGTTGAGTAGTTTTTATACAGAGTCTAAGGGTTTGGCATTCTCAATTTTAACCAAGGGGTTTGGATTGCAAAGGTAACACCCAGGGTTACTAGTACAATATTGCTTCACTAATCTTTTAATCAGTGTCATTAGACCTTTTCAGGTAGGAGATCTGGTCATATGCACGTGACTACCGATAACTGAACACTATGTTCAACCTCTAGGTACGCATCTGCTTAGGGTTTATTTCATTTTTGAATATGTTTTGATTGAATTTTTTTTTTATAGAATGTATAAGCTTCTATGCTTTCATACATTTTTCTCTTCAGAGACATGACAAGGTCATGTAAGAGCAAAGTCCGTAGTGTCTAAAATACATTTTTGCATTGTGTAGTTAAGGACCTACATGGTAGCGTTTTGTTTGGTACATGTTGTTACACAAGGAGAAACATGGTCTCAAGGAGTTCAATTTAACCAGTGTGGAGTAAGGATAACGAGGCTCCCTCTCTCATGTCGCAGAGTGTTTACATTTTCCACCACACACAAGTACATCTCATACTTGTAGGATTTTCTTTTTTACACATCCTCATTTGAGACACATGTGGAGAATATGAGTCTCTAGGATTGATACTGGCGCCTGTTATTTCAATTATGTGCCACGACTAAGTCCCGAGGTGCTTGGTCAAATCCGTTCACTAGACCATTTTGGTCACATTAAATCAGGAACAATTTTAGTGGCCAAAAATTGTCAGATACTTCCTTAGACTTGTTAAGGTTACAATTATTATTAAACAACTTTAACGGATGGTTGTTTATACACGTAGCAAAGTTATTTTCAATTAATGAACTATTCATTTGGTACCTAGATGTGATGGATCTTCACATTCTATTATGGTCCAAATATATTGGCATGGATTTCACGTAAAAAGTACTTAGCTCTTTCCCATGAGCCGTGAGCATAACATTGGCCTTAAGCATTGTCAAGTATAGTTATGGATATGCAAATTTGGATCTGATTTTGCTAAATGCATGCACACTAGGCGTTATGGGCCCTAATGTTTAGCAAAAGTTGATTTGGAGTGGCATGCACATTCATGACATTAGTAGCTTTTAAAACATTTCACACTATATGTGTAATATCTCTATGAGATTAATCATAGATCTATCAATCACCAATAGAGGTCATGGCTTGGTTTGTTGCTTGTAGATCAGCTCACTATAGTTAACCATGATGGTTAATCCTAAAAAAATTGATTACTCAATAAAAATTCAAGGCAATGTGATCCATGTTTACCATTCATTTTGGTGGATTGTCTGTAAGCGATGGGGAAACACACCTTAGTACTGTCAGTTATCTAGAGAGGATAGGCAGTTTACAAGTATTGTTCTTGTGCTAAAGGATATGTTGAGTGCGTACATTAGCACAAAACAACCCAAACAGAAATATTATCTCTCTACTTGAAGTTTGCTTATCACAAGACAAAGCAAGTTGTGACTAAGTCTCTTCTAGTGTAAATTAGGTTCTCAACCTTGAACACCGGTTATGGTGGGGTTGTTCACTGATGAAAAGTGATATTAAGTCAAGGAATTATACTTTGTTGATGATTTACATCAACTAGTTACATTCATGGAAAGTGAAAGAGGTACTCTTTTGGGTACATCTTTGTGGTTATAACTCGTTTATCATGCTCATGTAAGTTCTAAATGGAGTCTACACACTATGTTGGATATGGGTCGGTTACACAAGATGGTTGCAAAGAGACAACAATGTGGAAGATCAAGATGCTCTTCTTAATTTCATTGAACCTCCTACTATAACGTGCTTTGGTCAAAAGGACAGCTGGATCCATGAACCTGGATGCCATTGCTGAAAACATTAGTGTTCTTTTGATGCTATCACCACTTCTGTTTTTGAGGACAAAAACGTTTTTGCAAGGGGGGAGTAATGTCAAGTTAAGGGCCAAGGGGCTCGATATCGCTAGGCCAAGGGCCAAAGGGCTTAAGGTTAAGGGGTCCTACTTGAAAGTGCCAAGGGCTATAAATAGGGAGGTTGGGAGGAGATCATTATGCCAATCCATCCCTAGGTCTTACAAAAAGCAGTAATCTACAATGTGTGGTGCCTCTACAAAGACTCTATGAAGATGACCCTCTCCTTGAAATAGTGGATGTTTCAACTGCACAAGAACAACTCAAAATCAACAACGCTACAAGGTCCGTTATCTGCATCCGATTCCCCATGCCTATGCGTTTGCTTGGTGCAACACATAAATGAAGGGTACGTCTTCCGTTTCTTATAATTTTTGCAGAGACCACATTGCCAGCTCTCCACCATACTTTTGTATGGAAATTATACATGATGTGCACTGTATATTTATCATTTTCACTCTGTGATGCTTCATTGCAAGGCAAAATGTTTTAACTATTCACATTGTTTTTATGTAGCTTGACTCAAACATTGTCCTCCGGCTAGCACAATTGGATGACACCTATACACGATTGTCAGGTCAACAGTGCAATTTTATTTTTAAAACTTCGCTAATGCACTTTGTACTTGTTTACTTCAGTACTACCTAGACACTTGATCTCAAACTGTGTGTGTCCTCTTATGGTCTATAGAAATGTCGAGCAAGCAAAACTAGTTTCTCAGTGGTAGGAAGAATCTCTATAAACGCTCCCACTAAATTGAGAAACCATCACGACGTAATCAAAAGAAAAACAAGTGAAAGAATGGTGGATTTCTAAAATAATTAGAACGTGATAAAATCATTAGGTTGAGTTTAAGTAGAATCAGTGTTCAAGAAAGGATTGCCTCAGCTTAGCCTTGAGCCGGTTGAAAATGGAGACTACCTGGTTGCAAACCATGGTAAAGGGAAGAAAAACTGGTGAAATATGTGAGAAAATAGTTCAAAAATCCTGCAAATTTTAAATTTATGCTAGTTCCGGTTCGCTTCTTTGTGTGAAGGAGACTCAGTCGACGGCCGCTTAATAAAAGAGACTTTCCTAAATATTGACTAGAATTAAGCTATAGAATGTAAAAAAAGTCAAGCCACGTGAGGTTGTGAAATGAAATGTGAAATTAAAAAAGCTGATTAATATGTATGTGTGTGTGTGTGTATCCATAGAATCTACTAGGATTATGCAAGTGAAGTTTCACTTTAACATTCTAAAACAATAGAATGCAAAAAAAGTCAAAACATGTTAGGATATGAAATGAAAGTGAAATAAACATTTAAAGTAAGTCTCCATCATGCACTAAAAACAATGAAAGTCCCCCTAACCCAACACAACACTAAGGTTTCTTTTAGAAAGCAAAAAGTGGACAATTGCAGTAGTTTTTATCCGACATCGGGACCAACAGCTCCATCGACAAACATTCACGATGCAAGCCACTCGCACCTACGCACTATGCCCACCTTCCTCTTGGCATGCAAAGGTGGCAGTAGTTGATCCAGTCCGAGAAAGATCCTATAACGCATGTAAACTCCCCTTTTCCCTTGACTCGCAAAGGCGGCATAAGTGCCAGACCAAACATATCCCCTATCTACCCATGCCCCCATGGTTCTCATCCTCAAATAAAATCCTGGCCAAATGTGACGATAGAAGAGCATGCAATGAATTGGCAGAGTACTAGTTGTGCTTGCATGTGATGGGTATCAAAGTAAGCAGAATGGCGAGAAAGCTATGTGGGTGCCCACTTTTTCAATCCAAACCTGCGGTTAAATTTCCAGCGCTAGTGCCCTATGTGGCACTAGCGAATGTCCTCAATTTCAAAAACTTGGACTTTTTTAATGGCAACGACTGCTACGTCGCTCAAAATTTAACATCATGCCTTTTCCAATGGGTGTCATGACCATCTCTATGTCTCCCTCCCCCCCCCCCCCCCTCCCCTTTTCCACCACCTACACCATCCCTTGCACCACTTAACCCTCAACACCATAGATAACCAACCCTTGTAGCCCATCTGTCCTGCATCCTCTACGATACATGTCGTTTTCCGATGCCATCTTGGCCTTCTACAAGCTACTATAGTGAAAACTTCTTGATAAAAAATCTCTACATGGTCCTCACATCATCACGAGTGGTGAGCAAAGCATGACTTGCATTAGGATTTGGTTTATGATCATATAACATCGATAGTGTATATTGAATTGACTTTGGAACTAATGGAATTTGATTATGAAACGGTGAGTATGACCAATGATATCCTTATCCATCAAGATATGGCATATATTGCTTATTCTCGTGGTATGGGACACTTATATGTAGTATGTGGATGATGATAGAAAAAATAAAATTCATTTGTTCAAATGTACGACTTTTATTTTTGACACATGATTATTTTTTACAAGTATGAAATGCAAATTTTTAACTTAGCAATTGAGGATTATTTCTTTTTTAACGGAAAGGTATGTAATGAAACTGAAAATATATTAATTTATTGCAAATGGCATGTGGCAAAAGCATAAGCGATTAATGGACTATGCAAAAGGACATCCCATTTATGAATATTTGATTTAATTAAGCTGCTCTTTATGAGCTATGGTCACTGTACGTTCGGGCGGGTAGTCTGTAATCATTTTGAGCATTCAAGAAATCTATAAATAAATATGTGCAAGCTCACTTTTATACAGGGGAAGATTGCACCCAGTGTCTATGTCTTTCTTTTGTCTTCTCACCTCTCCTCTCTCATCGTGCCTGCGTAGTACTCCACTCTAGGAGGTATACTTGCACGTGCTCTTTTACTCCCTCTCACTCTCTATCACTCTCAGTTTGTGTATCGATTATATGCTTGTGGGATTCGTCGGGTATGCATATTTATTATTTTATGGTTTGTATCATTGTATTCTCTATATTTTGCAGTCCCTCTGCGCTCTCGACTGTAGCAACTATTGCGCTTTGTAAAGATTTAGAACTTCAAAAAACGAGGCTCGAATTAAAACCGCTATTTGTATTATCTTCTCTTGAAATATGTACTAGCTATGGAGATGTTGGAGAGAGAGAGAGAGAGAGAGAGAGAGAGAGAGAGAGAGAGAGAGAGAGAGAGAGAGGACGGGGGCAGGGAGGGAGGAGTGAGTCTTTTTGAGATGGAGAAGCCTTGTTGTACAGGATATGATTAGCCTTCTGTGTGATAGTAATTTGCATTTTTCACCCTCTTTCGCTTCTCTGTTGGAGAAGTGTTCATTACAAAAATTGTAGATCACGCAGTTTCTTGTCCACATGGTGGATTTTAATGATTGATTCTCTATCATGAGATATTTCAAAAATGATTTTACTAGGTCTCTTTTGGTAGTTCAATCACTTCTAGACCTTTCCTTTACCATTTTGCCGACTACTTTTCTCTTGAGAACTATCCACCACCAATCCTCCTTATGAGGTGTGTGTGCATGGACAATAAGGGGTCTTCAAGCCATGCTCAAGCTATCCCATATATCTCTTTTAGTTGGCATTCATGTGCCATTTCCATATTGCTCCTTGGATATTGGAATCAAGATTAAAAGTTTATGTGCCATTTCCATATTGCTCCTTGGATATTGGAATCAAGATTAAAAGTTTATTTTGATCCCAAAAAATTACTAGAAGTTCCTTAAATAATTTTCCATATCACAATGGATATTCCTTGAGCTTTTGACATTTTCTTGCCCATTCTCCCATTTTACCAAGGACTTTTTGAACATTAAATTGCCATTTCAAAGTCATTTTCATGTTGTTTTGTTCCCCAAAGAAACCATCGAAGTTCTTTAACCAAATTTTAGTAGCTTGTAATTGTTCTAGGACTTCTTTATCATTTTAGCCCTAGAATTATCATTCCCACTTACTTGGGAATATGTTTTAAGTTGGATACATATATATTTTTCTCTCTAGGCTGGAGAGAAATTAAGCATCACTCACCTAGCAGAAAATTTTCATTTTGATCACTTAAATATCTTCAAGTGATCAAAATGGCTTTTTTCTTTCTTTCTTTGATTAATTTAGACTAAGCAAATTTAAATTTGATAACACATAATGACCTTTGGATGACAAGAAAATTAAGAAAGCAGAACTTATATTTTTACTTAGTGAGCAAAGGTCGTTTTTTGGCTCTTTGAGCAGACAAGCGAAGAGGTGGCATCATCTACTCGCAAAAGTTTTTTTTAAAAATATTTAAAGCAACATGCCATGAAAAGTAGTGCAATGAACAACAACAACCAGAACCCATAATCGTTGGCAATGATTGCTTTGCAACCAACCAGATAAAATCGGTCTATCAAACTACCTCTATGCACGCACAGATACCTCCCTGTGTGAGAGTGTGTGTGTGTGTGTGTGTGTGTGTGTGTGTGTGTGTGTGTGTGTGTGTGTGTGTGTGTGTGTGTGTGTGTGTGTGTGTGTGTGTGTGTGTGTGTGTGTGTGTGTGTTATGCACAAATCCTACAAGGAAATAGAATCCCGAAATGATTTTGACATGGCCATGGGGATCTTTCCAAGCCTTTGATCCCCTGCTCCACTCCTTGATCTCGGCCTTGTGATTATGCCTACCTACCCTTTCCCAAAGTCCTAGTTATCGTGCAACTTGCCAACAACCAAAGGGTGCTCTTCTACCCACAAAAACCTCACAAAATCGGGTGCTTTACATGATGAAGACAAAAAGATTACATGTCATGTCTATGAATGACGCATTGCTGTCCATCCACCATATCCAATCCACCTCCATATGTGACAACATGAGCTTGCGAATGAGTGGGAGCTTGGACTAGTAATCTGCTATCTCAACATCAAGAAGTGCCATGTTGTAGAAGATGTAAATGTAAGATCCTTGGGGAACTACCCTGAGAATGATCCTCCCAACCACCCATTGAATAGCCCTTGGGCCTCATTCCCTATCCACACTAGCAATCGGCCCCTTGGGCCTAGTCCTTGACCACCGGGCATTACCCTTGGCATGACATTACTCCCCCCTTGGAGAAGTGTTTTCGTCCTCGAAAACAAGAGTGATAATGCACTAATGCTTTCCACAGGGGCATCCTGTAGAGATGCAACTGTTTGCTTGACCACAACACAGTTCAGTAGGAGGTTCAATGAAACCAAGAGTAACATCTTGATTTTCCATATTGTTGTCCTATTGCAACCATCTTGGTGAAACCGTCGCATAGATAATATAGCTGTAAAACTCCATGTAGAACTCACTTGAGTAGCTTAAATGAGTAATGACAACTGTTGTTTTAGCATTTATCAAGTCCTCTCTCTCAAAGGGGAAAGGGGGACACTTGTCTCAAGGCTACCGTTGTTGCTTGATGTGTCCTTGCTTATGATTGGCTAGGCCAGGAGGGGTCCAATGAGCTTCAAGGATGAGCTACAAGGGGGGGTCGAACAAAGCAAGCTAGGGGGTTTCTTGAGGGGTATACTCTCCCACACACACTCACACACACTCTCATTGTGTAGTGTGTAAAGTGCAAGAGATCCCTCTCCTTCTCCAAGCAAGTAGAGAGGTTGAGAACCTACACCAACACTCTTGGCTATGGAATGCAAATCCAACCAAGAGCCATGCTTCAATGCTTAAGCTTGCCATCCAAAGAGTACCTTTTTTCAGTTTCCTTGAAAGTGACTTGCTGACGTAACTCATCGGCCAAGTTTAAGTCCTTGACTTGTTCTCAAATTTCATCAATAAACAACCATAACTAATGTTCAAAGTTGAGAACGTGACTTATACATGAAGAGACTAAACCTAGTTGCAAACATGCTTAAACTGATAGTACGTAAACTCCAAATAGAGCAATAAATGCTTATTAATTGGATATGCTTGGTGCTAATGTACGCACTTTGCATATCCTTTAGCCCAAGATTACACTTTGTAATCTACCTATCCCCTTGGATACCCGACAGTACTCATAGCCCAAGATTACACTTTGTAATCTGCCTATCCCCTTGGATAACTGACAGTACTAAGGTGTGTGTCCTCACGGTTTACAGACAGTCACCCCACATGACTGGTAAATGGGAATCACAATATCGTGTAATATTGTTGAGGAATCAACAATGTCCGGAATAACCATCGTGATTAACTTGAAAAATCCACAAACACTCAAACCAAGCCATGACCTCTATTGGTGATTAGTAGACCCAAAAGTAATCTCCTAGAGATACTGCACATAGAGTGAAAAATGCTTCATAAGCAACAACTTGAGGAATATGCATGCCGTTCCAAATCAGCCTTTGCTAAACACTAGGGCCCGTAACACCTAGTGTGCATGCATTTAGCAAAAAACAGATCCGAACCTGCATATCCATGGTAATTTTTGCCAATACTTATGGCAAATGAGATGTGACTAGCACACATTAAAAGGAATGTAAATAGTTCTAAAAACAAACTAAATACTTGCAGTTGCAATCTTTTGCAAGCTTTGCTGAAACTTCTGAACCATAATAGGAGGTGAAACACAAGTCACTTCTAGGTGCAAACAATGAAACTTTTTCATTAACAACTCATAGCTTTGCTATATGCTAAAACAACCATCTGTCATGTTGTTTAGTTGCACTTGTACCGTAACAAGTCATGCTAAGTATCCGACAATTTTTGGCCACCGAAATTGCTCCTGATACATCGTTCAAAAAATGGTCTAGAAAACAGATTTGTCCAGCACATAGGGACCTTGTCGTGACACATACTTGAAATAGTGGGCGCCGTGTCAATCCCAGAGACTCATATTTGCCACATGTGGAATATGTCTCAACTAAGGATGTCTGAGAAAAGAACATCCTACAAGTACAAGATGTACTTGTGTGTGGAGGTAACTGCAAACACTCTACGATGGGAGTGAGAGGGACCCTCATTAGCCTTACTCCACACTGGCTAAACCGAACTCCTTGAGTTCCTAGACCATGTTGCACCCCATGTGACAACATGTGCCAAATAAACCCTACAAGTGGGTCTACAATCGCATCATGCAGGAACTTATGTTGGACACTACAGCCCAACTGCTTGGTTCTTAGATGACCGTGTCATTTCTTGTAAGAACAAAAATGGATGAAAACATAGTTCATGCATTCTACATAAAAAACCAAAAAACAAAACCAAAACAGTTGCGTATCTGTAGGTTAAACATTGTGTTCACTTATCCGAAGTAAAAAGCACCTGCTCAATTTGTCCTGCCTACAAAGGCCTAGGAACACGAAGTGAAATGCAATTAATATTGCACAAATAACCTTGGGCTGCCTTTTTGCAATCCAAACCCCGTGGTTAAACTTTGTAGGAAAATTGCTCTACTAGCAGCCGGCCCATGACCTAACCTATGTGCATGATCCCCCTTGGGTTGGCCGTGGCAATACATTCCATTGAAAGTCGAAACTTTTTCACTACCCCATGGTAGTTTGTGGACTTATTTCCTTGAAAATACAAGGGTGAAGGGTCCAACCATTGACCATCAACCCTACTAAGTGATTCAGTAATCATGAGCTGGGTCTTACCCTAACACTTTACTCCTATAGGTACTCTTAGTGCTAATAGGAGCTCTACTAAAATTGGAGTTGTATGCATAACTTACTAATGGCAAGACTCGGGTGTTAGGTATGGAGCCTGATTTACCCTTGTAATTTTCTGTGGTAAAAGTGTACATTTGTAAGGCCCCAATTATGAGGAGAAGCCATCGTGCGTGAAGGAAAATCACTCACCGGAAACCAAAATTTTCACGGACAACAATCAGGGGCAAATTTAAAGGCCTTGGGGGCGGAGGCCCCTGAGACTTTTTTTTCGCCGGAATATTCTTTTTCGTCGGAATATTATGGCCGGACGGCGGTTGGAAAGTGGTCGGAAAACAACCGGTCGGTTGGCCGGTGGCCGGTAGTCAACGGCCGATGGCCGGTGGTCGGAAGTCAATGGCCGGTGGCCGAATTCAAAAGCGGACTTGTCTTCTCAAGGGTGGCCACACATGGGCGGATTGGAGAGTCCGATTTGGACTTATTCCCACAAGGGCGGCTACACATGGCTGTCTCTCATAAGAGAGGGCAGCCCTTTTGGCCTATAAAAGGAGGCCATTTCTACACACATTTCATAGTGTGAAGTTGATGCAACAAGGTGAGTGTGAGGTGATGAGAGTGAAGCAAGGCGGGAGCTCCATTAAGGGTATAATCCCTTTGTAAACTACTTCTTGTTTTGAAGTACTAAAGCCATTGAGTGGCTGCTTTCCCGTGGACGTAGCCCACATTGGGTGAACCACGTATATCGTGTGTACTCTCTCTCTCTCTCTCTCTCTCTCTCTCTCTCTCTCTCTACTCTATAATCTCGTGTATATAAATCTGTCTCTCTCCATTAAGTAATCTACTCAATTATCTATTTAGCTACGTCTTATTTCCTAACAACTGGTATCAGAGCAAGGTTTTCTCGTAGCTAAATTATCTCAAGGAAAGGATTCCTTGAATTGAGTTGGAGTTATGGCGGAGGAAGGGAAGCTCATGATTGAGAAGTTCAACGGCAAAAACTACCAACATTGGAAGATGCAGATTGAAGACTATCTCTACCAAAAGAACCTCTATTTGCCACTAGGCGGTCTTGCGAAGAAGCCCGCAACAATGGCAGATGAAGCATGGATTGTCCTTGATCGAAAGGCACTGGGAACAATCCGGTTCAGCTTGGCGTCAACGGTGGCCTTCAATGTTTCGGAGATGAAGACCACGGAGGACTTGATGAAGTCACTTGATGACTTCTACGAGAAACCATCGGCATCCAATAAGGTATTTCTTATGAAGCGTTTGTTCAATCTAAAGATGGCAGAGAATGGTTCAGTTACAGAACACCTAAATGACTTTAACACAAACATAAGTCAACTTCGATCGGTGAAAATCAATTTCGATGACGAAGTGCGAGCTCTCCTTATACTATCATCTCTACCAGATAGTTGGGACACCCTTGTGATGGCTGGAAGTAATTCTATCTCTATTACAAATACTCTTAAGTTTGATGATGTTGTGGGTGTTCTCCTAAGCGAGGAAATGCGAAGGAGAAGCACAGGAGAATCATCAAGTGCTGCACTATCAGTGGAAACAAGAGGAAGGCTTAAGGAGAGGTTCAAAAACCAAAAGGGTTGTGATCGCTCAAGGCGGAGCAAGTCACGCACAAAGTCAGTTCTTGAATGTTGGAACTGCGGCAAGAAGGGCCACGTCAAGAAGGATTGCTGGTCCAAGAAAAAGAAGGACACAAAGTCTCAAGACAACAAGCCAACATTGGAGGCCAATGTGGCAGGTAAAGTAGAGCAAGATGCTCTAATTCTCTCATTAGACAATGTGTCTAATTCCTGGATAGTAGATTCCGGGGCTTCATTCCATGAGACACCACACAAGCAACATTTCCAAGACTACACCAAAGGTAATTTTGGGTATGTATACTTGGGAGATGATGAAGCTTGTGAGATTGTCGGCAAAGGTACAGTTTCTGTCAAAACTGCTAACGGAAATGAATGGAAGCTTAAAGATGTTAGGCATGTTCCTTCTCTTTGCAAAAATTTGATCTCTACAGGACAATTGGACGATGAAGGTCACAACATTGCATTCGGAAACAAACGGTGGAAGATCTCAAAGGGATCTTTGGTGGTTGCCAACGGTGAAAAAGTCGGTACACTTTACTTGTGTACTGTTAGCACGCAACCTTTAGCTTGTGCAGCAACTATAGAAGTTGACAGTGCGGTGTGGCACTACCGACTTGGGCATATGAGTGCCAAAGGAATGCAAATCCTTCAAACAAAGAAGCTTCTACCAGGTTTGAAAGAAGTGGACTTAGAGTTCTGTGAAGATTGTGTTTATGGTAAACAAAAGAGGGTAAAATTTCAAAAATCAGGAAATGAAAGAAAAAATAAAAAACTTGAGTTGGTTCATTCTGATGTTTGGGGTCCTGCAAGTACACCATCACTTGGTGGCTCATTGTACTATGTAACATTCATAGACGATGCGATTAGAAAAACATGGGTTTATGTCATAAAGAATAAATTCGATGTATTTTCCATATTTCATAGTTGGAAAGCCTTTGTGGAGAATGAAACAGGTACCAAGGTTAAATGCCTCAGATCCGACAATGGAGGCAAATATTGCAGCCAAGCTTTTGAAAGCTTTTGTGCTAGCAATGGCATTCGGAGGCAAAGGAAAACCCCAAGGACACCTCAACAAAATGGGATTTTGGAAAGGATGAACAGGACAATCATGGAACGAGCACGAAGCATGCGGCTACATGCAGGCCTACCGCTTGAGCTTTGGGCGGAAGCTGTAAGTACGTCTGTGTACTTAATCAATCGGTCACCCTCAACGGCATTGGATGGGGGAGTTCCAGAAGAGGCATGGACAGGTAAACCGGTGAATTATGCATTTCTCAAAGTGTTTGGGTGTGGGGCTTTCATGCACATAGATAGAAGCCTAAGATCAAAGTTAGATGCAAAGTCCAAAAAGTGTTTCTTCATTGGCTATGGAGAAGGAGACTTTGGGTATCGCCTATGGAATCCTGAAGATGGTAAAATCTTAAGGAGTAGGGATGTAATTTTTAACGAACAAAATATGTACAAAGATTACTTGGAAAGAAAACAAACAAAAGAAACAGGTGATGAGTACATGGAGCTTGAGGACGGTGAAGACTCAAGGACTGCAAACGGTGACAATGTGCAAAAACGTCAACCAAATGAGGAGCCTCAACCTATTCCCCGAAGATCTACAAGAGCAAGTAGACCTCCAGAAAGGTTTGTTCCTTCCTTCAACCATCTCTTGATCTCAGATTCTGGAGAGCCGGAATCATATGAAGAAGCTATGCAACATGAATCCAAAGAAGAATGGACGAAGAGGATGCAAGTGGAGATGGACTCACTACATCGCAACCAAACATGGGAGTTGGTTAGGTTTGCAATGCAAAATGCAAAACCAGTTTCTACACCTTTGGCTGGTCATTTTAAACTAACGAAGGATATGTGTCCAAAGACAAAAGAGGAGATAGCCTATATGTCTAAAGTTTCATATGCTGCAGCGGTAGGTTCTCTAATGTATGCTATGGTCTAGACAAGGCCAGACATTGCACATGCAGTGGGAGTTGTGAGTAGGTTCATGGACAACCCAGGTAAAGAGCATTGGCAAGCTGTGAAGTGGATACTTAGGTATCTAAAAGTGACAACAACAAATGCTTTGTATTTTGGAGGAACTGATATTTTTCTAGAAGGGTATGCTGATGCAGATATGGCAGGTGACAAAGATACTCGAAGGAGCACTACTGGCTATGTGTTCACGGTTGGAGGCACAGCAGTAAGCTGGGCTTCATAGCTGCAGAAAGTGGTTTCACTTTCTACCACGGAAGCAGAGTATGTAGCAATGACGGAGGCAAGCAACGAAATTCTGTGGCTTCACAGATTCTTAGAAGAGCTTGGATTCAAACAAGACAATTGTGTCTTGTACAGTGATAGCCAAAGCGCTATCCATCTTGTGAAGAACGCAGCCTTTCATTCAAGGACAAAGCACATTGAGGTGAGATATCACTTCATACGCACTCTTTTGGAAGAGGGACAACTAAAGCTAGGAAAGGTGCATACAAGTGAAAATCCTGCAGACATGTTTACAAAGGTGGTCAACAAGGAGAAGTTGAGCTTTTGCTCATCTTCAATCGGCATTCAAGGATAAGAACCCAGAATGGAAAGCAGTCACAGGTTTGGTTTGGAGATCAGTCTCCAAGTGGGAGATTGTTAAGTATGGAGCCTGATTTACCCTTGTAATTTTCTGTGGTAAAAGCGCACATTTGTAAGGCCCCCATTATGAGGAGAAGCCATTGTGCGTGAAGGAAAATCACTCACCGAAAACCAAAATTTCACGGACAAGAATCAGGGGCAATTTTAAAGGCCTTGGGGGAGGAGGCCCCCGAGACTTTTTTTCGCCGGAATATTATGGCCGGACGGCGGCCGGAAAGTGGTCGGAAAACAACCGGTCGGTTGGCCGGTGGCCGGTAGTCAATGGCCGATGGCCGGTGGTCGGAAGTCAATGGCCGGTGGCCGGTGGTCGGAAGTCAATGGCCGGTGGCCGAATTCAAAAGCGGACTTGTCTTCTCAAGGGCGGCCACACATGGGCGGATTGGAGGGTCCGATTTGGACTTATTCGCACAAGGGCGGCTACACATGGCTGTCTCTCATAAGAGAGGGCAGCCCTTTTGGCCTATAAAAGGAGGCCATTTCTACATACATTTCATAGTGTGAAGTTGATGCAACAAGGTGAGTGTGAGGTGGTGAGAGTGAAGCAAGGCAGGAGCTCCATTAAGGGTATAATCCCTTTGTAAACTACTTCTTGTTTTGAAGTACTAAAGCCATTGAGTGGCTGCTTTCCCGTGGACGTAGCCCACATTGGGTGAACCACGTATATCGTGTGTACTCTCTCTCTCTCTCTCTACTCTATAATCTCGTGTATATAAATCTGTCTCTCTCCATTAAGTAATCTACTCAATTATCTATTTAGCTACGTCTTATTTCCTAACATCGTGCTTGTCCATTTGCAAAGAGATGGTAAGTGATGGCTCGTAGCCCTTCCTGTTTGCTCATAGCCGGTCCTGTTATCGTATTATGTTAGAAAGAGTTTAAGAAAGTCGGGTCTAGCTTCACCTTTCCCGCATAGAAAGTGGGAAGAGAGAGAGAGAGAGAGAGAGAGAGAGAGAGAGAGAGAGAGAGAGAGAGAGAGAGAGAGAGAGTTGGGCTGAGGAAAAACCCCCTGATGCGACAGTGTTGTATGCCAGACCATGTTGGTGTTTTATCCTATAAGCATACAACTACACATCATTGTAGAGAGAGGTTTAGCTTATCCTATAAGCGTATAACTGTGTACTTGTACCACTCCCTTGTAGAGATAGGTACCCGAAGTCATATCATGTCCCATGGACCGTGTATGGGACCGTGACTGTATTAGGGTAACTTTGCCTGGGAATAACACAAAAAATGTTTGAAGATATAAGCGACTTACCTTGGCCTTGACAGAGATTTTAGTGTTATGGCGGAAGCAGAGTAAGAATGATATGGGTTTATACCAATCTCGTTGGCATGCCATGCACGTAGAGGTGTAAGCCCTGGGCGACATCGACTAGCTCGACCAATTGATACCTAAAGTGCCTTGCACTATCGAGCAAGGATACAACTCAATTTTCCGTTGTCTTAAGTAAATTGTTAAAGCACGTTGCTGTTTGCCATAAGCAAGCATTGCCAGCCTAAAATAAACTGTAAAAATGTGTGTTAGTCGCCTAGCTGTGGCAAGTGTATGGAGTTTGGAAAAACTCTTTGCAATGTGGCTCATAGCCATATCTGGTACGAGGAAGATGTCGTTACATGCACCATATACAACCTATGGAAGCCATGTTCCAAAAATGTCATAAAGAAGCCGTGCTTCACGTTAATGCTCATGTGCTCATATAGTGATGATGCTCATGTATGCTCACGTTAATGCTCATGTATGCTCATGTAGGAATCGAGCGTGTCCAAATTGCTTAAAGAAGCAAGCATGATGTAGTATATCGTGACGGAATATGCTATACTAAGCAAGGTAGTGTATCATATACAACCAACCAAAAGGGTTATCTGAAAGAGGAGATAACCACTAAAGAGCACGCCAAGAAATTTATTGACTACTTAGCCGTAAAATCCATCAAAAAGGCCTAAGAATCCAGTACCTGGGGGCAATGTTTTCGTTGATGTTGTCCCATACAATTGAAACATAACTTTTGCAATTTGGCTTTCTGAAAGTCTACTGGTGAAAGTCTCCTCTTTGCCACCTTGGTGGAGACTGTTTCGAATACTGCCACATGTGTAGATACGGTAGCCTCTGGGATGCACGAGATGACTAGCTCTATAAGGTGATCCACCTGTGTAGCCAGTAATTGGATGCGAACCGCCAATTTGCGAAACCGTTCTTTAAATATTTGAAATTCACGTCGTGTAACGTACTCTTTGTCATCAAGGAGATTGCTAGTATCCTCCAAAATTTCAAGTACACTTTGAGGAGGAGGAGTAGATGCCTGAGAAGGAAGTTCAAAGTCAGAAAAATGATTGTCGGCAAGTTTCGTATGCAGCAAATCAATCGAGGTATCCATGATGATGTTGCTTGGTACCGTGAAGCACCGCAAATTAGCCTTGCTAAGTGCGTGTCTTGACAAATAGTAATTAGCTGTGCCAAACTCGTGGCTTAACAAATAGGAATTTGAAGAGGCCAGAAACCGCCACGGCCGCAATCAATTAACCATGCCAATTGATTCGGTACGTCAGAGGCAAAAAAGGTGGAAAATCTTGTTACCTAACCACAAGCGAAACAGTTGGAAGGAAAACTTATCTGCCAATGTCGATTTCTTTAATGCAACGGTTGTACGAACATTGTATCCAATCGGCAAAATTTTGAAATGTTCGAATTTATGCAGCAAATTGGTGGTTGCTGAAGATTGCTGAAGAAGGCCCGGCAAGATTGCTTCAGAAAGCTCGGCCCTTTGCGGATGGTTGGTCGAGTACGCCCTCGAAGCGACGAAAAATTACAGCCTCCGCAGATCCTTACTATAAAAACTTAAATTGAATATGCCCTAAGGCCTTGGGTGGCCAAGTATGGAAAGGCAAACACTTCCAAGCTCTGGCGATGGCGGGCAGAGGCGTCGATTGCCAGACAAAGAGAGAGGGCGCACGGTCTGAAGCTCCCCGACTGCAGCGGACGTGACGGACTTTGTCCTCCGTCCCCTTGCGCACCTCCTGAGCCCGAGCGCGAGCAGTTCTGCGGAATTCTCTCCGCCTCTCCCTCCTCGTTAGGGTCGGGTCCCGCGAGCCCAAACGTCTTCCTCTCTCCCTGCTAAGCGGCCATGTGCGCCTGCGAGACTTTTTCAGTCTCCCTTTCTTTGCATGAACATGCCAAAAAAAGATGAGGACCACGCCTTGCCCCTCAAAAAACCTAAGGCTCTAATACCAATGTAAGTTCCTTGGGGAACTGCCCTGAGAATGATCCTCCCAACCACCCATTAAATAGCCCCTTGGGCCTCATTCCCTATCCACACTAGCAGCCGGCCCCTTGGGCCTGGTCCTTGACCACCGAGCATTACCCTTGGCATGACAGTAAATTCCATGCAAATGGATTGTTTTGGTTAACCATAGGAGGAGGTGGTCCGCAAGGGGATTTTGACATGGTTTGGGGTAGGACTTATGAGGAGGATGTTGGGATGCAAGAAATTATTGACGTGAGGAGCACGTCAAGCGATCGTTTTGAGAAATCTGTCTTTGCTGATCCCAACCTGTGATTTGGGCGCCTAAAGAAGTGCGTCATTTCTTTGTTTCTTGATAACCACCAGAGCCAAAAGCTGCTCTTCTAATGGATGCAAGAGGTGGTGCTAATGCACCATCAATCTCTTCTTCTCCTTGACTACTAATGAGATTGGCCTTTTGGCTTAACAAGGAAGAGGATGTGTGCAATACCATATTGGGTTTTTGCACAGTGCTATGAATGCTCTCCAAGGGGCCATATGTGATGATGAAGGAGACAGTCAAAGAAGAAGAAATGGTGAATTGAATGATGGAATACAATAGAGACTTTGTTGAAGACCTATGCTTGCATCTTGAAGGCATGTGGTACTATGCAGAATGTAAAGAACGACAAGCATGTAATCAACAATCTACGTCTTGCTTGACACTACCTTGGTCCACATGTATGCCAAATGTGGCAAGGCGGGGGAGCTTAGAGAAAACATCATGCTTGGAACTACCTTCATCGACATGTATGCCAAATGTGGCACAACCATCATCAAGCCCTAGGACCTTTTCAAAAAATGTGAAGCACAAAAAGGGCTTGAGGAGCTTTCTCTTTGGAATCTCATCTCTTGGAACACACTAACTATAGGATATGCTCAACAATGGTAAGACCAAAAATATCTGGCTATTTTCAACAAATGCGAAGCGAGGAAATTTCTCCAGATGCAATCACCTATGCTTGCATCCTGAAGCCATGTGGTACTACGTAGAACGTAGAGAACAACAAATATATAGTCAAGAATCTACGTCGTGCTTGAAACTGCCTTGGTCAAAATGTATGTCAATTGTGGCAAGGCGAGCAATCCCTAGGATGTTTTCAGCAAATACAAGGTGAGGCAATCTCTCCAGATGCAATCACCTATGCTTTCATCTTGAAGGCATGTGGCACTACCTTGGTCAACATGTATGTTCGGAATTTCGTCTATTGAAATGCATTGATTGCAGGATATGCCCAACAAGGACAAGGCCACGAAGCTGTCGGTTGTTTTTAGGATGAAAAGTGAGGGAACTTCTTGCACTACATAGGGTCCCAATACGAGCAACGATGATATTTTTAGACAAGAGATGTGTGCTTGGTACAACCCTGATCGACATTTATGCCAGATGTTGTGTGCTTGAGAAGCTTTCTGTCTAGAATGTCGTCTCTTGGAACACACTGATTGTGGGATATTCTCAACAGTGGTAGGGCCAAAAAGCTATGGGCTATCTTCAAAGAATGTCGGACCTCTTTCAACATTGTCTCGACTTTGTGGTGATAAAACTAGAAGTGTTTCGTACGGCATTGAGTAGGGTTGACAATCATCAACAACTTTGTCGTTTTTGCTACCATGTAGAGTTTTCCCATCTTTGTTCACATGGAAAGTTGGGGGGCTTGCCCCTATTTGGAATATCCGGCAATCAATGAATTTTAAGACCTAACATTCCAGATAGGATTCTTCTCAAGAACTCTTTGTGCTTTCTAAAGTACACTACATCTGTGTATACACATAGTGCCAAGCACGATGCTTTGTTCCACGACTAAAAATATTATCGTGAATTATGTTTTCCATATTGTCATTTTGCATAGTACTACATGCTTTCAAGATGCAAGCATAGGTGATTGCAACTGGAGAAGTGTCCTCGCTTCCTCTCTTCAAGTGTTTGTGGACATGATTCCACATGAACTTTTTGTTGGAGGCCCCTTGAACCTTTGGATTCGATCATCCATACACTTTTTGGGACTTCCAAACCCAATTATAAAATGAATAATAGTGTGCCTCGTGGCAGCTTTGCAATCTATATCCAAAGAAGTGGGCCAATGGCGTAGGATGATGATGAAGCAGCTGATGATGACGATGTACAAGACTCCAATTTTATCAACCCCTAGCCCTGGGCCCCTCGCTTCTAATTTCTGAAGGTTCTACCTACGTGGAGTTGTGCACACACCAAAAAAATATTGGAAACCAATCTTTGGGTCCCTTTTCTCAACATTTGCAACTTTGAAAGTTTTTTTTTTTTAAAAAAATGCTTGTAGAACTCACAATAGTGAGTGGTAATGTATTAGAAAAAACCAAAAAGAATACAAGCCTGACACCATACAACGACCACATACATCGGTTGATCCGAGAGCCACCCAACCAAAAGACCCGAACGGTTGACAAGGGAGCCACCCTGACACAAAAGGATTGGCTTAGGGAGCCACCCATGTGAGGAGAGAAACAAGACCAACTGGGGATGCCAACCAAGTTTGACGGACTGTCACCACACAAGACCTGTCCACCAAGCTGATTAGAACCATCGATACCGTCTTGTAGACATAGCTAATCACCACCAAGTCCAACCAAAAGAAGATCAAGTGACCACCAAACCAGTCAGCAACACTAACACAACTTCAACCAGCAGAAACCATCATCGAATAGACAAGCACAAGGCATGCCTTGAGGTTGCATCCAAAACCCACGAACCTGAAGAGGTCACGCACCATCCAACCCCTGCAACACCGCAAGCTTGCCAAGTTGACAAGGACATCCAGTTGAGATTTCAATGTTGCCACGTTTTAGCATGAACGGCCATTGAGAGATTAGGTTCTAGTGATTGAGATTAGGGTTCAAGTGACAAGATTGTCGACCAATGTAGCTACGTCAGTTGGTGTACACTTTTAAGACCAAGAATGGTTTGCCAACAATGAGACTCTATAAAGCTAAGTCTCCCTGACCCCTAAAAACTAAGTAACCGTAAACTACTCCTAAACTAACTTCATAGGTCCTAAATTAAATCACTCAAACCCCAAACTAATCTTGTCTTTTTTTAAAAAAAAACAATACCTCCACCAACTAGTGGAGGTTAAGAAAATGAATTAAAGCTAGAAAAATACGGAGAAGCTTCATGTACAATATAGACCATGAGGACCATAGTATCTAGACCTAAATACCAAAACAAAGTCCAATGGCTAACAAGGGAACCACCCCTTCACATCCATCAAAAACATACATAGATTAGCACATCCTAGAGAAAAACAAAAGCGGTTGATCTTGGAGATATCCTCTAGGAAAAACCACTTACCCATATAAAGCCGCATAAGGCGGGACATCGAGCTCCATCACCTCGTACACAATTTCCTCCATCCATAGGCTTTTTCCAGAGAGCCACACACTGGCATTCCTACTGGAACCCACTAAGATGAAGCTAGCACCAATAATCCGGTCTAAAAGGGGATTCCACCCTGCTGAAAATAGCCCTCCCTTACCACCATGCAAGACAAGTCTTCCTCACAATCGCCATGCATGCCGAAGAGATCCCAACAACACAATCCTGCTAGGTAAGAAATTCGGCTTCAAGATGAACCTAAGCACCCGCCAAGACCAAGGGACAAAAATCTGCCAAGAGTTGCACCACCAAGCACCTTCAAAGAGGGGTGGGGTAGCTAGGTGCCCCCCTCTTGGAGCAACCCCTATCCCAAGCCAGGAAACCCTCGTCTCGCTAGCAACAAATCTGGCAACATGAGATGCACATAACGTAAAGTAGCAGCCCATTGTGCATACAAACCTCTTAAGGGCACTTGAAGCTAGTGAGTGCACATTGCATATGATCAGCTAGTGCCCGGGCTAGGATTTGGTGGCCTCTACGCTGACGTCACATAGGAGCTTCTAGAGTTTTATGAATATTAATCCCAAACTAATATAATTCCTAAGCTAGGTCACCCTAAACCTTATACTAAACTCAAATCAATACTTAAATGGTTATATAAAGCACCTTGAGTGCACAATCTTAAACTTGCCCACATTTACACATCGTAGGTATGGAGGTCAAGAAGAGCATCAAAGAAAAGCTCTCCCAAAAGATGATGACTGACATGAAGGAGGTTGAGAAAACACTGACCAAAGAAAAAGCACTTTAGAAGGAGTTGAAGAGGAAACACAAAGAAAACAAGAAGGCAAAAAGCTTTAGTCACTTCACCAAAACATAATTAAGAAAGTTACGGTTTGCCGCATCATTGATGAAGATGTGTACCTTGTGTCCAATAATGTATCCATGTGGGCCGGCTAAATCATATGTTTTACTGGCTACTACCACATTGAAGTTGTAAGCAAGCACTCATTTCCTACTGTGGAGTGAGTGTCTTCCACCTGAGCAAACTTTAGAGATGGATTTAATTGTAGAAACTAGACAGTGTGTAGATAATTGTCCTTACGCTTACTTGTCTCTTTGTCATGGCCCTTGGCCTTTTCCTAGTCTATGATTTTATCCAAAGGGGGAAATCCCACTTAGTATGATTGTCTGAAATCACAAACTATCCTTCTTTGCTTTGGCAATATAAGCTGTAGACAAAGAATCTTGAGGGCCCTTAGCCTTCTTTGCAACTTCTTGATCATGAGAGGACGATGCACATTTATGATTATGATTGTTGTGAGAATAATTGTGAGTGTTTTTTGTAGAACATTGAGCTTGTATCCCCTTTTCATTCAAATCATACACCAAAACTTCAAAATTTTCATCTTCCAAAATTTTGGGATGCGGGTGAGTTACCTTCTTTAACTTTTGGGTGCAATCCACGTAGGAATCCCTACATTTTGTGAAAAGTTTTGAGGTTATTGAGCTTAAGGATCACTTCTCAATAGCATTAAATAAAATTTTTTAGAGATGATGTATGCATTAAGCACTCATCTCAAGCATGCCAGTTTATATCTTCTTCATTGTTGGGAAGGAAATCCTTTTAGAACATAACTTGGAATCATTGCCAGGTTAAAGGTCTCTTGTCTGAATTATCAATGTCCACCGCTTGTAAACCTTGTCTTCAAGTGCTACACTCATTTCAAGAGAGCATAATACATTTGGAGTTGCACATAGATGATGGAGCTCAAGGGAGTCACCCATAAATATGATAATATAGCACGTGAGTTCAACTTAAGGGGTTGTAAAACCCACGAATTCTACCCTTATTCAACTTATAGAATGGTATTGAACAAAGGAGCTTTACATATATTGAATAGGAAAAGGGTGTGTCCCATTATGAAAAATTTATCGAGAAAGGTTTTTTAAAATAGGCTTTGATTGCATGTGATACATAGGGTTTGCATATACTAAGGGATTTTAGAAGTTTTGTAAGGGATTCTTTGAAGTCAACTATTATGAGACACGTGGATGCTCTCTCCGTCCTTGAAAATTTTAAGCACCATTATATATATTATAGATATAGATTATAGATAATATGACCAAAATAGTGCACCTTTGTTTACATAAAAGCACTCTTACTCTTCTTGGCATATAAGATATGCTTCCTAAGTAGACTGGAAACCAATCATAGATCATCTAAATATTCTTCCTCAAAAAAACTATAAATCAACATGTCTTCTAAGAAGACCTACAAATTTACCCCAATAATATCTTAGGATTGTGTCCATAAGTGTGATAAATGAAGTCGGAGCATTTGTCAATCCAAAGAGAAGAATAAAAACTCAAAATTTTCAAACCTATTAAGAAATTGGTTTTAGAACTATTTTTTGTATCAATTCATAAAGGAAAGAATTAAAAACTCAAAATTTTCAAACCTTGTCAGAAAGTTTTTCAAAGAATATCTTTTATATCAATTTGTAATTCATGATATCCTGAATAAAATCAATCTTTGTGAAGTATATAGTCCCATAGAGTTGATCAAAAAGATAATCTAGCCTTGTATAGACCTTGATAATCTACGTATATAGGCTTAGAACCATCCTTCTTCTTTACCAAAAGCATTGGGGATGCCAATAGAGGATAACTAGGTCTAATGAAACCTTTATCAATATACTCAGCTAGCTAGCATTTTAACTCTTTAGCTTCACTTTAACTAAGCCTATATGCTAGTTTGCTTATAGGTTTATCGTCCAACTGCAGTCTAAATATGTTGTATTTCCCTCTCTAGAGGTAAATCATCTCAAAAGAAATCTCTATTCTGTGCAAAACTTGATTAATTTCATCACATTGAGAAACAAAAGCAAACTTTTTATCTTCATGTACACAGAAGCTAGACAAGCAGTAACACAAATAATTTTTATCTATTTTATTTGCTTTCTAAAGTAGCTACAACTAGCCTACACATACAATAGAGAAAGAGAGGACATTCCATTCTCCAAAAAGTAAAACACGATTATGATTAGCCTCAAATTGGAGAGTGTTTTGTTGAAAACTACGGTTCAAAGTAGGTAGGGTGCCACTAAACTCCGATGGCACATCCTTTACCGCAACGTCCCAAACATTTGAGCCTTGCCCTTGCATAAGAGACACTATGTAACTATCTGTACTCTTTGTCTTAGAAAGCTTTAGTCACTTCACCAAGGCCTAATTGAGAAAGTTATGTTTTGCCCCATCATTGATGAGGATGTGCACCTTGTGCCCATCAATGTAGCCATGCAGGTGAGCTAAATCATATGTTTTAAAGCTACTATCACGTTGAAATTGTAAGCAAGCACTCATGTCCTATTGTGGAGAGAGAGCCTTCCACCTGAGTATTTAATTATAGAAACTAGACAATGTGTAGAGCATTGTCCATAAGTTTACTTGTCTCTTTTTCATGGCCCTTGGCCTTTTCCTTGTCTATGCTTTTATTCAAAGGGCAATACCACTTTGTATGATTGTTTGAAAGGTGCTTGAATCACAAACTATCCTTCTTTGATTTGGTAAAATAAGCTGTAGACAAAGAACCTCGAGGGCCCTTAGCCTTCTTTGCAACTTCTTGATCATGAGAGGACGATGTGCATTTATGGTTATGATTGTTGTAAGAAGCAGTGTGAGTATTTGTTGTAGAAAGTCAAGCTTGTATCCCCTTTTCATTCAAATCATACACCAAAACTTCAAAAGTTTCATCTTCCAAAATTTTAGGATGTGGGTGAGTTATCTCCTTTAACTTTTGGGTGCAATATGCATAGGAATCCCTACATTTAGTGAAAATTTTTGAGGTTATTGAGCTTGAGGATCACTTCTCAATAGCGTGAAATACAATTTGTTCGAGATTAGCACTCATCTCAAGCATGCCAATTTATATCTTCTTCGTTGTTGGGAGGAACTCCTTTTAGAACATCACTTGGAACCATTGCCAGGTTGTAGGTCTCTTGCTTGAATTATCAATGTCCACCACTTGTAGACCTTGTCTTCAAGTGCTAGACTCATTTTAAGAGAGTATAATATTTTTGGAGTTGCACATAGATGATGGAGCTCGAGGGGGTCACCCATAAATATGCTAATATAGCACGTGAGTTCAACTTAAGGGGTTGTAAAACCCATGAATTCTACCCTTATTTAACATACAGAAGGGTATTGAACAAAGGAGCTTTAGACAGATTGAATAGGAAAAGGGTGTGTCTCATTTATGAAAACTTTATAGAGAAAGGTTTCTTAAAATAAGCTTTGATTGCACGTGATACAGAGGGTTTACATATAGTAAGGGATTCTAGATTAGAAGTTTTGTAAGGGATTCTTTGAAGTCAACTACTCTGTGATACATGGATGCCCTCTCCTTCCTTGAAAATTTTAAGCACCATCATATATATCATAGATAATATGACCAAAATATTGCACCTTTGTTTACACAAAAGCACTTTTTCTCTTCTTGGCATATAAGGTATGCTTCCTAAGTAGATCAAAAACCTATCATAGATCATCTAAATGTTCTTCCTTAGAGCAACTATAAATCAACATGTCTTCTAAGAAGACCTGCAATTTCACCCGAGTAATATCTTAGGATCGTGTCCATAAGTGTGATAAACAAAGTTGGATCATTTGTCAACCCAAAGGGAAGAATAGAAACTCAAAATTTTCAAACCTATTAAAAAATTGGTTTTAAAACTATTTTTTGTATCAATTTGTAAAGGAAAGAATAAGAAACTCAAAATTTCCAAATCTTGTCTAAAGTTTTTTGAAGAATAATTTTTGTATCAATTTGTAATTTATGATATCCTGAATAAAATCAATCTTTGTGAAGTATATAGTCCCATAGAGTTGATCAAAAATATTGTCGAGCCTTGTATAGACCTTGATAGTCTACATACATAGTCTTAGAACCATCCTTCTTCTTTACCAAAAGCACTAGGGATGCCTATAGAGAACAACTAGGTCTAATGAAATCTTTATCGATATACTCAGCTAGCTGACATTCCAACTCTTTAGCTTCACTTTGACTAAGCCCATATGCTAGTTTGCTTATAGGTTTGTTGTCCGGCTACAATCTAAACTATGTTGTATTTCCCTCTCTGGAGGTAAAACACAAGGTAAATCATCTCAAAAAATAATGTATATTTGTGCAAAACTTGATTAATTTAATCACATTGAGAAAAAAAATCAGACGTTTTATCTTCATGTACAAAGAAGCTAGACAAGCAGTAAAACAAATAACTGTTCTCTATTTTATTTGCTTTCTAAAGTAGCTATAACTAGCCTACACAAACGATAGGAAAAGAGAGGACATTCCATTCTCCAAAAAGTAAAACACGATTACGATCAGCCTCAAATTGGAGAGTGTTCTGCTAAAAACTACGCTTCAAAGTAGGTAGGGTGCCACTAGACTATGATGGGACATCCTTTACTACAGTGTCCCAAACATTTGAGCCTTGCCCTTGCATAAGAGACACTATGTAGCTATGTGAACTCTTTGTCTTAGAAAGCTTTAGTCACTTCACCAAAGCATAATTGAGAAAGTTATGTTTTGCGATGACGATGTGCACCTTATGCCCATTAATGTAGCCATGTGGGTAGGCTAAATCATATGTTTTACTGGCTGCTACCACATTGAAGTTGTAAGAAAGCACACATGTCCTATTGTGGAGTGAGAGCCTTCCACTTGAGAAAACTTTAGAGATGGATTTAATTGTAGAAACTAGACAGTGTGTAGAGCATTGTCTTTAAGTGTAAGGACATGGGTCCTATGGGCAAGGCCACTGGCACGGCCGGACAGTGTGTACTCTAGGGGGAGGCTATAAGATAGCACGGTTGGGTGGAGACTAGCACACACATTACCACTGCCCTTTCACTGGAAGAAAAGCACAAGTGTTGTGTGTCTGCTTCAATGTGGCAGCCCACCTTTGGCCCCCATGATTTGATTCGCATGCATGGCACTATTAACAGACAACGTGTTCGTATTTTAGTGGATGATGGTGCCACTCATAACTGCTTGAACTATAAGCTAGTCAAGAAATTGAAGCTTACACAGACTCCCTGCTCTCACAAGTATATGGTGGAGCAGATGTCTGGGAATGATAAAGAAGTATGGGACACGGTAGTTCAAGGGGTTGAGCTTATTGTTCAAGATCATATGATGACCCTTGACTTCCAAGTTATGAACATGGACCGTGCTGATATAGTTTTAGGACGGGAGTGGCTGCATGGTTTAGGAAACACATTGCACACTAGTTATGAACACAACTCCTTATCCTTTATGGCCAATGGTAAACATGTGATTTTGCTTGGTGAGAAAAATATACCATCTGCACCTCTTATATGTACAGCCAAGCTTTCTATTTTGTAGAAAGCAGGTTTAATAGATGAAGTTTTTTTGTGTTACTGCTTGTCTCCAAGCCTAGTGAATTCTCAAGAGCAAAGTGCGGTGAATTATAGTAATGGTATGCAAAGTGCAATGAAATCTAATGGTATGCAAAGTGCAATGAATTCTACTGCTAAACAAAGTGTTAACAAATCTAACGAGCAAAGTACGCTCAATTTTAATTCTATAGAGCAATGTGCAACTGTTGTAAAACAAACATTATAGGAATTACAAGATTCTCCATCCCGGTATAACTCTAGTTTACTTTCTCCTTTTGCACGGCAAAAGTTGACTCACTTACTCATGAAGTATAGTGATGTGTTCTCAAGTGATTTAGCACCGGGTTTACCCCCTACACGTGATGTGCAGCATGGCATAGATGTCTTGCTAGGCACTAAACCGGTGAGTAAACCACCTTATCATATGAATGCTAAAGAAGCCAAGGAGGTTGAGGGTTAGTTGGCTGACTAACTCGCTCGTGGTTTCATTAGACCTAGCACTTCGCCTTGGGCATCACCAATTCTATTGGTAAAAAAGAAAGATGGTACTATGCGCATGTGTGTAGATTATCGCGGATTAAATGCGATAACCATCAAGAACGAGTATCCTCTACCTCGAGTGGATGAGTTGTTTGATCAACTCCATGGGGCAAGATACTATACAAAAATAGATCTTCGTTCAGGATACCACCAGGTGCGTATCCTTTTACAAGATATCTCCAAAACTGCCTTTAGAATACGGTTCGGGCATTGAATTTTTGGTTATGCCTTTTGGTCTAAGCAATGCTCCAGCTACATTTATGACACTCATGGATAGTGTCTTACGTCCCTGTCTTGGAAAATTTGTTGTGGTTTTCCTTGATGACATTCTTATTTACAGGAAGACTGAAGATGAACACATAGAACACTTACGATTAGTGTTTGAACAACTACGAGCTCACGTGTTGTATGCTAAGAAAAGCAAGTGCGGTTTCTTTAAAACAAAGATACATTACCTCGGTCATGTGATCTCTTATTCTGGCATTAAGATGGACACTGACAAGGTTGATGCCATTCTTCAATGGCCACATCCCAACACGGTTGAGGAGCTTCAAATATTTTTAGGCATGGTTGGTTTTTATCGACAGTACATCCGTGACTATGCCAAAATCACTATTCCTAGGACGGATCAACTTAAAGCAAAAGGTAAGACCTTTTCTTGGGAAGAGGCCCAAAAACGTAGTTTCGAACAACTCAAGGTAGCTATAGCCACTGCTCCCATCCTAGCAATCGTCGACCCACTTAAGCCAGTTGTGGTAGAGACTGATGCTAGTGATAAATCCATTGGTGCGGTACTTCTCCAGGAGGGAAGACCTATAGCCTTTGAAAGTAAAAAGTTAGATAGAGCTCAACAAATAATGTTGTTTATGAGCGAGATCTCTATGCCATAATTCACGCTTTACGAAAGTGGCGACACTATTTATATGGTGCCGAGTTTGAAGTAGTTTTTGACCATGAGAGTATCAAATGGTTTACTCATGGTGAAAGATGCATAAGCACCTGCATGATGGGCATGCTAAGTTCAGAGAGTTTTTCTCGAACCTGCACGTAACAAGCTCGATCTCGCTAGGCGTTGGAATTTTGGAGAGGTGCAATTGTGCATCATATAGAGGAATTCATAGAAGATTTCACGCAATACAATTAGAAACCGACCAATATGTACAAGTAGTTAGCAATTTTGGGGGACGTTAGTTTATGAAAACAACAATCATGGCGTGAAATTGTGACATACCTCCTAGAGGCTCACACCATAGCCCTCAGGTTCTTGAATACATCTTGAGTGGTGAGATCAACAACAAAGAACTAGGACACAATTCTCGTGATGCTTGTGATATGTTGGATGGGTCTAAGTTTATTTTTTCCCCAGGCAATTTAATTTATGAGCAAGTGAAGTGGTGAGGGAGTAAGGAAGCCCAAGCGGGCATGTGGTTAGGTCATAACGCTACCAACAGGAGGTCATAGGTCCAAAGCTCGATTTGTGAGGGGAGTTGGTCAATGCTGATGATTTTTTGTGGTTTGTTCAATTGCCTTGAGATTTGTGTACATCTCTGCCCACCATTGATCCCACCTTCCAAGGTTCATTTAAGACCTCGTGGGCGGTAAGGGTAAATGTGGGTAGATGTGAACTTATGCATACAATCCTCTTTCTTGGAGTGCACACTTGAGCTCCAATCAATACCAATTCCACTCAAAAAGTAGAGGTGCACCACCATTGTTTTGTCCAGGTGCAAATTGCTCTACGCTCCCATCAAATGAGTTCTCTAGTCTCCCTTCACTTTGATCATTAGAAATGCTAACGTTCACCTTGGCGAGAGCACAATTTTGTGAGTGCACCCACTGTAGCAAGCCCGCAACTGCTCCTAGTAAAGTTGTTTCCTCCATCAAACACTCCTCGCAAATGAACAGAGCCATTTGCACAAGGTATTGTTTGCTTGAAGTTGTTCACCAAATACAAATGAACGCATCGTGAATGTAGCATCTACGCATTCTCTCTCTCTCTCTCTCTCTCTCTCTCTCTCTCTCTCTCTCTCTCTCTCTCTCTCTCTCTCTCTCTCTCTCTCTCTCTCTCTATGTGTGTTAACTATGATTTTCTTGGGCGTTTTGGGGAATGTTTATCCAAGGTTTTTTGTTTTGGTTGAAAAAGTACTGAATTAAAAAGATAAAAAGAGTTACAAGTACCTTTAGGAAAAGATATTGGTCATCATGTACAAGTACTCATGAATAAGGGAGAGTCTAAAAGGATTTTATAGGGATCGAATGACACTTGTCCATTGCTACCACCTTATGGTTTTCTAGATCATCTTGACATCCAACAGTAGCATCTCTCACATGAGATTTGAGTTCCTTCATGAAATTTAAAAAGCTAAGACCATTGATATGGGTGGCATTTGTGGTGAAGACTCTACCAATCCAAGCCTTGTTCCTTTCAAGCCACACATTACTAAATAAGCACTCATAAGACAAGTCCATATGTCAATGTCCATGTGTTTGCTTTCACCTAGCAAAAGAGACCTCCAAGAGATCTGGGAGTGATCAACATCACTAGCTAATTGCAATGTCCTTTTAAATTGAAGGTTGTGAGGGATATTGTCGAATAGACTCCTCTTGCACTTTACATCTGTAGTAGATACCACGAGATTGCAAAAGACGTGGATTTTTTTCTTGTCCATAAGCCCTGGTGTAGGATTACCCAAAAGACATCTATGTTTGATTGGGAGGGGGTAGGCCCACAATTATTTAAATAATTAGGCCCATTGATGAGAATTCCATGAAATCACCCATCTAGAATTGAGTTTAGCAACAAGGAATAGGTCACATATGCCTTTCTTCTCTTTAAAATGATAGATGTCTCTACATATTTTAATGAGGGAAAATGCATTCCTTTTTCAGCTTCTACGGAGGTTGGACTTCATGGTCTCCATCCTAGACAGAAGAAAATTGACACCACTTTTTAAAATGTTATATTGATGCCTTAATTCAGGTTTGGTGAGCCTTTTGTTGTCCTTGAAAACATCCTCCCAAGATATGAGCAGATATAAGTCCTTCGCTTTGGTTGGCATTAATGCGGTGACCAATCCAAATGGAATCATGAAGGAAAAAACTCCTCAAAGACAGTAACTTCCTCCGGGTGGAATGAAAGTGTCAGCTGACGTTAATCCCTTCCATGATTTGTACTCGTTGAGGTGGAACATGTGCATGTTTCTCTTAATGAGAAGGGCCCAATAGTCTTTAGATGAAGAAGCTCTTGTTATCCACTTAGATAGTCTAGTGGCAAGCTTTTGAATGTTCAGTAAACCCAAACCTCCTTTTTTCTTTTCCATGCAGTAAGTGTTCAAAGTCACTTTAGGAAATTTGTAGATGTCTTCAAAATCACCCCATAAAACCTTCTTGCCAAGCTGAAAATCTAAATATAGGAGGGAAGATAGGAGGTAATGATTAAGAACAAAGACTCTAGTAGACAAATTAGGTTGGTAATTTTTCTAGGAGTAAAGCTTTTTCTTGAACTTATCCAATGCCCAGTCTGACTAAATGTAGCATCGAAACCCATTGGAATTCCTAGCAATATAAACAACTACCCATCCACTATCAGTTGACAACCAACCTGAGTGACAATTGAAAAACAATCACCTTTTGAAATTATATACCCAGTATTTGAAAAGCAATCACCTTTTGAAATTGTGTACGCAGTATTGAAATGATTAATAACAGACCCATTGGCCAGGTAATAGACATTCAGGAATTCTTAAAATCTTTCCACTAACTGAGCATCATTTTTTGCCAAAGAATTGGTATCATCTACAAAACGTTGCAAGCACAATTGCTCAGAAGAACCAAATATACTGATAGCCCTCAGTTTCCCCTAGTGCATACATTTTTTGACCAGCTAACACAATAAATTTGAAGAAATGGCATAGAGTAGAGGGGACATAGGGAATTCTTGTCCGATGGATTTGTGCAAAGGATTAATAACAGACCCATTGGCCAAGTAGTAGACATTCAGGCATTCTCAAAACTTTTGCCACTGACTAAGCATCATTTCTGACCAAAGAATTGGTATCATCTACAAATTTTTGTAAGCACAATTGCTCAAAAGAACCAGGGTATATTGATAGCCCTTAGTTTCCCCTAGTCCATACAATTTTTAACCAACTAACACAATGAATAAGAAGAAATGGCATAGAGTAGAGGGGACAAACGGCATTGTTGTCTGATGGATTTGTGCAAAGGAATGGGCTCAGAAATCTCACCATTGTTTCATTTCTGGCTAAAGCATTTCCAAAAAGAATGCGCACAATCCTGAAAATGTCTACCTAGCCCCATGTAATGCAGGCATTGCAAAATGAATTCCCATAAAATCTTATCATAAGCTTTATCAAAATCAATCTTTAGAAAAACGTAGTCGTGATCTACTTCAAAAGCATGCTCCATTCCTTCCCAGAGGGCCCTTATGGCATCCAAAACAAATCTTCCTTTAATAAAATCCTTTTGCTCTATTAGGATAAACTAATCCATCAAAGGGATGAGCTGCCTAGCCAAGGGGAGAGAGAAAATTTTGTAAATAGGAGTCACACAAACTATGGGTCTCCAATTAGCTACTTCCCCCTTGACCCTCTCTTATGAATCAAGTTGAATGCAACAACATTAATATTAGAGGAAAGAGATCCTTGAGCTAGGGTTTCTTGCCATATCAGTAGAATATATGGAGCCAAAAAATCTTGGTATAAAGAACTGGCACTCCATCTAGTCCAATGTTTTGCCAGTCTTTTAAAATTCCAATAGTTTATCTAATCTTCCTCTGAGATAGGGGTTGATCCTATAGTTTAGCTGGCCTTAGTGATCTCCCCATTCCTTTGGGAGAGAGTAGCGGAAGTATTGGAGAAAAAAGACCTAGAAATTTTTGTGTTTTCGTTATGAGACTTGGTTTGGAAGCCATCATTATTTCTCAGAAAAGGGATGAAGTCCCTGCACTTATTTTTCTTCGACGAGTAAGAACATTTGAGAGTTAGGCATGTCAAATTCCCTTGCCCAGAAAGGTCTGGTCCAATCAAGGGCACCCTATGCCTCTTGAAGCCCTTGAGACCCTTCTCGAATCTTCTTTCAGATTTAAAAGCTCAAGGGTAGGAGGGTCACTAATTGGACACACTTTCTCTAAATTAAAGATCTGATTGTTTCTCATTATTCTTGTATTAGCTCTACTCTCCTTGTCCATTCTTTTAAACTTGGTAAAAAACCTTCTGAGTATTTCTACTAATAGCAACATCACAAGCTTTGAAAAAAAATTTATTGCAGGTAAAAGCTTCTTAATAATAATGTATTCCTAATGGATTCAAAGAACATATATTCACTACTTATGTAGTGCTAGTAGTGCAAGGACACTAAGAAAACACTAAAGGGAAAAATAAGCAAATGTATCATTGTGCCCTCGACCATCTCTTTTAATATGGACACAAAAACTCTTTTGACTTTTCACTTTCATGGGTCTTTTCTTTTCCTATTCTCACCCTTCACTTATGCACTTAGATGTTTTGAAAGGTTTTTTATTTTTTCAAGATTGGGGAGACCTAATTGGAAAATACGCTAAATTTTACTTCTCATTGACTTAAGCTTAAACAATGAATTATCCAAGTGGGGCCAACCAGCCAAGTGCTAGGTAGCATTAACTTATAAGCTAATTCATTACTTGGCTTAAGAATTTGAAATGGTCTATAATATCTTTTTGCTAGCTTAGCATAATATTTATGATCACCTATTGGGCGTCCTTGTTTGGCTTTGCCTATTGTATGGCTTAGGCATGCTTTGGAAAATTTAAACAATACACAATCATCCTCTTTGAAGGTCAATGTGGGATGGCTATAGATTCCTTAATCGTTGTAAAAGATTTCTTAAGATCTCCACTGTACTCATCATTAGCAACAATTTTCCGAAGTTGTGTTCTCCATTCATTTCAATGAGCAAGGGCTTATGATCAGACATTAGCAAAGAAGAGTCACATTTGCAACTTACCAGCAAGTGTTTGTGCATAAGATCTCCAAACGTGTAGATTCTACCTAGCCTTGTAGCTCTGTAGTAATTACCTTGCTTCTTGTTAGACTAGGTGAATCCAGACTCATCTCACATACCAAGCAATGTGTGCTTATCAAACATTTCTTCCTAGCACTTGTTTTCTCTCCCTTGAATTACTTGCCCTAAGGAATTCCATTTGACAATTATGGAAGTAACCGTATGGAAATTACCTACAATTAACAAAGGAGAAGACAATCTGCTAAGCTCTATCTAGGTAGCGGCTCTTTTAGAAACACAGTTAGAAGCATATACGCACATAACAATAGAATTGAAAGGTTCCTTCAAGGAAATAGCAACCCAATTGCCGAATTGAATGTCAGAACCATTGTGTTGTCTACTAATTCATTCAACATGAGGGCATCTCTTGCAACTTTAACTTCCTACATGCATGCAAAGTCAAAATGAAATTGATAATCAGACATCCACTTCTTGATGTAGACAACCCTACTAAAGTCAATGAGCCCTTTACAGTTGAGCGAAGAGTTTCCTCCTCAGCCTGAGTCATGGTGATGTCCACTGAGTTGATAGGAGAGTGGGTCATTGTATTGATAGCCTCCTTGTCATGCTCCTCTAGCTCTTTGATAAAATTCTCCTCACTCCTCAATTCTTTCTCTTGGCCAACTACAATTTCTTTAGTTTGAGTGGTAGCTTGAGTTTCAGACACAAAGTTCCCCTCATCCTCTAAATCCTTAGACTTAAATGAGATCCCTCTAGTTTGATTTGAGGGGCTTTTAGGTGGAACAAGGGTATTAGAATTCACAGTATTGTTATGCACTTTTGGGTCGTTATCCTCTTTGTCCTCCTTATCTTCTTCCAGTGGTTGAAAAGTGGAATCTTTATCATCCTCTACATCAGCTCCCTCAAGAACTAAAGGGTCAAAGACGTCATCAAGCAATGCACCAAATCTTTTGACATTTCTACTATTATTGTTCATGGATGATGGTTTGTATCTATTCCCTCATCTTTGTTGAAAGCCCAGATTGCTCTCTTTTGCTTCCTTATTCTTTTCTGGGTCCTTCTATTGTTTCTTAAGAAGCTCGAGACAATCTTTAATGAAGTGTCCTTGTTTTAAACAATGAAAACATGCATTGGGCAGATTTCTATAAACAATCTTCTGGTTGTGTAGTACCTGTCCCAAAAGATCTTTCAGAGGGATGGAGTCCTTAAGCACAAGATCAATATCAAATTCAATTGGAAGTCAAGGGTCCGATTTGGGGTTGATAGTATTAAATGGCTTTCTCCCTAGCACTTTTCCTACATGATCCCCCACATGTTAGACCAAGTGGAAATTAGGAAATTTCACCCACACTAGAAATAAAAGCCTCTCTGCCATTTGAACATGGACATGGGGGTGTTCCTTATGAGCCATTGCCTCTGCTAATAATTTTGTAATGCATTAGTTGAATAATAAAAAAAGAACATATAAAAATTATTGGGCAGATATTGAACTTGACATGGAAAGAGGTTCTTGGATTCCCATTCTTAGGTTATCCATTGCTTAAGAACCACTACAGGGGGGTTTGATCCCATGACATATACCAATGATTACCCTTTCCTGCAAATGCTCAAACAAATTTTCTAGCTATGTTGCCCCTACTAAAACAGAACCATCCCCTTGGTCAGTACTACCAAGACATTCATCTAAGATATCAAGAACATTGGGCTTTTCTGAATTCTCCCCATCTGGACAGATTGAACCACTCCCATTATTATTTGGAGTGTACTATTGTTGCACTTGAGCACCCTCAAAGGGCAGGTGTTTCCCTTCTTCTACATTCCTAGAGTCCTCTTCATGCTTATTGTCCAAGTTGTTCCAACTTCCAGACATTGGAAATAAATTAATATTGACCCTGATTAGCATTGAGAGGAGGATGTAGGATGTGATTCCCCATCAAAGGCCTCATACTAGCCCCATTACTGAGTTTGCCCAAAGCCCTTTTGCATGCCATTGAGAAGGGATCCTTCTCTAGGGTTAGGTGGAGGAGCAGGGCTGATATGTTGAAGCAAATGGAGTGTTGGGAATGTCCAACACTTCTGACAACTCCATTACGCAAGGCTTTGTGTAGGGCCATGTCACCTCCACCCAAAGGAAGGCACGAGAGAAAATCATCAAATGAGTAGACAAGTTGCACTGAAAGAAAGTAGCCCGGGTAGGGAAGGCTTGCATGAGAGGTACCTCACAGGAGTACGGAGCCTCGTCCTTTTTTTTGTTGAAAAGTCCTGGGATATATTATAAAAAAAAGAAAAAAGTACAACCTTGCCTCACAGGTAGGGAGAGAGGCATCCCAAAACTACAAAGAAAAATTACAACTGGAGACATGTCTCTGTCATAATGAGCCTTTCCCTACCTGAGTCTTTGCCATTTATGGCTCCTTTGAATAGAATATAGGGGCCAGTGATATACATCCTCCATTTTAGTTAGACATGAAAGAGAAATTTTCTTGAATTGATAGGCAAATGCCCTGGCATTCTCTTCCTTTTGTAATTGAAACAGTGCTTCATTCCTTTGAGTCCAGCAGGCCCATAAGTAGGCAATTCTCCACATAATCCATAACGGGATATCTAATTTGATACAGTCATCTATAAGGATCTCCTAGGTAGAGAATTTCTGAGGATGTAATTCTTTACAACTTCTACTAAACGCTTTTTGAGTTGTCCACACCCCTTGGTGCAAAATAAGCCAGGCCAAAAAGCTATGTTTGATTGGGATTGCAAAGCCCCATAGGCATTTAAATATGTAGATCCACTATTTTGCTCCCCAATTGAGCTTCCACTTTTTATTAAACTTTTTCATGAGCTCCTCATCAAAATCTGAGAAGTTCTTGTGGGCCCTCCTTGCAATATTTTCCATAGAAGTGCTTTTGCAGTGAATCAAGCCAGCTTGAGCTTGAAAAGCATTTAGACAGCCACACCCATCCAGGGTTTTGGCTCTTGTCGAATGAAGGTTATGTTGGCACTACGAGAGGCAGTTGCCAATGCAACGATTCGATTTGACTACAAAAAGTGTGGCCTCGAATTTCGCTTACTTGCACGAAACTTATTTTTCCAAAGGGAAAATTATCAAAATACCCCTCTAATTTGAGGAAATTCCCAAAATACCCTTCAAATTTCAAAAATTCCCAAAATACCCTTGTATCTATTTTGGTTGGATTGTTCAAGATTTTCTAATCTTCATTCATTTTTGACAATTGAGATCCGTTTTTGAGTGCTCAACATGTAATTTGTCACCAATTACCATCGCAAAAAAGGCAATTATGTCTAAAAATAATGAAGCAATCCATCTCCAAAGCCTACGTAACCAACGCAAATTGTAGTTTTAGCATCTTGTACGATAGACAATCATTCTTCTTGTGAAGACCCACAAAAATTTTTATTTTTTGAGAAATTTATTCTCACAATCAGGGGTGTTTTTTGAAATTTGAGGGGTATTTTGGGAATTTCCTCAAATTAGAGGGGTATTTTGGTAATTCTCAAAGTGCCCTTCAAATTTTGGAAAATTTGAAGGGCACTTTGGGAATTTATGACAAAATTTGAAGGGCACTTTGGGAATTTATGACAAAATATCGGGGGTATTTTGGGAATTTTTGAAATTTGAGGGGTATTTTGGGAATTTCCTCAAATTAGAGGGGTATTTTGGTAATTTTCCCTTTTCCAGAAAGGGGTGCACGTGTGTTTAAAGGGGGGACGGAGGCGCGAGGGAGGGAGAGAGAGAAAGAGAGGGACTTTTCTCAGGCGAGCGCACTGCAGCAAGCAAGTAAGAAAGCGACTGAGCTACTTTTCTCAGGCGTGCACATGCAGCAAGCGATCTCGACAGAGCAGGTAGCATGCCCATCTCAGAGCGAATACTTGAACATATTCGGCCGGCAGTGCCACTCGTCCTACAGACGACGTTAAAGAGAAAGAAGAAGAGAGAGGAGCTCGATGGCGGGTTCGGTATCTCAGCCAGCGACGGTTGGGACTCTACCAAGCTCACGCGAAGAGCGAGAGTCGCAGAACAATCATAGACGCAGACCCATTGGCTTGTTATGGAAGGAATATTTCAGGGATCCGTCGCAATGGTGTGACAACCGCAGTAGCAGGCCAGACCAAACTTACCCTCATTTCCAGCACAAAGGCACTGGGGACTGGTTGTGGGTTGATGGGCGCCTCAATCCCCCTTGGGTTCGTGACGAACTCAGGAAAAGAGGATTAGCTGCTTCGATACATCCACAAGACACACATATGCTGCCAACGGAAGAAAAGTCACCTCCCTGCAAAGCACCTGCTCGCCATAATGAGACTTTGGCTTTTGTTGCCTTGCTCAGGCTTTGCACTAAGAGCAAGGATCTGTCGAGAGGCACCAGAATTCATGATCACATCATGAAGCGCGGCTTGATAGAGAAATGTGCTGATGCCTTAATCACCATGTATGCAAGTTGTGGTGCACTTGCAAAAGCAAGAGAGTTACTCATTCCGCACAATAGCAACGATGTCATTACTTGGACCACACTCATTACCAGTTATACTCGGCAGGGGCAGAGTCAAAACGCTTTGGATTGTTACGAACTGATGAAGCAAGAGGGTCCTTCTCCAGATGCTGTAACTTTCATGTCAGTCTTGAAGGCATGTGGCAGCATAAAAGCAGCTTATAAAGGAAAACAAATACATGATGAAATTGCTAGACAAGGGTTGCTAGGATCTGATGTGGTGCTTGGCAATGCCCTTATCGACATGTATGCAAAATGTGGGGTTCTTAGGAAAGCACAGCAAGTGCTTGAGGAACTACCATACCGAGACGTTGTTTCTTGGAATACTTTGATTGGAGGACACACCCAGCATGGTCAACCTGAGCAAGCTCTGGCTTGCTTTTGGCAAATGCAGGGCGACGGCCTTTCTCCAGATGCTGTTACATTTTCTTGCATCTTGAAATCCTGTGGTGCCTTAAGGGCCATTAACGAGGGTGAACGAATTCATGAGCAAATTGCAAGCCAGGGACTGCTAGGAAAGAATATTGTGCTTGGCACTGCGCTGGTGGATATGTATGCAAGTTGTGGTGCTCTTGTAAAGGCACAGACAATGCTCGAAGAGCTGTTCCCTCGGGATGTTATATCTTGGAATGCTTTAATCTCTGGTTATGCCCAACATGGCTGGGGGAAAGAAGCTTTAAAGTGTTTTGAACGGATGCAACATGAAGGAATTTCTCCAAATTCTGTAACTTTTGGCTGCATTTTGAAAGCTTGTGGCTCTATAAGAGCCCTTTCCAAAGGTGAACAGATCCATGATGTGATTAAAAGGCAAGGACTGCTGGAAACAGACAATGGACTTGGCACTGCCCTGGTTGATATGTATGCTAAGTGCGGAGCTCTTGTGAAAGCAGCACAAACACTTGAGGGCCTCTCTTTTCAACATGCTGCTTCTTGGAGTGCACTTATTGCAGGATATGTCCAAGAGGGCAAAGGCGAGCAAGCAATGCACTGCTTTGAGCGGATGCAGCACAATGGACTCTACCCAGATGCAATAACGTTTACTTGTGCATTGAAAGCATGCGCAATTATAGGAGCTGTTGATAGAGGTAAACATATCCATGATGAAATTGTTAGGCAAAATTTAATAGGAAATGATAGAGTGCTTGGCGGGGCGCTTGTGGACATGTACGCCAAGTGCGGCAGTCTTGAAAAAGCACGCAAAGTGCTTGAGGAGCTCCCTTCTAGAGATGTTGTCAGTTGGAGTGCACTTATTGCAGGATATGCTCAACGGGGCGAGAGTGAACAAGTACTCAGCTGCTTCAGGCAGATGCAATTGGAGGGCTTCAATGCAGAAGCATCAACGTTCTCCTCTGTGCTTACTTCATGTTGTCATTTAGGTCTAGTAGAGGAGGGCCATAGGTGTTTTGTGGATATGAGCACCAAATATGGTGTGAAGCCTGATGTATATCATTACACTTGCATGGTTGATCTTTTTGGGCGAGCAGGACACCTAGACAAGGCAGCATGCTTAATAGAGGAGTCGCCTTTTTCAAATCACTTTTCAGTTCTGTCTGCCTTGTTGGGTGCCTGTCGGAAATGGGGTGACGTCTGTATTGGGAGGTGGGCCTTTGATAGAGTAGTGCAAGTAGATAGAAGTAATGGGGCAGCTTATGTTCTCATGTCTGATGTTTATGCAGCTGCAGGCATGCAAGAGGATGCAGAGAAAATTGGAGCCATGAGAATGGAAAACAAAGCATGGTAGAACTCGAGGGTGTGTTTTGTTTTTGAAGGAGGAAGGGAGGTAAAGGAGTAGGGAAAGGTCTTGACCTTTCCCTGTAATTATTGCGACCACCTGACGACCCGCGGAGGCGGGGAGCCAGTGGTGCGAGCAATAATTACGGAGGGAAGGTCACTAAAGGACCTTTCCCGTCCGTCAAGGTCCAAGGTAGAGGCGATCAGGAGCCAGTGGTGGGAGCAATAATTACAGAGGGAAAGGTCACTAAAGGACCTTTCCTGGCCATCAAGGTCCAGGAGAGAGGCGACCAAGCTGTGCTGTGTGCTCTCTGAAACTGAATCCACTGCGTACACAGTCTGCTGCAGTCCTGACAGGCACTGATGTGGTTTGCAATCATTGGCAATGATTACCTTGAAATTATCGCTGCTGATGTGGCAGAAATCTGACGGCTCTCTGCAGAAACTCCCGCCAGTAATGGACACTGGATGAGTGGCTAGGATCTTCTGCCCCTCAAGCGTGGACCATAAATGGAAGAGAGAGAGAGAGAGAGAGAGAGAGAGAGAGAGAGAGGCAATATATGTATGTGACGACCCGGGAGTTGGGCCGTCAATGCGGAGAAGCGTGGTGGGCGAGTTTGCGGAAGCTTGCGGAGAACAAGGGCCCGGCTCGGACGGGACCGGCTCGGGGCAAGGTGCTTTTGTCTTCAAAGGGGCCTGGCTCGGACGGGACCGGCTCAGGTCGAGGTGCTTGTCTTCAAGGGGTCCTGGCTCGGACGGCACCGGCTCAGGAGGGCCCGGCTCGGGTCGAGGTGTTGTCTTCAAGGGGTCCTGGCTCGGACGGCACCGGCTCAGGAGGGCCCGGCTCGGACGGGACCGGCTCGGGCGTGGTTGCGTTCCATGGGTCGACGGCCGTTTGCATTTCGCGGGTCTTGCGTTCCGGGTCCCTAGCCCCACGTAGCCTCAGGCTCCGCCGCACTCACGGAGGGTCATAGCGTGCCTTGGGGAACCTTGCGTGGAGTCCCCACGGTGCACGAGTGCGTGGAGTGAGGCTAGCGTGTCTAGGTGGGGGGTCCCCTCCCGTGGCCGTTTTCGGGAGGCTCATACCCCTTATATACACCCCCGGTTGAAGAAAGTTCGACGTCCTCGTCGAACGAAGGGAAAAGAGAGCTTGGTTATGCATGAGGCCAAGGGACTAAGGGGTGCATATAAGTGCAAAGTGAGAAAAACTGTACCCGAATAATGCAAGTAGAAAAACATGCTTTGTTTTTGTCATTTTTGGAATGAAGAGTGTATATTTTTGTGGTTTTTGGCAGAAGGCTGAAAAAATTGGATGCTTTGAATACTCAAGTAGAATTCCCCGTACTTGAGCATTCCCCGAAAAGGTAACCCGGAGTGCGCGGAGCCACCTGTTGCGTTGGCCCGCGCGGAGGCTTCTTGAAAGCCGAATGTGAAGGAGAGTCCGTCGCAATGCAGCCCTTGCGAAGTTGCAAGGAAACTTACCGTCATTTTGACGCACGTTGTAGACTTAGGCTGACACCAGCTTTGGTTTCCAATCGCCGAATCTTGAATCGGGCAAGGTTTCTTGGTTAGATGCAGTCTGTAGGTCGAAGTAGCTTTGGTCGTCATGACACCATGAAGGCTTTGGCTGATTCTTCAATCGTCAAACTGATCCCTGTTTGTCCCTGTGTGGACGTCATTTGGAGGGCTAGTACGGTGCCCTGTGGTCTCTTGTAGACTTGAGTGGGTCTCCAGCTCAGCATGGGCCACAAAAGTGGCCGGGGTGCGATGAACTCAGTTGGGTTGGTCCGTTGCGTTTTTCTCTTTTGATTTTTGATATAAAGAGCCCTGTCTGGCTCGCATCTTTCCTTTTTGTTTGGAGTGTGACGGCCTGCAGGTTGGGCGCGTCACGGGGACGAGGCTCTGGAGCTCTGATACCAAGTGTGACGACCCGGGAGTTGGGCCGTCAATGCGGAGAAGCGTGGTGGGCGAGTTTGCGGAAGCTTGCGGAGAACAAGGGCCCGGCTCGGGGCAAGGTGCTTTTGTCTTCAAAGGGGCCTGGCTCGGACGGGACCGGCTCAGGGAGGGCCCGGCTCGGGTCGAGGTGCTTGTCTTCAAGGGGTCCTGGCTCGGACGGCACCGGCTCAGGAGGGCCCGGCTCGGGTCGAGGTGTTGTCTTCAAGGGGTCCTGGCTCGGACGGCACCGGCTCAGGAGGGCCCGGCTCGGGCGTGGTTGCGTTCCATGGGTCGACGGCCGTTTGCGTTTCGCGGGTCTTGCGTTTCGGGTCCCTAGCCCCACGTAGCCTCAGGCTCCGCCGCACTCACGGAGGGTCATAGTGTGCCTTGGGGAACCTTGCGTGGAGTCCCCCCGGTGCATGAGTGCGTGGAGTGAGGCTAGCGTGTCTAGGTGGGGGGTCCCCTCCCGTGGCCGTTTTCGGGAGGCTCATACCCCTTATAATGTAACATAAATGGAGCACACAAATACGAAGGCAAGGAAACAATAAGCGCTCTGAAAACATAAGAACAGATTTGTAAAAGAAGACAATTTTTTGCCCTCTCCTCTTATTTTCAATGAGAAGGACTCTCTCTCTCTCTCTCTCTCCATTTCCATCCCCCTCCCTCAATAGCTACTCTGTTCTGTGAACAAGAAGAGGAAAAGAGAGAGATTGAATCCACACATGGGTCCTTCCATGGAATGTAAGAATCACAAAGTGCTCATGGCCATCAATTTGGCAAGAGTATAATAGTGGCCAACATATCAAATGTATTGTCACCCACAACAGTATCCCATCATCTCTGTCTCCACTGCATTATCTCACCTACAAGGGCAACTAGTTATGGCCAACATATCAAATGTAATGTCACCTCTCCTCCCACTATAGTATCCTATCTATCCCTCTTCTCTGTAGACTATCATGGAATGTTTGTGAAATACAGCTCATAGAATCTACAAATTGTAACTATGAATCAAGGATTAGATACCAAAAAAATCACTTTAAAATAAAAGGGGGCATAGATGTTCATTCATGTTTTCATATCTAGTCTCAAAGTAGACAATAGAGAAATATTTGCAACATAATTTAGTATTTCACTAACATAACCCATCGTGGAAAGCATCAAATCATTAAAAAGGGCCCCACTGAGAGAACTAAGGAAACCTTTATGAACTCCTAAAGCTTCAACTATACGACTTCTACAATCCCTTTGAACTTATTCACATGAGGCCCAGGTAGGTAGTAGGTCCCCAAAACGACTTTTTCATTTCTTCGTTAGCAAGAATCTATGGAGATTCTCTTGGTTGAGTAGGGAGAAAAGGGGAGGGCGGTGCCAGGCGTCGATGATGCTTATGTGGAGAGGGGTGGGAGTGATGCCAACTGTGAGCCAAGGCGGAGAGAAGGACAGGCAGCCAGGCATCGCAAAACGAAGCTTCCATGTGCAGGGCAATGCGTGGTTTCATTCCCTCTCGCCCTCGTCTCTCAAGCCAAGCATTACGTTTTGAGAATGCAGGCCTTGCTCTTGGTCTTTTCTCTTTGGCGAGGAAGGCATTGCCTCTCTCTCCTGCACAACAATCCATGTAGGACGATGTGCGAGAGTGCGAAATAGAATTTTTTGGTCAATGGAGGCTCAATCAACTCTCTTTGCTCTCAGCTTGGGCTGCTGCCGCATCGCTTTCAGTAGGGCGCGCCAATTTTGGTTTGGGGGTGATTAATAAGAATCTCAGTAGATGCCTTTGAAGCTTTGAGGGAAAAGGGGGGGGGGAGAGAGAGAGAGAGAGAGAGAGAGAAAGAGGGAGGGAAAAAGATTGATTCGAGAGGTTGGTTTGCAGGCATCCATCGAGAGAGAGAGAGAGAGAGAGAGAGAGAGAGAGAGGCTTGGTCTGAGCATGCAGCGGGCAACTTGACGATGGCGGGGATGATGGTGAAGGTCATGGAAGTTGCAGGGACGACAGAGGAGAGGGTGAAGGCGGAGGTAGAGGGCACTTGGAGGGAGGCACATAGAGACACGGCCCGGTCTGAGGCATGGTAGAGAGAGAGAGAGAGAGAGAGAGAGAGAGAGAGAGATGGCGGGGCAGAGGGGGTGCTTGCTCCGTTGTGGAGTTTCTCAAAGCAGAGAAGCCAGGGCCCAAAGCACGCAAGGTTAATGGGCCGAGTACTACTGGAGCGTCTGGTAGAGCAACTGACAGTACTCTCTCTCTTTGTTTATTGCTTCCACACAGAGCAGCAACTTGTATGCAAATTTGATCAGTAGATGTTGTCGCCATTGTCTCACAGGGAGAGGTGGTTTGTTTGCAAGGTAGCTGCGGCCACAATGTCGGTCTCTCCCTCTCGTTTGTTTGTAAGGCAACATGCATATGCAGGGTTTGAAGTGAAGGGCGGCGGCAATAATCAGTAGGTTGGAGTTGGCTCCTAGCTATGGAAGCGAGGGGATCCAGACATAGGGAGCAGCTAAAGGAGAATGTGCACGGGAACAGGGGAAAGGAAGGCATTAAAAAAATACTTTTGCATTGTCTGCAGGCAGCATGTGGTTAAATGGATGTACAGGAGACTAAGGCTGGATACACACTGCCAATGCGGGTGCGCGTCACTTTTGATGATGGGCGGGCATGCATTACACACTGGCTACATTATTTTATCATAAAGCAAAATCATTTTCAGTAGCTACGTCCATCGCATTGGTTCGTCGCCTGATTTTGGCTGACCTGGCAAAAGCTCAACCCCCGCCCAAGCTTGGGCAGGGGGTATCGCCTGTCCAAGACCTTGTCCTATGCCCTTTCTGCCTGCGTATCAGCAAACGCCGCCTAGCCTCCACGTCTGCGCGCCCAAGCTTGGGCACGTGGTCTATAACCAGCCTAATCTCCGCTTGGGCACGTGGTCTATAACCAGCCTAATCTCCGATTGCTGCTTAGCGAAAGGCAGGCCGCAACATTGTAGATCAAGCCTAGTGGCTTGAGCTCTCCTAACTATGTCGCAGAGGAGGGAGGCAAGGTTGGATCGAACTGGGGTGCAGTTGACTTCGCCCTCTCTCTCTCTCTCTCTCTCTCTCTCTCTCTCTCTCTGCGCAGGTCCGTAGGGGTGGGATTGGTAGACCTACGTCTTTTTTCTTGCTGCTTCGACTTTGGGCTTGTAGATGGTGAGTTGGGGGGCTATCTTACATGCTGCTTAGGAGGCAAGGAGCTTGCAAACGGGGCCATGGCGGAGGGCAAGAGCAGGGCAGATGATAGTCACGGACAGATGGCGAGGAATGGGGCCAGTAGAACTGGAGGAGGATGAGGATGTGGAGGAGGGGTGTCAGGAGTACAAAAAGAGGGATGTCATCTGTCAGGAGAAGCACGTAGAGAGAGAGAGAGAGAGAGAGAGAGAGAGAGAGAGAGATTTTTTCTCTCAGCCTCGAGACAAGCTTGCCATGGTGCCACTGCACTTTTTCATTGCACCTGCAGTTTTTCTCTGTCTCCGAGCATTCCTAAGCAACAGCGGGGTGATGGAGAGCCACGGATCAAGTGCTTGTGCGCAAATGTGAAGAGAGATGCGAGGCAGGGAAGGGAGCAGGCTCGAGCCTCGAAGCATGTGTCAAAGGGGACGGGAGGGGGACTGTGGCGGTGACATGGCATGCTTTTTTCTTTCCAATTGAAAGAATATGCCGAACAAATTAATCGGTTTGTGGAAATGACCCAGTAGCCCAACAATGACATGAGGCCTAGGTAGTCGTAGGAGCCTCCAATTTCCAAAGGGGGTCTATTTGATGGACTCTGCTCAAGATTCCATGTTTATATGAAAGCAAAAGGATTTCTTTTCTCTCTCTCTCTCCTTCTCTCTCTCCCCCCCCCCCCCCCCCCCCCCTTTCCAAATTGAATTGGTCAAGGCTGCAGGATCTGCTTGCAAAAAGTGGCCTAAGTAAATAGACACTCAACCGGTTGTTCGGAGCTTGACCGCGACTAGAGCCAGGCTCTCGCTGCTCACACCATTTTGTGCGTTGCAAAGCCGCCAAGACCTTGGGGGAAGTTTCAAGGATGCGAGGAGGAGGAGCTCCATGCGTCGTGGGAGGGGGAATGCAGGGGCGTAGGCAGAAGAGCGCAATAGAGACCTGTAAGCCTTAAGGCCTTTTCCTGATTCAATGCGGAACAATGAGTGTTGTAGAAGAGCAACCGCCGGGTGTTGCCCAGTGCAATGATAGAATGGAAGGGCGGTGCCCATTCTGCAGACACAACCAATGACCATGCCGAGGTGAGAGGAGGGCCTACTGAATGCTCATTTTCATTTCATTGTGATGTAACACTTTGCTAATCTTGTGTCTGTGTTCTCTCTCTCTCTCTCTCTCTCTCTCTCTCTCTCTCTCTCTCTCTCTCTGTGTCTGAGTTCATTGGTCATTGTGGCCTTTTGAAGACGTTAATATAACATTTCATCTCTCTCTCTCTCTCTCTCTCTCTCTCTCTCTCTCTCTCTCTCTCTTTGAGTGTGTGTGTGTGTGTCTGAGTTCTATTCGTCTGCTTGGTAGCACGCTGGTCTCACTCATCATGCGGTTGGGACTCTCCATCGTGCATCCAGGCATGAGTACATGGACAAGGCGGGCGAGAATGAGGACGCAAACGAAGGCATTGAGGAGAGCAGGCACGGAAAATGTGTTGCGGATGGGGATGTTGTAGATATGTCTCAAGATCAGGATTAAGAGGAAACTGTTGCAAATGGGTGTGCAAATGGAGACAGGTGCACGAGAGGAGCGTGCACAGATTTCTCTCTCTCTCTCTCTCTCTCTCTTTTCTTGAAACGGCATGTCATGTAGAGCATAGTTCGCTTCAGTGAATTGTCTGGGCACGAAGGAAAGGGGCTGGGGGATGTTGCGGCGCCACGCTCAGAATGAGGTGTTGCAGGCGATGGCGACAGCAAGCGCGAGGTGTTAATGTGAACCAGGAAGGAAAGGGAATCTAGGGAGATTCCAGTTAATGACATAATAGACCGAGCAGGAGACCAGGAGAATAAAGTAGTATGTTAGCTGTCTTTTGGCCTGCCCAAAGGGCTAAGGCCATAGTGATGTGTTGGACTAAGGCCATAGTCATGTGTTCCCTGTTTCTTAGTGAAAAATTTCATGTAATTTAAAAATTAAAATAAAAGATGAAAATGTTTGATTGGTTAGTGATGTAGTGAGCACTCATGAAAAGGTTACTAGTGACAGTGAGTGGGTGACAAAAGATATCGAGATAAGACATTTTCTAAGATTATATTATTGAATGTGCTTGGAATTAAAGTCTGGCTCTTCTTTTCTCGTGTCGAGACTCGAGCGAATGATGGAGGGGGGCAACAATTAGTCTCGAGGAGGGGGGACAGAGTGTTTCCCACTAGAGAGGAAAATCTTTCATCTTTAATCTCGTGTTGAGGTACATGGTGCTCTCTCTCGTGTTGAGTAGTTTGCACCATTGCATGAGGTGCTTCTTGTGCCTATCGTCGGCATGCAGCCAGGGGACGTGTGCAAAGCATGAGCAGGAGCAGATTAGCATCAAATGGAGTTGTGCATGCACGAGCACTAGGCAATGTGGTGGTAAATGGTTCGCGATGGGTCAAAGCAGGAATGATCCATAGTTGAAGGCGTACTATAATGACTGTTAAGTTTATTAGCAAGACAGAAGCCGAATTACTTGCTATCGTAGACTCACGTCTATACTGTTGTGCAGGTTGTGTTGACCTCGATTGTGCCGTTTTCAATTTCAAAAAGCCGGTTGAGGGAAGGGAAAAAGGACATATTCCGCCCCAAAAGAGAGAAAAATAGTGTATTTCTAAATCTTCTTGTGAACCTTGAATTGATTAATAACCGCAAAGGATCATGTCTCAGTGCAATTAAACACTGGGCACTTGGATGAAAATTGCTTCTACATTGGCCATTCACCACGCTTGCCTTGTGTGGGTTGTCCGACCTCAGGTTGATGCAAACAGTGCCTTTGATCGTCTTTGGCAGAAACAAAGGGCCAAGATTGGTCAGTAATGTGCTAAATTTGTCATAAAAACAACATAGACACATTTTTGCATTTAAGCCATAATCTATAATATGAACATTTTCTTTCCGTGAAAAGCATGACAACGGGTCTAAAACTTTTGACACCTAAATATCCAGCCCCATGAAGCACCTTAAAACGTAATCTTAGTTGCAAATTTGAGAAATTGTCAAAACAAGCACTGATCATGTTTTCATCCAGTTTAGCTTCAAAGAAAAATTCGAAGGATATGGTTGCAGGTAGACTTTATAGCTCAACAAATCGACACATTTTGGCTTGCCCAAAGGGAAAAGGCTATAGGGATGCCTTTGATACTGTGATCTTGTTGAATTGGGTGCGAGTACATTATTTTCAATATTGTGTGATCGTAAGAATGATGGATTAAGAAGAGAATGATGTTTGTCTGCGGTAAAGTGAGGGCAACGCAATCGAGGTTGCAATTGAAGGGTATGGAGGTTGTCGTGGAGATTCGTTTACGAAGCAAGGGTTTTGTCGGGGACACTCTGACCTTGGCGTTGCAGTCTGCGAGCCCAGGGGGGCAGCGAGTGTAAAAGCTTGGCGCTGCAACCTACGAGCCCATGGTGCTAGGGAGTGTCAAATCCTAGCATTGTGGCAAGGCTCGCTTCCATCTCAGCTTTTGGATGGCAACAACGAGTGAAGGTGACAGCGGTGGCCTCTAGCGTGAGCTCTCGGGCTGCCTCCCATCCCTCATTCTCGGCTTCCCGCAGCTGCCCTTAACTTTGGAGAGGGGGGTGGCTTCCCCTCTTGCTCTGCGAAGAGCAAAAATGGCAGCAAGGGTGTACGAGAAAAGTGGGCAGCACGTGTGCATGCCACAGTCAGCCTGTTGGACCGTGGATTTGTTCGGGTGCAGACGTTATGATTCTGTTGCTCGAGAGCTACTGGCCAGTTTGTACGGCCTAGTCTTCTTTGACGTGAACAGGGGTCTGGATGCAAGGTGCAGGTCGACTTTGGCCCTGTTGGGAGCAGCTTGCGGTGGGTTTGAAGACCTTGATAGTGCTGATATATGTGTTCGGGGCATATTTCAACTTTGGCGTTGGACTTTGCTGTGTTCGTTCAACTTTAATGGGCGTTCATGTAGGAGGCACAAGGCATGTGCTGGGAGCCACAGAAGAAGCTGCGAGTGCCACCCATGATGATGAGGGTGCTCACCAATAGTAGGCAGGCAGAAGGCTCCAGCAGTTGCCATGCCGCCGGTGGTGTCCCACTGTACTTGCAGTAACAGTAATTGCATGTCATTAAACTCCCAATCCACCTGTCAAATGACATGTATGCGTCAATGCAACATCAATCATCTCCAAGAAATCGAATAACAGGAATAAACACAGTCCCTTTGACGTATTTTGCAAGCAGAAAAGCACCAAACATCAATGAGACTCCAATACCATTATTAGAGCAAGAAGAACTGGCTTATCCCTAGTCTGTGAGATGGTCAACCTCGACCTTGCGGATCTTGACTTTGCTGCAATTCAGCTATCTCAGAAACATGCATACAAGATATTCTCCTCCAGTGATGACATCTTGAACTGCCTCAAAGAACCACAATGTACTCTGATGTCTCCTTGTTTGTGTTGTTTGTTGCAAGGCTGAAGGTGGAAGCAACTAAGGGTTTGGCACGAGGCTTACCGTCCAAATTTTTTATGCAGAGCAGATTTGCCTAGGCATAGAGGTCTTGTCTTTTTGCTGCTCCCATCACTGCATGGTGGCGGCCAACCTTCTGATTATGGTGGAGTTCTTTAAGGTGTCCAAGTTTTCTGAAGGGCTCAACAACCATCCTTCATGTGGTCACGATGATGTGGACCGTAAGGCTTCTTCCTCATCGTCGTCCATACTTCACCCATCCCCACAATATTATATCCACACACGTGCGTGCAGAGTGCAGCTTAGACCAAGCTTATGAGGTCACTTTCGGTGCCCTCATCCGTGTGCAGGGTCGTGTATGCTAATTCCGCTGACTTACTATCTCAAACTAACTTACTAACCAACCTCATTATCATGTGGCCAAAGTGACTGCAAACTGACTTTGCTGCAATTCAGCTCTCACAGAAACATGCACACGAATTTCTTCAGCTATCTCAAACTAACTTACTAACCAACCTTGTGCCACACTTAAACTGCAGCTTGCATGAAAGAGAGAGAGAGTATGCTTCTGTGCTGCAGGAACCCAGTATTGAGGCACGATGCACACCGAGGAGGGAGAGAACGTGGATCTCTACATTCCAAGGAAGTGCTCAACCACAAGAAGTTTTGGACAGATTCTCACAATAATTCTCACATTGTGACTTACCTCAACATCATGAGCTTCGGCGAGGGAGGCACCACATACCTAGCTATGTACGATTGGGGACAGGGGACCGCCGGCCCGATGGGGGGGCCGGCGGTCCCTTGTCCCCAATCGTACCTAGCTAGGTATGTGGTGCCTCTCGAGCAGAATCTCACGATGTTATGCATTGTATGAAAAACACTAAAAAAGACTCCATTTTCCTACATGAGAAAATTTCTAAATCTTCTTGTGAACCTTAATTGGTTGATAACTGCAAAGGATCATGTCTCAGTGTAATTAAACACTGGGTACTTGGATGAAAACGGCTTCTACAATATTGGCCATTCACCACGCTTGCCTTGTCTGGGTTGTCCGACCTCAGGTTGATGCAGACAGTGCCTTTGATCGTCTTTGCAAAAACAAAGGGCCAAGATTGGTCAGTAGTTGTATGTAAAAAAGATCTTCGCCTCTCTTTGAGGAATTGCGGTTTAGATTTGTGTGACTTTATCATTCCACTATGAAAATCTCCAAGTGTTTATCGCACTGTTTTACCGCGTTTTGTAGAGAGAAGGTGCAAATTAAAGTAGAGAAACAAGAGAGGAGGGCGGGGGGGTTTTTTGTGTTTAAAATATTTTCACGTATATTATCGCTGTTATTATCGTGTAGATTACCGTTGTTATATCCGACAGCCAGATTAAGCGCATAAACTTTCAAATTCTGGCTTAACCCCGCCCCACCCCTCCCTCCCCCCCCCCCCCCGGTCAAATTTTGGTGTTTCCCTCCTCTCAATAAAAATTAAAGAATATTGTATAAAAGTTTTAAATTTAAAAAAGAAAAGAAAGAAAGAAAAAGAGAGAGAGAGAGAGAGAGGAGGGGGGGATATAAGATTACACTTGGTTACAACTAAAATAATCACTGTTAATTGATTAACATAATTGAGCATATTCTCAAATCTAAAGAGAGGAAGAGGGAGGAGAGAGAGTTGAATGGATTACACGACCAAAAAACTTCATAACTGCAAAATGTTTATGAATCATCTTCCAAAATATCTCTACATGATGCATCATCCAATTCTAAGCCCATGGCTCCTAAATCAATAAAGAGATAAACGAAATTGTCGTTTGTGGATGCATTGTCTCATCATTTGAGTTCGTCATCCTCTATCTCATCATCTTCAGCATCATGACAATCATCCTCGCTAAGACTTGCTGCCGCCGAACTTGATTCATCGACCTCCCTCTCCTCTGTTTCCACCTCATCCAAATTCGAAGGTGGAAGAGGGTCGAAGATAGTCTCCACTTCATTAGTGGAAAAAATGGTTCTCCCCCGAGGTGTTACGGGAATTACAAACCAAAGTTTTAGTTGGTGGATTGTTGGGATATAGATGACCTATAAAATAGAAGCTCAAAGTGAGTAACATTGGTATAACTAACGCTACAAGCAAATAAGAATAAAAAAGATACATGTCACTCACATACTCACAACTGCGCGATAAAACTAAATTGTCATACCTCGCTGTGTGATGCACACTAGAGTCCACCATGTAGAGGCCATTCTCATGTCATGTAGACACATTTGCAAACCACTTGCACTCGAAGATGAAGGTATGAAAGGTTCTAAAATTAACCTTTAGTATCCTTTCAATAGTTCGACAGTACCTGGCTTCATCATCGTCTGTGTCAAAGTTGCCCATGATGATGGTGGTTCTACGCTCGTCAATGTAGCGCATACGAAAGTGACGACCCTTTGACCACATAGAGTTAAAGGAAAGGCACTACAAAATAGAAAAATATATTAATTTATCAAATACATAGATATAGCGTTACAATATGGTTTAGGTATATGAGTACTCTACCTTCGGTACACAACCTCGTGCATACTTCCATTCTTTGCCGGTGATGTCTTCTCCGCACACTTTTGCCTCGGTTATTCTCTCATAAATCCACTCTGCACTAATGAGATCTGGGAAACATGCAAGGTGTCTAGGCACTGGGGGTGCCCTCCTTCCTCCATGTGCTTGTTTCCATGCTTCCCTCTCTTGTAAGCGCCTTGCCTTTGCCACTATCCACAAGTCCACCCCACTTGGTCATAATCTTTGCATTGAGAATACAAAAGTTATTGACCACTCTGGATAGATTCATATCCATGTTAAGTAGTTTCCCCTTTCCACTTGCAAGTGTGAAGTCATCCTTGCATCTTCCTCGTCTGACCGCATGCGAGGCATTGAAGGATCAACTTGTGCCAAATACTCTGATATGTAAACAAATGCCTCTTGAACGATTCGCCCTTCGGTCATACATGCCTTTGGTTGAGACCATAGCCGCACAAAATCTTTGAGAGTCTTTAAAAACCTCTCTAAGAAGAACATCCATCGTGCGTGCACTACTCCACATATAGCGATCTCCTCCATCACGTGAACCAAGAGGTGAATTTGACTAAGAAGGACTAATCGAGGAAATGCATCTTCAATGGCACACACAATTTTTGTTGCAAGTGTTTGAGCAGCAGGGATAGCATCTATTTGGATTTCTTTGGAGCTCACAAATCTGCAAGAAAACACACAAGGATACAAGTGCAATTGAAATTATTGTGTACATAAAAAAGGTGTAGTTGAGTGGAGTCTTGTGGTGTATCTTACTAGGTCTCCTAGTTTGAAAATAGCGTCCTTGACTTTCTTGTCCCGACACATACACATACTCACCGGCAGAATGAACTACAATGTAAATCAGGGAAAGGGAAAGTGAGTGATAGTCATACACACAAACTATAGATAGAATAGGGAGTTTGAAGATTACCTGAAGCATCTTGTGCCAATCATGGGACATCAGCCCATACAATTGAACGCTTCCACCCTTCTTCGCTTTTGTGAAAGCTCCCTTTAGCGACCTCATGTATTCTGTTGGTGTGCAAATAGAGGCAATGCTACCCTTCACCTTGTCTAATTCTTCCATTTGGCGCACGACGTGGAGTAGCAGAGGTGGGGAGACGGTTTTAAAAGCCTTAAATCCTCCCTCACACCCAAAGAGTCCTTCTTGCCAATAATGTGGTCCCATAGTGTTTGGGCTACATTCTTGAATATGTGCATAGGATCCAAGAGGTGTTGTATTTTTAAGTCCTTCCAATATGGAAGCCTTAAAAATATGGAATACCTTGACATACCTTTTGGTGGAGGACACGGAGCCGGATTGTTGTTGTGCTGTACTTCCCAAATGGTTGCCCAATCTGGTATCGTGAGCTTTAGAGGAGTCTTCCCATTTGTTGGAGCCTTGTGCTTGTTATGCCCTTGGGGTAAGAAACAATGGTTGTTTGGATAGATTACCTTGCGCAAGGAATCGGGCCTCTCCGTCACCAATGATGGCCCGCCAGTAGGACATGCATTGTGCCCCGATGTGGACAACCCTCCATACATATCATATGGTTAGAGAGATGAGTGAACTAAAGGGAGAGAGGAAGATAGAGATAGAGGAAAGGGGTTTACCAAAAATCTATCCAAGCCTATAGTCATGCATAGTCCACATAAGGATTCCCCTCACAATGGCCTCTCTCCCCCCCTTTGCAAGTGAGACATCGACAACACAGGAATGCCTCTCCATAACTCCTCCAACTCTTCGATGAGGGGCTCAAGGTAAACGTCAATATTTGACACTTTGTACTTCCCTGGCACAAGCAAAAAAAGAAGTATATTGCTCTTCTTGGTTGTCTCCCATGGTGGAATATTGTAATTGACGTGTTGGAATTAGGGTTGCAGAGAAACGCACACAGCTTGGAGAAGACGAAGGAAGCTCAAGGCACACAATAGAGAGTGTATTACTTAGTGTGCAATGGAAAGATAGATAGCCCTAGAGTGATGGGCGTATATACAATGCACAGGGGGAAAAACCTCCTAAAGAGGGAAAAAATGCCCCGGCGGTCCTAGTGTGTTCACACACATCACTACCACATGTATATGGTAACAAATCCTCCCTGGAGTGATGCGATGAACGAGAGCTGGCACATGAGTAAAGGGAAGTTCCATGCCCTGAGGACATGATCAGTCCACAAAGGGGATTAAGCCCAAATCTTTGCGGAAAGCTTCAAGCTTCTCACGAGACAATGCCTTTGTGAAAAGATCTGCAAGGTTGTTCTGTGTTGGCACATAAGCCAAGCTGATCTCTCCTGCTGAGAGCCTCTCCCTGACATAGTGGTAATGCACCTCAATGTGCTTTGTGCGAGCATGAAAAACTGGGTTCCTCGCAACTGCCAATGCGCTCTGACTGTTAGTGTAGATAGTGTTGGCAGTGTCCTGTCCAACACCCAAATCAACCATAAGGCGTCTGAGCCATACACACTCAACCATAACCGTGAAGACTGCCCTGTACTCAGCCTCACAACTCGAAGTGGCCACAGTAGGTTGCTTCCTACTCAACCATGATATACATGAACTGCCAAGCATGAAACAAAAACCACTTGTGGACACTCGCATGTCAAAACAACCAGCCCAATCTGAGTCCGAAAAAGCATGTAAGTATGGCGGCAATGATCCCCCCTTGGGATAAAACAAGCCAAGGTGTAAAGTGTCACTAAGGTAGCGAAAAATCCTCTTGACAGCCTGCCAATGCTTAGACCCTAGGTTGTGCATGAATCTACTGACCTGTGAGACTGCAAACTGAATATCTAGCCTCGTGTTGCATACATAAATGAGGCAGCCAATAGCAGTTTGGTAAAGGGTGACATCAGCAGGATCGCCAGCATCATGTAGACTCAACTTCAAACCTGTTTCCATGGGAGTGGCAATAGGTTTGCAATCCTCAAGTCCAAACTTACATAGCAATGTCTCTATGTAACTTTTCTGACACAAGGCAATACCACCATCACACTGCTTAAACTGTATACCCAAGTAATGATGCAACAACCCCAAATCTTTCATCTTGAAAGTAGCATTCAAATCAGCCTTAAATTCAGCAATATGTCTCTCATTGTGGTTCAATTGTTGGAATTAGGGTTGCAGAGAAACGCACACAGCTTGGAGAAGACGAAGGAAGCTCAAGGCACACAATAGAGAGTGTATTACTTAGTGTGCAATGGAAAGATAGATAGCCCTAGAGTGATGGGCGTATATACAATGCACGGGGGAAAAAACCTCCTAAAGAGGGAACAAATACCCCAGCGGTCCTAGTGTGTTCACACACATCACTACCACATGTATATGGTAACATGACGATCACCACAGGCCAAGTGCTCTATGAAGTAGACTTAGTGCCGAAGGGGTTGACACCATCAGTTGCTAACCCAAGCCTCAAGTGTCGAGGCTCCAACCCCCATTGAGTTTTGATGTGTCTCCATGCAGGTGAATCGGTAGGGACACGCATCATTCCATCATTTGAGCAATGGTTCGCGTGCCACGCGAGAAGCTCCACGATAGACCTTCTTTAAACATGTGTTGGATGTGAGGAATTAATGGAAATGTCTCAATACCTTGCGGGGTAGGTGCGCACCGCTCACTCCTGTCTTGTATCGTGCCTACCCGCACACGGGACATGAGGTAGCATGTGCATGCTCATTGCGATATAGCATGCAATCGTTGATGCACACATGGATGCACTCATACTCCATTCCAAGTGCAGTGACATACGATCTAGCTCTTCGACGATCTGGAGGCATGTGGTGATTTTCTGGCAACATTTTGCCCATCAAACTACAACAAACATGCGTATTAGTATAATTCCTAGAAGACGGCACCATAAAGCGAGTGGAGAGTATATAAAAGCAGTATTCCATACTTACAGAAGTAGTGCATTGACACTTGCATTACTCCAACTGAATTTTGCTTGCAAGTTAAGGACTTCCAATGATGCTCGGAGCACCAAGTACCATGCACCGTCATAAAGAGGTATTCGAACACTCGTCATCAATCTATCCTCCATTTCGGCAGCCCGTTTAGTGCAGGGCTGACAATCCTCCTTGCACACGTCGCGCTCATGAGCTAGTAACTCATCACACATGTCAAACATGTGCTCATCCTGTGCCTCAAAGTGCAATGGAGACGCCATAGGAGCTGCTGAAGTAGAGCCAACGGGAGGATCACCATGCGGTGCACCCAAATCGCCCAGTCGCTCTTGCCTCTGCCGTTCGGCCTTGCGCGCCAGTGCACTACCACCAAACCCAGACCAATGGGACACCTCCTCAAGCGACGGGTGAGTCGCACTATCATCTCTCCGAGTACTTTTTCGAGGATGCCAAAGCCCTTCGTTCTCCACGTGCTCCAAAGCAATGCGTCTCAAGCGAAGGATTGCCCTTTTGCACTTGGTGCAAGGACAAGGGAGCTTTTCCTTGAGCCAACGATCACACTCAGGGCCTCCAGGAGGACCACGATCATCCCAATCGATGTCCTGCACACCCAAATGTTGTTTATTTAGTCATGTGTCCTAAAAAATAAACAATTAGAAAAGCCCTTAATTCCATAAAAAATTTACATAAAGTTAAGGTCAAAGGGAATAAATGACAATGAGTGCTAAAATTATTTTTAACTAAAAGAGAACTTAAAAAATATAATTAATAAACATTTAAAAGTACTGCAAAATAAAGTATCCATAAAAAATTAAAAATCTTCATAAAAAAACTTAAAAGGCTAAAAAATGAAATAATGTATAGCTAAGGGTAGAGGGGGTGGTTTGTATCCCCTCCCCTTGCAACCTTGGATTCTCATGTATCCGCTTGAAATGACAGGCCGCGGTAATAGACGCGGTAATGGACGTGATAATGGACGCGGTAATGCCTGGCGCCTAAAATAGGCAAAAAGGAAGAGTATGTCGCGTTTTTGCTGCATACTCTGCGTTCTTTCTCTCCGCCATCGCTCCCAAGCTTCTCCCCCTCCCCCCCCCCCCCCCCCTCTCCTTCCCTCTCTCTCCTTCTCCAAGCTCTCCCCCCCCCACCTCTCCCTTCTGTCTCTCTCCTTCTCCAAGCTTCCCAAGTTTCGTCGAAGGGGGTTTCGTCCAAGTTTCCGCCATCGTCTTTGGAAGCACAACATCCAAGGGGGTTTCGTCGAAGGGGGTTTTCCGCCATCGTCTTTGGAAGCTCAACCTAGCCAAAGACCAACCACTCTACAAAGAAAGAGGTAAACACAAAACAAAGCACCTCCCCCATCTTTCCCTTTTTTTTTCTACTACACACACACACACACACACACATAAATCGAAAAAAAAAAAAAACAAAATAGAGAATTCATAACATACCTCGTTCATTTGGAAATGGTTGCTTTGCTCAGCTTGTTTGAAAATGGTTCCTATGCTATGCTTGTTTCGAAATGATTGCTTTGCTCCACTTGTTTGGATAGAATGTTAAATAAAAATGTTAGATAGAAATGTTAAGTTTGTTAGAGAGAGAGAGAGAGAGAGATAAATGAAGGGAGATAAATGAAGAGGGATAAATAGAGAGAGAGGAGAAGGGAAATAGATAGAGAGGGGGAGAAAGAGAAAGAGAGTGAGAGAGAAAGATCGATAGAGGTAGATAAAGAGAGAGATAATTAATGAGAGGGAGATAAATGGAGGGGGAGAGAGAGAGAGAGAGAGAGAGAGAGAGAGAGAGAGAGAGATAAAGAGATAATGAGAGAAAGAGGGAGATAATTAATGAGAGGGAGATAAATGGAGAGAGAGAGAGAGATAGATAAAGTGTAATGGAAATTGCCTATGACCTTTGAGAGTAGCGGAATTAAGAAATTAGGTGAAGCACTTTTGAGAGATTCTTTATGAGCATAGCGGTTGAATTTAATTGATGGTAGCAACATAAACATGGTACTTAGTTAACTTGGCATGAATAATACTTTTGCAAGAGAGAGAGTTTAGAGAACATGACAATATTTGAGGATTCATATAGAACCGGATTCTAGTCCCCCCTCCAATAGGCATTTGTATTATAGTTTCTCCCATCAAGAGAGACTTGGTACAATACAATCTTTGTGTTCCTTGTAACCTAGGTGATGCAATGAAGATGGAAAGCTTCATGCATCACAACCATAACATAAACTTGAAGAAAGCATTAACTATCCCAAGCCTCAGTCCCAAGGCCTCAAACACCTTCGAAGGTGGAGAGAGCTAGCGGGGAATGAGGATAGGGAAGAGGAAGAAGAAACATTCCATAGGAGAAAGAAATAGTTTCTCACTTATCATTACTCTTCTTGCTAGCATACATAATAGCATAGTAATGAAGATGGAGAAGATGGCAAGCTTAAGCATTGAAGCATGACTCTTGGTTGGATTTTCATTCCATAGCCAAGAGTGTTGGTGTAGGCTTTCACTCTCACAAGCTTGGAGAAGGAGGTGGTGTTCCTCAACTTTCATCAAGTGAGAATGGCCTTGCAAAATGAGTGTGTGTGTGGAGTATATCCCCCTAGCACCCCCCCTCCTTGCTTTGGGCGAGTGGTGACCTTTCTGCATGTTGCAAGCTCATTGGACCCCTCGCCCCCTAGCCAATCACATGCAGCATGCAGTCAAGTACATGGATAGTCTTTTGACAAGTGTCCTCCTTACCCCTTAGAGAGAGAGAGAGCTTGAAAATATCTAGATATTTGTTAGATGGAAGTAGAAGCTCATTGGACCCCTCTTTAGCCCAACCAATAGCATTCAAGCACACCATGTGGTTAAGCTTAGTGAGATTTTGACATGTGTCCCATGTGCTCTTTTAGAATTCCTCTAACTTTGAGATTTTTATGCATAGGAAATTTCTCAAGCAACTTCCTCATTAAGTGTGTAGGTTCTCTTTTTAACTCAAGCATCTTACCCCCATGCATAGGAAGCTTCTCAAGCAACTTCCTCATTAAATATGACAAGTACCTTAAGTACCTTAGTCATCAAGCATGACAAGCACCTTAGGTGGAGTTCCCACCTCAAGCACAGCCCTAGCTTGCTTAAGTTTAGGTTGGGTTCCCACCTCAAGCACAGCCCTAGCTTGCTTAAGTTTAGGTAGGGTTCCCACCTCAAGCACAGCCCTAGCTTGCTTAAGTTTAGGTCGGGTTCCCACCTCAAGCTCAGCCCTAGTTTGCTTAAGGTCAAAGGACTTTTAACACTAGCCATTAGAGTCTTTAATGAAGCTAACCCTAAGGTCTTTTAAGCTTCATTAGTTAACCTTGCTCTTTGACAGACCATCTCTCATTTGGGCCCCTTTACCATTGGCCCCGTGTTGAGATAGATCCGTAAGCACATTTCTATATTCTAACCCTTGTTTCCGTTTATTATCCCATATTAAATGATCAGTGTATGAGAAAATCATTTGGGTTGGTTAGATATTAGATATTTAATGACATTACCTCTCTCTTGAAATCATAGTCGTCCTCGACTATGAGGTAAAAGAGATAAAGTCATAGTCATTAGTCAATTTGTCTTAGCGGATAAAGGATCCCTTTTTACACTAGGACATCATTCCAAGATGGATGACTAATCCATTTGGTGCTTGGGAGACATAGCTTTCGCAAGAATGTCTGCTCTTTAGTCCATTTAATCCTCCCAAGTAGAGTGACAAATTCTACATGGTGTTTGAGAGACGTCGCATCCCAAACATGATTCTTAGTATGCCTACTACTTAAATTTGTGCACAATAAAGAGAGATCAATCTTATAAGACAAAAACATTGATCATTTAAAAGAAACATGTACATTTGGTTACTCTAATGTAGCATTGTAAGCGTTGACAAGGTTCATACTATCCTTAAGCTGGATTCCTTGCATCCATCTAGCATCTTCAAAAGGATAATTTTTGAACTTAATAAGATACCGTCAGATAATCTTACCATGTCGTAGTACTTTGTCTTCATGCCGAAGGATAGCTTCGGGTTGTAGTACCTCTTCTTGATCTTCGATTTCGAGAGGGTCTTCAATAATTGGTTCATTTGGAGGCTCTCCTTTGTAGGGCTTGAGTAGGCTCACATAAAAAGCATTGTGTATGAGCCAATGGTTAGGTAACTTGAGTTGATAAGCCACCTCATTGATTGGCTTCAAAATTTGAAAAGGACCATAGTATCTTTTTGCTAGTTTAGCATAATATTTTTTATGGCCCGTAGGATTTTTGCCCTTCATTTTCCTCAATCGAGCCTTAGGAAACTTAAGTAAGAGCCAATCATTTTCTTTGAACGTTAAGGCCCTTCTGTGATTGTCAGCAACAGCTTTTTGCCTTAGTTGGGAGATGGATATAGCCTCCTTAATCTTTTGAAAAGATGTTTGCAGGTCACGGCTATACTCATCGGCAGCGAAGATCTTCCCATGTGCTTTAAATAGCAAGGGACTTTTAGGTCTTCCCTCTATGATTTCAGAAGGTGCTTTTTCAATAGAAGTATGGATAGTATTATTATACGCATACTCTACAAGAGGTAAGTACTTTTCCCATTGTGAGCGTTGATCTACTTCTGTAACATAGGTCTTTAGTAGATCAAGAATCGTAAGATTGGCTATCTCACTTTGGCCATACGTTTGTGGGTGATAGGCCAAAGAGAAATTAAATCTTGTACCTAGATTTTCGAAGAGACCTTTCCAAAAATTACTGGTTATTCTAGGATCTCTATCTGACACGATGGAGGTTGGCAATCCATGGTGTTTGAAAATCTGTGATATAAAGAGAGTTTCCATTTGGTGTGCCTTAATAGTCTTCTTGACAGGGATAAAGTGTGCTTGCTTGCTAAACTTGTTGACTATTGTCCATATTCTCGTATTCTTATGGATAGATTTTGGTAATTCAAAGATAAAATCCATGGATATACTCTCCCATGGTGAATTAGGAATTGGCAATGGCTGGAGTAATCCAGGTTGCTTCCCTCTATCATACTTCGTCTTTTGGCATACTACACATTTTGAAACATACTCTTGTATGTCCACTTTCATGGTAGGCCAATAAACGTCTCTACACCTTAAAGAGTAGGTTGAATGCCTCTATGCCCCGCATAGGGAGGAGCATGGGATTCATACATGACTTTCTCACGAAGGGAGTGGGTAACACATAGCCTATTGCCATGGAGAAGATAACCATCAAGGTGAATGGTTCCTCTTTCTTTCCCAGAGCAAGGGCTGATATTATGTCTTTAAAGTCAGGGTCAATAGCATACTCATCTATCATAGAAGATAGATCATTGTGAGTTGCTATTGACACATCATTAACTTTTGGTCGTCGTGCAAGTGCATCAGCCACTTGATTGTGGTTACTAGCAATGTGAGCAATGTGGAAATTAAATTGTGAAAAAAAAAATCCACCTCATTTGTTTGTCGGAAATCTTTGTTTGCGTCATGAAGTACTTGAGACTTTGATGGTCTATTCGTAAGATGAATGGAGTCCCCAATAGATACTGCTTCCATGTGTCTAGGGCATGTAGAACAGCTAACAGCTCTTTCTCATAAATGCCTAAGACCCGTTCATCCGTGTTGAGACTTCGGCTCTCACATGCTATGGCATGCCCTTCTTGAAGCAAGACAGCTCCAAGGCAATCACCACAAGCATCACATTGGACCTCAAATGGCTTTGAGAGATCCGGAAGCATAAGGACTGGTTGAGAGATAAGCTTCTCTTTGAGCTTGTCAAAAGCACTTTGCTCCTTAGCAGTCCATGAATACTTAACGTTTTTCTTTGTTAAGTCATGTAATGGTCCTGCTATTTGAGAGAATTTTGCTATGAAGCGCCTATAGTATGCACACATACCAATAAATCTTCTTAGCTCATGTAGATTCCTTGGATTAGGCCATGCTTTTATTACCTTCCAACTTTGATGGATCCATACGGATACCATCTCAAGAGATAATATGACCTAAGTATTGAATCTCTTGAAGGAAAAATTTGCTTTTCTTTTGATTGAGAAAAAGCTTATTCTCCCTTAATGCTTGAAAAATCACTTGGAGATGTTGTTTGTGTTCCTCCAAGGAATTGGAGTAAATGTTGATATCATCAAAGAACACTGCAATGAATTTACGGTAGGGTATAAAAAAATTCTCCATTAATCGATTGAATGTAGCTGGTACATTAGTTAAACCAAAAGGCATGACTAGATATGCATAAAGACCAAACGTTGTACGAAACCCGGTCTTTAGGATATCTTCATTCACTATCCTTATTTGATGGTAGCCACTTTTAAGGTCAATCCTACTGAAATAGGTAGAGCCTTGTAGCTTATCAAACAGATCTTCTACTCGAGGTACGGGAAATCGGTTTTTGATAGTGATATGGTTTAGTGCACAATAGTCCACACACATGCCGTATGTACCATCTTTCTTTTGCACTAAAAGGACTGGAGAGCAAAAGGGAGAGGAGCTAGGCCTCACCATTTCTTTGTCTACCAATTCTTGTACTTGCTTCATGATCTCCTCTTGTTGAGCTTGTGAAACTCAATAGGGAGGTTTGTTAGGCGGTGAGCTTCCTGATAGGAGCTCAATTCGATGGTCATCATCCCCTCGTTTTGGAGGTAAAAATCCATAGGGATATCATCAATGAACACATCTTGGAATCCTTTTAGAAAGTTAGACAAGTCTAACTCTTCTTGATTCCTACCATTCACCTTTGATGAAACATTAGGACCTTTTAGGGATTCTTTGACAAAAATCATGTACGCAGAAACTGAGCTTTTCATTGATTTATCAAGGGCGAGAGGATTTACAAGTGGTATAGTACGACCAGACTCATTAGCATCTATATACATATTCTTTCCCCTGTAGGTGAGGTAGATTCTCCTTTCAGGGAACTTCATGTCGGCAACCATGCAGTTGAACCATGGTATCCCTAGGACAGCATCCTCATGTTGGAGAGGAGAGATGAAGAAGTCTTCTTTGTCGACATAGCTTTGGACATGAAGCTTCAACTTCCCAATCAAGGGAGTAACAGAGGCTTGTTGTCCCTTGAAAGCGGCATCGGCGGTTACACCATCTCCCATTTCAAAAGCTTGAATGCCCAACTTGGTGGCCAACTCCATTGATATGAAGTTGAGAGTAGAAACAGGGTCAAACAAGATGAAAGCATCATGCTCCCTTACCTTTCCCCAAGCATAGGAGAGAGGTGATCCTTTGCAATGAGTATCCTCTTTTGGAGCTTCGATAGTGGAAGCTCTAGGAGTCTCGTTGCGAGCATTTCTTTTGAGGCAAAAACGATAGCTATGTCCTTTCTCCCCACACTTAAAACATTTGTGATCCTTGCAAAAAGTTTCAAGCTCTTCAGGAGAGAGATTATTTTTACCTTTGTAGACTCCTTTCTCCTTGAACCGATTGTTGTTGTTGTTGTTGGAATGGCCGTGGGAAAAATTTTGGACATTAATTTTTCCCTTTCCATCACTTTTGTCTTTATTTTCCATGGGTTTGACATTCCGTCTAACCCCTTGTTGGAAATTGATGCGTGAAGCAACCATGGTATGGTGGATTACTTCGCTGATAGAGTCAAGCCGTTGAGAGTTGACATACCGTAGCCATCTCTTCAGGTAATCCCGCACATAATTGTTGTTTTTGCTCAACAAAGTCTATCTTTTGAAAGACAGTGGCCTTGAGATGTAAATCCCAAAACTTGTCCACATATTTGTGGATAGACTCGTGAGAGAGAAGCCTTAAACTCCGCCATTCCGTGAGCACTTTGTCCTTTGCATCACTTGCAAGGAATTGATTCATGATGGAAACTCGTAGAGTTTTCCATGTCTTTGGGGATTTGCCATTGCCTCTAAGGCTAGCCCACCATTGACGAGCCGATTTTTGGAAGTGCATAGCTACATGGTGTAGCTTGGAGGACTCCGTGAAGCCCTCGTCTCCAAAGGCCACATCAAATTGTTGGATGAAGGACAATACTTTGTCGGTAGCACCAAAGGTGCCATCATAGGTGAGAAAAGAGATACTCTTTCCTCCCTCTTTGAACTTCTGAGATTTTATGACCTTCGCCATACAGGGTAAGATTTTCGATGTCCTCCCCTCTTATATTCTATAGGAGAATAGCCATAGCTTTCATCGGTAGAGGAGGAAGGTAAGTAGAAGGAGAAGAGGGTGACCTCTTTCTTGCCCTTTTCGTCCTTGGTTTCCTCTCTTCCCTTTTGGAGTGACGAGGAGAAGGACTATGGGTTAACTATTTCCTCTTGGGAGGAGTTGGCGATCGTTTAGTCCTCCTTCTTCGTGGAGCCACATCTTTGGAGGAATTTAGGGATTCATTGCTTTCTTGATCTTTGGATTCCTCCTCTCGTATGAGAGAGAGTCTTCTTTTGGGGGTCTCTTCAAGAGACCTTGTAAGCTCTCTCTCCTCTTGGAGAGGAAAGGAAATCCCATAAGCACGAAGTTGTTGAGTAACTTTGTCTTGCAAACTAGGGTTGCCCATATCTTGTTGCAACCTAGTGACAAGATAATTAACAAACATGGGGGCATCATCATTGGCAGCTTCATGTGCAAAATCAAAGTTATCAATGTTCATTCTCCTCTCTTGGTTATTGTCAGCCATGCTAATTAAACTTATGTGTTTACTTAGTGTATGCTTTGGCAATTCAAAACCTTAGTTGCTACTCCTCTTAGCCTTTGAAAATAGGCACTTAAGTATCTACACCCATGGCTCGAATTGGTTAACTATAGAGAGTAGTGGAGTGAGTTTAACATAGCGAAGTTATCGAGGGATAGCTCCTTTCGGACTTCTTATGGCTCAATAATAGTAAAGCCATAGGCAAGTCTAAAAAGACTCCATTATTAAGACCAAAGCTCCCGAGGTGTGCACCATATCCCACATAGTGGGCTCAACAAAATCGATAATAGATCCCAGATTCACTTACTCTAATATAATTAACAAAAACAACCATTAATAGGCTACGTAAGGACCTTAAGCAAAAAAAGAGAAACCAAATGCTCTAATACCAATGTAATGGAAATTGCCTATGAACTTTGAGAGTAGCGGAATTAGGAAATTAGGTGAAGCACTTTTGAGAGATTCTTTGTGAGCATAGCGGTTGAACTTAAACATGGTAGCAACATAAAGTTAACCTGGCATGAACAATACTTTTGCAAGAGAGAGAGTTTAGAGAACATGACAATAGTTGAGGACCGGATTCATATGGAGCCGGTCCCCTCTCCAAAAGGCATTTATATTATAGTTTCTCCCATCAAGAGAGACTTGGTACAATACAATCTTTGTGTTCCTTATAACCTAGGTGATGCAATGAAGATGGAAAGCTTCATGCATCACAAGCATAACATAAACTCGAATAAAGCATTAACTATCCCAAGCCTCAGTCTCAAGGCCTCAAACACCTTCGAAGGTGGAGAGAGCTAGCGGGGAATGAGGATAGGGAAGAGGAAGAAGAAACATTCCATAGGAGAAAGAATAGTTCCTCACTTATCATTACTCTTTTGCTAGCATACATAATAGCATAGTAATGAAGATGGAGAAGATGACAAGCTTAAGCATTGAAGCCTGACTCTTGGTTGGATCTGCATTCCATAGCCAAGAGTGTTGGTGTAGGCTTTCACTCTCCCAAGCTTGGAGAAGGAGGTGGTGTTCCTCAACTTTCACCAAGTGAGAATGGCCTTACAGAATGAGTGTGTGTGTGGAGTATATCCCCCTAGCACCCCCCCTCCTTGCTTTGGGTGAGTGGTGACCTTTCTGTATGTTGCAAGCTCATTGGACCCCTCTCCCCCTAGCCAATCACATACAGCATGCAGTCAAGTACATGGGTAGTCTTTTCACAAGTGTCCTCCTTATCCCTTAGAGAGAGAGAGAGCTTGAAAATATCTAGATATTTGTTAGATGGAAGTAGAAGCTCATTGGACCCCTCTTTAGCCCAACCAATAGCATTCAATCACACCATGTGGTTAAGCTTAGTGAGAGTTTGACAAGTGTCCCATGTGCTCTTTTAGAATTCCCCTAACTTTGAGATTTTATGCATAGGAAGTTTCTCAAGCAACTTCCTTATTAAGTGTGTAGGTTCTCTTTTTGACTCAAGCATCTTACCCCCATGCATAGGAAGCTTCTCAAGCAACTTCGTCATTAAACATGACAAGTACCTCAAGTACCTTGGTCATCAAGCATGACAAGCACCTTAGGTGGAGTTCCCACCTCAAGCACAGCCATAGCTTGCTTAAGTTTAGGTCGGGTTCCCACCTCAAGCACAACCCTAGCTTGCTTAGGGTTCCCACCTCAAGCATAGCCCTAGCTTGCTTAAGTTTAGGTCGGGTTCCCACCTTAAGCTCAGCCCTAGTTTGATTAAGGTCAAAGGACTTTTAACACTAGCCATTGGAGGTCTTTAATGAAGCTAACTCTAAGGTCTTTTAAGCGTCATTAGTTAACCTTGCTCTTTGACAGACCATCTCTCATTTGGACCCCTTTACCATTTGCCCCGTGTTGAGATAGATCTGTAAGCACATGTCTATATTCTAAACCTTGTTCTCGTTTATTATCCCATATTAAATAATCAATTTAATATGAGAAAATCATTTGGTTGGTTAGATGTTAGATATTTAATGACATAAAGAGAGAATAAGAGAAAGAGGAAGAGATAGAGATAGGGATAGAAATAGAGAGAATGAGGGATAGATAGAGAGAGAGAAAGAAAAATAGAAAGAGAGAGAGAGAGAGAGAGAGGGATAGAAATGGAGAGAGAGGGAGAGAGAGAGAGGGGGGGGGGGGGGGGGGGGGGTGGGGGGAGGGGAAATAGGGAGAGAGAGGGATAGAACGAGAGAGAGAACAAGAGAGAGAGAGAGAGAGTAAATAGAGAGAGAGGAAGAGAGAGAGATAGGGAGACGAAGAAAGAGGGAGAGAGAGAAAGAAGTTAAGGAGATGAAAATTGGGCTCCAAAGAGATATTGAGCAACCCTAAAATGGTGCCCAAGTCCAAAGCCACCATGAACTTAGACGAAACCTTCATGCCTCGGCAGAAGATGTCGTCCATGTTTGGCTTCTCATCTATGAGAGTGCTTGCTTTACATGGAGGCACATGCATGACTCTGGGATGGAGCGTCCGCTTCGTAGTTCAATTGCATGACCGAGAGAGAGAGAGAGAGAGAGAGAGAGAGAGAGAGAGAGACAGAGAGAGAGAGAGAGAGAGAGAGAGAGTGGATGAGAGGAATGGAGTTACTTATTGCATTACATTAGAATTGTAATGTTACGATCAGTTGATCACTTAGACGTTGAATCTAGATGCAGCCAACACAAAATGATGGCTATATTTACAACCATAACTCTTTATCTCTACTCAAAACAATGGCTACATTACGTATATGTATATATATTTGTGTGTACATATATATTTGTTTATGCATGTATGTAGGCACCAAGTACGGGAGCATAGCACCCGAAGGTTAGACGTTTCCTCTTGGGTATAGTCCTTTTTTAATCGTGGCATTGTGATCATTGATCGACTCATGCATGGATTACCGCAATGTACCTTTGGGTTTATAACGGTTGAGACTGTGATGATATCTAAAGAGGTGCACTTGACCTTTGGCACTACTAGCCTCTACTTAGGTCTACAAGTATGTATATGTATCTCCCATGTATCTACATGTTTGTGTGCTAATATACTTGTGTACGTATTTATAGATGAGTGAGTAGGGGGGAAAGTTTAATGTTGTATTGCTCTTTGTAATGTAGATGTCAGACGAGAGACCATCTGTGAGGAGCAGCCAGCTGGCTCTTCTTTTGGTTGGTTCACATCCCAGGTGGGCTCCCACCTAGGGTGGACATCGCCTCTATGTAGGAGGGGTATCTAATGGGATCACTCGACATGAGTAAGGCTATGGAGAAAAACATCTCAGATCAACTAAAGATGAAGAGAATGCATTCTCATGTACATTTGCAATGCTAAGCGTGCATTCGCATGCTATCCATGGTAGCGTTTTGCTAGCGTGAACGTGCTTTGTTGCGTAGTGAAAACGCTCCCAACAGAAGTTCAACTCTGCCGAATTTTAACATAGTTGGCAACGCTGCCCTCCTCTCTACCTTCTCTCTTAGTGGGGCTGAGCTAGTGAGAGTACTCCATCATGGGCCTCCCCGAGATCTTTACTGCCGCCATTGAGGTGCTTTACACTAACCCTGGAAGTCCTTCCATTGTTCCCAACCTCAAACTAATCGGCGTACACACTCTATCAATGTGAGGAAGCCCATAAGGTCCTTTGCCTAATATGGCAAAAGCGGAGTGTTACTACTGTTGTAGGTGCAATTAAGCATCACAGCCCGCATTACGTGAGGCTTGTAAGTGATATTATAAAGCAATCTAGGAGTTGTGTGCCTCAGGACTATATGACACGGGCATGGGGGCATGGGATCTATGGTGAGAGCATCGAGCGTCGTAGATCTTGTCGGCACTGCAAAAGTAATCTCGGGTATAAAAAGTAATCTCGAGTACCCGAGATTACTTTTTATACCCGAGATTACTTTTGGTCACATTTGGTACAAGAGTAATCTCGGGCCCATACCATCACAATAAACACGCGGGTGCTCGTGGTTAGGGCATGGGAGTCGCAAAGGTGAGGTCAAGGGTTCGAGGGTCGGCCGCGAAGTAATCTCGGGTGCGAAGTAATCTCGGGTGCAAAGCAATCTCGGGTATCCGAGATTACTTTTTGTAATCTCGGGTTACTTTGCAACAATCTACAACTCTCCTTCATCCCACCGTAGATCCCACCCCCTCAATGCCCGTGTTAGATAGTCCCCAGGCTTTGCGATGCCCAAGCTGTCTGTACGTGTGGTGGATCTTTCAGCGTCACAAATGTGCAGTGGCGCAACCCACCTTTTTCAAAATTACTACTTTTAAATACCGTATTCATGGCCAAAGTTTCATCATTGTCTTTCCAAGTGATTATTACTTTATTCAACCAATAAAACTTGAAATTCTTCTGGAAATCTTGTCTTTGTAATTAGTATCATCTATGCTCCAACCAATCAATAAATTGCGCATCACTAAGGCCTCCCCCCTTTGGGACAGACCAAAAAACCATCTATTTGTCTTTTAGTCTACCTTCCGTCCATCCCCTAAGTTCACATGGGGTGGCGGAAGACTTCACCCCTTCTCTCTTCCACCCTCCCCACTTTGAACATTCAGCCGGTGGAAGAGCGGATAATGCACATCCTCCACCCGGAAGATGGCATTTTAGGGGTTCTCTTCTGCTGTTCCAATGTGAACCCACCCTTACTCGAATCCATGGTAGCCCACACTCACAATGATCATTGACTTCTTCACGTGCCAATTTTATAAATAGAACCCACAATATCCACTACCCACTACTTGCACTCAAGAACAAGTGTCTAGTGTCCACTACTTGCACTCAAGAACCGGCCCAATTTCCACTCGAGCCAAAATCTAATCATGACATATAGTGTTTTTGAAACATCTAAAAGTAAAATGTTATATTTTCTTCCCCTTTTTAGTAGCAACAAGGGATAAAATCACGAGGCTTGCCTTTCGTTAGATATATACCAAAAATATAAACCAATGGCATGATTGTCTTCAGATGCTGACAAACGCTTATGATACCATGATTTAAGGTGACAAGGTGATGTAAAATGTTTTAAATTTGCACAAGTCAATCAAAAAATTGTAGCTTCTCATTTGACCTACTAAAGGGTTCTATTTGCTCAATTCTTTAAAAAAGTGATTAGTGGCTAAGATTCTTGTTGTAGCTTGTGGTGTCTCTTCTCTACCCTCAGATAATAAGCGGTAGCAGCAGTGCGAAGACTGCATAGCCAATGATGGTGATGATAAATCCGGCTACGTACTGCGTGTGGGTAAAAAAGCAACATGAACTTGCAGCAAGCTATAGGGAAAAACAAACGAGCAGTTGGGGGAATTCTAACAAGCAGGACATATATTCATGTTAACCCTCACGGCACACGGACACCCCATCACCTACGATGGACGCGTATTATGTATTTGGTAGAGTCAGGTACCGGGCTTGTCGGACCAATAGGAAAAGGGTAAGAGTGATCGTCGATGAGAGGCGCACTCTAACTGGGACATTCAAGGGATTAGTTGGCTAAGCATGGGCGCCCAAGTGTGAATGGGGTGAGCTCCTATAAAAGCCAACTAAACCTAATTTTTACTCATTCTCTCATTTGTGCAATAGAAGAGTGCTCTTGCTCCATCTCCATCTTCTTCTTCTTCACCTCCTCGTGTGTGTGTGTGTGAGAGAGAGAGAGAGAGAGAGGGAGAGTGTGTGTGCGATCGAGCATTACGAAGGCACGACGGCGGCGAAGCGGTTGAGCGCGGCACGACTGCAGCTTCTTCTTCATCGCGGCGAGGAATCCACCACGAAGGCGAGCGTAGAGCGGTGAGTGACACACCCTTTGTTTCCCTGAGCTTGCTAGTTTAGGCTTGTTGTGTGCTTGGAGCCGTTTGTGGCTCGCACACAGTGTATTGGCAAGTCCCTTGCTTCGACAGTGCGGCAAGGAGCGCACATAATTAAGTTGCTTACCCATGGTATTAATATTCGATCTCTAGTGCCTTTCGACCGTCAAATTAGCGACCCCAGACTTGTTTAATTTTCTACCTTTACATCTGTTTATGCATTTGATTACATTGCAATTTAATGTTCATTGCTAACAAATTGTTTGAAATTCTTTTACCAATCAATTTTTCTACCTAAAACTGCATATGCTTTTTAAGAGAATGCAATTACTGTGCCAATGTTGTTTGATTTTGCAGTGACTAAAGAAGGCTAAGGACATTCATCTCAAATGCTCTTCCACCTCGACGAACCAGCTTCAACTCAATAGCTTCCGAGGACAGAATCTACATCAGGAAGGGGGGCATGTTAACCCTCACGGCACACGGACACCCCATCACCTACGATGGACGCGTATTATGTATTTGGTAGAGTCAGGTACCGGGCTTGTCGGACCAATAGGAAAAGGGTAAGAGTGATCGTCGATGAGAGGCGCACTCTAACTGGGACATTCAAGGGATTAGTTGGCTAAGCATGGGCGCCCAAGTGTGAATGGAGTGAGTGCCTATAAAAGCCAACTAAACCTAATTTTTACTCATTCTCTCATTTGTGCAATAGAAGAGTGCTCTTGCTCCATCTCCATCTTCTTCTTCTTCACCTCCTCGTGTGTGTGTGTGTGTGTGTGAGAGAGAGAGAGAGAGGGAGAGTGTGTGTGCGATCGAGCATTACGAAGGCACGACGGCGGCGAAGCGGTTGAGCGCGGCACGACTGCAGCTTCTTCTTCATCGCGGCGAGGAATCCACCACGAAGGCGAGCGTAGAGCGGTGAGTGACACACCCTTTGTTTCCCTGAGCTTGCTAGTTTAGGCTTGTTGTGTGCTTGGAGCCGTTTGTGGCTCGCACACAGTGTATTGGCAAGTCCCTTGCTTCGACAGTGCGGCAAGGAGCGCACATAATTAAGTTGCTTACCCATGGTATTAATATTCGATCTCTAGTGCCTTTCGACCGTCAAATTAGCGACCCCAGACTTGTTTAATTTTCTACCTTTACATCTGTTTATGCATTTGATTACATTGCAATTTAATGTTCATTGCTAACAAATTGTTTGAAATTCTTTTACCAATCAATTTTTCTACCTAAAACTGCATATGCTTTTTAAGAGAATGCAATTACTGTGCCAATGTTGTTTGATTTTGCAGTGACTAAAGAAGGCTAAGGACATTCATCTCAAATGCTCTTCCACCTCGACGAACCAGCTTCAACTCAATAGCTTCCGAGGACAGAATCTACATCAGGAAGGGGGGCATGTTAACCCTCACGGCACACGGACACCCCATCACCTACGATGGACACACCCTTTGTTTCCCTGAGCTTGCTAGTTTAGGCTTGTTGTGTGCTTGGAGCCGTTTGTGGCTCGCACACAGTGTATTGGCAAGTCCCTTGCTTCGACAGTGCGGCAAGGAGCGCACATAATTAAGTTGCTTACCCATGGTATTAATATTCGATCTCTAGTGCCTTTCGACCGTCAAATTAGCGACCCCAGACTTGTTTAATTTTCTACCCTTGCTTCGACAGTGCGGCAAGGAGCGCACAATTCACAACACTGCATATTCCAATTGCACAAGCGCGACTTCAGCTCGACAACATTGCAAGGTCCGTTATCTGCATTCAATTTTCTATGCGCATGCGTTTGCTTGGCGCAACACATAAACGCTACAGGACAGGGCACGACTTTCATTTCTTATAATTTTTTGGAGAGACCACAGTGCCAGCTCTCCACCATACTTTTATATGGCACCTCTGTATGACGTGGACTATATACTTTGTACTTTCAATCTATGACTTTTTATTGCAAGATGTTATGTTTAACTATTCACATTGCTTTTTTGTAGCTTCACTCAAATATCGGCCTATGGATTGGACAATCGAAAAGCAGTAGTACAACATTGCAGGTCAGTAAAGCACCTCATTTATTGTTGCAGTTCATTCATGCTTTATCTATTTTCTTGTTTTAGAATTTTCCGCATCTTGTTTTAAAGAGGCAGATATTATAAGTATAGACGAGCTATCCATGATAACACAAATGACTTTTGACCTTATCGTAAGTAAAAATATCAACGTAACAAGCAGTATATTGGCTGATCCCTTCATCAAGAAATGTGTTCTCTTGCCCAACTACCCCCAATTTGTAGTCACACACAGGAGCTTTGTAACACATGCCATATCACAAGTTCGGTCCACTAGCTACATGCAACTTTGTACAAGATGTCATGCTCTGTAAGACATGCAACGGACCCTAAATTGCTTCATTTCTTGACCATTATTCGTGAAAGAAAACCATCCTTAGATGTACCTTGGGTGCATGTATTATAAATAAGGCGCATGTGCATGACTACATCAACAACTCTACTTTGATTATTAAAATGTACTCACAAGATGAAATGTCCAACACTATAAAAACCTTGCCTTGAATCAATTGTACAATCAAACTGGCATTACATAAGTTAAATGAAGACGAACGCGGGTAACATAAATGTCCTTCAGTAGTGGCTTCTAGAATCTACACCCTAAGTTTAATAAGCTGGATTTGATCGCAATTGCCGTGCACTGCATGATTATTCTAAAGATGTTATATAGTGAGGCCCACCAAGCAAGACTAGTTTTTTTTTTAATGATAAGTAAGAGCTTTCCAGAAAGAAGAAAACACTATAAGAGGAGTTGTCTATAACCGCATCCATAGCCACAGAAAAACAAAGAAAAAAGAGGAGAGAAAAATTTGCGAGAGTGGCAATAACCACGGCTATGGACGCGGTAGTGGTTTCTCAACAATAAACGCGGTAATAGTCGCGACAATATACCCGCTCCTATTATTGCGCCAGTTGTCACATTTATTATCGTGCTTATTGCCGCTACACGCCAATTCAAAAATAAAGGTGCTCATTTGGGCCACCCAATTTTGGGTGGCTCAAATGAGCACCTTTATTTTTGACATACATAAAACAATGAAACATCAATTGTTTTTGGGAGAGTATAAAAAATACCAAAGAATTGAAATTGAATTTACTTTACCTTGACAATTTAAAATGCAGAAGATCAACTATTAAGAAAGTTACAATAAAAAGTAAATAGTTGTATATACATTGTGCCACATTGAGACTTTACGAAAGTTTGGATAAAATATTTTTCTATCCTCCTTTATCTCGTTGTCGTCCAGAGACACGTATGTTTGATCACTTTTACTCTACATAAACCCAAATCAAATTAAACAATTATCAACAGCTCAAAACAATTGATACAAAATTACTTGTTTAAACTTACCGCTTGTAGTGATCCAACCACTACGACGAATTGCTCGCGAGAGATGTGATTGTTTTTGAACAACCTCGCCAAGTATCAAATTCTGTATGTCGCTCCCGATACTTGACCATCTCTCTAGTTGGTCGAGAGAGAGTGATATTTTCCTAAGTTAGCAATAACAATATCAAATCATCAACTACAATCTTTATAATCACCGATCAACGTTATAATTCAATTAATCTTACATATTTATTCTTCCAAGCTCCCTTGCCTCCTGAGCCATAGTGCGTGGGAGTTTGTCTTGTGCGAGCCTCGCGTTGTTGTTTGTATGATGAGCCCGTCTCACAGTTTGATCGCTCTTTTCTTGAATTGCCCACTCCCACTCCGCGTTTGCCATGTTGCCACCGCAGTAACTCCTGTCCGGATCTTTGACTTGGTTGGCTGCTGCGCGCCGCACACTAGACTGCTTGCTTTTCAGAAGTGTCTTTATATAGCCCTCCAACCATTGTTGTGAAAAACGTTGATTGGGGACGTTTGGAAATCTAGCTAACAGAGCGTTCTCAATATACCGTGCATGATCGGGTGGTTGGTCTCTAAAATTTATACAACAGTTCTTATACGTTGAATATATAAGAATTTGTAGATGACATCGAAATGCCCTGCCCTGTGCTGTGCCGAAGTTTACCTCCCCGCCATATTTAACCCTGTAGTAGCGCCCATGCATGTCTGGCACGAGTGTGTCAGTATCCTCGTCCTTTGTGTCAGCGGCAGTACGCTCTGAAAGTGGGGACTCCCTTCTTCCGCCACTACCAAAATATGCGAAACCACAAGATCCACCGTCGCTTCGTCTCTCACGACGATCGCTGCCCTGAGACGAGCGTCGATGCGCACTGCCAGAGGAAGTCCGTTGATGATGTTATGGTGAAGTGGGAGTGGAATGGAGTGGTGTAGGACCCTGTGGTAATGCCATGGAAGTAGGACCTTGCGATACAAGGGGAGTAGGACCCTATGATGGAATGGGAGTAGCACGATAGAAAGGGGTTGTAGAGTGAGGTGCAGTCGGTGCGAAGCTCTGTAGGTAAGGAGTCCCTCCCTGACACCCCCATGGTGTAGTCTGTGGAGAAATACCGTAGGTCACAAGCTGGTGTGAGTGTAGCGGCCAAACAAATCCTTCGTCGAACGGAGGTACTGCTCTCGTAAAGAGATAGCCCGCTGTAGGTCTGGATCTACGACACGTGGAAGAACTTGAGAAGGGTAGGTGTAGGATTCCCATGCCTGCAAATAACAAAAATAAACCTATGACACTCATGGTTTAGGGTTAACTAAGCAGAAACATTCTTTATTTCTTTGCTTGTTCTCACCGACTCAAGACTCGGGTCCACTAAAGAGCCACGTGGGACTTGTCATCCTAAGAGTCCAAAATAGGCTGATCTCTACCTAGCAAGGTTTTGCTAGGTAGGAAGAGCGTTTTCACTATGCGACAAAGCACACTCGCGCCAGCAAAACGCTGCCATGGGTAGCATGCGAATGCACCCTTACCGTTGCAAACGTACATGAGAATGCATCCCTCTTCATCTTCAACTGATCCAAGATGTTTTGCTCCATATCAACCTTGCTCATGTAGAGTGATCCTATTAGATACCCCTCCTACAGAGGGTAGCAATAATGGGTCACGTGGGGCTCATCATCCTAAGAGTCCAAAATAGGTTGATCTCTTCCTAGCAAGGTTTTGCTAGGTAGGAAGATTAGTTGCGGGTGGTGACTAGGTGAAGCCATTACTCGCAGAGAAAGTACCTACAAGGGAGAACATGGCGATAGGAAGAGGAAATGTACACTAGGAGTTGCGATTGAAGAGCAAGCTGCCTTTGAGGTTGTAAGGTATAGTTGAAAGTTGTGCATGCTTTGAGGTGAACATTGCATGTTGAGGCTAGTTAGGCCATGGTCAGCCAAGATGATGCCTTGTGTACTGGGAGGTTGTGGTAGTTTGCTTCTAGTTTGATTCAAGGCTTGTGTTTGATAGTTTTGTATGGTGTACACAATGAGTCTATGTGTGTTGCATGTCGGGCTAACTTTGGCAAGTGATGTATGCCAGAATATGTGGTTGTAGTTTACTAGAGATCAAGACGTCGAGACACCAATTTAGAGTCTCTTCTTCTGTATCTTTTGCCGATTTTCTAATGCATGTGCTTCTTTGGGTAGGGTTGGCAGAGCACAATACATCCGGTGATGCTAATGCTTCTTTGGGTAGGGTTGGCAAAGAATAGTACATCAAGTGATGCTAGTGCTCTTCTATTGTACGGGTGTTAGTTTGGCATGGTAGGACCAATGCAAAAGAGGGCTCCAATCGATAGAGAAATGAGTAATTATCCTTGACTGCGAACTACCAATTAAGCGTTGGCAAGCACCAGTTGTATGCTGGCAAGCACTTTGATAGGTAATCATAACCATCTCTTGAGACATAGAGGGGTAGATTTAAATTGGGCAATCCATTTAGATGGAGTGAACTACTACTCTCTAGAGAGAATCCAACCATGTTGAGTAACAAATCTCTTTAGAGATGCCCTCATTGCGGCCTTATAATAGCTTATTAGATAGTCCACACACCTACACACAACATTGGTTGCTTGTACATCCACATACAACTACGCTTGCCATTGAGCCGAATTCAATATAAAAACATTTCTCTTGCACTATGGAGATGTTTTAATTTATTTATGATCTATATGAAATAGTATTTAGTGTTATTAATATGTTTTCTTAATATTGCAAGCCTTGTGATTTTATCACTTGTTAAACTCCTAAGGTAACTTTGTGGATATCAAACGTTTGAAATGTCATTCTACGTGTCATACAACAATTCTTGAGAGTCGTTGAATTAATAAGTCAAGTGTCTTGATGACATAAAAGAGCCTAGTGTTCATTACTACAAGAATGCAACAAATTGTAGGAGTCAACAAGTGCACATAGAAGTCTCATGATAACCCACTTAAAATCAATTACCTTTCTTTTCATATAGCAAGTAACATAAGTCCATGATAGGTACCAGTAGCAATCTTGACACTACGATAGTACTCAAACTAAGATGAAGGCATTTGCTTTTTCAAATTTTTGTTGTGTCAAATTGTAGAGTTCTTATCGAATCACGTGTGCTAGAACAACACATAAAATCGATGTTACTAGCTAAAAAGGGCACCATTAGAGAAAATGTGCATCTACTATACAATCTCAAGAGTTTGGACAACACACAGCCTACTCCTAGAGTCCTTAATTTCTATTCTCCTTATCAAGTACATCATGTATAGCTGGTCTAAATTTGGGTTCATTTGTGGTTACAAGTTTGCATCCCCTAACTTCAAGATATAAGAACTATTCTACAAATTATTTAAACTACATTTGGCTTGAGCACATGAATGCGCTGCATCTTGTGCAAAGTCATCATAACTAATGGATATTTTGCTTGGGGATGATACACTCGTAGCATTTGCTTTGAGAATTATAAGAAACAAGTAAATCTTCTATATAATTATTGTCTAAATTTATGTGCATAGATCTGACAGGTGAAAATACACATTTGGAAACAGATGGTTTTCTATTGTGCAAAAGTTCATAAAAGGTCAAATATTATCAAGCTTTAATGGAAGCCAAGTTGACTACAAAATTGGCATACATGGAAGCCGCCACCCAGTGTTCAGGAAAAATGTGTCTCAACTTTAATATCGCGCCGTTCTCAATTTCCAAAATGCCGGTTGAGGGCAAGGGGAGAAGGAGAAATTCCACCCCAAAATAGAGAAAAATAGTGTAAAACCCTGAAAAAGTAGCGTAATTTTCTAAAATTTCCTCTTGGCAAATTCAAGGAAAGGAATTTTGTATGTTTGAAAAAATGATTTTTCCCGAACACTGCCGCCACCCAAAAACCATGTGGCCGTACACATCATGCCATCTCCATGAGAGACGTTATTTTTCTTTCTCGCCAATAATTTGTTCACGTCTATAGAGAATTTGACATTGATATTTTATCCCATCTTTGGCTAGAAATGCACTAAACTTTAAACTTTATAAAGATATACTTTCCTTCTCTCCATTGGCATGGAAGGTACCCATTTTGTATCTGGAAACACTTTCAATCATACAAAACTATTTGACAAACAAAATACTTGGAAATTTGCTTTCAAAGGCTGCAACCATAGTTAGAACAAAAGTTGCAAAGACATGTAACAGCCAAAACACCGTGTCTATATTGGAGCATTATGTATGTACCACTCATGGGATAACCTTTCGAAGAGCACTACATTTTACCCAAAATGTCGCCCTATATATACTTGTTATATGGACGGCTCCGAAGACACTGCATCAAAGTTTGCACACGTAGCAGACCAAAAGAATCCATCAAACATGCATGCCAAAGTTTCACCTTTGAAATCGCTTGCACATGCTACACCTTATCACATATAGAGCCCAAAAAATTAAGTGCCAACTTATCACCCGAATTAAGGCCATAACCCACATTTGCTGCCCACATATTGTAACAACAAACTAAAGCCTTATATGCAGCACACATGCTTGACTTGTTTTAACTAGAATGCTCCCCTTAAACTGAACCACAAATTAACTCCTATAATGAATGAAAAAATTGGCAATGCACGTCGTGACCTTGTCACAAAAATAAAACCCAAGAGAAGCAAAGATACACACATGGTGAGGCATTGGGGTCCACATGTCAACAGCACAGGAGGGAGGTGTCAAAGGTGGCAACGGAAGATGCAATGAAGACAAGAACTGGCTCGTGATCGGGTGGGCACCTTGACTCCGATCTAGAACACCTGCAATGCCAAACACATGAACAAGGCACACCTATAGAGAGGAGAGATTACTGAGGTAGAGAGAGAGAGAGAGAGAGAGAGAGAGAGATCTGGGAAAGGCTCTCCATGCTGATAACAATCTGCTTATACAAGTGACCAAGGGTGGTTCGGCATAGAACTGACGTGCCAACTGGATAGACCCGAGGTGCACACAACTGCGATTGCTCCAGCACATGAGACCACTGACACGGTCACATGGACTGGGCTTCCCAACACATATCCACCTCCTGGCAAAGGAAGAACAGGAGAGAGAGAGAGAGAGAGAGAGAGAGAGAGAGAGAGGCCTCAAGTCTGCCAGTGTGGCTGTCCTCGAGAGGAAGTAGGGATCTCTGCTCTACTCGGCCTTTGACTGCTATGCCCACCGAATGGGCTGCCCTGAGGAGAAGTGTGGAAGGGAAGATCTGCTGCCCATCGCCATGGAAGAAGAAAGCCCACAAGCACTGCCCGTCTTTGCAAGTGGAAAGCTGCAAGGCTACCCACCAAAAACACTGGAGGGCTGACCATGGAAGCGCTGGAGGAGAGGCCGCCTCTGGCTGCAAAACGCTCTGCCTCGTGTCTGCCCCACTGGGACACCCAAATGGAGGGCGCTGCGGCTGCACTGCATGCCTAATGGATGAGCTCCACCTGCTCCCTATATAGCATAAACACCCAATCAACGGGAAAATAGAGCAAGATAGGAGCAACTTGCCCTAATGCTCTGAGAAAGCACTGAACTGCAAGGGGGAAACCACCTAAGGGCAAAAGGAGCATAGTAGGCCATGGAACACAGCCAAAACCCAAGGCTAAACATGGCTAGACACAACCCGACATGAGAGACCTACCTCACACTAGCTAGGCACAGCCACAAAACAGCCCTCACTCCCTAGCACCTGGCTTGGGAGAAACTGGGACCGGCTGGACAAACCAAGAGAGATGCCTGAACTCAGGAGGGGGCCACCAAGGAGTGTCGCAATTGATGCAGGGTGCTGCTCTCTCTCTCTCTCTCTCTCTCTCTCTCTCTCTCTCTCTCTCTCTCTCTCAGCCGTTTTTTGACCTAGTAGACAGCAGTTCACTCTTTTGACCATAACTTGCTCATCCGAACTCCGATTTAGGTGATCTATAGCCTCAATCGAAGAGCACGAAGCCCTCTACGCATTGATGTAAAGACAGAATTTTTCTGTGTAATGGAAGGCTTTGCTGTAACAGCATCTCAAAACTGAAAAAACTGTCAAAACTTTGCGTTTTTGTTGCCGACTTGAAGGCAATGTCAGACAAAACTCGCAAGGGTGGAAAAGCCACACTCGCCATGGAGAATGATGCAAAATCTCCAAGGAATTTGGATGCTAATCCAACCACATCATCTACAACAACGGAAGCAATGATCATGGCTTACTTGATCTCGTTACAAGAAACCGTCAACAAACAAGGTGAAGAGTTACGCGCACTTGCAATGGAGAATGGTACTTTAAGAGTTCTCGTTGTGGAGAATGAGCACCTCAAGAAGGTTCTTGAAATGCAAACAACACGCTTGATGCATCTTGAGAATGAAGTTCAAGAATGTAAACGCTCTCTTGTTGACATGAATGTATTGAAAGAGCGCTTGAGCAAAGTTGAGAGTGATCATGTATTGAAAGAGGAAACAATAGATACAATACGACATGATGTATGTGAGATGAGAAATGCATCCAAATCATGGGCTGATATATGTAAGGATAATGTGGTTTCTACATCTCCTATCACGCAAGCCGTTGTCCAAGCAAAGAATGTAGAGAATGTGGACACTCAAGAATTGCACGAACGACAAAAACGCTCAAAGAACATCGTCATTCGTGGAATCAAGGAGGAAAGCATGGAAACACCCCAATCTCTTGCAGTTGCTATTGAAGAGTTTTTTGCTACACACTTTGGCATGTCAGGAATCATGGCTTATGGTGCACATCGAGTTGGAAAACAAGGAGTCCCTCGCTCGGGAGAAAGACCTATTGTATGTACCATGGTTGATGAGGTAAAGAGAAAGATCATCCTTGACAATGGTTGGATCTACCTCAAAGGAACAGGTTGTAATGTATATGAGGATAGCACTATTATGCAACAAAATGTACGTCGCAAAGCATATGAGGAAAGAAGCAAGAAGGTTAAGGTATCACCTTAAGAGGAAAAGCCACGTAAGGAGGATGCAAGTCCACCCAACAAATAGGGACACATGATCTATGAGACCAACTCACGCTTGCGAATAAGCTTTTGGAATTGTAACGGGTATCCATGGAATGCGGGAATTGGCATTGATGAGCTTACCAATGACTCCGATGTGATACTCTTCTTGTTGAAACATGGAAGCATGATGCGCAACGAATTCTTGGATTTGACAAATACGATGTGCATTCTTTGATGTGGGCCAAAAATGCAAAGCAACGAAGAGGCCAAGGAGGCGTAGCATGTATGACCAAAAAGGGTTTGAAAGATGTTTCCATTGTCAAAGAAGATAAGTATAAACGCTACTTATGGCTGAAAATCAGCCCACCAAATGGTCAAGTCATGTTTGTGGCCGGTTGCTACATTCCTCACTATGACTCCAACTTTTATGCTTGCTTGAATATGGATAGAGATCAGCCCTTTGTTGAACTAGAGGAAGACATCGCTCATTACAAGGATCAAGGTGAAGTCATTGTTTTTGGAGACATGAATGCTCGCACAAATATGCTACAACACGACACACAACAAGTAGACATGCCGCATGTCTCAAGAAGAATGGATGACTCATACATGTATAATCGAAGTTCTAATGATGCAAAAGAAGTGGATCACTATGGAAAGTCACTTCTACATATGTGTAATAGTACCGGAATGCTCATTGCAAATGGTGTATCTCTATGGCAAGGCACCAATGACTTTACATGTAGAAAGCACAACGGTGCTAGCGTGATTGACTATATGTTGTTCTCGGAAGCCACTCTAGAATGCATACAAAGCTTTACAGTTGGTGAATGGAATCCGGAATCGGATCATAGGATGTTATGTATTGACCTCAAGTGTGGTAAACGGCCCGAGCATGTAGCCTCCAATCATGATGTGAATCATTTGTACCTACGTCTAGACTTCAAACGAGCACTTATATATGCTGATATGGTGGACCAAATGTTAAGCATGATAGAGCATCAAGAGAGCCCAACATTAGAATGCAAGTGGAAAGTTTTCAAAGAAGTAATTTTCTCTTGTGCGAAGGAATTCTTTTCGGTGAAACACATGTCTTGCAAAAGGTCTAAGAAGGGTAGCACCAAGAAGAAATGGTTTGACATGGAATGTAGTCAAGCCCGAAAACACTTGCTAAGATTGGATGCAATCAAAGACAAGGAAGTTTACTTGGAATATTCACACATACAAAGCACTTGTTCAAAAGAAGAGGAGAAGGTGGGAAGTCGAAAAACAACTTCTTTTAGCACAAGAGAAAGCACATGCATGTGGCAAGTTTTGGCAAAATCTAAAGGCAAGCGCGTTGAGAGCTTTGGTGACTTGACTCTTGAGGATATGTATATGCATTGTAAGAATCTCTATGAGCAACCCAATGTTGATAAGATGGAGTGTTGTAGCTCCCTTCCGTTTATGTCTCCCTTCTTTACCATTGAAGATGTATGCCGCGCGCTTGAGAAACTTGCTACTCGCAAGGCAGGTGACCTTCAAGGTGTCAAGGCTGAAATGATTAAATGGACAAGCAAGAAAACACGATATTGGATATGCGATATGTTTAACCTTGCACTTCAGTATGGCATGCCTCATGATTGGAGTGCAAATTGGATCAAACCTTTGCACAAAGGAGGAGATGTAAACAATGTGAACAACTATCGCACTATAATGGTTGGTTCTTTAATGGCAAAGTTATTTGGATGTATCATGGAGATGAAGATAAGTGAATGGGCTGAAAAGAATGGCAAACGTGCACTTGGCCAAGCAGGTTTTCGAAATCATCATAGCACTATTGATCACCTTGTCACTCTTCGAGTTCTTATGGAAGCGTCTCGATTGAAAGGAAAAAAGTTGTATTGTTGCTTTGTGGATTTCAAGAAAGCTTTTGACATGGTACCGCGAGGAAATCTTTGGAGATGTATGCAAAGCCTTCAAGTGCCGAGAGAATTTATGCATGCAGTCTTTCGCATCTACCAAAAAGTGATATGTCGATTACGTATGGGAGATGGAATTTCAGAATTTTTTGCAAGCACTATTGGTGTCAAACAAGGATGCCCACTTTCCCCAACCCTCTTTGGGCTACTCATTGATGAATTGGAATGCATGGTTCTTGACTTTATGCAGCAAGAAGGCATAGAAGAGGTTAAGATTGGAAATGCGGTGAACATGCTTTTGCTTTATGCCGATGATGTAGTGCTCTTGGCACATACCTTAGAAGATGCACGAAAGCTTATGAGTGTCTTGGAACGCTTTTGCCTACATAGCGGGCTCATCGTGAATGGATCCAAAACCAAGGTTATGCTTGTAAAGACCCTCAATGATGAAAATCCATGCATTGTATATAACAATGAGAAACTTGAAGTGGTAGATCACTTCAAGTACCTTGGCCTTGAGGTTCCATCCAATCATAAATGGAAGGATTGTGCAATGCGTCGCTAGGAAGCCGGAAAGAGGGCCTATTATGCATTTGAGAACATGTGCAATGCAGGAGAGATCAAGTGTTGGGATTTCAAAAAGTACCTCTTTGACACATTGGTGACACCGGTGCTTCTTTATGGAGTGGAGGTGTGGGGTGGAAGCATCGGAAAGTCTACTTGGAAAGAGTTTGAGAATGTCCAAAAGCGTTTTCTCACCAACTTTCTCCAAGTCAAGACACAAACACCCTACATGCTCTTACTTCTTGAGTCCGGATTGCTTCCCATTGAGGTCTTGGGCATGCAAAGGGTTGTGGAGTACATGCGTAAGACACAACGTAGCCCTTTGCATCGACTTCCTAGAATCGCATATGAAGCAAGTCAAATGGTTCAAAAGACATGCAAGAGCAAAATACTAAGTTCGGGGTGGATGCTTGATATCAAGAAATGGTTTGGAAGATGGGATGCATGTCACTTGGTCAAGGATGCGTCGATCGACTCCCAAGTTAATGAGGCCTTCTTACAACGCCAATGTATCACGGCTTGGGAGAAATCCGGAGGTTCTCGCTTCAGCCATTACACCACACACGTTGCCCCAAACTACAAATCTCTCTTCTTCTCGGAACGAGGTAACCGAACCCATTCCTACATCCTTGAGCCCATCCCGTTGAGTGCGATCCGCACCATTGCCTCCATTCGTCTTAGCTCCCATTCTCTACGCTGCGAGACAGGACGTTGGGGCACTAGCGAAGAGTGTCATCGACTTTGCACCTTATGCCCTAGTCAAGTGCGAGAGAGTGAGTACCACACACTACTTGAGTGCTCAGCTTTTGACCACATTAGGTCCTCTTTTCCCCATATATTCAGCCATGATCTCTCCCTACATACCTTCCTCTCCCAACCACGATGTGGACTCTCTATTGCGACGCTCATTTCAGCCATTTTTGAGCATCGAGAGTCACTTATGAACTCCATTCACACCACGTGACATGTTCATTTGGTCCCATAGGTCATATTTGACCTCCCAGGACGATAATAGAACTATCTATCTATCTATCTATCTATCTATCTCTCTCTCTCTCTCACACACACACACACACACACACAAAGATCATTTCTATAACTCCTCACAATGCCCAAATGGCGCCGGTACCAAGGGCAAGTATGAGATTGTTTAAAAAGCATGAAAGGCAAATTGTATACAACTACCCACATGACAGAGCTGAAAACTGAAAAGACGGGGAAAAAGTTAAAACCTCTCCTAAAGAGAGTAAAAAGTGCCCTGGTAAGCTAAGGGGAGAGGATTACACCAGCCTATGAAAGATGGGAACTCCCAAAAGATCACTCTGCAACTACCTAGCATAAACCAAGATCATTAGAAAGCCACCAGCAGTGATGTAGAGAAGGGAACGGCTGCCAAGGCAGTAGCTAAGCCCACCAACTGGTACCAACTGAAAGCAAGGGCTATGGAAAAACGGAAGGGAGGAAGCAGTCAATGACGAAGATGAGAGAGAAGAGCAACCGACATCACCAAGAAATCCACCAATGGGAACCAAAATGGATCGCCCACAACACAATATGGAGCAAGCAAGGGGATGTCAACCAGGGTAGAAGACAATCCACTTGCTGAAGGTGGCTGCTGTAATCCAGAACTAGGGAGGGAAGCTCTAAGAAAACAGTAAACCGAGCTCCACCATAGGACCTTCATCAACAGAGAACCTGGTAGAGGGAGAAGAGAAAGAACCCAAACACGCCACAACATCCAAAAACAAAACGAAAAACAAAAACCAAAAACCAAAACATGCAAAAATACCAAACATACCAGACAGACATGCTTCACACTCCCCCACACAACACCACACACACCCAAAAGCAAGCCTCAAGGTTACAAAAGAAACAACACCCAAGCTTCACTCACCCACACCACCCATCGAAGCAAGGAAGAACTTTATGATCATTATGACTTTATAAGCCATCACATCCAAATCTCACCGATCTCTAGCAGTGCCTAGATGCAATAAATCTTGTCATATTCATCGTTCCTATCACCTCACCGGTGAATCGAGACAAAGTGTTGCAAACATTTTTTCTTTTTGCAAGAAAAAGATCCTTCCGTTAGTTAATAGAACCGCCCAAAGGGCTACAAACCACCTCTGCAAGAGAGGGCTACATCAGAAAAATGGGGAGACTCTCCCAGTGAGAAATCAAAGTAAGTACAATAAGGGCTAAATCACGAGATGGGAGGAAGAAAAAGCCACAATAGTGGCCGATAATGCCATCTAGGCACACCCTGAACCATGGTGAAAAAAGGCCCTCGGCGCCAAAGTAGCATGAAAGCCTCTCGGCGCTCTCGCATGCGGTCAGAACTGCCCTGAATTCTCTCAAACTGACCCGTGAGTGTATGGATCAGCTCCAGATAAAAGTCACGAACAGTCTCTGCCAGTGGAACAGGGCGAGCCTCGAATATGCGAAAGCAGCGGCAGGCCAGATGAACCAAAGTGTCAAGCCACAAATGAGCTCCCAACACCACTCTCTATCACAGCACCACTCATGGGGGGATGAGCTCTGTGGCAAGTTGAAGTGTAGGTCGATCCCCCTGAATCACTATCATCCTACAGGTGAAAGCCAACTCAAAATGGAGCACAGGGCCTGTGAGTGTGGACCAGGCTGCAGCACCCCAAAGTGTATTGTCGGGCTGTGGAGAGAGCTGGCATTGAAGCCAAACCTGCCTGTGCCATGGGGCAGTCCCACAAACAGTGACGATGACTCTCCAAAGGATGGCTACACGCTGAACATGCTGCCAGCTCCCAACTGTTGTAGCCCTATGCGCAACAAGCCACTGAAACATGTTAACTCTCCTCGGCTGCCTGCCATCCCACAACCGCTCCCAGAAGCCTGACAAGAACTCGGCTGTGAGATCCTCCTCCTACCAGTGAAGTGTTGCAGCTGGGCGAGCCTCACTCATACGGCTAGTATGTGTCGCCCCAAACGCACTCTGTACTGGCAAAAAAGGAATCCCTGGGTGATCGGCTGAAGAGAAAGGATCCCGCCAGAACCACTCTCCTGGTCCCACTGCACTCGTGCTAGAGGACGACTCTCCCAAGCCCAAAGCCGCCAGTGTCCTGACTCGAGATCTGTTGGGTCAGGATCTATGACCCAAGTCCTCCCACAAATGCCCACAACTCAGACCCTCTGAAAACAGCACTCTGCAATCTGTGGAGCCTCTATGGAGATTGTGTGCAGGTGACCCTCTCCCTAAACCTCAAAGAACATGTAGGGTATTGACTCCGAGCAAGCTCGAACTGCAATGAGGACCTCCAGCAACGTGAAGGCGCCCATACATCTGGGAGCTGCTGCCTCTAGAGGGGTAAGCTACTCAGCTGGTGTAGCCTCCGTAATATCTGACACATGCTTCATGCCTCATAGCTGAATGCTCTGGATCTCCTGGGGAAAGGCCCGAAAACTGTAGCCAGTCGCCGAGAGTACGAGGTAGACCCTCTACCATGGGACCCCAGGAAACGTGAGGCCTGCTACCAACCAGGTGGCCTCTCTATGAGCTAACCATGGGGTTCCAAACAAAAGGCTACTCAAGCGCTCCACCATGCAACAGGGCTGATGCCACTCTAGGCCACTCCTCAGCTGCTCCTAGGACCTAAGTAGGCTAGCAGCAAATCGATCCTCCAACCTCCTGCTCATACCAACTCTACGCATCTCTCTAAAAATCCACCTAGTGGACGGGCTCCAAGGGTCGCCCGCATGAGGGACTGTCACAAGATGGGCACCACGTGCCAATAGAAAAGAACAGACTGAACAAACTTTTTAGCACTTCAATAACAACTGAACTCTGAGAGAGAGAGAGAGAGAGAGAGAGAGAGAGAGAGAGAGAGAGAGAGAGAGAGAGACCACACGCGACACGGAGTGGCGGAATTCCACCCCAGAGAGTATTGGCCCCAAACCTTGGCGCCCCTTTCGGTATTTCTTTATATTGCAACAACACAGTACAAGCCGGTACTCAAGACTCTGCAGCTCCGTACTGAAGCATGTCAGAGAATGAGCCCTAACCTCATATTTAAAGGCCCTTGGCCTAAAAAGCAGTTTACAGTAAAAAGCCTTCGAACTTGAAAGCTTCTGGTTCAAAAGCAAAGCCAAAAAAAAAGCTACTCACGGAAATCCGTACAACCTGCCACGTCATCAGCCAGCGCAGAACGCGGAAATCCGTACAGCCTGCCACGTCATGATGCTAGCGCAATTTTTGAAAAACTGCCACGCTGCCCTTAGGGTTAGGTTTAGGGTTTCTACAGTTTTTAGGGTTAGGGTTTCCATAATTAGGGTTTCAACAGTTAGGGTTTCTGGCAGAAATTAGGGTTTCCATTCTTTAGGATTTGACACGTCAGCAGTTTGTTACATCTCCCCTTCTTGAAAGAGAGTAATCGTCCGCGATTATAGCATATATGTAAAACAACTCAAGTTAGCTCAAAAATTTCTGAGGGTCATTCCGAGGGACATTCCGAGGGACAATCAATTTGCTCTTTTTATTAAGGAGTTAGCTTCTCCTTTCTGTTGTTTTGATCAAGGAGTTAGCTTCTCCTTTCTGCTCTTTTGATCAAGGAGTTAGCTTCTCCTTTCGGCTGTTTTGATCAAGGAGTTAGCTTCTCCGTTCGTCCAGATCGGAACTCTTGATATTCCGGTGTAGTAAAATTAGCCATCACACCCAGACCGTACTGATCTTCCACGGGTGTCTTGATGCACTAAAAATTACATACCCAAGCAATCTCATCCAATTAGGAATATTCAATAATTGACACATCACAATGCAACACAAATGCTCACATATGCATGTTACAAGACACAACAAACAGCGCCGCTGAGCACTCCCCCGAGACAAACGGTCTGCGGTATGAAGCTACTCAACGATTACCTCGTCACTCCCCCCGCAAATAACCTAAAAAGGTCCGGGCCATGAGCTCAGAGGACTGTACTACCAAACGCTCCCCAGACCGCAATCTGCGTCGCTCGGAAGTTCAAGCATACAACCAAACGCTCCCCAGGCATCGGCTTGCGTCGTTCGGAGGTTTTCTAGCATACAACGAAACGCTCCCCAGGCATCTGCCTGCGTCGTTCCGAGGTTCAAACAATATCAAGACAGCATTTCTCACTTCTCCACTCGGGAGTAAAATTCACTAATCAATGAAACCAGTATTGAAACCAGAGTCAAACATTTCAAATCAACACCAAGACAGGTTTAAAACAGATAGCATCCATTTCAAACAAAGTTCAAACAATACTTTCTCAAACAATGTTCAAAAGTATCTAAGTAGAAAACAACTAGAGAGGTCATTCGGGGTTTTGTTCAAACAATCGAACTTTGAGGACAACGGGCTTGCCCTTCTGCATCACGGTGGTGGTTCGGAACCAGGAGAGTTGCATCATTTTTGTCGTGCCAGGGCATGCCCATGAGAACGTCGCAATTGCCCAACTTCATAATGTGGAAATCGGCTTTTCCATGATAATCTTGTATAGTCACTGGAAGTGCACCAATGAGCGGTACCACTTTCTGAGTTTGGCCCATGGCTAGCTCAGCTTCAATTTCTCCACCCTCTGCATCATAATCAAAGTGCATCTGCTTCAAGAATTCTAAATGAATGAAGTTCTCCATAGCTCCGGGGTCAAAGAAAATAAGGGGGTTCAAGCCGTTGACTTTTCCATAAGCTCTGCATAATTCATTAAAACTCTCGAGGTGTATACTATAAATATCGGGTACTAGTCCAATAGCAGGTCTAGGCTTCTTGGCCAGAGGTGGCCGCGGGGATCTGTCTGTCGTAAGAGCAGAAGGTTGCACTGAGGACGTCGAGGCTCGCTCAGGACAGTAGAGATCCAAACGAGGGAAAATAGGGATCCAAATGGGGACCATCTAGAGAAGAGCAATGTGCAAGCAATGGGCTTCAAAGACCTAAGGTTCAGCCCATTAAGACTTCCAAAATGCTAAGGTTCCAAAATTCAAAGGTTGTCCAATGGTCATTGCTTAGGAAAATTGGATGCTTGGTAATGTACACAAAGTCTTCAAAGACTCGTAAAGAGGAGGGGGCAAGCCCAGAAGGTAGGGGAAGTGAGAGAGTGATGTGAGAGAATACACACACACACACAAAAGCTTCCCTTTACACAAAGGGCATAATGGACACATGTCAGGTTCCTAGCCCAGTTGCCCCCAAGATGCATTCAATTCCTATTGGATGGCCATAGAGGTGGACCAATGAGAATTAGGCTAGAGTACATTTAGGCATAAAGTCAAGGTGAGATCACCAACAGAAAGTATCCGACAGTTGGGCCACATTGCACTTTTGAATGCGGTCCCAATGAGGATAGATGGTCAGATGACCAATGGGAGCCCAACGGAAGCATCTCCTAAAAATTAGGGAACTACTATTTTGGGTTGTGAAATGTGTTTGTGTCATTACCTTCGGAATGACAAGGGGAACATTTTATTACTCTGCTATAAAGTCAACTGATACACTAGTTGAGAGATTTTTAAGCAGGAAGCCCAATGCGGGGAAATTGCATGTATGAGTGCCAAGTGGCACTTTTTGGTCAATTTACCAAGTCTAGGAGAACAGAACTCGTGACTGACTTTTTGGAGCAGTTTTGGAGGCTGTTAACTGTTATTTTCAACCATTTCTCTCCATTTTTGAGCTTCCCATGACTTTACCTTGGACCAAGGAGCTCATTTTTAGCATTGGAAGGCATCAGATGCGTGTTTACAGGGCTGTTTTGCTGCGTTTTCAGCGATACGCATGTTTTGGCAGCCATGGAAATCTTTCCCTTTTTGCATCTATTTGTTCACAGATGCCTTACAGGTCAAGGGCAGAAGAGGGGGCGCTCGATTTATGCTGGGAGGATGCTTCATTGAGAACCTCACAGGTTAAGAGCTATGGAGTGCATGCTTTCCTCTCTATGTACAGTGTGGTGCTAGGAGTGATGACTTGCATACTACACACTACTCTCTCTCTCTCCCCTACGTGCAGTTATGTGATGCCCCACAAGAGGGCTCTTTATTTGACTGATGTACAGCTGTGTGGTTTCATGCTTTTGTGCTGAGGCAAGAGCCTCCTTGAGCAAGAACAAGGGTAGCTTACTGCTACTCCAAAGCAGGCACCGGTGAGGGTCGTAACCTCACCGTACAGGTGCGTTTTCAACGTTGTGTATGCGCTGTAAATTGACTGTTTTTCAGCCATATGGACGCCGGAACCATTGGGAATCGTGCCCCACTGGCAGAGGACAGTTAGGGGACTGTTTGGGGCTGAAAACAGGGCAAAAACAAGTAAATACAGCGTGCTGAATTTACTGTTTTTTGGCAGGAATCAGAGGGTATATGCCAGTGGAAGTGAGTTCTAGTAGGGGAATTGGTTTCGCGCAAGTTTTGGGGCTGTTATGCTACCAAAATTTGGTCAAAAAAGATGGTATCTAGCTGGATATAGGTGAAGGATTCCCAGGACTCTACTTTGTAATTTACCCTCTCGAAGTATAAAGAAATACCGAAAGGGGCGCCAATTTTGGGGCCTACACGTTGTCGGCGTCTGCTTGGGGCATTCCCGCTTCCGAGCCGTGTGTGTATTCAAGTGTTAATTCCCATCGCAGGTTCTTTTTGCAAAGTGCTCTGTGTGTATGTCTAAAGTAAAGAATTTCGGGTGAAAGCTAAAGCCTACCGCCCCACCACGGGCCGGTTTCAAGTTGCCTGTTGAGCAAGGTGCTCCTGCTGCCTCTTTGGCCAGAAAGTGGTAACTCTAGTTTGCTTATATATTAACTTAGCAAAATTGCCCTACCTACTTTCCAACAAAAGTCACTTAAGAAAATAAGTGAAAAATGTCAAAAAATAGGAAAAATAGGTTTAATGCACTAGAAAATTCCCCTGATGGATTCTGATGGAAATGCTTATGATCATGTTGTGTGCAACCGGAGGATATGCATCTAATCTAAGTGACTGGCCATGCACGGTCTGCGAACAGACTCACAAAAGTACCAGAACACTTCCTATTCTAAACTGATTGAACCCTGGTCGTGCTGCAGCTTGTCCACGGATACATAGGGTTGGATGTGTCACGTGACATCCCCTCCTTTTCAAAGTGAGGTACTGGTACCGAACTGTATGGCGTCGAGCGAGATTGCCAACAACGTCTGGAATCTTGAAAGGGACTCTTTGCCGGCCCACTCTGATGCATGGGTCATGCGATACTTGAACTTCATAAAGGTCTGCAATGCCTTCTTCTTTGGGCCACGCCGAAAGTGACACAAAGTCATCTGAGTCTCCTTCAATGCTTCAACTTCGTCTGTAGTCATGCGTCTACCTTCTTCAAGAATCTCCGAGGCTGAGAATTCCTGAAACCACTTCCAACACAAAAATATGAAGTCACTCGTACAATGCGTGCTAACTAATCATTCAAACACATAGTACTTCCTGTGGGGGTTCTTTGGACCTAGGCTCGAGAGCCAAGATCTGTTTGTCGTGTTTGATCGAATCTGCCTGGGTGGGGGGGGGGGGGGGGGGGGGGGGGGGGGGTGCTGTGGACCTCGACTCGAAAGCCAAGATCGATTCTTCGTGATCGATCGAACCTACAACGAGGTTAGCTTCGCTAGAAAAAGCATCAACTAAACCATCATCCTTTTGAACAACCACATCTTTATCCTGCAAATCATCATGCTTGTCATTATCATTCAAATCATCATGCTTATCATAATCATGCAAATCATGTATGTCATGCTTGGGAGAAGAAGAGACTGAGAGAGTCTCCTTTTCTCGAATATCCTGCATATGTGCCTGAACTTGAGAAAAGAGTCGCAACATTTCTTTCATGTGTCGGTCGTTCATTGCTTGTCTTGCTTTGTTCTCGCGATCAAATGCTGCTTGTCTTTCTTTGTTCTCGCGATCAAATTCTGCTTCTCTTTCTTTGTTCTCGCGATCCAACTTTGTTTCTCGTGCTTTGGCTTCCAAGCGTGCTTGCTCGTGCTCACGCTCTATGGCTGCCATTCTTTCTTCGTGTTCACGCTCTATTTCTGCTTTTCTTTCTGCAGCCTCCAAGCGTCCTTGCTCGCGATCACGCTCAAAGTCGGCCCTTCGTTCTGATTTTCTTGCTTCGCATTCTAACTTCCTTTCCATAAACAACTGCTTCAACTCCTCCATAGAAGTCAGTGCAATCCTTGGCGTAGATGGGGAAGGGGGAGGGTCAGAAAAACCTCCTCGTAGAAAAAATTCTTCTTCGCCTCTCTCATGCTCAGCACCTCCAAGCGAAGTATCCATTCCGCTTCGAGTGATGACCATCCATTGAAGTCGTGGGTTCTTGTGGGTTCTTGTGGTCTAGGGTTCTTAAATTCACAAGGAACTTGGGTTCTTGTGGGTCTTGGGTTCTTGGGGTTCTTAAGGTTCTTGAGGGTCTTGAGGTTCTTGAGTTCTTGCAGCTGATCTCTCCCGCTGAGAGCCTCTCCCTGACATAGTGGTAATGCACCTCAATGTGCTTTGTGCGAGCATGAAAAATTGGGTTCCTCGCAACTGCCAATGCGCTCTGACTGTCAGTGTAGATAGTGTTGGCAGTGTCCTGTCCAACACCCAAATCAGCCATAAGGCGTCTGAGCCATACACACTCAACCGTAGCTGTGAAGATTGTCCTGTACTCAGCCTCACAACTCGAAGTGGCCACAGTAGGTTGCTTCTTGCTCAACCATGATATACATGAACTGCCAAGCATGAAACAAAAACCACTTGTGGACACTCGCGTGTCAAAACAACCAGCCCAATCTGAGTCCGAAAAAGTATGTAAGTCTGGCGGCAATGATCCCCCTTGGGGGGAAACAAGCCAAGATGTAAAGTGCCACTAAGGTAGCGGAAAATCCTCTTGACAGCCTACCAATGCTTAGACCCTGGGCTATGCATAAATCTATTGACCTATGAGACTGCAAACTGAATATCTGGCCTCGTGTTGCATACATAAATGAGGCAGCCAACAGCAGTTTGGTAAAGGGTGACATCAGCAGGATCGCCAGCATCATGTAGACTCAACTAAAAACCTGTTTCCATGGGAGTGGCAATAGGTTTGCAATCCTCAAGTCCAAACTTACATAGCAATGTCTCTATGTAACTTTTCTGACACAAGGCAATACCACCATCACACTGCTTAAACTATATACCCAAGTAATGATGCAACAGCCCCAAATCTTTCATCTTGAAAGTAGCATTCAAATCAGCCTTAAATTCAGCAATATGTCTCTCATTTGGTCCAGTCATCAACATAAAGAACCAAAATGACAAGTACATCACCCTCACGCTTTACATACAATGTGCTTTCTGTTGGACTGTTACGAAAGCCTCGATTAACCAAATGAGTGTCAGCTTTCTCATACCAAGCACGAGGAGATTGCTTCAACCCATACAAAGCCTTCTTACATGTGCACACTTTGTTCTCTTGTCCTTTTATGACAAAACCGCGAGGCTGCGTTACATAAACTTCCTCAAATATGTCACCATTCAAGAAAGCAATAACAATGTCTGATTGATGTACATCCCAACCAAAATGAGCTGCCAATGCACATAGAAAACCAACAGTAGTCATACGACAAGTGGGAGCAAAAGTCTCTTCATAATCTATGCCTTTTTGTTGTGCATAACCTTTTGCAACAAGTCGAGCCTTATGGCGATCCATCTCACCATCCGGCTTGCGTTTCAACTTCTAAACCCACTTCGTACCAATGGCCTTTTTGCCAAGAGGCAAATCACATAAAGTCCATGTGTCATTTTCTATAAGTGCATCATATTCTAATTGCATGGCAGCCATCCAATTTTCTGAATTCTCTGCTTCATCAAAAGGCAGAGGCTCCTCAACATCATGTAAGCTAGACACAGCCAAAGCATAACAATCTGATGCATAAGATGCATGGCGAGAGCCTGAACGAGTACGACTAGACAAAGGTGCATCCAATTTACTGTCACGCAAAGTGTGCACCAACCATTTTGGCATACCTCTAGCCTGCTCATTTTCAGCCCTTTCCTCATCAAGTACATCATGTACATCTGCAGTAATAGGCTGATCTAAAACATTTTCAAAAACCCCCATAGGCTATACATTTGCCTCATTGGAACTTACATTCGTATTTCCACCACTGAAAAGAGGCAACAAAGTGTCATAAATGTCCTGTGAGCTTACATTACTGTCTCTGGTACATGACAGCAAGGGCTGAACAGAATCTTCCACAAACACTACATCCCGAGAAACCAGAATACGTTTTGTTTGCGGATGATACAACCTGTAACCTTTGCTTTCAGTACTATAACCAACAAAAATACATTTGACAGCCTTATCATCTAATTTTCTGCGCTGCACTTGTGGCACCAAAGCATATGCCAAACAGCCAAAAACACGCATGTGCTCAATAGAAGGCTTTCTATCATGCCATGCTTCATATGGAGTAATAGACTGCAAAGCTTTCGTAGGACACCTATTAAGTACATAAGTGGCACACATGATGGCCTCAAGCCAAAAAGAATGCGGCAAAGCTTGACTTTTGACCATACATCGTGCCATTTCCGTCAGTGACCTGTTTTTCCTCTCAGCAACACCATTTTGTTGAGGTGTATAAGGCACTGTACATTGGTGTTTTATCCCACGACTAGCCAGAAATGCATTAAATTCATGAGACATACACTCCCCCCCTCGATCGGAACGGAGGGTACCCATAGTACATTTCGAGACATTTTCAGCCATAGCCAGAAATTGTTTGAAGCACATAAAAACTTCGGACTTCGCTTTAAGCGGAAATACCCATGCATGCCTGGAGTAATCATCAATGAAAGTCACGAAGTACAGGTAATTGCCCAAGGACTGAGTTTGCATGGGCCCACAAACATCACTATGCACAAGCTGCAACCTGCATGTGGCCCGAACTGAACCATCCTTTGGAAATTTAGAACGCTACATCTTACCCAAAATACAGCCTTCACAAACATGTTTGACAGGTGCTTCAAGAGGTGGCCAAGAAGCAACCATATCAGATTTCTGCAAACGCAGCAAACTGGCAAAATTCAGATGACCAAAACGTGCATGACAAAGTTTTGCATCTGAAATAGCCCTTGAATCTACAACAGCATTTGCAAAATTTTGTCCACACTTGTCATACAAAGTGAGCTTATACAGCCCACGGCACAAAAGCCCAGATACAACAATTTCATCACCAAAACTGAGATCATGAACTGTACATCTGTCATCCACAAATTTGACTACAAGTCCAAGTCTAGCAAGTGCGGATGCCGGATACAGACGAGATTCTTCTTGATCCCAGGTACATAAAGTGCATCAACAAGTGTGAAGGAACTGCCATTAGCAGCAGTGAGCACAATCTTTCCAACTCCCTGAACTGGATAAGAGGCGTTGTTGGCACAAGTGACTGAATTCCCATGAGGGACAGACTCGAGAGAGGTAAACAATTCACGATGTGAGGTAATGTTCTTTGTAGCACCACTGTCGAAATACCACACATGTGAATCTGCAGCAACTGACAAGCATACATCATGGACAGAAGGATTGTAAGTGCACTATGCGCTAAAAGCCCATTCTGCATCAACATCAGCATTACAATCTCCTTTCACAGAAGACTCAACAATGGCTGCATTTGTAGTGGAACCAGCATTTGCAGTGGAACCACCCTCTTTCTTCTTAGCCTCTTTGGCCTTCAACTTAGGACACGACTTGATCAAGTGATCATTAGCTTTAAAATAATGGCAACGCATCTTCTTTTTGCCCTTATCACCAGAATTTCCAGACGAATTGCTGCCAGCAAAAGCATTAGGAACAGAATTTTTGCCACTCGCAGCAGAACCATAAGTAGTGGCTGCATTACTGTTACCACCCTTTCTTTGAGAAGCAATAAAAGCCTGTTCAACTGTACGCTGCCTAGTCCTGTTTTTCCTAGAAAGTGACTCTTGCAACAGCAATGTGCATAATGCATCAAACTTGACAACTTCAGGATTTCCTTGGGTCATCAGTCTCCAAGTACTAGCAAAAGTCTGGTAGGAATCTGGTAAGGCATCAAGAACAGTCTGCACTAGGGAACTGTCTGAAATGACTTCACCTGCAGAAATAAGTTGCTCATTGATATCCTTGACACTAGCAAGGAAAGTGTCCATATCATCTTCCTCATGCATAATCTTCGACTCCAGCTCTTTACGCAGCAAAGTAATTTTAGCCTCATTGCGACTTGCATAAAGACCAGCCAATATATCCCAAGCCTGTTTTGCAAATTTTGCTGAACGGATGTGAGGAACAATGGTGCGCTTCACAGACAACGCAATCGATGCATGAGCCTGCGCATCCTTAACATCCCAACGAGCTTGTTCTGCCGTAGGCAAAACAACTCTAATAGCAGCAATCCTTGCAGCAAGACCTGCAACATCCTCAACATCGCCTACATCCTCAGAACCAGGACGTACATCAATGCCCTGCACAATGTTCCAGACACCCTTTGACACAAGAACATGTTAGGTGCAGCGGAATGAATGTTGTATTTTCTCAAGATTAGTGATCTTTACTGCTCAAGGTTCCTTTTAGTTCTTATGGAAAGAGAGAGCTTTCCGTTTGGTGGAGAGTGCTATGATCACGAACAAAGTGAGTGGATTGTGCGTGCAAGTGAATGAGATTGAGAGAAGGAGAGAGAAGAGATACGACACCCGAGAGGTTGTAAAACCCTCCTCCGAAGGCCCCACTCTCGTCGGTGAGAGTGGTCTATTCTTTGATTGCACAAAGGTGTACAATGCGTATGCAATGGACTATGCAACTTGGTCTATGCCGATGACGACGACAGTGGTGACGACGGCGACTTGGCTGAAATCTGGGATCTTCTAGGGCTGAATTCGGGGTTGTCTTCGTGGCTGGAAATGACTGTTTTCTTGCTGTTTCATGGCTGATTTTGAAGGCTTTGTCGGGGATCTTGCTGAAGACACAAAACGCTGATGTTAGGCACCTTCAGGCTGCGTTTTATGGCTTTAAGCATCTGCTGAAAACACTGGACAGCAGGCCTATTGGACGCTTAAAAACGTTGGTATGGCAGCCCTCCTTAGCGTTAGTGATTCCTCATCAAGCTGGGATAACTTGGCTACAGTTGCTGAAGGAAACGCTTCCTTGCTGATGAAGTCTGCTTCGTTTTTGAGGTTGAAAGGCTGAAGTAAAAACGCTGTGGCTGCTGGTGGTCCAATGCCAAAAACGCTGGCTTGTGGGGGCTGATCTGCAGGGAAATTACCGCCAGAAGGGGGGAAGCTTCAAGCGCTGGCTGATCTGGACAAAAACGCCAAGAGTGGGAGGTATGGCGATGGGGGGTCATGAGGGGGGGTACTGCTGAGAAGTTGCCTGTTGAGCGGGAAGCTCCTACTGCCTCTTCTGCTGTGGAGTGCTAACTTGGGTTTGCTTATATATTAACTTACCCAATTTGCCCTACTGACTACCCAACAAAAGTCACTTAATAAATAAGTGAAAAATGTCAAAAATAGGGAAAATGGGATAAAGTCACTTGAAAAATCCCCTAACTGATGCTAATGGATTCTGATGGGAATTCTGATGTCATGTTGTGTGCAACCGGAGGATATGCATCTACGCTAAGTGACTAGGCATGCACTGTCTACGAATAGACTCACAAAAGTGCCAGATCACTGTTAATCTAAACTTGACTAAACTTGTGACATCCCCTCCTTTTCAAAGTGAGGTACTGGTACCGAACTGTATGGCGTCGAGGGAGATCGCCAACAGCATCCGGAATCCTGGAAGGGACTCTTCACCGGCCCACTCTGATGTGTGGGTCGTGCGGTACTTGAACTTCATAAAGGTCTGCAACGCTTGCTTCTTTGGGCCGCGCCGAAAGCGACTCAAAGTCTTCTGAATCTCCTTCCTTGCTTCAACTTCGTCTAGAGTCCTGCTTCTTTCGTCTTCAAGAATCTCCATGGCTGAAAATTCCTAAAACAATCTCCAAAACAAAACCATAAACATACCTATTCCATGTTAAGTGAAGGAAAACAATCTTGTCTTCTCTAAAGACTGTGTATGCAATGTCGATGAACATAGAGACGGAGTGACAACCCGTTCATCAAACACATGCAAACAATGAGGTCGAATCTTTTCTGTTTGCTCGAAATCAATCAACTGTGGCAAATCCCAATGGAAATGCCCCTGCTTGGTGCTCATACAATCATGTGCTCTTTCGGATACTGTGTCATGCCAAGGAACAGACATGGAATGTGACTTCCTGACATACAAACTTTTCAACTTTTCATGAACAATCCGCATACATTCGTGCTCATCTATGAGAGAAACGTGCTCAACATACAATATGTCATGCCTAGGAAAAGGAATCACATAACGATGCTGACTAAAATATAGGAAACCTTCACGAATGAAACACTCGAACAATGTGTGCGTATCAATCATGCAAACACATAATACTTCCTGTGATGGTTCTTTGGACCAAGGCTCGAGAGCCAAGATCGGTTCGTCCTGAATGATCGAATCGTCCTGTGGGGGTTCTTTGGACCTCGACTCGAAAGCCAAGATCGCTTTTTCGTGATTGATCGAATCTACAACGAGGTTAGCTTCGCTAGAAAAAGCATCAACTAACACATCATCCTTGTGAACAATCACATCTTCTTCATGCAACTCATCATGCTTGTGAGAAATCACATCTTGATCATGCAAATCATCATGCTTGTGAGAAATCACAACTTGATCATGCAAATCATCATGTAAATCATTATCCATCAAATCATCATGCTTCTCATAATCATGCAATCCTTGTGTGTCATGCTGTGGAGAAAAAGAGACTGAGAGAGTCTCCTTATCTCGAATCCGTTCAACCTTGTCCTGCACATTACCAATGAGAGATGGAGAAGGAACAATGTCCTCTCCATGAAAGACAGTAGGAGAATCACTTTTGGCATTGATAGTTAAAGTGCTAGCCTCCCAATCAACAAGAGGGTTGATTTCACGAAACCATTTCATGCCTAAAATCATATCACATCCTGAGAGAGGAGAAACAACAAATCTTCTAGTGAAGGCAATCTGTTGAATTGCAAACACATCAAGGCACTCCTTCGTGATGAGAGCGTCCATACCCGGACGAAAGCCAGAGACCTCGATAGGAGATCTCGGACTAACTTTGAGGCGGGCTCTCTTAACTAGAGAGGGGCTGATCACATCATGCATACTACCTGGGTCAAACAATATGACAAAACGGTGCCCCGACGTACGACCATAACATTTAATGAGAGAATCATCAATGGGAGGGTCTTGAGAAACTGTGGGCACAATCGTATTATCATTTATTGCATTGACAGATGTAGTGGGTGCTATGGGTTCTTTAGATTCATTCGATTCAAGCTTAGGACATGTTCGTTTTATGTGACCCTTAATGTGACAATGAAAACAACGACCTTCCTTAGAATACGTGCTTTGTTCTTCCGAAGTGATGTAACCTCCTACAATTCCTTGTGCTACCTTTTTATCTGGAGTAAGCTTAGGTTTAGCAATTGTGTTAGCCTTACCCTTAGATTCATTGGAAGAATTCTTTGATGAGAGACTGTTGGAAGATTGGTTAGAAGAGTTATCATTCTTACCATTCTTACCGTTCTTACCGTTCTCAGGAGTCTGCGAGGTACTTGTGGAAGTCTTGTTCTCCTTAGGCTTTCCTTTGTTGTGCTTCATCTCGTGGGCGAGAGCAATTGCTACCGCTTTGTTGAGATCGATTGGATCGAGTACCTCGACATCATACTTGATATACTCGTCCAATCCGTAAAGAAATGCCTCCTTGCGCTTCGCATCCGATTTGCGTAATTGAGTGCCGAGCTGCAAAACCCGATTAGAGAAAGACATAACCGGCGTACCGTTTTGCTTGAGAGCTCGCCAATCGTCCTTTAGTCGTGCAAGGTACTGAGGTGGCATAAACCGCGCCTTGAGCTTGTCTTGGAAATCAGCCCAACTAAAAGAGAGGGGCGTGAGATCGTCGGCTGCCTCTAGGTGCGCGGCTTGCTGTGCCTCTTGCCAAGCCTGATACCAATTTATGGCATCACCGGCAAGGTACATAGCTGCCGTCAAAACTTTGCTATTGCGTGTTTTCTTAGTTGTCGCAAAATAAGCATTAGATTGATGCAACCAAGAATGAATAACAGTAGCATCCATCTTACCGTCATACTTACTGAAAGTCAACTTCTCTGTGACTGGATTGTGTGAATTCGCCTCCTGGCTTGCGCCACTTGACGAACTCACACGATCTTTGGGTTATTCAGCCTTCGAGGCTAGGACTTGGGAAATAAACTCTTGTTGACGAATCTCCCTTTGAGCTTCTCGCTCGGCGTCCCTTTCTGCTTTGCGTTCTTTGCGTTCAATGCGCTCGCGTTCGAGGGCAAGTCGCTGGTCTTCTTGTCTTGCGGCAATTGCAATGCGCTCACGTTCCTGAGCAAGGTGCTCACGTTCCTGAGCAAGTCGATGTTCTTCTTATTGTGCAGCAAGTTTGTCGCTTTGTTTTTCGCGCTCGCGGTCCTTGGCTTCTTGTGCACGGGTCTTTGCCGCTTGTTCTTCTTGTTGTCGTGTCATCATGTCCAACATTGACTTGACCATCATCTCCATAGGAGTGAGGACAACTCGTGGCGTAGATGGCGAAGGGGGAGGGTCGGAAAAATCTCCTGGTGGGGAAAATCCTTCGTCGCCTCTCTCATGCTTATCACCTGAATGCGAAGTATCCATGCCGCTTCGGGTGACGACCATGCACTATGATCTTGGGGTCTTAAGCTCGCGAGAAACTTGGTTCTTGAGGGTCTTGAGGTTCTTGAGGTCCTTGATTCGTGAGAATCTAGGGTTTCTTGAGGTTCTTGAGTCGTGAGGGTCTTGGGTTCTTGGGGATCTTGAGGTTTTCTTTCGCTTGCAAATCGCGTTCGAGAAGGATCTTCTCTTCACCCGAGTTCTACCCTTTTCTGCGGGCGCACCCCTTGGCGGCCTTGCGCTCACACCAAGGTTGCTTTTTCCCACCTCACGTCAATTGGCCGGCCGCTAAGTGCACGGTCCGCTCTCAATGAGTGAAAAGAGACACAAGGGGAGGCTGGACAAGCCCTCCTTTCTTGGGATTCCTGTCACTCTTCAACAAAACACGATTAGGAATCGCCACGCCCAAGTAAACTTGGGTTCGTGCGATCTCAACAAGCAAAAAAAATTCTTGTGGTTCTTGTGGTTCTTTCCTTGAGTAATGCAGAACACTTCCAAAGCTCTGATACCAATGTTAGGTGCAGCGGAATGAATGTTGTATTTTCTCAAGATTAGTGATCTTTACTGCTCAAGGTTCCTTTTAGTTCGTATGGAAAGAGAGAGCTTTCCGTCTGGTGGAGAGTGCTATGATCACGAACAAAGTGAGTGGATTGTGCGTGCAAGTGAATGAGACTGAGAGAAGGAGAGAGAAGAGATACGACACCCGAGGTTGTAAAACCCTCCTCCGAAGGCCCCACTCTCGTCAGCGAGAGTGGTCTATTCTTTGATTGCACAAAGGTGTACAATGCGTATGCAATGGACTATGCAACTTGGTCTATGCCGATGACGACGACGGTGGTGACGACGGCGACTTGGCTGAAATCTGGGATCTTCTAGGGCTGAATTCGGGGTTGTCTTCGTGGCTGGAAATGACTGTTTTCTTGCTGTTTCATGGCTGATTTTGAAGGCTTTGTTGGGGATCTTGCTGAAGACACAAAACGCTGATGTTAGGCACCTTCAGGCTGCGTTTTATGGCTTTAAGCATCTGCTGAAAACGCTGGACAGCAGGCCTATTAGACGCTTAAAAACGTTGGTATGGCAGCCCTCCTTAGCGTTAGTGATTCCTCATCAAGCTGGGATAACTTGGCTGCAGTTGCTGAAGGAAACGCTGCCTTGCTGATGAAGTCTGCTGCGTTTTTGAGGCTGAAAGGCTGAAGTAAAAACGTTGTGGCTGCTGGTAGTCCAATGCCAAAAACGCTGGCTTGTGGGGGCTGATCTGCAGGGAAATTACCGCCAGAAGGGGGGAAGCTTCAAGCGCTGGCTGATCTGGACAAAAACGCCAAGAGTGGGAGGTATGGCGATGGGGGGTCATGAGGGGGGGTACTGCTGAGAAGTTGCCTGTTGAGCGGGAAGCTCCTACTGCCTCTTCTGCTGTGGAGTGCTAACTTGGGTTTGCTTATATATTAACTTACCCAATTTGCCCTACTGACTACCCAACAAAAGTCACTTAATAAATAAGTGAAAAATGTCAAAAATAGGGAAAATGGGATAAAGTCACTTGAAAAATCCCCTAACTGATGCTAATGGATTCTAATGGGTATTCTGATGGTCATGCTGTGTGCAACCGGAGGATATGCATCTATGCTAAGTGATTGGGCATGCACGGTCTACGAATAGACTCACAAAAGTGCCAGATCACTGCTAATCTAGACTTGACTGAACCCTGCTGTGGTGTAGCTTGTCCACGGACACATAGGGTTGGGATGTGTCACATGACAGAACATGTTGCATCATATAAGCCCACATAGGATAGTTGTCCCCATCCAACCTGTCCTCAGCAGCAAACATCTTGAACACATCTGTGTTGTTGTTGTCAGCCATGGTAAATACTGCACCTGATGTGAAAACTGCCCGAAAATAGGAGAAACGGAGCGAGAACAACCTGTGCTATATAGCACAAACCGTAGAAGACTATAAGGCACCTATTATGCAGAAAACGGCAGTGACAAAAATTCTGCACAAAATGACGAAATAGCGTGTGCAGTACTGCCTGTAGTGGAAACGGAGGCCGAAATGAGCCCAAATCAAAATTCGAAGAGCTCTCCCAAAATATTTGTCGACCTGCGAACGCTTGCCAAAGCTCACTGAAATCGAAGAAAGTGAGCAGGCGTGTGCTGGAGCAGCTGGCGACTAAGCCCGAGGGGACGCGACCTGCTCTGATACCAATTGTTGGAATTAGGGTTGCAGAGAAACACACACAGCTTGGAGAAGACGAAGGAAGCTCAAGGCACACAATAGAGAGTGTGTTACTTAGTGTGCAATGGAAAGATAGATAGCCCTAGAGTGATGGGCGTATATACAATGCACGGGGGAAAAAACCTCCTAAAGAGGAAAAAATTGCCCCGGCGGTCATAGTGTGTTCACACACATCACTACCACATGTATATGGTAACAGCTACTTCATGACAAGGGTTCGGTTAGCCTAGGTTAGGAAGTGTTCCGGCAAGTTTGTGAGTCTGTTCGCAGACTGTGCATTTTCAGACACTTCGAGTAGATACATATCCTCTGGTTGCACACAGCATGATCATCAACAGCACCATCAGGAACATTTTACAGTGCAGTGAAGAAAACCTATTTTCCCTATTTTAGCCATTTTTCACTTATTATTAATAAGCAACTTTGTTGGGAAACTGGGTCAAATCCTTAGCCAGATTGCCCTAGGTCTTCTTGCCAGTCTTGCTGAGAAGGTGCACTTCAGATGTGGTCTACTATCTCTTCTGCCAGAAAGTGCTAGCGCTAGCGTTTTCAGCCATCAGAATCAGCCTGGCGTTTTCACCAAGTGCAGATCAGCCCCAGCATTTTGCCACTTGCAGATCAGCCTGGCGTTTGCAGATCTCCTAGCGTTTTCTGTAGCAGACACAATTCCAGCCCTAGCGTTTTTGGATCAGCAAGCCAACCTAGCTTCAACGTTTTCAATTTTCAGCATATAAACACCGCAAGACAACCCCCAAACCTCGCAGATCTCACCTTCCCGCAGCAGATCCTCGCCGCACGGTTAGATCAGCCAAAGTTTGCAGATTCAGCCCGCTATTTGCAGATTTCAGCATCTGCGTTTTCAGCACATCGTCGTCATCACCAACATAGAGTCAAAATTCAACAGATACAAGATTTGCAGATTTCAAGCCCTAGCCTTTTCAGATTTCAGCCCGTCTCGTCGCCGTCCTCACGGTCGTCGACATCGTCGGCAAGACCATCGCATTGTAGAGATCTGTGCAATCAATAGTAGACCACTCTCGCCATAGAGAGTGGGGCCTTCGGAGGAGGGTTTGACAACTTTTCTGGTGTCGTATTCTTCTCTCTCTATCTCTCAGTCTCAGCACCTTCATTCACAGTGTTTACCACTTTGTTGTGATCATTTGCACTCTCTCACTAAAGGAACGGAAGGCTCTCCCTTCCGCAAGTAAAAGGAACCCTTGAGCACAGTTCCGAGCACTCATCTTGAGCAAAGTTCAACATTCACATCCGCTGCACCTTACATTGGTATTAGAGCTTTGGCAGTGTTCTGTATCACTCAAGGAAAGAACCACAAGAAAAAAAAAATTGCGTGTTGCGGTCGCATGTAATCCAAGTCCACTTGGGTGTGTCGATTCCTAGTCGTGTTTTTGAAGAGTGACAGGAAACCCAAGAAAGAAGGGCTTGTCCAGCCTCCCCTTGCTGTTGCCGAGAGGTTTGGTTGGTGGCCGCAGTTAGTTCTATGTAAAACTCCAACTTTCCCTTCATCAGTTTGTAGTTGACCGTGGCATGGTCCATAAGCTCTTGCATAGTTGAGACTTGCTTGGATAGGAAATATTCTTGCAATGGTGATGGTAACGTAATGGTGTATCGCTCGCATTGGGCCTCCAAGGGAACGAACCTAAAGAACACCGGAAGGTACACATCAAGAAACCTTTGGTTATAGTCATCCATGGTTTCTGTGGCAAGCATTTTCAAGTTGCCCTACTCTGCCAAAATCCAGACTTCAAAGAGAGAAGTCATATAACTGCGTGCAAAGACTATCTTGAAAGCTTGCTAGGTCCTTGGAGCATGCGGTTGTGTCGCGATTGAACTCCACCACTGCATCTCATTATCTTTAAGAAATCCCGTTGCTCGAGAAATCTTGGATTCTTCTGCATATTTCCCCAAAGCATAGATGTTGTCGAATTGTTGTAGGAACTGCAATGCTTTCTTCCGATCTTTCACCTCGGGAAAAGTGAAAAATTTGACAATCGTGGCGCTATCCTTGAAATCTTTCGGTTGGTTAGGCGCGTATCCCGGGCACGGACAATATGGGCTCCAAGCATTGTAGCCTAGTGGTGGTGGTGGTGGGGGAGTTGGGGGCAACAGCGGTGGCAAAGGCGGCTGCACAAGATCAAGGTCAGAACCATATTCCTGAGGACTCCCCCAATCAAAACAGACGGTTGGGAAGGTTTTCGGTTGGAAGCTCTCGTACTTTCTGGTGCCAGAGGAGGAGGTACCACCTGGGGCATCAGAGGGGGTAACATGTAATTCAAAAATGCTGAAAACTTTGCAACATCGGCTAAGGATGCCGAGAAAGAATGTCGCGAAACTCGTCAAGGAGAAACTGCAAGTATTCTGCTGAATCCATGAACACCAAGTCCAAAAGTGGGTGGCCAAAAGCTGTCAGCGAGTTTTGAGAAAATCCGTACAGCCGCCATGTGTCACATGCACAGCTAACCCTATGTGTACGTGGACAAGCTACTCCATGACAGGGGTTCAGTTAGCATAGCTTAGGAAGTGTTCTGGCACTTTTGTGAGTCTGTTCGCAGACCATGCATGTCCAAGCACTTAGAATAGATCCATATCCTCTGGTTGCACACAGCATGGTCATCAGATTATCATCAGAACCATCAAGAGCATTTTTACAGTGCATAGACCTATTTTCCCTATTTTAGACATTTTTCACTTATTATTAATAAGTGACTTTTGTTGGGAAACTGGGTAGGGAAATTTTGACAAGCAAGTATATAAGAAACCCTACCGCTAGCATTATCTCGCAGAGGAGGCAGCCGGAACCTTGTGTTCAACAGTGCACCTTCTCGGCAAGACCCCCCCCCCCCCCCCGCGCGAGCAGTCAACCTAGCGTTTTCAGCCAATAGAACTAGCGTTTTTCTCAAGTGCAGATCAGCCGAGTGTTTTGCAACTTGTAGATCAACCTGGCGACAACAGATACTCAGCAAATCACCTAGCGTTTTTGCAGCAGGACCCGAAACCAGCCTAGCGTTTTTGGACAGCAACTCAACCTCAGCGTTTTGCAGTTTCTCCGCGACAGAACCAGCATATAGATCAGCGTTTTCAGTTTTCAGCGTATAGACTCCGCACATCAAGCCCCGAACCTCGCAAATCTCACCTTCCCGCAGCAGATCCTCGCCGCACGGTCAGATCAGCCAGTGTTTGCAGATTCAGCGTTGAAAACGCAGATTTCAGCATCTGCGTTTTCAACGCGTCGTCGTCACATCATCATCATCATCGACATAGAGTCAGAATTCAGCAGATAAAGATTTGCAGATTTCAGACATTAGCGTTTTCAGATTTCAGCCTGTCTCGTCATCGTCCTCATCGTCGGCAAGTCCATTGTATTGTAGAGATTTGTGCAATCAATAGTAGACCGCTCTCGCCATAGAGAGTGGGGCCTTTGGAGGAGGATTTGACAACATTCTGGTGTCGTATTCTTCTCTCTCTATATCTCTCAGTCTCAGCACTTCATTCACAGTGTTTGCCACTTTGTTTGTGATCATTTGCACTCTCTCACTAAAGGAAGGGAAGGCTCTCCCTTCCGTAAGTAAAATGAACCTTGAGCACAATTCGGAGCAATCATCTTGAGCAAAGTTCAACATTCACTTCCGCTGCACCTTACATTGGTATCAAAGCTTTGGCAGTGTTCTGTATCACTGAAGGAAAGAACCACAAGATTTTTTTTTTTTGCTTGTTGCGGTCGCACATAACCCAAGTCCTCTTGGGCGTGTCGATTCCTAATCGTGTTTTTGAAGAGTGACAGGAAACCCAAGAAAGAAGGGCTTGTCTAGCCTCCGCTTGTTTTTTCTTTTCACTCATTGAGAGCGGACCGTGCACTTAGCGGCCGGTCAATCGACGTGAGGTGGGAAAAAGCAACCTTGGTGTGAGCGCAAGGCCGCCAAGGAGTGCCCCCACAAGAAAGAGTAGAGCTCGGGTAAGAGAAGATCCTTCTCTAACACAGATTGCAAGCTAAAGGAGAACCTCAAGAACCTCAAGACTCAAGAACCAAGAACCCAAGACCCACAAAAACCCAAGTTCCTCGTGAACTTAAGAACCCAAGACTTCAGTGTATGGTCATTACCCGAAGCGGAATGGATACTTCGCATGGAAGTGATGAGCATGGAAGTGGCAAAGAAGAATTTTCCCCACCAGGAGGTTTTTCCGACCCTCCCTCTTCCCCATCTACTCCAAGGATTGTACCAACTCCTATGGAGGCTTTCGTCAAGATGATGATGGACTGGAAGTTAGAACGCGAAGCAAGAAATGCAGAATTGGATCGTGAACACGAAGAAAGAAAAGCAGAAATGGATCGCGAGCACAAAGAAAGAAGAGCCGAATTGGATCGCTAGGGCGAAGAAAGACGATTAGCCTTTGAGAGTGTGCACGAGCAAGCGCATTTGGCGGCCGAAGAAAGAATGGCAGTCCTAGAGCGTGAGCGCGAGCAAGCGCGCTTGGCGGCCGAAGACAGAAGGGTAGCCTTGGAGCGTGAGCGTGAGCAAGCGTGCTTGGTGGCCGAAGATAGACAAGCACAGGGAGACCAACACATGCAAGAGTTCATGTTTATGTTCATGTTTTTGTGTTGGAAGTGGTTTCAGGAATTTTCATCCTCTGAGATTCTTGAAGAAGGTACATGCATGACTATAGACGAAGTTGAAGCATTGAAGGAGCCACAGATGATTGTGTCGCTTTCGACGCAGCCCAAAGAAGCAAGCGTTGCATACCTTTATGAAGTTCAAGTATCGCATGACCCACGCATCAAAGTGGGCCGGCGAAGAGTCCTTCCCAGCATTCATCCAGACGCTGTTGGCGATCTCCCTCAACGCCATACAGTTTGGTACCAGTACCTCAACTTTGAAAAGGAGGGGATGTTACGTGCACATCTGACCCTTTGTGTACATGGACAAGCTACTTCATGACAGGGGTTCAGTTAGCATAGCTTAGGAAGTGTTATGGCACTATTGTGAGTTTGTTCGCAGACCCTGCATGTCCAGGCACTTAAAATACATGCATATCCTCTGCTTCTACACAACATGATCATCAGATTACCATCAAAACCCATCAGGAGCATTTTTACAGTGCATAGACCTATTTTTCCTATTTTAGCCATTTTTCACTTATTATTAATAAGTGACTTTTGTTGGGAAACTGGGTAGGGCAATTTTGACAAGCAAGTATATAAGAAACCCTAGCGCTAGCATTATCTCGCAGAAGAGGCAGCAGGAACCTTGTGTTCAACAGTGCGCCTTCTCGGCAAGAACCCCCCCCCCCCCCCCCCCCCGGCAATTAACCTGGCGTTTTCAGCCAATAGAACCAGCATTTTTCTCAAGTGCAGATCAGCCCAGCGTTTTGCAACTTGCAGATCAACTTAGCGACAGCAGATACTCTGCAGATCACCTAGCGTTTTTGCAACAGGACCCAAATCAGCCTAGCGTTTTTGGACAGCAACTCAGCCTCAGCATTTTGCAGTTTCTCCATGACAGAACCAGCATATAGATCAGCGTTTTCAGTTTTCAGCATATAGACTCCGCAGATCAAGCCCCAAACCTTGCGGATCTCACCTTCCCGCAGCATATCCTCGTCGCATGGTCAGATCAGCTAGCGTTTGCAGATTCAGCCCGGAAAACGCAGATTTCAGCATCTGCGTTTTCAGCGCGTCGTCGTCGCATCGTCGTCATCGACATAGAGTCAGAATTCAGCAGATAAAGTGTTGGAATTAGGGTTGCAAAGAAACACACACAGCTTGGAGAAGACGAGGGAAGCTCAAGGCACACAACTGAGAGTGTATTACTTAGTGTGCAATGCAAAGATAGATAGCCCTAGAGTGATGGGCGTATATACAATGCACGGGGGAAAAACCCTCCTAAAGAGGGGAAAAATGCCCCGGCAGTCCTAGTGTGTTCACACACATCACTACCACATGTATATGGTAACAAATCCCCCCTGGAGTGATGCAGTGAACCAGAGTTGGCACATGAGTAAAGGGAAGTGCCATGCCCTGAGGACATGATCAGTCCACGAAGGGGAGTAAGCCCAAAGCTTTGCAGAAAGCTTCGAGCTTCTCACGAGACAATGCCTGTGTGAAAAGATCTGCAAGGTTGTCCTTTGTTGTACACATAAGCCAAGCTGATCTCTCCTGCTGAGAGCCTCTCCCTGACATAGTGGTAATGCACCTCAATGTGCTTTGTGCAAGCATGAAAAACTCGGTTCCTCGCAACTACCAATGCGCTCTGACTGTCAGTGTAGATAGTGTTGGCAGTGTCCTATCCAACACCCAAATCAGCCGTAAGGCGTCTGAGCCATAGTCACTCAACCGTAGCTGTGAAGACTGCCCTGTACTCAGCCTCAAAACTCGAAGTGGCCACAGTAGGTTGCTTCTTGCTCAACCATGATATACATGAACTGCCAAGCATGAAACAAAAACCACTTGTGGACACTCGCGTGTCAAAACAACCAGCCCAATCTGAGTCCGAAAAAGTATGTAAGTCTGGCGGCAATGATCCCCCTTGGGGGGAAACAAGCCAAGATGTAAAGTGCCACTAAGGTAGCAAAAAATCCTCTTGACAGCCTGCCAATGCTTAGACCCTGGGCTATGTATAGATATGTTGACCTATGAGACTGCAAACTGAATATCTAGCCTCATGCTGCATACATAAATGAGGCAGCCAACAGCGGTTTGGTAAAGAGTGACATCAACAGGATCACCAGCATCATGTAGACTCAACTTCAAACCTGTTTCCATGGGAGTGGCAATAGATTTGCAATCCTCAAGTCCAAACTTATATAGCAATGTCTCTATGTAACTTTTCTGACACAAGGCAATACCACCATCACACTGCTTAAACTGTATACCCAAGTAATGATGCAACAGCCCCAAATCTTTCATCTTGAAAGTAGCATTCAAATCAGCCTTAAATTCAGCAATATGTCTCTCATTTGGTCCAATGATCAGCAAATCATCAACATAAAGAACCACAAATGAGAAGTACATCACCCTCACGCTTTACATGCAATGTGCTTTCTGTTGGACTGTTACGAAAGCCTCGTTTAACCAAATGAGTGTCAGCTTTCTCATACCAAGCACGAGGAGATTGCTTCAACCCATACAAAGCCTTCTAAAATCTGCACACTTTGTCCTCTTGTCCTTTCTTGACAAAACCGCGAGGCTGCGTTACATAGACTTCCTCAAATATGTCACCATTCAACATCAGCATCAGCAACGCAAAACACGAAAATCCGTACAACTTTCCATGTCTGCATGCCAACGCAATTTACAAAAATTACTCCCAGCGACGGTCAAGCTTTTGATCTTAGGGTTTTAGGTCCCTCGAGCGGTGCTCCATAAGTCTTTAAGTTGTTTGGGTTAGGATATTTAATCCTAACCCTCTTTTTAGGCTCTACGCCCAAAACTTTTGCGAGTTCATTTTCTTCTTGTCCTCTCAGCCATTTTCCTTCCAACCAAAGGACAAAAACTTTCTTCAATAGACACTGACTCTATGTACTTCTGCAAGTTCTCCTAGGATCAGTTTCTTCTTGTCCTCTCGACCATTATCCTTCCAGCCAAAGAACAACACTGTCAAAAGAGGACGAACTCTCCTCTAAACTAGATGGCCTCCCATGCCTTCTAGACTTTTTCATAAATCTCCGCTTTTTCTTTCGTTCTTCCACCTTTTCTCATCCTCACTGAAACTAGAGGACGACGAACTCTCGGAACTATCTCTGAAGATGAAAAAAAATCTCGGTCATCCTCGAGACGAACACCCTTCTTGGATTTGCTCGCCACCTCGAAAATCAACTTCCGACCCAAATAACCAAGGAAATCCGCCGATTTCCTCTTCTTCCGAGAGTGATTCAAGCCTTCCATTATCAGATTCATCTTCTTTTCAAGAGCTCTGTCCAGCTCTTTTTGCAAGCACAAATTCTATTAGGGTAAGCCCAACTTGTGGCACCGTGTGAGAAAGCCCTCTAGCCACCTAGGAAGAGATAAATGATGAGATGGTCTGATAGCAAAAGGATGCAACCTCTCTAGCCAATGATTGTAAAGCACCAAGCCTATTTAAGAGGCTATTTTCTAATGAAGCATTGCATTTTGAGCATTATCATTGTGTCTACTCTCTCTCTCTCTCTCTCTCTCTCTCTCTCTCTCTCTCTCTCTCTCTCTCTCTCTCTCTCTCTCTCTCTCTCTTTGCTCTTGTTCTCGGCATAGCCTAACCCTAATGTCCATATATCTAACCCTAACCCGAACACCCATGGTTAAACTAAGGCTTCACCCTCCATAGCCTAACGCTAGCCATTGGTGATTAGGGAGTACGCTTCCGCATCAACTAACCCATCAAGTGGTATCAGAGCAGACGGTTACACACCTAGGCCTATCATTAATAGCTTAATTGATTGCTACCCTTTCTGTTTAGGGAAGGTAAATTTTTTGTGTTTAGAGGAGACAAATTTGTGTTTAAGGGGAGACAGTTTGTGTGAGTGCAATACCTTTTGTGTTATGTGCAACAATACCCTTATCTATGTGAAACTTGTGTGTCAACCATGTGAACCGAAGCAGATGAAGCCTTTGTAAAAACCCAAGTTTTGGCTTAAAGGGGCGATTGTTAGGGTAAGCCCAGCTTGTGGCAACATGTGGGAAAGCCCTCTAGCCACCTAGGAAGAGAAAAATGATGAGATGGTGCAATAGCGAAAGGAGGCAACCTCTCTAGCCAATGATTGTAAAGCACCAAACCTATTTAAGAGACTATTTTCTAATGAAGTATTGCACTTTGAGCATTATCGTTGTGGCTATACTCTCTCTCTCTCTCTCTCTCTCTCTCTCTGTGCATAGCCTAACCCTAATCTCCATATCTCTAACTCTAACCCTAACACCATGGTAAAGCTAAGGCTTCACCCTCCATAGCCTAACGCTAGCCATTGGTGATTAGGAAGTACGCTTCCGCATCAACTAACCCATTAGTTTCCACTTTTCAGCGCTCGGCTTGTCTCTAATTCCCGACTTGAGAGGAGAAACAATGGCCTCTCACCATCTCGAGTGAATCTCATCCATCAAGTAGGTCTTCATATGCAAATGCTTCACATATTTCAGGTTCTGGGAGTACTTCATCAATCTTTTTACACACTTGTCAACCTGCAGTTGACGTTTGTACTCCGCTCTGGCAAAGTTCCCCGCCTTCCTAAATCTTCGTTGTTTTTTTCAGTCCCGACGCCGAGCTTCAACTTTTCTTCATCTCCTCGTAGAGAAGTGTTCTCACTGTCAAATTCTCCGCGAGAACCCATGTGTGCTGCAAAAGGGATCAGATCCTCCGTAGATGATGAATTTTTATGGGTAGAAACTACAAAGGCAAGAAACCTGTCAGAGGATCAGCTCAAAGACCAACGCGAGAATGTTAGGTGCAGCGGAATGAATGTTTGCGCTTTGCTCAAGATGAGTGCTCCAAACTGTGCTCAAGGTTCCTTTAAGTTCTTATGGAAGGGAGAGCCTTTCGTTCTTGATGGAAAGTGCTAGATCACAACAAAGTGAACACTGTGCGTGCAAGTGAATGAGATTGAGAGATAGAGAGAGAAGAGAGATACGACACCAGAGACGTTGTAAAACCCTCCTCCGAAGGCCCCACTCTTTGGCGAGAGTGGTCTACTCATGATTGCACAAAGTGGTACAATGACGATGCAATGGACTGATGCAACTTGGAACTATGTCGGTGACGACGATGGGGATGACGACGACGACTTAAGGGCTGAAATCTACGCTCTTCTATCTGCTGTCCATAAAAATGCTATGGCTGAAAATCTGGGACCGTTTCGGATGGCTGAAAATGATTGTTTTGGCTGCGTTTTTGAGGGCTGAAAATGATGATCTCTTGCATGCATCTAGGGCTGAATCTGCCAAGTTTCTAATGGCTGAAAACGCTGGTCCATCTACTGCAACAAGGGCTGAAAATGGAAAACGCTAGGCTACTTGTAGCGTTAGTAAAAACGCTAGGGGTCTGGGACTACTGGCGAGGATTACAGAGCTGAAATCGCCAAGGCTTGAGGGAGGTGCTGATGAAGACCAAAGACGCTAGGCTGATGGGAGAGGGGAAACGCCAAGGTTGATGGTGCTTGGGGGGTTCTTGTTGAGAAGATGCCTGTTGAGCGGGAAGCTCCTGCTGCCTCTTCTCCCATTGAGTGCTAACTTGGGTTTGCTTATATACAAACTTAGCAAAATTGCCCTACCTACTTTTGTTGGGAAGTCACTTAAAAATAATAAGTGAAAAATGTCAAAAATAGGGAAAATAGGCTAAATGCACTGGAAAAATCCCCTAACTGCTTCTAATGGATTCTGATGGGAATACTGATGATCATGCTGTGTGCAACCAGAGGATATGCATCTATGCTAAGTGACTGGGCATGCACGGTCTACGAATACTCACAAAAGTGCCAGATCACTTCTAAATCTAGACTGGCTGGACTGACTGAACCCTGATCATGCTGTAGCTTGTCCACGGACACATAGGGTTGGATGTGTCACGTGACATCCCCTCCTTTTCAAAGTGAGGTACTGGTACCGAACTGTATGGCGTCGAGGGAGATCGCCAATAGCATCCGCAATCCTGGAAGGGACTCTTCGCCGGCCCACTCTGATGTGTGGGTCGTACGGTACTTGAACTTCATAAAGGTGTGCAACGCTTGCTTCTTTGGGCCGCGCCTAGAGCGACACAAAGTCTTCGGTGGCTCCTTCGATGCGTCAACTTCGTCTATAGTCCTGCTTCTTTCTTCAAGAATTTCCATGGCTGAAAATTCCTGAAACCATTTCCAACACAAAACCATGAACATACCCATTCCATGTAAAGTGAGTGGAAAAATCTTGTCTTCGCTAAAGACTGTGTATGCAATGTAGATGAACATAGAGACAGAGTGACAACCCGTTCATCAAACACATGCAAACAATGAGATCGAATCGTTCTCTTATGATCTAGAGCAAGCAACTGTGGCAAAACACAATGGAAATGCCCACGCTTGGTGCTCATACTTTCATGTGCTCGTTCGGAAACTGTGTCATGCCAAGGAAGAGACATGGAATGTGACTTCCTTACATACATACTTTTCAGCTTTTCATGAGCAATCCGCATACATTCGTGCTCATTCATGAGTGAAACGTGCTCAACGTACAATATGTCATGCCTAGGAAAAGCGATCACACAAAGACGCTGACTAAAATACAGGAAACGATCACGAATGAAACACTCGAACAATGCGTGCGTATCAATCATGCGAACACATAATACTTTCTATGAGGGTTCTTTGGACCTAGGCTTGAGAGCCAAGATCGCTTCTTCCTGAATGATCGAATCGTCCTGTGGGGATTCTTTGGACCTCGACTCGAAAGCCAAGATCGGTTCTTCGTGATTGATCGAATCTACAACGAGGTTAGCTTTGCTAGAAAAAGCATCAACTAACACATCATCCTTGTGAACAATCAAATCTTCTGCATGCAAATCATCATGCTTGTGAGAAATCACATCTTGATCATCCAAATCATCATGCTTGTCTTTATCATCCAAATCATCATGCTGATCACAATCATGCAAATCCTGTGTCATGCTTCGGAGAAAAAGAGACTGAGAGAGTCTCCGTCGCATGAATCTGTTCAATCTTGTCCTACATATTAGCAATGAGAGATGGAGAATGAAACATGTCCTCTCCATGAATGACAATGGGAGAATCACTTTTGGCATTGAGAGTGAAAGTGTTAGCCTCCCAATCAATGAGAGGGTTATTATCACGAAACCATTGAATGCCCAAAATCATATCACATCCTGAGAGAGGAGAAACAACAAATCTTCTAGTGACGGCAGCTTGTTGAATTGCAAACAACACATCAAGGCACTCCTCCGTGATGAGAGCGTCCATACCGGGAATAAAACCAGAGACCTCGATAGGAGATCTCTGAGTAACTTCGAGGCGGGCTCTCTCAACAAGAGAGGGACTGATCACATCATACATACTACCTGGGTCAAACAATATGACAAAACGCTACCCCGACGTACGACCATAACATTTAATGAGAGAATCATCAATGGGAGGGTCATGAGAAACTTGGGGCACACTCGTGTTATCATTAATTGCATTGACAGAGGAAGTGGGTTCTGTGGGTTCTGTGGATTCTTTAGATTCATTCGATTCAAGCTAGGACATGTTCTTTTTATGTGACCCTTAATGTGACAATGAAAACGACGACCTTCCTTAGAATAAGTGCTTTGCTCTTCCGACGTGATGTATCCTCCTACAATTCCTTGTGCTACCTTTTCATATGGAGCAAGCTTAGGTTTAGCAATTGTGTTAGCCTTACCCTTAGATTCATTGGAAGAATTCTTTTCTGCGAGACTGTTGGAAGATTGGTTGGAAGAGTTATCATTCTTACCGTTCTGAGGGTTCTGAGAAGTCTGCGAGGTACTTGTGGAAGGCTTGTTCTTCTTAGGCTTTCCCTTGTTGTGCTTCATCTCCTGTGCGAGAGCAATCGCTACCGCCTTGTTGAGATCGATTGGATCGAGTACCTCGACATCGTACTTGATATACTCGTCCAATCCAAAAAGAAATGCCTCTTTGCGTTCATCATCCGATTTGCGTAATTGGGTACCTAGCTGCAAAACACGATTAGAAAAAGACATAACCGGCATACCATTTTGCTTGAGAGCGCGCCAATCGTCCTTCAATCATGCGAGGTACTGAGGTGGCATAAACCGCGCCTTGAGCTTGTCTTGGAAATCAGCCCAATTGAAGGAAAGCGGCGTGAACTTGTCGGCTTCCTCTAGGTGCGCGGCTAGCTGTGCCTCTTGCCATGCGTGGTACCAATTGATTGCATCACCGGCAAGGTACATAGTTGCCGTCAAAACCTTGCTATTTCCTGTCTTCTTAGTTGTCGCAAAATAAGCATTAAATTGATGCAACCAAGAATGAATAACCGTAGCATCCATCTTACCGTCATACTTACTGAAAGTCAACTTCTCTGTGACTGGATGGTTCGAATCCGCATCGTGGCTTGCACCACTTGAGGAACTCCCACGATCTTTGGGTGGTTCGGTCTTCGAGGCTAGCACTTGTCGAAGCAATTCTTGAGTGCGTAGCTCTCTTTGAGCTACATGCTCGGCCTCCCTTTCTACTTTTCGTTCATTTCTTTCATCGCGCTCGCGTTTGAAAGCAAGGCGATTGGTTTCTTGTTGTGCTAGCGCAACTCGATTCGCTTCTTGTTGTTGTATTGTATTTCTTTCATTTCGTTCTTGTTGTGCCAGTATCATGTCCATCATTGACTTGACCATTATCTCCATAGGAGTTAGTACAACTCATGGTGTAGATGGCGAGGGGGGAGGGTCGAAAAAATCTCCTGGTGGGGAAAAATCTTCGTCGCCTCTCTCATGCTCATCACCTGTATGCGAAGTATCCATTCCGCTTCGGGTGACGACCATGCACTATGATCTTTGGTTCTTAAGTTCACGAGGAACTTGGGTTCTTGGGTTCTTGAGGATCTTGAGGTTCTTGAGGTTTTCTTTTGCTTGCAAGCCGTGTTTGAGAAGGATCTTCTCTTCACCCGAGTTCTACTCCTTTCTGCGGGCGCACCCCTTGGCGGCCTTGCGCTCACACCAAGGTTGCTTTTTCCCACCTCACGTCGATTGGTCGGCCGCTAAGTGCACGGTCCGCTCTCAATGAGTGAAAAGAGACACAAGGGGAGACTGGACAAGCCCTTCTTTCCTGGGATTCATGTCACTCTTCAAAAACACGATTAGTAATCGACACGCCCAAGCGAACTTGGGTTCGTGCGACCGCAACAAGCAAAAAAAATTCTTGTGATTCTTGTGGTTCTTTCCTTGAGTGATACAAAACACTGCCAAAGCTCAAATACCAATGTTAGGTGCAGCGGAATGAATGTTCGCGCTTTGCTCAAGATGAGTGCTCCGAACTATGCTCAAGGTTCCTTTTAGTTCTTATGGAAGGGAGAGCCTTCCGTTCTTAATGGAAAGTGCTATGATCACAACAAAGTGAATGAACACTGTGCGTGCAAGTGAATGAGACTGAGAGATAGAGAGAGAAGAGAGATACGACACCAAAGACGACGTAAAACCCTCCTCCGAAGGCCCCTCTCTCGCCGAAGAGAGTGGTCTACTTATGATTGCACAAAGTGGTACAATGACGATGCAATGGACTGATGCAACTTGGAACTATGTCGGTGACGACGACGGGGATGACGACGACGACTTAAGGGCTGAAATCTACGCTCTTCTATCTGCTGTCCATAAAAACGCTATGGCTGAAAATCTGGGACTGTTTCGGATGGCTGAAAATGACTGTTTTGGCTGCGTTTTCGAGGGCTGAAAATGATGATCTCTTGCATGCATCTAGGGCTGAATCTGCTAAGTTTCTAATGGCTGAAAACGCTGGTCCATCTACTGCAACAAGGGCTGAAAATGGAAAACGCTAGGCTGCTTGTAGCGTTAGTAAAAACGCTAGGAGTTTGGGACTGCTGGCGAGGACTGCAGAGCTGAAATCGCCAAGGCTTGAGGGAGGTGCTGATGAAGACCAAAGACGCTAGGCTGATGGGAGAGGGGAAACGCCAAGGTTGATGGTGCTTGGGGGGTTCTTGCTGAGAAGATGCCTGTTGAGCGAGAAGCTCTTGCTGCCTCTTCTCCCATTGAGTGCTAACTTGGGTTTGCTTATATACAAACTTAGCAAAATTGCCCTACCTACTTTTGTTGGGAAGTCACTTAAAAATAATAAGTGAAAAACTTATATACAAACTTAGCAAAATTGCCCTACCTACTTTTGTTGGGAAGTCACTTAAAAATAATAAGTGAAAAATGTCAAAAATAGGGAAAATAGGCTAAATGCACTGGAAAAATCCCCTAACTGATTCTAATGGATTCTGATGGGAATACTGATGATCATGCTGTGTGCAGCCGGAGGATATGCATCTTCTAAGTGACTGGGCATGCACGGTCTACGAATAGACTCACAAAAGTGCCAGATCACTTCTAAATCTAGACTGACTAGACTGAATGAACCCTGATCATGCTGTAGCTTGTCCACGGACACTTAGGGTTGGATGTGTCACGTGACAGAGAACAACCTGGTCTACTACGACGACATACTGTGAAGATTGTAGCCTCTCTTCAAGGGAGAACAAATCCCTTCCAAGTTTGCATTACATCTCTCTTGTTTATGGTGAGCTTGTGATGGGTTAGCAAACTACTCAAGATCGTGTTTATGAGCCCAAGTTAATCTATCTTGAAACCTAATTCGCTTGAGTGATAATCTAGCCTACACACACTCACTTGTGTGCACGATGTTCATCTTTCATCCATCCTAGCTAGCACGATCCAATTACATCAAGTGGTGTCAGAGTGCCAGGTTATGCTAGCTAGGTTTGTTATTATGCCTTTGTCTTTTAGTATGATTAGCATTCGAGCATTCCTTATTTATCATTAGGAAGATCCATTAGGTTTACTCTCCTATTGCAAGTCCGTCCGAGCCTCACTCAAATTACTTCAAACCCCACACTGCAAGAGGGGTGTTTTTACTTTACCAAGTAATTGGTGACAACCTTTACAGTTTGGGATTTTCTCATTGCTACAAATCATACGAGAGTAGCATGGCACACCTATGGCTAGCCCCAAAGCTAGGGTTGTCTATTCTCTGTAGAACACTAAGATAGCAGAGTTCTTGGGGTGTATCCTACCTTTTGAGCTAGCTTTTTCTTTCAAAGCCTCTACTTCTACTTTGTTTTGCAAAGACATTGCCCTATGCCACTTTTGGGTCTGAGCTAAAATTTTGGCCTAATTGTCATGGAGGAGGTGTTACCATCACTATGGCATAACTTTCAGCCTTAGACACCCTCTTGCCTTCTGCTATTGTGGAATAAAGAAAGACTTACTAAAGACAAACCTCCAGGAGGGTGCTAACTATAGCAGTTTTGAGGCCACCAGCTCTTTCTTCTGCAAAAGCACTTGCACAAACCCCCCCAAAAAACACAAAAACATTTTCTTTTGCCTTTAAAAGGGTAGAGAATGGATATGATGTACAATATCAATTAACCAATACTGCAAGAACTTTGAAACCCGTCAACTCAAACATTAAAAAAATAGACATAAAATGACTAGTGAGGTTCCATGAGGGTTCATATCTCACAATGCAGGAAGAGAAATTTCCGTACGGCACACAGGACAATCTTTGTGGGACTGGACCCATTGGGTGATACAAGAAGGGTGATATGCATGGCTACAAGAGGGTAAGACAGTGACAAGAGTACCGGAGTCAAAGCTGCTGAGGCAGATAGCACAGTCAGAATTCTTGATTACAAAGTCTGAGCCACCATAGCAATTAGGGCCACTATCATCATCATCGCCAGAACAAGCATGATGAGAGTCATCAGTATGGGGAGATGAAAATTCACCTGAAAGTTCACACCCCCCACCACAATAGAAATCAGATATTTTAACCCATGTTTGCAAAAACTTCTCAAGGGCTACCATCATGCTGTACTTAGATGGAGCAATCAATCATCTAACTGCAGAAAAGTTTATTTTTTTAAATCCTCTTCATTAACGATATACTAAAATGAAGAATTACCTGTGTGAGATTTTGTTGGGGCATGATACGAGAGAACCGGAAGAAGAACAGCAATGTGGGGGTCAAGGCGGGTGGGAGTCAGGGTGGGAGGAGCTGACGAATAGGAGGGGGAGGAGGAAGGGGCTGTTGGCGTAGGTGCTGCAAGTTGAATCCAGTTTATCAGCACACCAGTATAGCTGAACGTTGCAAGAGTGTGCACACAACTACAATCATCCTACTAACCTATCAAACCCATTGTCTGTGTATAGTGAAAAGCAGGGAGTGTTTTATGTACAGTTACCTACATGAAAAAAAATGCATTCTTTTAAACCATCAGCACAGTCGTGATTCTGCTCATTCTTGGATGTACCTACGTCTTTGCATTAACATGTACAAGTCTGTCAGGATATACGAAGTGGCAATCACACATCCTAGTTTTCATGGTCAATTTTGTGGCCTATATAATTGTCATCTTTGCAGAAGTGAACGTGCTCAGTCGATTGCACAAGAATTAAGGTCCATCTTGGAAGCTTGCATGCAATTTGCGTAAGCCATCACTAAGAACTAGTCTACGTAATGTATTTGCAAGAGCACGCGCACACACACAATGACTTGCCTGTATGCAAATCGCATGCATTATATGCACGTGCATGTGTGTACGTATGTACCCTAAACCTATACGGGCAAAAATACTTAGGTGTGTTGCGTACCTGTCGCGCGTGATGGCAAGAGCTCCCGGCGGCGATGGTAAGAGCGGCCTCTGCGCCAGCAACACCAGCAGAGAGTGGCGAGGGCCAAGGTGAGGAAGAGGGCGAAAAGATGGTGAAGCGAGTTGTGACGCAGAGCCAGTCCAAACATGTCGATGCGGAGCGCACGGCAGCTGCCGCACAGACATGTTCTTACTACACGAAACACTCCATTCGCTTGCTACTTTTTCTCTCCACATACACACTCCGCCCACTTTGCTGCTCTGCCACATGTATACACTTTGTAACATGTCGCGGCTCGCCCCTCCTTTGAGAACTCAGGTACCGGTGAAATGTACGACTCACGAGCCCTGAGCACTATATGCCATGGCATGGGAGAAGTGGTGACGCGCATGCATTGTAGGCCGTGCGATCCGGTTCCGCATTGACAAGTCGATCCGCACTTACAATGTAATGCATTGAAATACCATATTTTTTGTGAACGCACATGGGCATGGTGGTTAGAGCACATGCATTGCACACGGCAGGTCGTGGGTTCTATGCACAAGGTGCGAGACAATCCTAACTGGCCCGAATTTACTTCTTTTCCCCAATTTAACTCGAAAATTTGAATTTAGAAAACTGCATCCGATAGTCCAAATGACCTCCATCATTGATCCCATTTGAGCATTCATGTGCTAGATAGTGCAGAGGCGAGCTCGAGCTCAGGGGCAATAGTATTTGATGCCCTTCAAACAGCTGTGAATCTTGCGTAAAAAGGGTTGATTGGTGGAGAATATTGCGCTTGAAGAGTTCAAGCTAAAGTTACCCTTCACAATTTTTGCCCAATCCATCATTAGAAGGGTTGATTGTCCAATTGCCCTTCAAAAACCGAATTCACAATTTTTGGTGTCAGTCTCAAATCTATCATCCAAGGGCCACCAAATGGTCCTTGGGGCTATGTCCATGACCATGTGAATCCATACGCAACCCTTAAGAGTGTAAGCAAAGAAAGATGCTCCCCAAATGCCTGCTCTAATAACCAAGTCCTAAACGGTTTGCTCAGAGACACCCTCTGCCACATAGAAGCCTTTGCGCATCACTATGAATTGGCGAATTGTGTCTCTGATATTTGTCATTGTTGCTGCCCACTCCCATATGCCTTGAGTCAACATTCAACAGCCCATAAAGTACAGAACATATGAGTGAGTATAGCACGCATCGAAGCTCTTTACTACAACTTCGAGATTGAATTCAGTCTGCATCTTGTAACCCTCCTCTGCCATCTTCTGACTGTAAATGATTTCTCCATGCAGAGTTGCTTTGGCCGGAGAGCGAGTCTCAAAGGAGGAGGACTTAAAAACCTTTTCAGGGCTATAGTCATTTGTGTCAGTTTCATTGGCTCTCTTCCTCCCTTCCTCGTAAAGACAAAACCCATATTCAAATGAGCCCCTTGACCAGCATGGTCAAGCCCTTCCACGGTGTCACCATCATGCACTTCGGACATAACCCCATCAGGGTTCATGTCCACAAGAACTCCCCCCTACAATAACTAAAGGTTGAAAGTTGCAATCGATGTGTAGACCAAGGATCGCGATCAGTGTGCATAACCTGGAGCTATGGATAACATTGAGTTACAACGTCAACCACCCGAAGCACTACTCCTTGCTCTAGGCAATGATAGTATCACACCCCCAAGTGTTGATGATGGATTGCGATTAGAGGAGAAGGATCGCAATCCGATAGCAAACCTTCAACAAATCAGGGTCACCGAGCAAGCCAATGTAGTGACAATCAAGACCCAAAGCCCACCCAAAGAGAGCAGGAAAGGACCAAGAAAGCCGCTAAGCTCCCTCCCCAATGTCATAAAATTCGAATACCTAACCAACCCAAATGATTTTCCCATATTAAACTGCTCACTTGATGTGGGAGAATAAATGGGAACAAGGGTTAAGATACAGATATGCTTATAGGTCTATTTTCAACACGGGGCCAATGGTAAAGGGGCCCAAATGAGAAATGGTCTATCAAAGAGCAAGGTTAACCAATGGAGCAAAAGACCTTATCACTTAATGTGGGAGAATAAACGGGAACAAGGGTTAAGATACAGATATGCTTATAGATCTATTTCAACACGGAGCCAATGGTAAAGGGGACCAAATGAGAAATGGTCTATTAAAGAGCAAGCTTAACCAATGGAGCAAAAGACCTTAGGGTTGGCTTCATTAAAGACTCCAAAGGTAAGTGTTGAAAGCCTTAGGACATAGTCTTTAAATTTTAAACTTTAGTCAAGTAAAGTCCAAGCACGCAAGGGGGCAGCTTGCTTAAGCAAGGGCTGTGCTTAAGCAGGGGGGCTGCCTGCTTACCGAGTTCAAATAACTTGCTACAAAGAAGGGGGTGAGCCCTACAAAGGAGGGATGTGTGTAGTAAGTATGCACCTCATCAAGGGCCCATACTCTCATGAAAGGAAAGGGGCCACACGTCAAGTGTAGAGGCACATTGCTCAAGCAAGCAAGGGTTGTGCTTAAGCAAGGGGGGTGCTAGCTTAACCTCACAAGAGGGAAAGAAGGACACTTTTCAAGAGACTACACAACTTGCCCCAAAGGGTGCCAAGCTCTCGTTGGCTAGAGGGCTACATGGCCCAATGAGCTTCAAGGAAAGCCTAGCTACCTTTCTCTCTCTCTCATTTGAGCATCCCACGAGCTCTCTCTCTCTATCATTATTCTCTTCACACACTCTTGTGGAGCAAGAACTCCATCTCCTTCTCCAAGCTTGGGAAGTTGAGTGCCTACTACAACAAGCTCTTGGCTATGGATGCAAATCCACACAAGAGAATGCTTATGCTTGCTTATCAATCTCTCTAATCTCCATTATCACTATGCTAAGCTATGCTACAAGAGCTATGAGTGATTATGTGCAAGGGGTTATTGCTTTCTCGTAGAGCTACTTCTACTTCTCTCTTCTTCCTCACTCCCTGCTAGCTCTCCTCACCTTTCATGGTGTTTGAGGTCTTGGGATTGAGGCTAGGCATTTTCCAAGTTTATTCTAATCATGTTTATTGTTGTTATGCTAATGCTTGGTGAGTGAAGCTTGCCATCTTCACCTCATCCAGAAGGTCTCAAGGAACACAATCAGTTGTATTGTAAACAAGTCTTCCGTCATGGAAGAATCTATAATACAAATACCCATTGGAGGGGGGACCGGCTCCAACTAATCCGGTCCTCTATTGGTGTCAATTTCTCTAAACTCTCACTCTCTTTTACAAGTATTAATCATGCCATGTTAATGAAGTAATGTGTTAGTGTTACTCTCTCCATCCAAGCACTTTCTTTCTCACTCTACATCTACACACAAGGAAATGCTTAATATGTTATTCACGTTCCCCTCCAACTCAAGTTGAAAGACTAATTCCATTACATTGGTATCAGAGCATTTGGTTTCTCTTTTCTTGCTTAAGAAGAGAGGTCCTTAAGTAGCCTATAAATGGTTGATGTTGTTAATTATATTAGGGTAAGTGGAACTGGGATCTATTATTGGTTTTGTTTAGCCCACTATGTGGGATATGGTGCACACCTCGGGAGCTTTGGACTTAGTAATGGAGTATTTTTAGACTTGCCTACAGCTTTACCATTATTGAACCATAAGAAGTCCGAAAGGAGCTAGCCCTCGACAACTCTGCTATGTTAGACCTACTCCACTACTCTCTATAATTAACCACTTCAAGCCGTGGGTGTAGATACTTAAGAGCCAATTTTCAAAGGCTAAGAGGAGTGGCAACTAAAGTTTTGAATTTCCAAAGCATACACTAAGTATATACATAAATTTTGTTAACATGGCTGACAATAATCAAGAGAGTAGAATGAACATTGATAATTTTGATTTTGCACTTGAAGTTGTCAGTGATGATGCTCGCATGTTTGTGAACTATCTCGTAACTAGGTTGCAGCAAGCTATGAGCAACCCTGCTTTGCAAGCCAAAGTTACTCAACAACTTCACGCTTATGGGATTTCCCTTCCTCTCCAAGAGGAGAGAGAGCTTAGGAGGCCTCTTGAAGAGACCCCAAAAAGAAGACTCTCTCCCATACGAGAGGAGGAATCCAAAGAGCAAGAAAGCAATGAAAGTTTAAGTTCCTCTGAAGATGTGGCTCCCCGAATACATCGGTCTAGACGATCGCCCACTCCTCCCAAGAGGAAAAGATCAACACACAACCCCTCTCCTTGTAATTCCGAAAGAGAAGAGAGGAAACAAAGGAAGAAAAGGGCTAGGAAGAGGTCACCCTCTTCTCCTTCTTCACCTTCCTCCTCTTCCAATGAAATCTATGGCTATTTTCCTAGAGAATACAAGAGGGGGAGGACATCACAAATCATTCCCTGCATGGCAAAGGTCTCAAAAGCTAAAGAAATTCAAGGAGGGAGGAAAAAGTATCTCTTTTCTCACCTATGATGGCACCTTTGGTGCTACCGACAAAGTGTTGGCTTTCATCCAGCAATTTGATGCGGCTTTTGGAGACGAGGGCTTTATGGAGTTCTCCAAGCTACGCCATGTAGCTATGCACTTTCAAAAATCAGCTCGTCAATGGTGGGTTCGCCTTCGTGGCAACGACGAAGCCCCGAAGCCTCATGAAGCAATTCCTTGCAAGCGATGCAAAGGACAAAGTGCTTACTGAATGGTGCAGTTTGAAGCTTCTCTCTCATGAGTCTATCCACAAGTATGTAGACAAGTTTTGGGATTTACATCTCAAGGCCACTGTCTTTCAAAAGATAGACTTATCGAGAAAAGGTAGCAATTCTGTGCTAGATTACCTGAAGAGTTGGCCGAATACATCAACTCTCAATGGCCTGGCTCTATTAGTGAAGTAATCCATCACACCATGGTTGCTCACGCATCAATTTCCATCAAGGGGCTCAACGGAATGGCAAGCCCATGTAAAACAAAGACAAAAATGATGCAAAGGGGAAGACCAATGCTCAAACTTCCTCCCAAGGCACTTCCAACAACAACAACAATCAATCCAAGGAGAAGGGAGTTTACAAAGATAAAAACAAACTCTCTCCTGAAGAGCTTGAAGATTTTCGTAAGGATCATAAGTGTTTCAAGTGTGGGGAGCAAGGACACGGCTATCGTTCTTGCCCCAAGAAGAATATCGCAATGAGACTCCTAGGGCTTCCACCATCGAAGCTCCAAAAGAGGATGCTCATTGCAAAGCCTCATCACTCTCCTATGCTTGGGGAAAGGTAAGAGAGCATGATGCATTCATCTTGTTTGACCTTGGCTCTACTCACAACTTCATATCAACAGAGTTGGCCACCAAGTTGGGCATTCAAGCTTTCGAGATGGGAGATATGGTAACGGCTGACGCAACTTTCAAGGGACAGCAAGCCTCCGTTACTCCCTTGATTGGAAGGTTGAGGCTTCATGTCCAAAGCTATGTCGACAAAGAAGACTTCTTCATCTCTCCTCTCCAACATGAAGATGCTATCCTAGGGGCGCCATGGTTTGATCGCATGGCTGCCAATATGAAGTTCCTTGAAAGGAGAATTTACTTCACTTACAGGGGAAAGAACATGTATATAGATGCTAGTGAGCGTGGTCGCACTATTCCACTTGTAAATTCTCCTGCTTTTCATAAGTCAATGAAGAGCTCAGTTTCTGCGTACATGATTTTCGTCAAAGAGTCTCTAAAAGATCCTAATGTTTCATCAAATGTAAATGATAGGAACTCAAGAAGAATTAGACTTGTCTAATTTTCTAAAAGGATTCCAAGATGTATTCATCGATGATATCCCTATGGACTTACCTCCAAAACGAGGGGATGAAGACCATCGAATTGAGCTCCTTCCTGGAAGCTCACCACCTAACAAGTCTCCTTGTCGAGTCTCACAAGCTCAACAAGAGGAGATCATGAGGCAAGTACATGAACTAGTAGACAAAGGGATAGTGAGGCCTAGTTCCTCTCCCTTTTGCTCTCCAGTCCTTTTAGTGCAAAAGAAAGATGGTACATATCGTATGTGTGTGGACTATCAAGCACTAAACCATATCACTATCAAAAACAGATTTCTGTGCCTCGAGTAGAAGATTTGTTTGATAAGCTACAAGGCTCTACCTACTTCAGTAGAATTGACCTTAAAAGTGGCTATTATCAAATAAGTTTTGTGGATGTAGATATCCTAAAGACCGCGTTTCACACAACGTTTGGTCTTTATGAATATCTAGTCATGCCTTTCGGCTTGACTAATGCACCAGCTACGTTAAATCGTCTAATGAAGAAAATTTTTAGACGATATCGTAAATTCACCGGAGTGTTCTTTGATGATATCATCATCTACTCCAAGTCTTTGGAGGAACATAAGCAACATCTTCAAGTGATTTTTCAAGCATTAAGGGAGAACAAGCTTTTTCTCAACCAAAAGAAAAGTGATTTTTTCCTTCAAGAGATTCAATACTTAGGTCATATTATCTCTTAAGATGGTATCTGTATGGATCCATCAAAATTAGAGGTAATAAGAGCATGGCCTAATCCAAGGAATCTACATGAGCTAAGAAGCTTTATAGGTATGTGCGCATACTATATGTAACATTTAATGGTCTAGTAACTTGTGTGTAGCGGAAAATAGCGTGAACATAGTGAGCATTTCATTAGAATAGCTTCCTAATGAGAATAACAAGAGTGCTTGTGTGGAGAGAGCAACAAAAAGCATAACACCTAGTCAGATAGCATGAAAAATACTTCAAAAGAGAGAGAAATTAAGCAATTGACAACAATTGAGGACCGGATTTCCCCCCTCCAAAAGGCTTTGTATTATGGTTTCTCCCATCAAGAGAGACATTTTACAATAGAATTCTTTGTGTTCCTTCAATACTAGCTAGTGAAATGAAGATGGAAAGTTCATGCACTAAGCAAAACACTTATCAAACACAACATCAATTCCCTCACGGTCTCAGACCCAAGACCTCACACACCTTCGAAGATGGTGAAAGCTAGCGGGGTATGAGAGTAGATTGAGAGGAAGAAGGAGAATTCTTACGAGAACGATGTACATCTCCTCACATAATCACTCATATTAGCATAGCTTAGCTTAGTAATTAGCATGGTAGAGGAGATGAGCATGCATTAAAGCTTGGCTCTTGGTTGGATTTGCATCACAAAGCCAAGAGTTTTTGGTGTAGGCCTTCCTTCTCACAAGCTTGGAGTAGGTGATAAGCTTTCCATTAAAGCTTGAGAAGAAGAGAGAGTATTCTTTGCTTCACACATGAGATTGTGTGAGTGTGTGTGTGTGTGATAATGCCTTGCAAAAATCAGCCCCCTCTCTCTCTTGGTCGACCCCCCTTCCAATTTGCTCTTGCTACAGTCCTATTGGACCTCCCCAGGCCTAGCCAATGGGAATTAAGCAATATAAGTGATAGCCTTCTAACATGCCCCTTTCCCCTTTTGTGAGAGCTTTAGGTAATTATTTAATTCTCTAAACTCGCATTGGACCCCTTTGCCTCCTGGCCAATAGGAATCAGGCAAGCCATTGGGCCGCTGAATGCTCATTGGTCCCCTTGGGAGACTGTCCAATAGTCTTCTAGAGAGCTTAATTCTTATTGGTTCTTTTATTAAGTGTTTTTAAATTAATTAAACTAGATTTACTCTAGCTTAATTCTCATTGGTCCACCTCCAAGGCTATCCAATAGGAATTGGGTACACCTTGTGGGCATCTGGGCTAGGGAGCTGACATGTGTCCCTCATTCCCTTTGTGTAAGGGGAGCTTGTGTGTGTTTCTCTCTCATCCCCTACTTGCAAGTCTCGCCCCCTCCTATGTAGGGATTGATAAAGACTTTTGGGACACACACAAAGCATCCAATTCCCCCAATGTTTGACCTTTGGACACAACCTTTGAATTTTGGAACCTTAGCATTTTGGGAGTCTTAATGGGATGAACCTTAGGGTCTTTTAAGCCCATTGGTGCACATAGATCTTTTGCAGATGGCCCCCCCTTTGGATCCCTATTTTCCCTCCTTTGGATCCCTACTGTGGCCGGTGGTCTTCTAACTTAACCAATATTCTAGCTTTTTCTCCCCTGGCACTTCCCCATATTAAATGATGAGTTTAACATGAGAAAATCATTTAGGAGAATTAGATATTGATTATTATGACATTACCTCTCTCTTGAAATCATAGTTGTCCTCGACTTTGGGGTAGAGAAGATAAAGCATATTCATTAGTCCTTTTTCCTAGCGGGTAGAGGATCCCTATGTTACCCTACGACATCGTTCCACAATGGATGACTAGTCCATTTGGCGCTTGAGAGCCTGATGCTGCCGCAAGCATATCTGCACATTAGTCCTATCATCTTCAGTAGTAGAGTGACAAGCTCTACTTGGTGTTCGGGAGACGTCATCTCCGCAAACTTGATCTAAGCATGCATACTACTTCATTTTTGTGCACAATAAAGAAAAGAGAGTCTTATAAGACAAAAATTGTGTTCATTTTTAACATTTGTACATTTGCTTACTCTTGGGAAGCATTGTAAGCATTGACAAGGTTTAGGTTATCCTTTAATTGTATGCCTTGCATCCATCTAGCATCTTCAAAAGGATAATTCTTAAAGTTAATAAGATATCGTCGGATAGTCTTACCGCCTCTTAGTACCTTGTCTTCATGTCCGAGAATGGACTCGGGCTGCAACACCTCTTCTTGGCCCTCGATCTCCGGTGGGTCTTCAGTAGTTGGTTCTTGAGGTGGCTCTCCTTTGTAAGGCTTTAGTAGGCTCACATGGAAAGCATTGTGTATGAGCCAATGATTGGGCAACTTGAGTTGATAGGCCATCTCATTGATTGGCCTAAGAATCTGGAAGGGACCATAGTACCTTTTTGTTAACTTAGCATAGTACTTTTGGTGTCCCGTAGGATTCTTGCCCATGGTGTGCCTTAATCGAGCCTTGGGAAATTTGAGTAAGACCCAATCATTTTCTTTAAAGGCTTGGGCTCTTATGTGCTTGTTAGAGCCTTTTGCCTTTGTTGTGAGATAGAGATAGCATCCTTAATCTTTTGGAAAGATTCTTGTAGGTCTCGACTATACTCATCTACAGCGAAGATCTTCCCGTGTACCTTAAGTAGCAAGGGACTTGTTGATCTTCCCTCAATTACCTCAAAAGGTGCTTTTCCTGTGGAAGTATGTACAATGTTATTCTAAGCATACTCCACTAAGGGTAAGTACTTCTCCCATTGGGATTTTTGATCTACTTCCGTTACATAGGCTTTTAGTAGATCGAGAATTGTTAGGTTAGCTATTTCACTTTGGCCATCCGTTTGCGGGTGATAGGCCGAAGAGAATTTTAGCCTTGTTCCTAAATTCTCAAAGAGACCCTTCCAAAAATTACTGGTCATTCTAGGATCTCTATCCGACACTATGGACATTGGCAAGCCATGGTACTTGAAGATTTGTGAAATGAAGAGGGTTGCCATTTGATGGGATTTGATAGTCTTTTTGACAGGTATAAAATGAGTTTGTTTACTGAACCTGTCTACTATCGTCCATATTCCCGTATTCCCATGGATAGAATTAGGCAATCCAAAGATAAAATCCATGGATATGCTCTCCCATGGTGAATTAGGGATTGGCAAAGCTTGAAGCGACCCAAGTTGCTTCCCTCTATCAAACTTCATCTTTTGGCATACCACACATTTAGAAACATACCCTTGTATGTTTGCTTTCATGGTAGGCCAATAGAAATATGTTTCAATCCCCTTTAGGGTAGACTGAATCCCTCTATGCCCTGCATAAGGAGGAGCATGAGATTCATACATTACTTTCTCACGTAGTGAGATAGTAACGCATAGTCTATTGCCATAGAGAAGATAACCATCTTGTAAGTAAATGGTTCCTCTTTCTTCCCTAGTGCAAGGGCTGAAATCACATCTCTAAAATCGGGATCAATAGCATACTCATCTATCATAGAAGATAGATCATTGTGAGTTGCTATGGAAACCGCATTCACTCTCGGCCGTCTTGAGAGTGCATCAGCTACTTGATTATGCTTGCCAGCAATGTGAGCAATATGAAAATGAAATTGCGAAAGGAAATTTGCCCACCTCATTTGTTTGTCGGAGAGTTTGGTCTGCGTCATGAAGTACTTAAGACTTTGGTGGTCCGTTCGCAAAACGAAAGGAGTCCCCAATAAATAGTGCTTCCATGAGTCTAAAGCATGTAGAACTACGAGGAGTTCCTTTTCATATATGCCAAGAGCTTGCTCAACAGGGTCGAGCCTTTGACTTTCATAGCCTATGGCGTGCCCTTCTTGAAGCAAAACAGCTCCAAGGCAATCACCACAAGCATCACATTGGACCTCAAATGGTTTTGAGAGATCCGGTAGTGTAAGCACAGGTTGAGAGATAAGCTTTTCGAAAGCATTGTTCTCCTTGGCAGACCATGTGTACCTAACGTTTTTCTTTGTTAGGTCATGTAATGGTCGTCCTATTCTATGAAGAGTCTATAGTATGCGCACATACCTATAAAGCTTCTTAACTCATGAAGATTCCTTGCTTTAGGCCATCCTTTTATTACCTCTAACTTTGATGGATCCATTTGGATGCCATCTTGAGAGATAATATGACCTAAATACTGAATCTCTTGCAAGAAAATTCACTTTTCTTTTGATTAACATAAAGTTTATTCTCTCTTAGAACTTGAAATATTACCTGGAGGTGTTGCTTGTGTTTGTCTAATGAATTAGAGTAGTTGATGGCATCATCAAAGAACACTCCAGTAAAGGTTCGGTGAGGCCTGAATAGCTTCTCCATCAAGCGGTTGAATGTGTCTGGTGCATTGGTCAAGCCAAAAGGCATGACAATGTATTCCTAAAGACCAAACATAATGCGAAATGCGGTCTTTACAATGTCTTGATCAACTATCCTTATTTGATGATAGCCACTTTTTAGGTCAATCCTACTGAAGTAGGTGGACCCTTGTAGCTTATCAAATAGGTCTTCTACCCGTGGAACGGGAAACCTATTTAAGTGATCCTATTTAGTGCTCTATAGTCGACACACATATGATATGTGCCGTCTTTCTTTTGCACTAGTAGCACAGGAGAACAAAATGGAGATGAGCTAGGCCTAACCATGCCCTTCTCAACTAACTCATGCACTTGCCGCATAATCTCCTCTTGTTGAGCTTGAGAAACTCTATAAGGAGGTTTGTTAGGTGGTGAACTTCCTGGAAGAATTTCAATTGCATGGTCATCATTACCTCGTTTAGGAGGTAGCTCACAAGGGATGTCATCAATAAAGACATCTTGAAACCCCTTGAGAAAATTGGATCACTCTAATTCCTTTTCATTGTGTATATTTTGTTTTGCTAAAACATTAGCTTCATTTTGAGAATCTTTAACAAAAATCATGTACACAGAAATAGAGCTCTTTATTGACTTGTTGAAAGCTTGTGTATGTACAATGGGTACAGTGTTACCCATTTCCTTAGCATCTATATACATATATTTTTCCATGAACTTAAAGGAGATTCTCCTTTCAGGGAATTTAACATTGGCAACCATTCGATCAAACCATGGTGCCCCTAGGATTACATCCTCATGCTTGAGAGGAGAGGTAAAGAAGTCCTCTTTGCCCACATAGCTTTGGACATGGAGCCTCAATTTCCCGATTAAGGGAGTGACTGAAGCTTCTTGCCCCTTGAAAGCACCGTCTGTGGGTAGGACATCTCCCATCTCGTAAGCTTGTATGCCTAGCTTGGTGGCCAACTCTATAGATATAAAATTGTGAGTAGAACCAGGGTCAAAGAGAATAAAAGCATCATGTTCTCTTACCTTTCCCCAAGCATGGCATAGAGGAGATCCTTTGTGGTGAGTTTCCTCCTCTTGGATTTTGACCAAGGTAGCTCTACGAGGATCATGGAGGTTGTTCTTTTGGGGACAAGCGCGGTACGCATGCCCTTGTTCGCCGCAATTGAAACACCGGTTATCCTTGCGATAATGCTCAAGCTCTTCAGGAGAGAGTTTATTTTTGCCTTTGTAAACTCCCTTCTCCTTAGCTTTGTTGGAATTGCCCTTAGGAGACTTTTGGACATTGTCCTTCCCCTTAGGCTCATTGGAACCCTTGTTTTCAGGGGGCTTAGAATTCCTCTTAGCCCCTGTTTGGAAATTGATTCGAGAGGCCACCATAGTATGATGTATTACCGCCGATATGGTGCGTGGCCTTTGGGAGTTGACATACTCCGCCATTTCTTCGGTTAAGCCCGCACAAAATTGCTGCTTTTGCTCTTCAAAATCTAACTTTTTGAAGACAGTGGCTTTGAGTTGTAGGTCCCAAAACTTGTCTACATATTTGTGGATGGATTCATAGGGAGAGAGCTTCAAGCTTCACCATTCGGTGAGTACTTTGTCTTTGGCATCGGTGGCCAAAAACTGCTTCATAATGGAAGCTCTTAAATGTTTCCATGTTCGTGGAGCTTCGCCGTTGGTCCGTAGGCTAGACCACCATTGTCTGGCGGACTTTTGAAAGTGCATAGCTACATGACATAGCTTAGAGGACTCCATGAAGCCCTCATCTCCGAACGCCACATCGAATTGTTGGATAAAGGCCAAGACTTTGTCCGTAGCACCAAAAGTGCCATCGTAGGTAAGGAAAGAGATGCTCTTCCCTCCCTCTTTGAACTTCTTGAGCTTGGATGACCTCTTCCACGTGGCATAGGATTTCCTATGGCCTCTTCTTTTTGATGGTTCAAAGGTTGCACCATCACTTTCTTCAGAAGATGAAGAATTTGAGGTAGATGGAGAAGAGGGTGACCTCTTTCTCGCCTTTTTCTTACCTTGATCTTCATTGTCTTCACCATCACTTTCGTAGGATGAAGAAGATGGAGAAGAGGGTGTCCTCTTTCTCACCTTTTTCTTCGCTTGCTTTTTGTCATCCCTCTTTGAAGTATGGTGTGGAGAAGTATGCGATGGTCTTCTCCGTTTTGGAGGCAATGGAGAGCGTTTAGCCCGCCGTCTTCATGGAGCCATCTCCGTCGAGGTGGCGGGAGACTCACTTCTTTCTCGTTACTTCGGCGGAGGCTCTTGAGTTCTTCTTTGAGAAGGGGATGCGTCATCAAGGAGCAAATTTCTGAGCCCTTCATAGGGATCCTCTTCTTCTTCCCAATCTTAGAGAGATCTCTTTTGGAATCTTGCAAGGAGGCTTCCTAGGTGCTCTCTCATCATGGTGGGGAGCTTGGAGAATCCCATGAGTACGAAGCTGCCATTGCACTTCACTTTGGAGGGATGGATTTCCCATGGCTTGTTGAAGCCTAGAAACAAGATAGTCAACAAGCATGGGGGCATCATTAGTAGCTTGCTCATTAGCAAAATCAAAGTTATCAACATTAATTTCACTCTCTTTACTATTGTCAGCCATTCTAACAACTTTTAGGTGTAAACTTTTTAGGTGTACTTTGGCACTTCAAGCCCTAGTTGCTACTCCTCTTTACCCCTTTAGAAAAAGCACTCAAGCTACTGTACTCGTAGCTCGAATACCAATAATTGCAAGGAATAGAAGAGAGGGTCATTCAACACCAAAACAACACCGGCTCCTGTCAAGCTTCTACTAGCTCAATAGTGGTTAAGCCGTAGGCAAGCCCCATAGGACTCCACTATTAAGACCATAGGTTTCGACGGTGATGCCCCGTTAACTGCACAAAGGTAGGCACACTTCAAGGCTCAAAAATCCCTATTCTACTTACTCACATGCAATTAATAATACCAACCATTTATGGCTAGCTTGAGGACCTCCCTTCTTGAGCAAGAAAAGAGAAACCTTGTGCTATGATACCAATGTAACATTTAATGGTCTAGTAACTTGTGTGTAGTGGAAAATAGCATGAACATAGTGAGCATTTCATTAGAATAGCTTCCTAATGGAAGAACAAGAGTGCTTGGGTGGAGAGAGCAACAAAAAGCATAACACCTAGTTAGATAGCATGAAAAATACTTCAAAAGAGAGAGAAATTAAGCAATTGACAACAGTTGAGGACCGGATTTGCATGGAGCCGGTCCCCCCTCCAAAAGGCTTTGTATTATGGTTTCTCCCATCAAGAGAGACATTTTACAATAGAATTCTTTGTGTTCCTTCAATACTAGCTAGTGCAATGAAGATGGAAACTTCATGCACTAAGAAAAACACTTATCAAACACAACATCAATTCCCTCACGGTCTCAGATCCAAGACCTCACACCTTTGAAGATGGTGATAGCTAGCGGGGTACGAGAGTAGATTGAGAGGAGGAAGGAGAAGATGTACATCTCCTCACATAATCACTCATATTAGCATATCTTAGCTTAGTAATTAGCATGGTAGAGGAGATGAGCATGCATTGAAGCTTGGCTCTTGGTTGGATTTGCATCACAAAGACAAGAGTTGTTGGTGTAGGCCTTCCTTCTCACAAGCTTGGAGTAGGTGATAAGCTTTCCATTAAAGCTTGAGAAGGAGAGACAGCCTTCTTTGCTTCACACATGAGATGTGTGTGTGTGTGTGTGTGTGTGTGTGTGTGTGTGTGTGTGTGTGTGTGTGTGTGTGATAATGCCTTGCAAAAATCAGCCCCCTCTCTCTCTTGGTCGACCCCCCTTCCAATTCGCTCTTGCTACAGTTCTATTGGACCTCCCCAGGACTAACCAATGGAAATTAAGCAGTATAAATAGCCTTCTGACATGTGTCCACCTTTCCCCTTTTGTGAGAGCTTTAGGTAATTATTTAATTCAACTAAACTCTCATTGGACCCCTTTGCCTCTTGGCCAATAGGAATCAGGCAAGCCATTAGGCTGTTGAATGCTCATTGGTTCCCTTGGGAGACTGTCCAATAGTCTTCTAGAGAGCTTAAGTCTTATTGGTTCTTTTATTAAGTGTTTTTAAATTAATTAAACTAGATTTACTCTAGCTTGATTCTCATTGGTCACCTCCAAGGCCATCCAATAGGAATTGGGTACACCTTGTGGGCATCTTGGCTAGGGAGCTGACATGTGTCCCTCATTCCCTTTGTGTAAAGGGAGCTTGTGTGTGTGTGTGTGTGTGTGTGTGTGTGTGTGTGTGTGTTTCTCTCTCATACCCTACTTGCAAGGCTCGCCCCCTCCTATGTAGGGATTGATAAAGACTTTTGGGACACACACAAAGCATCCAATTCCCCCAATGTTTGACCTTTGGACACAACCTTTGAATTTTGGAACCTTAGCATTTTGGAAGTCTTAATGGGCGGAACCTTAGGGTCTTTTAAGCCCATTGGTGCACATAGCTCTTTTGCAGATGGCCCCCCCTTTGGATCCCTATTTTCGCTCCTTTGGATCCCTACTCATACAATGGCCAAAACAATGCTTCTCAAGGCTCCTACCTTGAGAAAGGTTTACTATAAGTGTCCGTTGACACTAGTCCGACAGGTATCGTGTGGGCTATAGGTCAAGGGGCCGTAGCATGTTTAGGTGGTACCAAAAAGGAGTGTCTTGGACACTCCTTTGGGAGGAGATGAAATGGGTGGTGGGTTATTCATTTTCATATTATATAAAGGAAAAATAAAATATTTTTTGGATGAGAGGTTGCGGGCTGGAAATTTCATTTCACTTTAATACTAAAGCTTAAAGTAGCAAACTGCCTGCGCATTTAAATTCCCTCTCTCCGCCACTCCTATGGACTCTCCGCAGCGCTGCCTCAATGGGTCCCTACGCCTCTCTTGCCCATCTTTCTCTCTCTCTCTCTCTCTCTCTCTCTCTCTCTCTCTCTCTCTCTCTCTCTCTCTCTCTCTCTCTCTCTCCCCCCCCCCCATAGCCTCTACTGTCGGGCTTGTGCAACGTTTGTAGGCTTGTGAACTGAATGCTCTCTCTCTCTCTCTCTCTCTCTCTCTCTCTCTCTCTCTCTCTCTCTCTCTCTCTCTCTCTCTCTCTCTCTCTCTCCCCTCCCTTGTCTCTCTCAGTCCTCCATAGCCGCTGTAGGTGCTTGTGGGTGGAGCACAAAGCCATATCAACTAGCTCCTCATTGCCAGTCGTATTCAGCTTCAACAAAACCTCTCTCTCTCTCTCTATATATATATATATATATACATGTACTAAGACACTTCTTTGACTGTCTTCATTATCGTGTCATTAGCATCCTTGCACGTTCCACATGGAATCACATAAAGCTCATAATGGCAGTACAAACCCCCTTTACCTTCCTCCATTATCTGCTACACATTATATCCCAAAGGATCTTCTGTCGAGTCTACACATCATATCCCAAAGGATCTTCTGTCGAGTCTATGAAACTATTGGGCTACAAAGAAGAGGGAACAAATGGCATGAGTGCGAGAGGATGGTGACATTGATGAGTAGGGGGTAGAGAAAATATGTAGGGCAGTTGCTAAGTGTTGGCGTGATCAAACAAACAGGCTTTTTGAGGATCTTCAATGGAGCATTCTACAACAACTTCGCAATCATCCAACATTCTCAGTGGTGCAACCCACATCAGAGACAGTTGCGAGGCTGATTTTCTCTAACATTTGTCATACATTGTATGAGGTGAAGACTCCTCATTCAAACAATGAACTATTTTTGAAACGGGCTACTGTCATGGCACGCCTCAATGGAGTCAATGGGGCTGACAATGTAATGAGCAATAATGATGTTGCAAAGGTATTAGGACTTCATCGAAGAAACGTCGTGGAAGCCAGTTTCCGGCTGCAAACTGATATGGAGGAGGGGTCACTTCCCTTAGATACGTGTCAACGTCAATGGCGTAGGACCAGTACCTTAACATCAAAATCAGAGAAATCGTGTTTCAATTCTAGTCAATGGAAACCCGCATCTCCCCAAACAAGAAAGATGTCGTTTGAAAAAGAATCAGTAAGAGGGCACATGTAGTGCATCCGGTGCATCTCCTTGATTTACCTCAGGTATATCAGCCATAACATCTTCAAAGTGTGTCACAATGCTCTACTTGATAATTTTGGGTGCTTGCAAAAGCTTTGAAGTGCTTTGTAAGTGTCTCAAAGTGCATCTCTTAGAGCTTGCAAATGCTTGAAAGCGCCAAAAAGTGCTTCAAAGTATTTCAAAGCGCTTCCAAAGTGCACTAAAGTGCTTCATGGTGCTTGAAAGTTCCACAAAGTACTTTAGAGTGCTTTATAAACTCTAATGTGCTTTGGAGTGCTGCAGAGTGCCACAAAGTGGCTCGGAGTTAGTGTTCGGGAAAAATCATTTTTTCAAACATACAAAATTCCTTTCCTTGAATTTGCCAAGAGGAAATTTCAGAAAATTAGGCTACTTTTTCAAGTTTTTACACTAATTTTCTGTACTTTGGGATGAAATTTCTCCTTTTCCTCTTGCCCTCAACCGTCATTTTGGAAATTGAAAACGACACGATATTAAGCTGAGACACATTTTTCCCGAACACTACTCAGAGTGCTCTTAAATAGCACCGAAGTGCTTTCAAGTGCCCAGAAGTTTCTTAAAGTGTTGCAGAGTGCTTCAAAGTCCTTTAAAGCGTTCTAAAGTGCTTTACAATGCTTCGGTGTGCTGCTTCAAAGTGCCACATAGTTCTATTTAGTGCACCAAAGTGTCCCAAAGTGCTTCATAGTGCTTGAAAGTACTAGAAAGTACCTCAGAGTGCTTTGAAGCGCCACAACGTAGTTTAGAGTGCTTCCAAAGTGCACCAAAGTAGTTCAAATTGCACCAAAGTGCTGGTAAAGTGCTATCAAGTGCCACAAATTGCTCTTTAAGTGCATTGAAGTGCTTCAGAGTGCTTTCAAGTGTCCCAAAGTGCTTTACAGTGCTGCAGAGTGCTTAAAAGGGCACCAAAAAGTGCCCCAGAGTGCTTCAGAGTGTTCCCCAAGTGCACTGAAGTGCTTCACTAGTGGACAAAATTTCAACAATACAAAAAATTGAAGTAGAAACCGTGAATTTCAAAAAATAGACACCAACTCCCACTCTTCACCAACTCCCACTTCTGAACCAACCCCACTTCACTTTGGTTGAAAAGGTGGAGAAATGACATACCTACTTTTTTTGTGGATAAAAGGTGAATTTATACCTACTTTTGTGAAAATACACCTCGAGGTGGTATTAGGTAAGTGTTGCAATTAGATTTCAATACTTTATAGTATTTTCAAATGTCTTTTGTGTGGCAGAGGGGTTTGTACATGTGGTTCCAGGAGGCTCATCCTAACATTAGGATGTCCCTTGAATGCTTTGAGGGTCTGAAGCCATACTTCGTACGCAAGTTGAAGGACTTGCAACACCTGCTATTGTGAATACCATGTTCAAATTGTTTACTTGAAGAAAGGCTTAAATCATATACGCCATGGAAGATACGGGCTACATGGAACGTCATGATTTTGCAGGTGTCTTGTGTGCAGTTCCGAGTGGTGGAATAGCGCAGTGCACATCATCAAAAGCCACTTTTTCATCCTTGACAGAACTATGGGAGTCTTTATTGTGTCCAAAGCCAACTGATAGTGCTTTTCCCCATAACAAGTGTCTTTTGGGAACATGCACTGATCGCGGGGTTAAAAGGTTCTTGTTGTGTCTCGTGGAAGAGAGTGATGGTATCTCTAAAATGACTGTCAAGATTTTTGACAAGGTTCCTACACAGGAAAAGGATGAAGAAGGTCTAGCTAAATGTCAAAAAGACTTCGTGGTTCAGCAGCTCAGTCCGATGAGTTTCATTTCTGTGCTCCGAGGGAAACTAGGGAAGTCCATCAAACACAACTACTTGTACAGGTGGCAAGCGCAAAAGTTCAAGGAGTGTTTGGCCAAATTTTTCGACAATGTACTGGTGTTTATAGTGGATTTTGTAGAGAATTACTCCTTCAAGTTGCAGAATGAGATCCAGTGAATGCATTGGTATTCATCTCAGGTCACAATCTTTGTTTACTTTTCATACTTACGTGATGCGCTTGGTGCTATACAAAAGACGACTCACTTCTACATCTTTGATGACAAGACACATGACACTTTGTTTGTGCAACACCGTTTTCTTTTGCACAATGAATGGCTGAAAAGACACGGCTATAGTGTCAAGCAACATTGGGTGTGGTCGAATGGTGCTGCGTCACAATTCAAAGCAAGGCAACCATTCTATTTTGCTGCACAATTCTTCAATATGACATGTGCCGAAATGACGCACAATTTCTTTGCTTCAGGCCATGAAAAGGGTGAACATGATGGGGCTAGTGCAGTGGTCAAAAGAGCCCTCACACACGAGCAATTGAAATTTGACGGGTGGGTGCTGCATAACGCTTCAAGCGTTGTTGCATTCCTCAATGAAACTCTCAAAAATCAATGCCCACAGACAGGTAAGAAAGTCGATTGTGCTTTTTGCAAGGTCACGCTTGGCGATGTCGATAAAGATATAACATGGGATTGCAAGCGCATGACACGGTCTTGATCTTGGATCTGTGTCAATGGCTACAGTCAAACGGATATGCACAGACTAAGGCAAAGAGTGATCTCTTGATTTTGCGGTGTGTGCATCAACAGTCAATGGAGGAGATGTGCCAACAAAGATCATGTGAAGGGGTGGGTATACTTGCAAATACAACCCATAGTTACGGATGAAAGCGATGGAGAAGCATCAAGCGAGGATGAGGATGGATACACCTCCATGTATGCTTGCCACCATGATGACCTGAGCAATGCCTTGATGGCTGGCCAAAACTTTGTAGTGACTACAGAGGAGGCAGGTGCAGACTTCTACGTCCTAAAATGAACCAGCACAAAGCGCCTGGTCAAAGCAGAGGAAAAGGATCAATGGTACAACATCATTAAGAAAAATTCGTATGTGGTTGAGGGCCTATTCTACGACAAGGTAAATGTCCGAGATGATACTTACGTCCTTTTGGACAACAAGCCCACTGCTCTAATGTACTCCCATCTAGTGTGATGCATTAGGTTTTCAATGTCCTCGAGGGAAGGTGAGCATAATGTATATGATATGTTAAATGACATATTTGAGCAAATCTATAACAGCATGCCCCCAAAGGAGAACTTGTGATATTTATCTCTATAATGTTACCATATACATGTGGTAGTGATGTGTGTGAACACACTAGGACCGTCAGGGCACTTTTTCCCTCTTTAGGAGGTTTTTTCCCCCGTGCATTGTATATACACCCATCACTCTAGGGCTATCTATCTTTCCATTGCACACTAAGTAACACACTCTCTATTGTGTGCCTTGAGCTTCCTTCGTCTTCTCCAAGCTGTGTGCATTTCTCTGCAACCCTAATTCCAACAATTGGTATTAGAGCAATTTGCATCCTCCCGGACTTAGTCGCCAGCTACTCCAGCACATGCCTGCTCACTTTCTCTGATTTCAGTGAGGTTTGGCGAGCGTTTGCAGGTTGACAAATATTTTGGGAGAGCTCGTAGAGTTTAGTCTGCTCAGATTTTTGATTCGAGCTCATTTCGGCCTCCGTTTTCACTACAGGCAGGCTGCACATGCAATTTCATCATTTTGTGTAGAATTTTTCTCAGTGCAATTTTTTGCATAATAGGTGCCTTACAGTCTTCTACGGTTTGTGCTATATAGCACGTGTTGGTCCCTCTTCATTTCTCCTCTTTTCGACAATTTTCACATCAGGTGCAACATTTACCATGGTTGACAACAACACAGATGTGTTCAAGATGTTTGCTGCTGAGGACAGATTGGATGGGGACAATTACCCTATGTGGGCTTACATGATGCAACATGTTCTTGTGTCAAAGGGCGTCTAGAATCTTGTGCAGGGCATTGATGTACGTCCTGGTTCTGAGGATGTAGGCGATGTTGAGGATGTTGCAGGTCTTGCTGCTATTAGAGTTGTTTTGCCTACGGTAGAACAATCTCGTTGGGATATAAAGGATGTGCATGCTCATGCATTGATTGCATTTTCTATGAAGCACATCATTGATCCTCACATTCGTTCAACAAAATCTGCCAGGCTTGGGATATTCTAGCAGGTCTTTATGCAAGCCACAATGAGGCTAAAATTGCTTTGTGCGTGAAGACCTGGAGTCGAAGATTATGCATGAGGAAGATGATATGGACACTTTCCTTGCTGGTGTCAAGGATTCTTACTAGACGTTTGCTAGTACCTCATGGGAATTCTGTCACTTGTGCCTCTCTGGAGTCTGTCCCTCATGGGAATTCTGTCACTTGTGCCAACAATACCTCTTATCCGGTTCAGGGAGTTGGAAAGATTGTGCTTATTGCTGCTAATGGAAATTCTTTCACACTTGTTGATGCACTTTATGTACCTGGGATCAAGAAGAATCTTTTGTCTGTATTTGCACTTGCTAGACTTGGACTTGTAGTCAAATTTGTGGATGATAGATGTATAGTTCATGAGCTCACTTTTGGTGATGAAATCGTTGCATCTGGGCTTTTGTGCAGTGGGCTGTATAAGCTCACTTTGTATGACAAGGTGTGGAAAAAATTTCACAAATGCAGTTGCAAATTCAAGGGCTATTTTAGATGCAAAACCTTGGCATGCACGTTTTGGTCATTTGAATTTTGACAGTTTGTTGCGTTTGCAGAAATCTAATATGGTTGCTTCTTTGCCGCCTCTTAAAGCACCTATCAAACATGTTTGTGAATGTTGTATTTTGGGTAAAATGTAGCGTTCTAAGTTTCAAAAGGATGGTTTAGTTAGGGCCACGTGTAGGTTGCAGGTTGTGCATAGTGATGTTTGTGGGCCCATGTAAACTCTGTCCTTGGCCAATTACCTTTACTTTGTGACTTTCATTGATGATTTCTCCAGGCATGCATGTATATTTCCGCTTAAATAGAAGTCCAAAGTTTTTATGTGCTTCAAACAATTTTTGGCTATGGTTGAAAATGTCTCGAAATGTACTATGGGCACCCTCCGTTCCGATCGAGGGGGGGAGTATATGTCTCATGAATTTAATGCATTTCTGGCTAGTCGTGGGATAAAACGCCAATGTACAGTGCCTTATACACCTCAACAAAATGGTGTTGCTGAGAGGAAAAACAGGTCACTTACGAAAATGGCAGGATGTATGGTCAAAAGTCAAGCTTTGCTGCATTCTTTTTGGCTTGAGGCCATCATGTGTGCCACTTGTGTACTAAACAGGTGTCCTACAAAAGCTTTGCAGTCTATTACTCCATATGAAGCATGGCATGATAGAAAGCCTTCTATTGAGCACATGCATGTTTTTGGGTGTTTGGCATATGCTTTGGTGCCACAAACATAGCGCAGAAAATTGGATGATAAGGCTGTCAAATGTATTTTTGTTGGTTATAGTGCTGAAAGTAAAGGTTACAGGTTGTATCATCCACAAACAAAACGTATTTTGGTTTCACAGGATGTAGTGTTTGTGGAAGATTCTGTTCAACCCTTGCTGTCATGTACTAGAGACAGTAATGTAAGCTCACAGGACATTTATGACACTTTGCTGCCTCTTTCCAGTGGTGAAAATATGAATGTAAGTTTCAATGAAGCAAATGTAAAACCTATGGGGGTTTCTGAAAATGTTACATATCAGCCTATTACTGATGCAGATGTACATGATGTACTTGATGAGGAAAGGGCTGAAAATGAGCAGCCTAGAGGTATGCCAAAATGGCTGGTGCACACTTTGCGTGACAATAAATTGGATGCACCTTTGTCTAGTCGTACGCGTTCAGGCTCTTGCCATGCATCTTATGCAACAGATTGTTATGCTTTGGCTGTGTCTAGCTTACATGATGTTGAGGAGCCTCTGTCTTTTGATGAAGCACAGAATTCAAAAAATTGGATGGCTGCCATGCA